>NC_142350.1:40186875-40867500 GCF_059441175.1 Urocampus carinirostris
AAATTTATTTGTACAGCCCTTAATCGCAAGATTTCTTAAAGGCTTGCACAGCCCACAATTACACCGCCCCCTGATCTGAAACCAATATAACAGAAAAGGAAAATAAATGTGTACACCAACCTCTGGAAGCATCCATCCATCCACCTATTATCTGCACCGCTTATCCTCAGTAGGGTCGCGGGGATAATGGAGCCCATCCCAGCTATCTTCGGGCAGTGGGCAGGGGACACCCTGAACTGGTTGCCAGCCAGTCGCAGGGCACACAGGGACAGACAATTCACTCGCTCATTCACTCCCAGGGACAATTTGGACCAGCGAATTAACCTGACATGCAAGTTTTTGGAATATGGGAGGAAACAGGATTGCCCGGAGGAAACCCATGCAAGCACGGGGAGAACATGCAAACTCCACACAGAAGGTTCGATCTCATGACCTCAGAACTGTGCTGCACACGCGCTGACCACTGTGCCGTTCCCTGTGGAAGCAGTGAAACCTTAATATTTTTGGGCTTGTGCATTCTTGAGAACTTACAAACGAACACTTAGCTGAGACATTCAATATCATTTTTGTCTATAGGCACCAAACCACTTGAAGAACTCCTTCATTTTTGGATACTGTCCACGATCTTTACCTATTTTCTTCAGTTATGGTGTATTGCAAAAATAATTGTACAAATAAAAAGACCAAAGTTCTCGCTTGCAAATAAACACTTAGCTGAGACACTCCATATCACTTTTGTGTACGGGCTCTAAGATTTTTTTTATTTCTAGGTACAGTCCAAGACGTTTTCTTCTTTTCTCTAATTTTACAAATAAAGTGGCTCATTCAGCACACTTTTACTGTAAATTATTCGCTTATGTTAGCATTATGGATTAATTATTTTGTTGTTCTTGTCACGCCCTCTCCCCCACACATTGCCTAATATAAGTCACAGGGTTGCTGTCCGTTGTGGCTGGGAAGGGTTGCCATACAGATTAGGGTGGTCCTTAATGGGGGTCGAATTTTTTTTTTTTTTTGAAATATTGGGCTCTGACCCCCCGCATATGTTCTTATATCGATAAAAACACACTGTGTGCAATTTTGAACAATTTGGATAATATTTAGAGGTAGCTCAACGACTTTGAAATTTCCCAAAATGGTAAAATTTTGGCAATTTTCGAGAAAAAACGGAAATCTTAACCCTATGTGTACGGCGTTTTAGAACATCCAATTTCAGTCCATTGCTTATAATTGTAACACAAGAAAAGTTACAAGTAACTTTGTACACTAGGTCTGATATAATGTGCGAAAAATCCTTATTTTTCATACCAAAATTTCAGAGGCCTTGAGCGACCTCCAAATATCCTTTGATTTTGATGAAACTTTGCCTAATTACGTTTTGTATATATTGGAACATATTCAAGGGGTCAGAGCATGAAATTTTAAAAGTCGAAAAATAAGGACCACCCTAATACAGATATTCCTGAAAATGTATAAGATTATATAGCATGTTTTTTTATTTTGTTTGGACATGCCATTTGTTTTGTAAACCCTTGTTTGTTTGTGACTTTGTCCCTTGCACCTCTATTTAGGGCTTGTTCTTTGTTTCTGGTTTGGATATTGTCAGATTGGGTTTTGTTTGGACATGCCATTTGTTTTGTGAACCCTTGTTTGTTTGTGACTTTGTTGCTGGGTTTGTTAAATACCATCCTTATTTTGAGCACCCCCGCCTCAGTTTATGCTTCCCTTCATTTGTGCCCTCAAACTTAACTTAAATGATCCTAAAGATGTCTAAGAAGATTTTATTTCGTAATATAGTAATACCTCTATATACAGGAATAATTTGTCCCTTGTTCCTGCTCAAATCTAGAATTGCCTGTATCTCAAGCAAATGTTCCTGATATTAAAAAATGAAAACCAAATTAATTTGTACCCCGGCCTCCCAAAAGCATGCAAGTAACCATTCTAATTTGAACCTAAATAGCTTTTAAACACATCTTCCTGAACTTTAAAAATACATTCAAACTATAAGTAAACATAAACATACATTTATCCATCTCTCCATTAATATCCTGAAAAGGGTATCGGGGTTGCTGGAGCCCATCCCTGCTATCCTTGGGCAGTGGGCAGGGGACACCCCGAACTGGTTGACAACCAATCACAGAGCCCACAGAGACAGACAACTCACTCGCTCACTCACACCTAGGGAGAATTTGGACCGGCCAATTCACCTGACATGCATGTTTTTGGAATGTGGGAGGAAACCGGAGTGCCCGGAGGAAACCCATGCAAGCACGGGGAGAACATGCAACCTCCGCACAGGAATGTTCGATCGTACGACCTCAGAACTGTGCCGCGGACGCGCTAACCACTCAGCCGCCATGCTGCCCCATAAACATGCAGTAAAAATATAAATGAAATGATAATAAAATGACATCAAAGCCCAGTCTCCAGAAATTCTAGTAACTGGGATCTTTTCTCGTATAATAGGCAACATTTTTGCTCGGAAGACTTATTTTATCTCAAACTTCTCGTACATAGGATGCAGTTTCTGCTTCCCTTCGCTTTGGTCCACCTGCAACACACAACACAAATGCCACAACACACAATGGTGGTCATTATTTTATTTACGAATATTTTTGATTGAAGTATGGGTTTGCACTCCAATGAGTAGCAAAGATGCAATAACCAACTGCAAATCGTAGGAGTGAGAAGCAGAAAACAACAAAAACGGCACGAATAGATAGCTCAGTCAAAAGCTTAACAGGATCACAGACCAAACGTCTTCTTTTGAAAAAGTGCATTCACAAACATGACAAATACTTTCAACTCATGATGTCTAGCTTCATGTGATACAAAATATGCATACCTGTTTTAGATTTGTTTGTATTTCTATACATAGACATTTCATCAAATGGTTCACTTCTTTTTTTTTTTCGAACCATTTTTTTATACAAAGGTTAAAAGCAGGGTTGTGGTCATAGCAGCTTTGGACTTTCCAGCCTTATATCACATCACCTCAATTTTATGAGATAGTCTCACCCGATATCCAAATAAAACCCCTTAGAAAATGTTCTGCTGTTAAACTCAAACTTTTGTTCAACGTTTTTACTGAATGAGATTTTCATTAATTAATCTCATCCTTTATATTAGAAAGAAAAACAAACAGTAGAATCAATAAAACGTGGGCGACTAAATATATTTTATATACCCGCTTTTTTTGTCAATATCATAAATACTAATACACAAGACAATATTATAAGACAATGATTGGAGACTAACTGTAAAGATTAAAATAGTTAAAAAACTGTCTTTCAAGTTTGGAAGTTCATGAAAAACAAAATAATCAGGCGAGCACAGAAACACTACACTGCAGTCTATTAATGGCCCTTTTCCCATCTAAAGGAGAGCGTGAAAAAAAAAATAATGTCTATGAAAATGTATTCATTTCTGTTTCAGTCCTGCCTAAGATGTTTGCCTATTGTAAATAAGGCAAAAATCCCAGTGTTCAAAGAATTTGAAAAAGCAGTCCAACATACAGATAAAAACTGTATCATGCAAACCTTGCAAGACAAATTTCTGTATTCCCAAACAAGAGACAACTCATCTTTTATAATATCAAGTGAACAGGTAATGGGTGGAAAGCAGAAACCTCTAATCAACACTAGATACAATATATCCAAAAGCAAAAATATTTTATTTGAACATAATAATGTAATGTGACTGGAACAAGTTTATTTCCATATTAAGACTTTTAGTCATTGCTTGTTGCCTTTCTTTCAGTTGATACCGATCTCTTTGTTTTCCTCCAGATACCTGGAGAAAGGGCGGCTAGCTTCGAGGCTAGCTTTTTCCATTCCGCTCATTGGAGGGCTGCTTCCCGTGTGCAGACGGTCCATAGCGCCCGGCATGGCCCGCAACGAAGTTATACCCGGACCACCGAGGCTAACGGGTAACTGTGTGATACCTCCGTTTTGGATCACAGAGATTTCATTGTTCTTCATGGCGAGGCCGTTGGTGATAGCGGCGGCGTACTGGTTCCAAAAACCGGGATCAACATTCATAGCCCGAGCTGCAAGGTCTTTTTGGAACATTTCGCTGAACTTCATAGCATCCCCGCCAAGCAGGGCCATGGGATTTTCTACTGAAAGTCGCCTTCCTCTTCGTGCTGGTGCATTGTTCCACATGTGTGTTCCCATGTGCACCTGATATAAACAAACACATAGTACAAGTACAAAAATTACTGTCTGTTACAGGAGTAGCTCTTTAAACAACACCTCTAATTCCAAGAAATTCAGTATACAAGTTATATTTGCAACAATAATCATGTTTGCGATATGAAGGAAAATCAAGTTTTCGAACAGTCCCAGAGACTACCATTAGGGACCGTTTGACACCACTCACTGCTCATGACCACTCACTGCCAGCATCAGCTGGATCCAGTTTGTGCATTCAAACCACTACAGGCAAATAAATATAAAAAAATGCTGTAAAATTCTTAAGTTTGTACATTAATATAAAGTTACATTAACTTTGATTTGACGTGTACAGTAAGTGCTTACGTATCATCAACAGTCTATTGGGGTCATACCTGTCAACCTCAGCCAATTGCTCCTCGCATTAAAAGTTGCAATTCCCCTTATTAGGTGATTAAAACAACCTTAAAACACCTAGAAACCTATTTACTCACAGGAAGAATGACCGATGTACAATACAGCAACAATATCAGCTATCTACCAGCGACCAAAATGATACGGTTTACAGCTGAAATGGGTAATATGAGATCGGTCTTTTTCCGGGACATAAATTGTTATACGTGGCATACAATTCAATATAATCTAAAAACATGTTAAATACAGAGAAATATAAATCACGGGTACATGTTTTTAATTGTGTGCATTTTTTGCACATTCCATTCTGCAAAAAATAATGACCCCCCAAATAATGGGGGTACGTATTTTTAGAATAGCAGCAACGATATGCATTTCTGAACAAACAACGTTCCAGACATTTACAAGTAGGCCAACGTTTTGTATTTTGTTGTGTTTGTTTATAAAGAAAAATAATAACCAAATTGTTTTCGAAACATTCAAAATTAAAAGGACATTGTGAAGTATTTAGGGCGGCACAGCGGCTGGGTGATTAGCAAGCAAGCCTCGCAGTGCGGAAATCCCGGGGGTTGATTCCAGCTACCACGGATTCTTCATACTGAGTTTGCATGTTTTCCTCCCAAAAACATGCTTGTCAGGTTAATTGGCCGGTCCAAATTGTCCCTAGGTGTGAATGAGCGAGCGAGTTGTCTGTCTCTGTGTGCTCTGCGATTGGCTGGCAACCAGTTCTGGGTGTCCCCTGCCACTGCCCAAAGATAGCTGGGAAGGGCTCTAGCACCACCCTTATGAGGATAAGCAGTGCGGAAACTTAAAAAACAAACAAACATTGATTTTAATATTAAGCAAAAATGCGTGAATACGAACGTGTATCCTTAAATACTTGTTGGTCAAGAAATTTGTATTTATTTTACACAACATGAAGGTCGGCTAGGGAGAGCAGACATGATTGCCTGCCGCGTTCTTGCTAAGAGTACCCCCCAAAAAATTCCATAGTACTTGACTTGATAATATCCAATCAAAAACTGCAATTGCTCAAAAATGGTTTTGTTTTTTCATTAAACATAAAAAAAAGTAAAGAAATACAATTAAAAACATGATAGAAATACCAAGTAAAGAACAATGTAGCTAGCTATTTGAATCTTGGGGACATTAAGAACAAGAGTGGCACAAAATCAAGTCGTTTTAATTTGTGTTTCCGTATTTTCAGGACTAAAACCCCATATTGGCCAGAAATTTTAAATGTGTGCCTCACAACCTGGTGCGCCTGTATACTGCAAAATACATTGAATAGGATTGGAAACGATATAGTTTCTGGGTTTGCATTAGTGCACAAAGTTCTACCGTATATGTCCATATTTGAGCATCAGTTGATAATCATTGCTGTCCCAAATCGCAAAACAGTGTATGCAACGGGATTCGAAATTGGGTCGTGCCGGTGACGGCCCGACACAACCACTACACCATTAGTGGTACATATAACATATGAAAAGGCTTTGGAGCTTATCTCATTATCACACTATTTCTACTCAAAGTGCAAGAAACACTGAATTGCATAAACCATTCTGATTCAACAGTGCCTCCACTACTTCACCTGCACATAAACATTGCCAAAGACAGAACCAGAAAACATAATATTCAACAAGCTCTTATACATTTTAAACCAAAAGATTATTGACGCAGTGTTAAAAAAGTGGTGAGGTACTTCAGCGCTACTCATCGACGTCAGTAAACACAGTAGCTCTTAATGTAGTCTCACATTAATTCGCCTTATGGTTCAGTGCGTGTCATTTACGACAAATATATGAAAAATACCTTTTTTGGGAGGGTGTGCTGTATACCCATGTGTGCCTTATAATACAGAAAATACAGATCTTTTTCAGACCTTTTTATGCATATTACCATTATATTTTTATTTTGTTTGACGGGATGCATGTGGCCCGCAGAGCGTAGTTTGATCGAGACAACAGTCTTCTAAATGAGTTAAATCTAAGCTGTAGACACTTTGTATTTCTGTATCTTAAGTTTTATCCGATGAGCCATGACGAAATCAATCAACTGGTACATACCTTTAGATTGCCTTTAGTAGTGAAAGCCCGCCCACATATGGAGCAGGCAAAAGGTTTTTCCCCAGTGTGTGTGCGCTCGTGGATTTGCAAAGCACTTGCAGAAGAGAAATTTTTGCCACAAGAGTGGCAGTTGTGCTGCTTTGGTGTGCGTCGTGGGGGTGGGGGAGCCAACATAGGATTGGTACTTGGACTCAAAGTGGTCTGAGGAGCTGCAGCAGCCGGAACCTGGATGCCTGCAGGCAGGTGAGGATTGTCACCCAAGGACTTGCTATGCCCATTCATTTCCATTTTGATCATATTGGATGCCGTGCTGGCCAAGTTTGGAGGGTTTAGACCTAAAAGAAAATAGTATTTAAAAAAGCAGTTTACTTAACCAGATCATTAAAAATTATAGGACATATAACGTATGGTTATTCAGAAACATAGTTAAAGAATTGTGTCTTGGATAATGTTTTTAGAGTACAGTATAGTCATCCCTTGCTACACTACGGTGTACTTATCACGGTTTTGCTACCTTGCATATTTTCATCATGCGTTTTGTTCTACATTCTGATTGGCTTAGGAGTCACAATGGCCTTTTTCTGCCCGTGTCTGCATGTGCATCGATGACTTTGCAGTCTGAGTTGTACACGTACGTAAACCAGCTAGACGAACCTGTGTTATATATGCGCTAATCGTTTTCATTTTTGTTTCTCTAAAAGCCATCGTGTCAACATAATGCCACATAAGCAGCATCAGAAGGCAGAGGAAAATGCTTTCTTTCACCAACAAAGTTGGACTTCTTGACCCACTAAACTTGCTTTGCAGCCACATGTGAATCTGTGGCTCCTTGGGAATTTTTCAAAGATGTTTTATAATGGAAAAATATATGGTGTACGTAAGAATATACAGGATACATTCTTAAGGTGTCCATGAATATAGATACTGTATGTGTTTCCTTTCTTATAAGGCGTATACAAGGCTTTTATATTTTGCGGCTCCAGAAATGTATTTCTGTTTTTTTTTTGGGGGGGGGTCCAATATGGCCTTTAGGGTGACCAACCGGAAGGTAAATGCAGATTTCCCACTGTGTAATATTTGACCACTAGATGGCAGTGTTGTCTAATGCGAACGAAAACCAGTGCCACAGAGCACAGTGTAGCAGCAAGATCCCAGAATCACATGGCAGCAAACCTCTGGGTAGAGACTCCACAACGTAAAGCTATACAAATTTCTCGAACTATGACATTTTATAAGAATTAACATTGGTATGATAGTTAATGTATATCTGCTTAATATTCAGATCAATGTTTTTTACTGACTGAACATTTTTATATCACTAGCAGGAAATTAATACTACACTCTGTCACTTCACCATTTTACATCACAATTTGTTTTATCCAAAAGTGTCCACAAGATGGCACAAAATGTCATCTGAAGTAATCTGTATATCAGCAATATTATTTTTAAGATTATAATTTGACAGAAGTTATTTGAAAAAACATATGAATATAATACAGTGCTTGTATTTATTAAACAAATGCTTAAGCCTGTAATGAGGTTTGTCCTTTTCTTTTTTTCAATGTATAATAGAGTATTTATGGATGGATAAAAACAGAGGTCTTTGTGGGTTTTGACAGTCGCGGGACCTTTTGGAACTTAACCCCAGCAAAAAACGAGGGATTACTGCGCTGCACTTTTTTTTCAAATTTAGCTCATACACACCTCTGTCTCTGTTTAGAAACAGCATACTGAAGTGACTCTCCTCCTTGACATAGTGTCTGCTCGGTTGGATGGCAGTCAGGTCCAGGGCGCCGTTGCCTTCGGTTACCGGAAGCGGTGACGGCGTCCCAGATTTTTCAGACTTCACAGTTGCCAAGCCGGCTGAATGGTTCTCCTGGCTTTCTTCTACTGCCGTATCACTGTTGTGATTGTTCAGAATAGTTTGGGATTTGGATTGCTGGTTCTCACAGTTGCTATGAGCTGGGGATAAATGTTGCAAAGAACCAGAGGACTCTGACATAGCAGGGCTACCCAAACTATGAGATTCTGCATCCCCGTTGGCGGACATGGAATCAGGAGGAAAGCATTCATTCTCGTTTCCGTAGCTGCAGAAATTCTGACTCGGTTTTTGAGTAAACGGGCTCGTAATTTTTGCAGTGGAATCAATCATCTTCATCTGATTCTCCATTGCTGCTATGCTCGACATTATGGAAATTGGTGGGGAGCTTCCCGGTGAATAAGGTTTAGATGGGTCGATTTCACAATCTTTTAAATCCACTTCATCGTCTATAGCCTGCTCCATTTCATCCAGAAGATCGTCGTCATAATTGCTCATCGCATCTATGCTTTTTTCATCAAAGCCCAGGTCTGTGTCCATTTCCTGAAGGTTGTCATTGACAGGAGTGTTTGGGATCTGCCCACCCATGTGCATGCGAATATGCTGCTGCAGAACAACAGCGTTGGTGAACTTTTTCTGACAAATGGGACATGAGTGCTGGACACGTAGTGGGGGTTTAGACCGATGGACTCCAAAATGTGTTTTAAGGTTACCCTTCGTGGTGAAAGCCCGCCCACATATCTTGCATTTAAAAGGTCGCTCGCCAGTGTGGATGCGGTAGTGCATCTTGAGCGCACTCTGACAGCTCAAAACACGGTGGCAAATGACACACTGGTTGGGGTCAGTCATTTTCTTGTCAATGTTTTCCACAAGCTGTTGCAATTTGGAAGTCTCTGAAGTTTGCATAGAGTCTAGGAGACCTCCAAAGGGGAATTTGGCCTTGAATTGATCTGAGAGCATTGGAAGAACGGGGTGGGAGACTGGGTTTGAAGTACATTTTGTGTTGATCGGTTCGGTAACTTGAGAACTAGTTAATATTGTTGTAGAGGTGATGGCAGTGGAGAGGACCACATCAGAAACTGTGGCTGTGGTGGTTGTATTTTCCCCTGGTCGACTAGGACATGATGGGGGAAGGAGAATGCCTTCAGGCTTCAGAATTGGAGGTGCGTCGCCACCCTGTGTGGGTTTAGGAGAAGTTGAAGTTGTAATTCCAGAGTCAGTGACAATGGTTGGAGACAAAGACGTGCATTCACTTTCAGGTGACCTATTTACAGGAGTGCGGCTCGCAGAATCACTAAACCCACCCATCATACTCGGTAAGGTGGGAGGTAGTTGGAGCCCAACTGATGTGGGAACAGTAGGGAGTACTGGTTTACTGTCAAGCCATGTGGTGACAGGCTTTTCTGGAGGCAAAGACATACCGTATGGAATGCCTGAGCTTGTAGGAACATTGTCTAAGTATTCAGGAACTGGGTATGGGTTCATTTGAATATGAGGATATTTTTCTTTGTGCCTCTGGAAGTGGACTTTTAAATTTCCCTTGGTAGAAAATCGGTTGCCACATATGTTGCACTTGTAGGGCCTCTCTCCAGTGTGGGAACGCAGGTGGATTTGCAGTGCACTGTCACTGCCAAATACCTTGGCACAGAACCTACATTTGTGCTTGAAAAACGGGTCCTCAGAACTTGGCTTTGTGTCGAATACAGACACATTTGGGGGCTTCCCCTTGCGATGTTTCATCAGAGCAGTCAGAGGGTCAAGTGCATTGGCTGTTGCTGCTATGCTAGCCAGCGGGTTTGGGAATATGACGCTGCTTGATGAGCTGTGAGGCATCAGCGGAAGATTGGAAGCTGAGCTCAGAAGGCTGTTGTGACTGAGCGAGGGTGGGGTGTTTGAGTTCCTTGAATGATTTGAACTGCTGCTGATTCCACCACTTCCTGTTGCACTACTGCTCATGCTTATGTTGGTGACTGAAGATGAGCAGGAGGGTAGTAGAGCTGACAATCCCGAGGCATTGTGCGGGGGAAACATAGAACTACTGGAGGATGTATTAGACACTGAAGAACTTGACGGCTGACATCTATTTGATGACTGCAAGTGTGGCCCTTCTATTGCAGAGGTTAAAGGTGTAGAACCTTGGTTGCTGAGAGAGGCTGGCAACCTAATAGGGAGTTGATGGACAGGTGGAGCGATAAAGTTGTGGAGTTGAAGCTGACTTGCAACTGAGGGGGTACAAGCAGAAACCGGCCCGGGGTTTCCAGTGACTGTGTTATGGTGGTTAAGTGCAGGCTGTGTTGCAGACTGCCGGTTCATCAGTGCTACTTGACTTCGTATCTGTTCTATCAATTGCAGCTGGTGTATTTGCTGCTGCTGAAGAGCCATCAGTTGGTCCAGAATCATAGGGATAGCCATGGTAGAAACACCGCTGTCTGCTGCCGCCCGAATGCTCTGAGAAAACTGGGCAACTGCTACTCGGGTGCCATGCAGAGTTTCTAAGGTAACGTTAGTGCTTGGCATGGTATAGCTTGCAACACTCGGAGGGCTAACACCATCATTGTGAGGTAGGGAGCCATCTGCTTCAGGTGACGCCACATCTAATTCTTCAAGATCCATATTCTTTTCGGACAACAGTTCCACCTCCATCTCCTCCTCCTCCTTTTCTAAAATCCCAACACCATTTGAGGTGGTTAGATCGGGGACGTCATCTCCCTCGCTCACAGGCGTGCGGTTTCCGTCCCTGGCATCATCGCTGTCAGCTTGTTCGCTGGGGCAACTGGGTACGGGAGAAGGTTCCGGGTACTCGAGGGAGGTAATAGGTGTTTCTTCATTGTCATTTACAATTAGCACCAGTGGGTTCTTTGTACAGTTGGTTAAATGTTCACAGAAATCTGCCCATTTGAAGAACTCGGCGCAACACTTTTCACACACATGAGTCTCCTCGCTGCCACTGCGGCTTTCATTCCCACTGTCAGCATCATCCAGCACATCACCTCGAGCTGAAGGGAAGAGGTCAGGGGTTTTAGAAGGGATACAGAGAAGGGGAGGGGGAGAGAAGAACTCATGAATAACAAATCAATAAAGAAACCCCATATATTTTGCAGTGCAGTGGTGAAAAGATCTAACCTTAGGTTTTCTGTCTCTCTCTTTTAACACAAAAAATCAATACATGCATGTATATATTTTTTACTCCCCACAAATTATGCCAGTTCACCAATTGTCAAGGCCCAAGTTGCAGTGATCACACCCCGTTTCGAAAGTCAGCTAATAATTTTCTTTGTGCAATCCATCAAATTATGAGGGCCTATCAATTGTGGATACTGCCGCTTAATGAAATTCCATAGAGCCCATCGATTTCCAATATTTCATACAATTCACAGCTGCCTCGTCTGTTGGATACAAATCAGGACATTGATGGCCCTATTAGGATTCCCCTCTGATATCAGGCAGCTGAAATTCCAGCTGAATTTCAAATGTCGAAGCCTGTTCTCTGTGTACTGCAGGGCAGTAAATTTGGACAACGTATTTCAAATTGCGCAGTAGGCTACCTCATTTTGCAAAAAAAATGCAATAACCTCAAAATAATAGCCAAAAGCCAAAGTACATTTTTTATTTATGATAAGACCTTTACAGTAGTTTTGTCAGTTTAACCCCCCATCTACAATCTCCCATTCTCTGCGTCTCTCATGCTCTCAAAACCGACTCAACACATTTCATGCTACTGTCAAGGCAGCAAAGTCTCTGATTAGTTACACATGTTCAATCACAGTTAGCGCGAGCCACTTCCTCTTCTTCATGCGACCAGTCCATTCCAACAGGCCAATTCATACAACTGATCAAAACCATAGGACATTATTACTATTAATAAACGTAGTATTAATTGTTGATCTGTCTATTTAATAAAATAGTCGCTATAATAAATGGATATTGGCAAAATAAATGCATATCACTAACTTGATGCAAATTTACTGCCATTGTTTTATGAAATTGCCTCACTTTGAACAAAAAACTCTGCTGCTTGATAAAAAAGCTACTTTACTCTTACATTTGAATTGTTTTAGAAGACATTTTGCAAACAAATTATCACTACTTTGAATTAACGTAGTGTAAATTTTCCATTTTTATATGATACAAAAGTATGCTTACTCCTTTATTTTGCCAATGGGTTATTCCAGGTGACTTATAAATGTACTAAGATAAATGTTAAATGGTCTGGTCTTTATATAGTGATTTTCAAGTCAGTGAAGACCTCTAAGACAATTCTGTTATTACTTAAAACAGAATTTTCAACTGTGTGTGTGTATACATATAATTTAACAATAAATAATATAATTCAAAAAGGAGCCAAAACAATGTATGATTCCAAGCTAATTATCAAGAAGTAAAAATGAAGAAGTTGCTAGCAACAACACATGGCAGCACGTTGAAAATCTCCTTAGCCCGGCAGCGGACAGAGAATCCATTTCCATAATTGAGGCTGAAAGGTCAACACAAATGAGTAGGCATTGTGTTTGGATGATTAGTTATTAGAATGGTATTACTGCCAATCTCTTTTACTCATCCATACAATTCTAAGTGGAAACCTTTATATTCTAACTCCTTGCACATGCATGCACACGCAAAGAAACGCACTTACGCGATACTTGTGTTCATAGCACAAGACCGACATTTAGGGAAATTACCACCCTTTAATCATTTTTGTAGAGAATTTGAAAATAAAAAGAGGATAAACAAAGCGGACAATGTTTCATGTAGGCAATCCATGATTTGACATTACAGTTGTTTTGAGCATGGTAACATCCCACAAGGCAGTAGTTCTGCATAAAAAGTTAAAGCTCCCTGAAAAAGAACTTTAGTGTGAAGGCGACATTTTGTGGCTGCGCGCGCAAGACTGCTTGTGCACATCTGTGTGTTAATGTATTGATTTTCCTATACCATGCAAAAGCAAGGGGCTGGCAAAAGGAAAAAAAGGCTGCGGTACGTTTTTCGCAGGAGCTTTAAGTGTCTTCATTTATTCCCGTGCAAATATTAGGGAGAACACAGTCAATGGAGTGATTGTGGACATTGAATGTGTGTGTGCGCTATCATGCTGAACAATCTTTGGCATGCTAAGTGAAACCGCTAATCTGACATATCAGATGAGGTATTCATGCTTTCCACAGTGCTGTGCACTGAATGGAGCACTGGCATAATGAGCAATTACAAACGCTGCCATTCTTAAGCGGTCATAGCGTCTCTTAATGAATATATAAGAGAGAAAAAAATATATACTGATAAAATAGACTTCATGTTTTGTTTGGTTGTTCATGGCATTTTTTTAGACACAATACAAAAAACGAGTAAACCAATGACTAAGTAAAGGAAACTACAAAATATATGCACAAAAACCAGATGTACAATACTAACCCATGAACATGTGCCTAAATGGAGTAGGCTGAAGCTAAAGCATATAAGTGCCTACCCCTATCCCATTTGTTTTCTTGAGAATCAAAACAAGAAAATAAAATGTTACCCCAAAAAAGTGGAAATTAGAAAACCAAGAAATTACATTTTAATACGAAAATGTTACCACTGGTGACTCGCTTAACCTACATACGTCTCTTCGGTTGTGTGTAAGAGTCTGGTTAGTTAATATAAATCAGAGATAATATTTTTACTTTCTAAAAAAGCATTGCATAATATGAATTATTTCCCAATGATACAGAAAATAAATGATTTAAAAATATTTTTTCTACCTTTAAATTCCCTCACTACTTCATAATTCTGCTCTCACACACTCCCCCGTAGTTACATCGGCGCGCATAAAAAGTGACTTCACGCATCCTTGGACCTGCAGAGCCTGCAGAGTACGCGGTACGCCCGATTGCGAGCGTTAAAACGGCACTAACAGAAAGGATAACATAGCCAGAAGATGCTGAAACACGAACAATTTGTTTGCAACTCAGCATTAAGACAGCCAGATGAGACAACCTCCGCAGGCCTGAAAATTATTGTCAGCAGGCCTTTTATGAGAATGGAATATTTTTCAAAGTAATGAATAGAAAATGTGCCCTGGCTAAATTACACTTATTAATACTGTACCAGTACAAAAAGGTAATTAAATTTAAAAGTGAGTCATATTTAAGTGCCTTCTTGAAGACATTATGGCACTCAGTGTGGGTGGTCCGCCCAGCCTGCGCCCATCGGTGAGAAGGGATTAAAACAAAAGACAAACAAAAGCCTCGCTGCAGGGGTGTGAGGGAGAGGGTGAAGGGGTGGGGGTGCGGACACAAGCATGTTAAGACTGTCGGCGGGGGTCTTATCACTACATTATACTGATTGCGTCCCTTTACTTCTGAAATATTTCACATGTTGTATAATGCGGGGACCCTTGAAGAGGAGGCTCAATACTGCCTTTTTAAAAATGGTTTTTAATGTGGCTTCATTTTTATTTAATTTGATTTGTTTTACTTTCATTGTTACATATTTACCTTTGTTTCACATGTTTATGTTTTAGTTCTGCAGTATTATTTATTTTCTTATTTGGATTATTTCAGTGTTTCCTCATGTGCGAGGGCCAACACTGGTGGGGTGTGGTTCAATGGCTAAGAACCCTTTCCTGAGGCAATCTGTTGCCATCCCTATCAGTCTCTCTTAGGTCCCTTTCCTCACTTGTTTAGTCTGTGCCTTGCCATGATTATATTTCGTGTCTCTCATTATTTTGTTTTTATTTTGTTTGTGTCCCGGGTTGTTGGCTAGGGGAAAAGGAAGGGGTGTTATTGTACACGAAATGTGTTTTATACAGCACTTTGAGTGGCAATTGATTAGCTGAAAAGTGATTTACAAATAAATTTAATTTGATATGAAATAACAACTGTATACATTGTAGATATGTTGAGCTTTACGAAAGAAAACCTTCTACAAATTTGTGAGGATCAAAACACGCTTTAGACGCAACCTAGGGGCCCTCGTTTCTCAAAGACACGATCCAACACAAGTTTTCAGGAAGTGGTGACCAGACGAAGAGCCAGTCTCCGTTCTGCAAGGTCAACGCCACCTGTTTTCTAATTGTTTAAAGATCTTGACACGCAGCTGCAGGACCTGCTCGGTTGGGGACGGACAAAGGTTAAATCAGCGAATGCTCGTGGGCTCCCCTGCCCTTAAATCCTGACAAACAGCCCCCCGCCCCCCCAGAACCCCTGAGGTGGCGCAAATGTCCCTAAGGCCTGAGCGGCAAAATGCATGATCTACATGACACTTGATGGGTATGTTTGACATAAGTTTTGCTTATAACGTATTTATTCATGTATGTACACTTTTTTCTTTTACAGAAACCCAAACTCAAAATTTTGGGTGCACAATATACTGAGGCTTTATCAAGGTAGTACACTATGTAAACCATATTTGGGCTATGATTGATCAGTGGACATAAATCGCTGACATTTACTCAGCATCGAATGCAACGGGAATTAAACCTGGCTCACGGCGATGAAGGCGCCAAATCTTAACCACTGGACCACTACGATTGTAGGAGATACAATAATAAATGTGATCTCCATATCCCATTATTTTCATCAGGTGACACATACAGCAATGTAATTGGGAATTATGGGAAAGAGTTCAGCAAAAACAACGTGGGACCATGAGTAGAAATAGTGTAAAGATGAGCTAAAATCAAATATTTTCTTGTGTCAAATACATGCGGTTTTAGAGATTACACAGTAAAATAGACTTATCAAGATTTATTTTTAATCGTTGCTGTTAGAATTGTTAATGTTTTACTTGGGCCTGGTTGAGAGAATGTAGTCAGACATTAAACCGGTCTGTGGTGCAGGAAAGGTTGCCTACAACTGTTCGCCCCAAACGACCAAATCACATTTTTCCTGCACATTTCACTTGTAAGGTAGCATCGAATAACATCCTGAGCTAGAAGTAATGCTTCACTTAGTAGAGGAATTATAATAAAAATGGCCCCAATAATTTTGATTCTGCATGACAAAAAGGCCAGTTACGTTCTTAAATTAAAATATTCAGGAACATTCCACGGACACTTAAAACAATAGTGGACACTGGCAGTGTGTGTGTGTGTGTGTTTGCGTGTGTGTGTCCATTTAAAAGCACAAATGGACTCCGGTGTCGCACCAGAGTGTTAAGAAGAGAAACAAGCTAGTAAAAGACGCGTATTTTCACTGTTAGTTTAATGGACTTGTTGAAAAGTTCTGCAATGAAAAATGTCAAGGACTTGAGGAAACGGGACAACTTAAAATTCACTTGATAGTTCCTAAAGTTGTCGTCATCAGTGAAGATTTTTTTTTCCCGTTCAAAAAATAGTCTGAAATTGTAATGAAATCACAATAAGGGAATGGCAATTTGACTATACACACCCAAACACAGGCATGCAAAATGGAGAAGCTTTACACATTTGTAAACTGAGAATGTGTGATAATTTATGATGGAATATTGTTGTTTAACACTCCCTGCTGTATTTGGGTCAAAATGACCATCCGTTGTGTTGTTATAAACCCAGAAAAATATCCCAAATTATATTTTATTTACCTTTACATGTTATGGGTTTTCCTCCTTTGGTTTCAAAGGTATGAAAATTAAATGTTGTTTTTTTTTTTCACATTTCCATGTAAGTTGTATTCAAAATTCAAGGGTGGCCCTTAAAATGAGGAAGATACGGAGGTTAAAGAGGAAAAAAATACATATTGCAAATTTGAACTCAGATTCAGATTCAATATTTTAGTATAGTTATATAATTCAAACACACTTAGTTGATGGTGCATATCTATCAACGATTAATCAATTAAATTGTACATCATTTACATCCTAACAATTCACAACAAAGGTGTTTTTTTATTTATTTTGTTCAGCAGAATTAAAAACATTGACAAACATTATTAAAGACCATTCAATTGTCAATATTCCTTGCGGCATGCTGTAAGACCGACAAAGTGAGAGAAAAGGAAACAAATCAAGTGTGCTAAATTTATGTGAGGGGGTAAACAAAAAAAAAAGCATTTACATGACAATACACGGCTCCGACCTGCACCGGAATTAGCGTTTTTTTCGAGGGTTTTTTTTGTGCAGATGGAGAGCCGCAGAGGGACAGCACACTCTTTCATTCGACACTTAGCAGCTTTAAACAATAATTTCTAAATGACAGTTTTATTGCATCTTGATTCTTTTAAGAATTGCAAAAGAGGGTTACAAATGTGTTGCCATTTATAATAGGCTAAGTTTGTTTTACTGTGCATGTTTATGTCAATCACGTGAATTAGTAAATAGAGTTTAACTATACACTCCAGGTTTTGCAATAATAATGTTAAGAAAAAATGTTCTGGAGGCCTTTAAAAAGGCCCGTTGGTTCGATGTTTTATTCAAGTAAACGGAAATTATTAAAAATTGTATTAAAAGGCTCCAGATTTGGTCATTTTACTTATTTCAATGGACAACCACAGGGAAGGAAAAGCTTGTCAAATCTAGTCACAAATAATTGTATAGCTCTTAATCAAAAAAAAAGCTCAAATGAATGCATTGGCCACAGTTATAATCTAAATTCTGCAAGCAGGGAAGGAAATATTTTCCTCAAGAAAACCTAAAACAATCAGGAAAGAAATGACGCACACTTTTGGATTGAAAAGGTCCGGTTTGAACTCACCGTGTTGAGAAATGATCCCGCTCACGGGCACATCCTCTTCCGATTTCAGATGCTGCGGTTTGGCTTGCTTGCGTCGGGACATCCTGGTGCCGGTTCTGGTCCTGGTGCCGTTTCTGGGTTTTCCTCCGGGCTTCGGTTCTGCTGTGGAGCTCCCGGGTTGTGTGCCTTCTCACACACATGAGCGCAGTGCGCTCCGCGTTCCCGCCGTCCCCAAAGTTCTTCTCTCCCAAAAGAAACTGTAGAATTAACTGTTTTAGCCGCGTTTGGGATTGCACATGTCGGGATTATAATTATGATGGTGAATAATGCTCGGAGATGAGTGGCACCGTTCGGAGGTGGGGAGGGTTGGCCCGGGTCCAATAGACGCGCATTGGATATGCTAATGAGGGGAGCGACTGAGCAATTAGCCGCCTCACTCTTGGACTTTATCCTTTTCTCTTTTCTCTTTATCTCCCCCTTCACAAATCTCTTGTTTGGGCGAGGGTGCTGGTTGTTTTCGGTTGCTCCGCTTCTTCTCGTGCGCACAAGTGCTCCTTCAAGATGTTTTCTCGGTGCGCATTTCTTGGAGTTGTTTTGTTTGCGCGCAGGCGCAACTCGTCAGAGCGAGTGAGTTCATGTTGTGACGCACGCTTATAAGCGAGTTTAGTCCAAAGTTTCCGATTTGAGATAGACAAAAATCCCACAATGCTTTGGTCAGAGTGCGCTCTGCAAAAAAAAAAAAAAGTTGTTGCGCGATCCCTTGTTCTTCTGCTCCTCCTCAAAAGTGTATTTGATGCGCAGGGCCTGTTTTCTCCCGTGCGCAAAAGGCCTGTTTTAAAAAGTTTTGCCGGAGCGGCCCACCAGTCTAGCTGAGGGTGGGCTCCGTGTGAGTGGGGACAAGCGGTGAGAATGAGTGTTTAACCCCCAGTGAGGCGGTAGGCTCAGCCCATTGCTCCCTACCGCCGCTAGGATGTACCACCACGTTGCTGTTGAATGGACCGTCCCTCCGCTTTTGCTTTCCTCGCCCTCCCCCGTGTCGACACCCACGTTTGGGAGTCCACCTAGCACCTCACAACGCTTGTCAGTCTGACATTTCTTCCCCCGAAATCAATTTTTGGATGATGCATGCGTTTTCTTTTGCACTGGAATATTTAAACAAGAAAAAAATGATATGAATGAAATCTATATAGCCCTGTTCGAAACCAAATATTTGGAACTAACGTGGATCACTTAGTTCATTCCCTTACTCAATCGTATGATTATTATCAGACAAGTTATAAGAGTGTCCAATACACGGTCATTTTACCAGAGTTAAATATGCATTGTCAAAGTGTTTTAACTCGTCTCGTGTTCTTACAACAATAAAAAGAGCAGTAGGGAACATAACAAATTCCTGTGTTGGTGAAGAAAACAGAGTTCAGCTCGTTTTTTTTTCACTGTCATTCTCAAATGTTAATGTTAGAGTTAATGCAACAACGGTGTGAGCGAAATATCTTTCAGGTGTAGAAAATAATAAACTCTTTGAAACATATTAATTTAATTAACTGTTGACGGTGAAAAAAAAATGACTCTTGAAAGCTATGCCTACTTTCTTCCTGGTCTCTTGTTAGTGAAATCAAGAATGACACATAAACCTACAGTGAATACATTTAACACTTATAAGTTAATAAAACTGTAATTGTTAAAAATTATTTACACTGCTCTCTTAACTCTCAATTTGTCTGTATTGAATTTTAACAAAACCAAGGATGCAACTTCTAGTGTAAAACTTGACAAAAACTGCAGTTAAGTGTAAAACACAAACTTATACAGTAAAATTAACAGCTGAAAATGTGATTATGCATTCAGTGTACATTTCAAATTATGTGGAAAGGAATATACTGTATGTTCACTCGGGTAGTTTTAAAATGAACTCTTTAGATGTTAAATTAACGCTGGTCATTTCAATGTGTACCTGTCAACCTAACCCAATTGTTCTCCTTATTAATGAAGCAATTCTAAACCTAGCACCTAGTTGACGCATAGCAACTATATAAAATAACAAGTTTATGCACAATAACAATTCTTTAAGCATCTCTCTTAGTTCTTTCCCCACCTGCAGTATATTTAGTGCCTCTTATCATATATATACTGTAACAGTGCAAGATTCCGCATACCTCATCAGTCCTACATTTGGTTTTACTCTGTGACAGAAACTGTCACAATTTAGTTAGTTTATTCTACCAATAATCTTCACATAAAAATCATCGGAAATTGTCTCGTTGTCTCGGCTCAGTGAGAATTTTAAAATTTAACAGCATTCAACATTCCGAATATAAAACAGAAATTACAATTTACAATTATTAAAAATTCGGACAGCACTTGGGTAAAAACTGTTTGTAAACCTTTTAGTACCCTTGAATGACTTCAAGCGTCTACCGCTCCGTAACAGATGAAAATGATCATTACCAGGATGACTCTTATCCTTAAGAATATTTGAGGTACGTTTCAAAACTCTATCATTATATATAGATTCCACAATCTTTTCCGCTGTGCGGATTACAGAATTGAACTTCGACAGATCTTTCTTTGTGATTCGACCAAACCAGACAATAATAGAATTTGCTAAAACACTTTCAATAATCGCACGATAAAAATTGACTAGGACTTCCTGATGAACATCGTAGGAGTTCAACTTCCTTAGGAAGAAAGTTCTTTGGCGTGCCTTCTTTAGAATTTTCTCCGAGTTTAGCGCCCAGCTTAGATCTTCTGTTCCACCTGCTCGACTCTTTTGCCATTGATAAGTAAAGATTCCTTCTGGTTTTTGTTTTTCGTCCGAAAGTCAATAATCATTTCTTTGGTTTTGTCCAAATTCAATATCAAATCATTTCCATTGCACCATTCCACGATGTTATCCACCTGCCGTCTGTATGCGCTCTCATCATTGTTCATAATGTAACCAGAAACAGTAGTGTCGTCAGCAAATTTAACAACTAGATTGTTATCATCAGTGGATCTGCAATCATACGTAAATATGGAATAAAGACAATGTGATAAAACACATCCTTGTGGGGTACCGGTGTTTAGAACGAGATCTTTCGAGGTATGATTGATTTAGTTTAATTTGCAACAAAGATGCATTATCTTCCTATACTCTCTGTATGAACTTTACGCTCATGATTGAAAAATATCTTACTGTCATTCAAGTAATGAAGGTAGAACAGAACTTTGTAAATCTCATTCATCAATACACTCGGGAAATACATGCTAGTGTATCAATATTAGCAATCTACGCTGACATTAGTGTCTGCTACCAGCGACCAAGACGATTTGGATCATAGCCAAACTAGCAAAAAGAGATCGGTAGAGCAAAAAATGGTTAGAAATAATAAAAAAAACATATAAAGTACTGGGGAAACACATATGTTCACAGGTAAGCAACTCCCACATTTGGGGTCGACCTAGTACCTCACGACGCTTGTTAGTCTGTCATTTCCACCCCCAAAATCAATTTTTGGATGAGATGTTCAAATCAAAATTTATTTGTATAGTAAACTTTTCAGACACTGTGATCTAAATCAAACTGCTGTATAAAACATTAAATATGAAATAAGAAAATCACCATTCTCCATCCGACATAACAAAATATCAAATACACGGAGACGAGCACACACAAATCGGCTAAAAATTATAGAAACAAAAAAAAAAGAATAAAATAGAAACCTGACATCACACAACAAAAACACTAGTAGATGCACAGGGATGTTTAATTTTCAAGAAAACTACTAAAGGTTAAAATATAAGAAGAAATATATATTTATTTAGTGTGGAAATTGAATATACCGGTGAGAAATAAGCGGTTCTTTCATCAAAAGTAAACACATTTTCAAATGGAAATTAAGCTGTGCGAGATTTCCGTTTTGCACTGTGATATTGAAAGAAAAAATAGGTATTTCAATGACGTATATATAAACAGACCTGTTGGAAACCACATATTTGTTACTAACACGTAGTGAATTGTTAATTCCCTGACTGGTGCTTATTACGATGATTGGACAAATTATTAGAGCCTGTGTTTCATACACAGTGAAATAACCAGTGTTAATTTAACACCTAAAGAATGCAATGCCACTTCATTTGGTGTATATTGGGGAAGTACAGCCTGGTGGCGTCCATTGCTCTCCAGGTCAGTTTTTTGGATAGGGGTTTGCTCCCCCACATGAAACAGATTGAACTGGTTTCCATGGTTCCCAGAAGCAGGAGAAGCCTCCTGACTCAAATACAGCATCTTCATCATCTGGTTGTGGTTTGTTTCTCGGTGTGAAGCATCATCCCGCTTTTCAGAGATGAGCCGGACTTTGGCTTTTACGGGCAGAAGCATGTAACAATGTCAATACTACATCCCAAATCATTGTTTTTCCAAAGTTTTTAGTATCACATTGTACAATACACAAGCACTTGTGGCTTTCATATTTTGTTGATATAAAAACTTTCTAATTAGTTAAATAAATACATCAATAGCTGATTTAATATAACGGTTCCATTCAAAATACATACATAATTCAATAAAATAGTTACCTATGTATATACAGTATATTATCCCTACTTAGCGCAAATTTACCTCATTTGGGTGTCTATGAAACAGATTTACCCGAAACATTGAGGTAATAATATAAACCTGTATTTAAGATTTTTTTTTTCTTTCAGCGCTGTGGCGACATTAAATGATTAATTTTACGACAAAAACGATGGGTCGACGATCTTTAGCAACTGCGAGAGACAAACCATTTTTAAAAGTTTTATTTGTTAGATATGGTGCACTGGTTTCGTAATTATTTGATGATTATTTTATGAAATCATAAAACATTGTACAGTGAAATAAAACACACTAAAGAATTAGCTTCAGTCCGCAGAGCGGGTTTGGGGGTTTTGTTAATTTGTGTCTTAGAATATATGGTGTAGCTTTCAAATAAAAAAATAAAAAAAATGCTTTTATGGCTTTTTGAGTCCCCAACCCCTGGTTTAGGGCTAAGTTTTGCAACCCTAGGGCCTTTTTATCTCCTCTAAAAAATGTACGGAGGGAAATTGTATTTTAAGCCCCAGTCAAATATTTCAATTTTGAAATTGTCGGGAAAGGCTATATCAATATATTTTTCTCATCAAATGTTTTGAATAGTAATCAATTAAAGTTGAAGATTTAATTCCTTTACTAAGTAATCGGGAGCCATTTTTTAATGTGATCTGCTGCCATCTCCTGATACAGAATGATAGTACAATGACTTTGTTGATCACTAAAAGACTGGACTGATACTCGACCATGGCATACTTTTTGAAAATAATTATTAATATTTCATGGATTGTATCAAATCATCAATGTCTGACAGCGAAATTAATTGTGCTTTTGTCCAGAGATAAGCATTAACAGTTTTGTGGAATATTGTAATAAATCATATTGTGTCGCTCGTAAAAAAAGGGAAAATAATAATCAAAATATTTAGCTTTTGTGTCACAAAGGTTACCGACCCTGGTTGCATTTTCGTGTCATGGTTTGCGCCAACCCCCTCCTGCCCCCCCCCTTACCCTCTGGCAACAAGGTCGTCCGGTGCAAACTTTTCTGTCCCCGCTCATTCGATCATCCCCCGTACGCTATGTCCAAAAGCCCGTTATTATCTGGTATTAATAGATGCAGCCCCAGGAAGACAAAATCAGCTATTGATAATTGCAAAGAGTCCACGGCGGCTACTGTATCGATCGGCTTGTCCTCCTCTCCCCTGCTACGGCAAGATAAGGAGACACACTCTTTAGAGCAATATAATTTCTTTTGACCTATCTGCTTGCTACAGACTTATGATGAATAGCCGGAGTGGCTAAAGTCCTTTATCACCAAAGTTACCCCCTTGATATATTATTGATTCTTTATAACTAGCTCGGCACACAAAAATCAAACTGTCCACTTGGCCATCATCATCATCAATATCATCACAAAGGCGGGGAGGAATGAGATTCCCCTTTCTCTCTTTTTCTGTGGGCCTGATCTTGAAGCTGTTGATGATGAAAGGAAAAGGGGAAGCGTACATGTTGCCATTCAGGATGAGGTTGCTGTTTAATCTCAGGGTAGGACCGAGACGACGGTGGAAGATCATACCGTGTCGTTCTATGAGCTGACCCCTAGAACTGAACGACAAGGGCCGGCAAAAGTAAGTCAGATGAAAAGAGAAATGAAGAGGGTAAAACATTTAGAGCAAGTAAGAGAAAGAAAGTGTGTTTATGTGTGTGTAAGAGTGAAAAAAAAGGTGAGAGAAAGAGAGGAGAAAAGTGGGAGAAAGAGATGGTAATAAAGAGAGAGAGAATAGGAGAGAAGGGAAAATAAACAGAGAAAGAGAGAAGAAGACAGGGGAAGACAGAGAAAGAGAAAATGGGCAAAAGAAAGAGAAAAAGCAACAGAAAGAGAGAGAATAATAGAGACAGAAGAGAAGGAGAGAGAAATAGAGAAAAAGAGCTCAAGTTAGGGAAAAAAGAGAATCAAAAGAGGGAATATAGAGAAGGGATTGAGAGAGTGAGAAAGAGAGAGCGAGAGAGTAAGTCAGAGAGAAAGAGATAAGGGTGGGAAGAAAAAGAGAAAGGGAGAGACCGAAAAAAACTATAATATACATATAATATATTCTCAGTATATGACAAAGTTATCATTATATATATATATATATATATATATATATATATATATAATTACATATACGTGATAACTTTGTCAAACACTGAGAAAAAATACGTTTAAATTCAAAAAGTGTTCCGTATTCAAAATCACGCAGCACTCGGGTGAGGTGGGGGTTGGGAAATTCGGATCTAAAAACGGACGAGGAAAGAGAGAGGACGAAAAACGTGTAAGAAACATTTTAGTTATTTTTTTCTGGCCCATTTGGAAGCGCAGACTTCGGTAAGACGCTTTGTTTTGGTCGTGCTCCGCAAAACACACAGGCTGCATTTCTCGTCTTCTCTCTCCTGTTGAGAAGTTTGCGTCAGCCTTCGTCTCCTCCACAGAAATACAAGTCTGGGAACGACTCGAAGACACCAAAGGTAAACGAGATTGTGTTATGCAATCTTTTTTTTATTGGTCAAATAATTGGGAGAATGAAAGCAAGTGTAAAAGTTTGGAGGTTGCGTATTTGCGCAACTAGTGTTCCGATATGCGCGCACACCACAATGTTGCAGCCTTGCAGACAGTCAACCAATAAGAAAATAGGGTATTCCCTCGTTTATCAATGAGATTGCGTTCCAAAAAAATGATTTTTTTTAAATGATTACACAATAAATACTCCATTGTCCCAATCACCAACATTACCGTTGTATTGAGTGATTGATTAAATGAATAATGAATTGACATTTTTTTCCAGTTATTTTCGCATATAGAAGCTGCCCTACTTACAAATGGACGATCGTTTGTAAGTTGAATTTGTTCGTAAGTTACTTCAGTACTATATTTTGTATGTTTAAGCTTTTGTAAAAGTAACGTATATTGTTTTGTACTAAAAAATAAACATTCCATAAAATAATATGCTCTATAAAGACAAATAAAGTGAAGTATAACGTACTTGTGGAAGATGGGCTTCAAGACTTAGGCTACTTCCTCCTCCGTGGTAGAAAGTGGGCAAAAAAAAAGGGATCAAACCATTTTCTCAACCACATCAATCTTTCTAATTCCACTCTTATTCAAAAAGAAACAGCTCGCCCCTTCTTTACACTTTCCACCAACCATATTGAATGGATGCACGAGATATTCAACAACAAAAACGTCAACGTTGTTAGCGAGATATAGTACACATAATATGTTTACACACGAACTAGGAATTAGAAGCCGGATTTCTTCTTCATGTACTGTCCTCTACTCGTACAAAGGTGCACACAATACAAAATCTAACATAAAGCAATCCCGAAAAAAACAATCGTATGTACTGTTTTTCGTCGAATGGTCGGTCGTAAGTAGGGGAGCGTCTGTACATGGTTACATTGAATTCAAATTCAACTAATTTGATAAACAATTGACAAAAAGAAGTTTCACGACTGCTTTTCTCTACTTCAATTACAGATTCTACTGATTTTTCTTTTTTTTTTAATTTTCTTTTGTTTTTGTTGAGGTGCGTCGTTTAAGGTGTTCTTCAAAAGTTTAATATTTTATCTATTAAGTTGAGTTAACAATGCCCAACGGAGTCCAAAGAATGTCTACTGCACCTATCTGCTTTTATCAGAGCTGTTTGGGGCTGAACACAATAGGTTCAAGGAATGGAGGCTGGGGGTAGGGCTGCCGAGTAACATAATGCTCGTCCCAGCAGTACACAATAGAGCGACCTCTAGTGGTCAAATAATACACACCGTCCCTTTAAAGAGTACGGGTACCCCCTAAAAAACAAAAACCTTGCGGAAAAAAGGGAAAACACAGTGTAATTAGGTCATCTTTGAATCTCCAATAATACATATTGTTCCTTTAAAGCACAGGTGTCAAACAGGCGGCCCGCGGGCCAGATCAGGCCCGCTAAGGGATTGAATCAGGCCCGCGAGACAACACTCAGAGAAGCGCAAGAGAAAAACAAGCTGCAGGTTGAAATGTCAACTTGACAGGTCCCTCTCACAAAGACACTGTACTTGTATTTATTTCTCTCTCTCTTTCTCTTTCTCTCTCTCTCTCTCTCACCCTCTCTCTCTCTCTCTCACTTTTCCACCCCTTTTCTCCCACTCTGTCTCTGTCTCTTTCACCCTCTGTGTCTCTTTTTCTCTTCCTTTGTTGCTCTTTGTCTCTTTCTCTCTCTGTGTCTTTTAACCTCTTTTGCTCTAACTTCCTTTTTCCCTTTTCTTTTTCTCTCTTCATAACCTTTGCGCTTTATTTTCTCTTTTCTCTCCTTCCGTCTTTCTATTTCTCTTTGGATTTCTTTCTTCCTCTCCCTTTTCCCCCTTCCTCATGAATTTTTATCTTTTGTTTCTCACGCTCTCTCCCTCTCTCTCTTTTTCTTTCTTTGTCCTGCCCTCTCTCATTTTCCCTCCCTCTTTCTCTTATTTATTTTTCTCTCTTTTTCTTTCTCTTTAATCTGCTAGTCCGGCCCCTGACAGAATGTTTGTTCTATCGTGTGGCCCCCGGGTTAAAATGAGTTTGACACCCCTGCTTTAAAGTCTCTGTGCTACAATAACTATGTTCCCAATGGTGGATTGACAGTAAATTTAGTTAGTTTTGAAAGAGTAACAGTACTTAATAAAGGTGCAGCAATGAGTCCTTGTCTTTTTGACAATTTTTGACTGTTGGTTAATTTGTGACATAAGTAAATTAAATATTGCCCCCCATCCCAAAAAAAGGTCAGTTACCGCCTGACTATTGTATATAAAGGATAAATTAATACGGATGTACGCATATTATCAATTACCTGTGAGAAAGCCCCAAAGGTTGCGTCTTTAAAGTGACAATGTGTAATATTTAAACGCTACATGTTGCTTTATTGTGCAATGCAAACAAAATAGAGTGCTACAAAGCATAAAGAGAAACTAGAACTACTGAGACTTGAAGTGACCAAACCGCGTCAGTTTTCTTCTCATTTTTTTGCCCAACCTTTCACAAGGTTTTTGGTATTTGGGGTACCCCTAGCAGCAAGTTGGCGGACAATAATGGCAGCTCCTCTTGGTGAGTTTTATGTTACGCAAAACAAATACAAATGTCTCGACCTACGAGGATTTAAATAAATGCATGTTTATATGATAGTTCATGAATGTTTGCTTATTAATCAAATCAATATTTTTTTCATTCATGAATAACATCATTTACACTCTAAATTGCCCGTTTTGTTTAAAGGACAAATCCAAATATATTTTGATTTTAAGCCCTTTCACACTATAGCAAACCTGATTTTGGTCCTTGGGGGTGCCCATAGCTGCAAGATGGCAAACAATCATATTTGCTTCCTCTCGGTTAGCCTCATTATAATGAATGTAAAAATATTACAGATTTTTTTGACCTGAGTTTTTTAAAACTATCATTTCTATATGACAGTTAATTTATTTTGCTTATAGTTCAAATCAATGTTGTTGTTTTTTTAATGATCAAAATTTGTTTGATCACAAGAAAGCGCTAAAGAATACGAAATGTCCCTTTAAGAGCATTGCATTTTACATCAATTTTTAAACATATTTAGAATCCAGGTGGCTAAGATTGAACAAATATTGATAGTGATGATGTTGCTAAAATATTTTGACGAGAAAATGTGCAAAGCCCATACAGCTATTACTTTTTTCTTATTACAAGAATTTCTTAAAAAAAATATATCAAAACACGTGTTAATATTTTCACTCTTAATCGCACATTTTATTTAAAGGACAAACACATTTTGATTTTAAGCCCTTTCACACTAAATTATAGCTTCTTGTTGGCCTTTGGGTGCAACCATAGCAGTAAGATTGCATCCAATCATGTCTGCTTCCTCTCGCTTAGCCTCATGATATGAAAAATTATTAGATTTCTTGACCTGACAGTATTTTTAAAAAAGGCCTGTTTATCTTATCCCTTTGAGACTCTTTGTGATTAAGGGCTATACAAATAAAAATGACTTGACGTGAATCTTCTAGTGCATTTATTTAGCTTACTATTGAAACCAATATTGTTTTTTTTTTTTTTTTAATAATCGAAATGTATTTAATCACAAGAGGATGCTAAATAATAAAGTGTGTCCCTTTAAAGATGCGGAGGATGTGTCAACAATCGGGATGTGTAATCTCATATGCCAGTGTCCCCTCTGAGCCATTTATTATTTCAGCAGAAATCAAACGTGATGGACAGCTCCCACGTTGAGACGGGCAAAATTTGATCCGACTCTTCTGATCGTAACTAATTGAAATGAATCAAATCAACCAATTTCTTCTGCTACTGTAATTAAATTAGAAGCTGGAGCGTAATTGGACATGGAGTCGGCACTCTAGAGGCGATGACAAAATCCTCATTGTTGCTACCAAAGGCCCGAGTGTCAAATTTAGTGTGAAATGCGCCGCTGCAAATGGTACCTGACATGCCAACAAACTTGCTACTTAGTGATACGGTGATTATCCGCACCGTCTCAAATTCTGTAATGATCTTGAAATAAGTTGTCAGCATCTGGCATTGAATTAAAAATATCCATTAAAATGCAAACTCACAGCGGAATTGATCTTTTCTAGACTTGCAGATTGATAATGATTATACGCCTTTCCTGTAAACAAAAAATATCTCCAAGATTCGTTTCTTTTATTCTTATTTTTTAAGGATGATGAAATGAAACTATTTGCCCCCTTGAAATCAATTTTCAAGACATTTGTGGGGAGTGACTTTAAGCTCGTCATCGCAGTATTTTCTTAGTGTAGCATGAAAATGGTGAAAGTAAGAAAATACCCATTTCAAAAGTCTAAAGGCTTTCCCAAACCCGCCAAAAGATGAAAAAAGAACAGTTTACTCGAGCTAGAGGTAAGACCTTAGGCTCGGGCGGCAAAAGTCACATATTTTTTTTCCTTATCCGTCCTCGTCCTCACTAATAATATGTGCAAATTACGTTCTTTGTCAGGCTCATCCCCTCAAATCATGTGAATTTGTCAGGCCTTAATAACCGCGGGACGGGTCGGGTCGATCTGGAACTTTTAGGCCCGATCTTACCTTTAACTCGAACGTGTATAAGAAATGCATAACTTGACTGAAGCTGTGATCATGACTTTAATCCAGGAGAGTAACAACATTTCAAAATTCTGCATCGTCAAACAAGGAAGTAACAATATGTTCAATATTGACAGATCAAAAGCATGATTAATCTTAATAACTCTTCAAAGGAGCTTTGTTTATTATTTGACCATTTGATGTCGCTGCATTGTGGAATGTAACCAAAAATGAGTGCTGAAAAGTAAAAGGAAAATAGAAAAGACAGATCCTCAGAATGACCAGAATGCGCCATTTTACTTCTCAATTTTTTGCCCAACCTTTTTGAGGTTTTTAGTAACTGCTAGCTGCAAGATGGCTGACTATTATCTTATCTCCCTTTAGGCAACGCTCATGTTATATCAAAATAATGCTAATATCTCGACTATGAGTATCTAAATTAATGAACATTTATATAATATTTTCTGTATTTTGCTTATTTTTTGAATAGGTATCTTTTTTTTTAATTAGTTACATTTTTTTCCGTACAACTGGCTGACAGTTGTCCCATTATTAAACCACTGAAGAAGGTTTCAGAATACTAACAAAAATGCCAGAGGTGAGTTTTTACGACAGAGTTGTATAGTAAAATAACTTTGATATGACAATGGATTAGTCTGAAATATCAATACTTTCCCATAGTTACTGCAACCCTGTGTCGCTGACGTGCAACGGTCCAGCCAAGAGCTTCCAGCTTGTTCAAATATGCTGTCACTGGAAGTTCCTTCGCTGACTCAGATTAAAGAGGATACCTGCACAATGATGGATTTTAAAGTAGCAGAAAGAGTGCGTTTTTACCAACGCCACTATCTTGATTGTCGAGAAGATAGTACCAGTGGCAAGGAGGACCCTAGACGACTGGCATCTTCTTACAACTGCAAGCAGCTACCGGAATTCAGGTCTTTGGGAAACGGCCTCAAAGTATGCTGCCAAAAGCTTCTTGGATCACTCTTAGTCTGGACTCTTCATACTTGTTTGTCTGGGATGACCTTGCCAGGAGTGCGAGCCTCCAGCCGACATAGCTTTAGGGGTCAAAGAGACACTCAAAGTGCCCCACCACGATGAGGTGGTCATCCATAGAGACATATCAAGAACTATAAAGTAACTTATCATAAATGTCTTGTTAATATAATTTTGTCAATTATTTAGTGCCTCCTAGTGATAAAAACTTCAGTAATTAAAATAATGATGTATGATCAATGGCTAATAAGCCAAAATATACGTACTGTCAGATAAATGTGAGGTTTTTTTTTCAAATGCTCCTAGGTAAATGCATTTTTACTTATTTTTCATTATTTGAGGCTCTCCTAGAGGATCTTACATAATTGTGCGCCATCTTGCTGCTAGGAATACCCCCCAAAACCAAAAACCTTGTGAAAGGCTAACACGAAAAAATAGTTTGAGTGTCTGAAGTTTATACTCTTCCTTGTGCTTTTTAGCACTCGTTTCCGGTTTCACACTGTCCTTTTAAACAATTACATTTTTCGATCGGATACTTTATGGCTCAGACATCTGTCACCCCATTGATCGCTAGGGTTTCTATTGTTGCCTTCGTGTCAAAAGGAACGTATAACCATTTTTGTCATCATATACTTGCTTGTCTTTATGACTTGTTTACCTTGATTACAGCATTTACACTGTAAATATTACATAAAGGGAAACAAATAAAATATAAGAAAAATGGATATACATGTACGTTATTTTACTAATTATATCCATGACTTGACTCCCACGATAGAATTAAAGTGTATTTTGACACCTCACCTGGACTGTCAATGCTACTGATATTCTAAAGTCAGCCAGACAAAGGCTCTACTTCCTTCGTCAACTCAAAGGTTATTATGTATAGTATTATTACGCCAACGACGTTCCTCCGACCTATTCTACTCTAGTCTTGTTATTTACATATTCTTTCTTTTTAAACTATTCTATATAATTCTATTGTATTATACACTACAATATCTTTTTTACTTTATTCTTTTTATTCTTTTAAATCTATTATTTTATAATTATTGAGTGTTCGCGTGTCAAATGATTTCTTTTATATATCATGCTTATGGCTTATACTGGCTGAATGAATAAATACAATACAATACCAAGGCTTTGTTCATCTGCAGCTTTAATGCCATTTCCAAGAGCAATGAGAGAAAAAGACTAAAGCAACACTGATAATTATCAGCCACGAGACGAGCAACTGTCTGTGTCCAGTTTGTGAAGGGGCCTACCTGTGTCTACCTACAAATTATGTGATTCCACTAATGTACGGTTGTGTTGCTAGAACTTCAATTTCAAGTCAAGTCAAGTCAAGTCACTTATTTGTAGAGGCCTTTATCGCAAACTGTCTCAAAGTACTGCACAGGCCACAATTACACGTTCCCCTGATCTTTGACCTTAATGCAGGCAAGGAAAAACTTAAAACCTCAACATGAGGAAAGTAAGAAACCTTGGGAAGGGCCTCACAAGTTTTATTTCCCCTTCCAGGATTACCAGGCTGCAATAGGAGGCTGAGGGTAATCCTGAAGAACTTTTATGACACCGTGGTGGCATCAGCCATCTTCTACGGAGTGGTCTGCTGGGGGAGCAGCATTTCGACGGCTGACAGAAAAAGACTGGACATTCTGATCAGGAAGGCCAGCTCTGTCCTGGGATGCTCCCTCAAATCAGTGGAGGGGGTGGGGGAGAGGAGGATGATGGCTAAGCTGCCATTCATGACTAGGAACATCTCTCTCCCATCCCCTGCAGGACACCGTATCTGCTCTGGAGAGCTCATTTAGTGACAGGCTGCTTCAACCCAAGTGTGTGAAGGAGCGGTTCCGCAAGTCCTTCCTGCAGCCGTCAGCGTGTATAATAAACAGTGCACCCGATAAACTGCACACCCTCCATGACTTTGCATACAGTATTTTCACATAAGTGTACTGGACACTTTAACTATTTTGCACACTTTCCATTAAAAATATTTTGGGTTTATTCTGTTCATATTCTAGCTGTTATTCATTATTCACTGTCTTACTGCTGTGACAAAAGAAATGTCCCCATTGCGGGATGATTTAAGTACTATCTTATCTCTTATCTTAGATTTTGCATTGGGTAACAATACAAAAAAACATAGTGAACATCAAGAAAAAAAACAGGTAGTTTGTAAAAAAAATGTCTAAAAAGTTCATGACAGCAACAACACCTCAAGCCTGTAAAATTGTCCAAAAAGTCCACGACAGCAAAGATTCAAACCCAGGTTGTGTTAGTGAGTGCTCTGACACTTTACCACTAGATCACTCGACCACCATTGTTAACTACGAAGAAAACAGAGCTTATCTCATTATCACACCAATTAACTCATGGTGCCAGAAACACTAAGTTGCATAGTGCATTCAGATATGTTAACAGTCTCCCCACTTATTTACCTGAGCATCAATGATGTTGCGAAAGATAGAAACAAAAAACAAAGTATTTCAATGAAATACTATACAAGCTTTTGTACTTAAATATCTAATCTTAACTATCTAAACTACTTTATAAATCCTGATGTGTATGTTTGTGTGCATATGTGTGTGTTTGTGTGCCTGTGTGTGTGTGTGTGTGTGTGTGTGTGTATGTATGTGACTTATAGGCTCCAAAATGCTCAAATAGATTTCTTTAAAAATGTACACAGGTGTACTTTAGTTCTTAGTGAATATCTTTAATAAGGTTTTGTGCCAAGGCATCCCCAATTAACACCAACAAAATCAATAAACATCTGCTTTCGAGGGCTCTCTTTCACCCGATGGTGGCAAAGTTGAGTACTGCAGCTCCTGACTAAGCAGCTGTATCCAATGTTCTATTGGCCTGGCAATGCCGGGCGATTTTGCTTGTACATATTGAACTGGGAGATTATTGATGCACAGAAGTAAAAGATAATTTTTAACATATTAAAATACAAAATGCAAAATGCTATTTTTGGCAATTAAATAAGCTCTTATCCTTACAACTAATAGTCTAGTGGACAAGGGGTGGTAGCCTCACCGCCGTAATCCGGGTTGGGTTCTTGTTGCAAATATTGTTTTGCGATTTTAATCAGTGATCTTCATCGACTAGTTAATCATTGCACTACTATATGCCGCAGATAGCTTTTCCTATAGCCTCAACGTCATGGGCCTCATAGTCTGGTGCGCCTTATGTATGGAAAATATATGACAATAGACTCTTTTTAGAGGGGGGCGATTTATCGTGCAGACAACACGTCGAAATTGCACATATTGAAAAGCAGTTTCTGCTGGCTTGTGTGGTTTTCTGATACTGTATGTGGAGCACACTGTCTGCTCAATAGAAGCCTTTGCATTTTTAAACAGCATCAGTTACTTTATACTGTCATTGTTTTTGGCACTGTTTGCCTTTCTTAATCCCGGTAAGTGCATAGCTCAGTGACAGGGTTGAACTCTTTCTGTGAGATGTCGGCCATGCACTATATGATCTGTATGCTGAATCTTGGAAACGCAAGATTCCTGGAGCGGTTGAATTACTTGCTATGCCTGTTACAGTTCATATCGTGATTGGCAAGATAGGAAATGGTTAGTTCTGATGTTTTGTGAGAGAGTGACATAATAGTGACTGACTACCAAGTGGTAGGGATTGGTCATAGTGCTAAAAACTAAATAATGATTCTTTTTTTTTTTCTTCATCTGTCACCTGTACAATTTGAATTTAAGTAATTTTAAATAAAATAACCAACCTATCCCTATAAAAACGTATTTACAAATATATGTTTTTAAAAAAAAATCACTGTTATGGATTTTTTGGACTATTTTACATGTTTGAGGCGTCGTTGCTTTCATGCACTCTCTGGACTAACTTCAACATATGACCTATTCTTTTATTGATGTTAACTATTTTCTGTGTGCTGTTACCCAATGCTATATATATTGCACCCTGGTCATCCTGGAAGCGGGATTACCATTTGTGAGGCCCCTTCTCAAAGTTTTTTATTTTCCTCTTGCTGAGGTTTTGAGTTTTTCCTTGCTCGCATGTTGGTTTAAGATCAGGGGATGGTGTAATTGTAACCTGTGCAGTCTTTTGAGACATTTTGTGATTAAGGGCTGTACAAATAAATGTGACTTGACTTGACATCCAACTTTTCAGACTAGAAGAATTGACTTTAAGCCAGTTTTAACAAAAACTTGTGCAAAAAAAAGGCTATTGTTCCTCACTTGCTTGAAGCAGAAGTAAACAGATTTACTAACAATAACATGTTGTGTAGGCCCCCACTAGACTAAATGTATCCTTTTTATTAATTTTATGTTATGAGATCAATCCACCGTTCTAACCTTCTCTTGGAGAGTTCGCTTATGTTGATGTTGCCCAGGCCGAAGAATTGTCAATATTGAGGATTTTTGTATTTGCCAATCCAAACCATGTTTTCGCAAATGCTGCATACCATCGCAAAAATAAAATGATAAAAAAAATATATATATTTATCAATTTGCGAACGGGTAAGTGGATGATAGATTAGTTATACCATTGCACTTGGAAATGCACTTGGATGAGAATGGAGCAATTCCAAAACAACACATTCATTTTTGAAGTATTACAATCAGTAGTATACTATAGTATTAAGTACGTTTTTTATACCAAGCTAAAATATTTGCTCCTGCTAAACTCTGTGTTCTTGAGCTATGGGCTTGAGACGGCGGCACCATAACTGTATTCAGTTGTACTTTGTAGGTAGAGCTAAACATGCACACTCGTTGTTTCTGATGGTTAGAGGATACCGTTTGATGATATTAGTAGTGCTGAATCAACCAGCAGTTTCGGAACATTACAATATGTTATCTGCATTTAATGAGTAACGATTAATGTTTCATGTCGTAATGGTAATTAAGAGGATACATGTTTTTAATAATGCTTTACATTACGTATTCCAAAGAAAATTAGATGCCCACCAAGAACGTGTCCCTTTGTAACGGGTTAGTTCAAACACTGGTAGTAACTTAAAATTAAAATTAAGCATTTTAGCATCATCAATATGACACTGAGTTATATTACCAAAGAAGGACCAGGACCACAGGGGATATATTATTGAGGTTTTAATTTCATTCTCCTGATGGTGAGAACGGCAACAATACAATACAGTACTTTGAGAATATATGCCAATACGTTCCTTTGTAATCCGTTAGTCCCAATACTGTCTACTAACAAGTGTCACTAAACGAAGGCATGATGGGTGGATGCCACACGTGATGTGTTTGTCCTCACTAATGCCGCTTCCAGTCTTGTGTGCTTTGGAGTGCTGCCAAATAGCAACCGAAGAGCACCTAGAAGTATTTTGAGGAGACACATTTGTATCGCAAGAGTCTCTGATTGCGGGAATTTCAATTAGAGAGCTTGTGCCAACATCCTGATTACAAATAATCTCATTGATTTGATGAGGGAAAGATGTTTGCTAATAACTGTTCTTGTGCCATCTGTTAATCTTTGTTGTGATTAAAGAGGTAATTCCAGAAGACATTATACCTCGTGACAAGAGCAGTATCGTTGGTGTAACCGTCAGCTAGGGTCGGTAGGAATTTCAGATGGAAGAAAAATCAGTGATCTACTGATCTCCAAACAGAATCTACTGCACCCAACCATAACACTTGTAATTTAAATGGAAAAAAGAGCAACACAAAACAAACAAAATACAAAGAATTACAACCCTTGGTAAAAATCAATTACTCTGTATAATCACACAAAATGATTTTTCTTAAATATGATAATAAATCACAGGCTGGATCAATAGCCTGTGAAGCAACTGCTACGCCCTGATAAGGTATCGATCAATATTTAGTATTTTAATTAATACCTCAGCGGAGTGTTGAGCCCCTTAACCACGAGTGAAATATAATCTGTGATAAAAAACGGAGCAAAATAAAGCCAATGTTGTTTTGTGAAGAGCCATTTCTCATATCTGTCTTCATCAGTCAATATCTTTTTGGTTTGTGTGTGTGGGATTAGGGGCTGAGTGTGTCTATGTTGCCTGTAAACGAAACGGCTCTATGATCTGGCTCTGTGAAGTAAACACAATGTTACATAATAATTGGGAATAGATGGATTAAGGCACGGGTTGTCAACCGTAAATGTTGAAGGAGCCATATTAGACCAAAAGAAAAACATGTTTGCATCCACAAAAACTTCCAAACTTTATGTAAGCTTTATAAGGAAGGCAACACATACTATATATACATGTGCACTGTATATTTGGTTCACGGATCCCTTAACTGGAAGGGTCGTCGGGGCACCACTTCTTGTGCTGTGTCTTGGGCAAGTACAGCCTGGCAGCACCCATCTTTCTCTTAGCAGAGAGCACTGATTTCCATGGTTACCAGTTCGGGAGAAGCCTTTTGAACTGATTCAGATACAGTACCTTCATTAACTGTTGGCTTTTTTTTTTTTGTGTAAAGCGTCTTCCGAATCTTCAGAGATGAGCTGGACCTCTGCGTTGACGGGCAGCGGAGTGTGGCAATTCTTAAACTATATCCCAAATGACTGGGGAAAATCTATTTTGTTCTGACACCTTGTAGGTTTTAGATCAGGGGATGATGTAATAATAGTCTGTAGTTTGCAATAATCTCTGGTCTGTGCAGCCCTTTTAGACTCTTTGTGATTAAGGGCTATACAAATAAACACGACTTGACCTGACTTGACATTTTGTGTATCAAATCGAACAATGTGCATTTCATCACTTGTGACTTTCATATTTTTGTTGATAAAGATATTTTGCTTCACTGACGTTACGTCCATTGCCTTTCAGACATATTAATGGCTCAAAGGTGACTTGTTTGGTTAATGACTTTGCATTTCTGTACCGCAAAATGTGTTTTTTATCCTTATATGCAATAAAAGCCTAATATACTGTATAAATCCCAAATATTGCTATGCTTAAGAGCCTATTGATTGCTTTTGTTCTTCTTCATTGACTATCTAATCTTTATTATATAAAGAAAATATGTTTTTTTTTTCAAGGAAGAGTTTTAAAGTTCTACTATTAATTTCAAAGAGAACAACGTCAAATAAAGACTTGTATTATCTTAGTTTTACACCCTATACTTTGAAGAATTCAAATTTGTTCTCTTTTTAAAAAGTACTGGTTCTATAAAACTATGCGGATATCTACAATGGTAGCTGTATATGTTTATATTTATTTGAAAACATGTAGAATGTCTATTTTTGTCCTCCTACAGAAACTGTATAATTTTCCATTATCAAACATTTTTGAAAGAGTGCTAGTGAGCCACTAGAGGGTGCCAAAAAGCTCCATGCAGCTCCAGAGCCCCTTGCTGCTGGCCCTAGAGCAGTTGGAAGCTGGAAGAGCTGACAGTTTTTAGTAAGCTGACAAGAAAGAGGCGGTTATCTAAAATGAGTCAGAATTCTCGTCACTAGTGCTGATCACATGTGTGATTATGCGGCTACATACCTAACCCCCTTTTTTTACAGTACTCTGTTTTTTTTTGTGTGTATTTTCTGTTTCCATTAAAAAAGAAATCACTATCACTGTTTTCAGTCTGTGTACAGGGACTTTGGGTGTCGTTAAAGGGGCTTTGAAATGATATATATTGCTAATATTTGTCTTGTTTCTATTACTGTTGTTATAATTAATAATCATAATAATAATAGTAATAACAATAGCATCCATCAAATTTCATTACAATTTGCCACACTACAAAAGACACTGCAATACACATGTACATGACAATGTCAAAATACTCCGTACGTAGCATAAAACCTGACTCATAAATGTCTTCTGCTTGTTTCTTGTTTAAATATTGGACACCTGCAAAGGACATTGCATAGGATGCCAGTTTATTATATTGATTACAGCTCACTGTTGTTTGTTATTTTGACTATTATGCACCGTTTACATCAGGGGACTTGGTGAGGTTTTTCCATAAGAATATCCCGAATAAAAAATACCCCTTGTTCTCAAAATTATTTCAAAAACATGTTTTGATACAAAATCAGTACTGAATATAAAAGTAAAAATATTGAAAATCAAAAATAAATCATATAAACCAAATCAAAATACTATATATGTAAGTGAAACATTATTTGTATTCAGATGAATGAATATACTGTATTTAGCCTGTTTAGCCTAAATTTCTGAACCTGAACTATTTTGAACATAATAATTTATCCATCCATCCATTATCTGCACCGCTTATCCTCTGTAGGGTCGCGGGGGCGCTGGATCCCATCCCAGCTATCTTCGGGCAGTGGGCATGGGACACCATGAACTGGTTGCCAGCCAATCGCAGGGCACACAGGGACAGACAATTCGCTCGCTCATTCACACCTAGGGACAATTTGAACCGGCCAATTAACCTGACATGCATGTTTTTGGAATGTGGGAAGAAACCTGAGTGCCCAGAGAAAACCCACACAAGCACGGGGAGAACATGCAAACTCCACACAGAGGTTTCATCTCACGACCTCAGAACTGTGCCGCACACGCGCTAACCACTGTGCCGCCGTGCTGCCCATAATAATGATTTATGTATTTATTTATCCAACATTTTACTTCTGTGGCCTATGATGAAACAAATACAGCCAAATTGTGTTTTCTGACCATGAGCAAGCAGATAAAACATCTTTAACAAAGAACCCCACCGCCAAGTGCATCGAATGTCCTTTCGGCTTCAGTTCAGTTGTGATAACGGTATCCGCCCTGAAAGGAGCATCCACATCTAACTTTTACATTAAACTTGCATATCAAGGCGAGGGCCTGACAATATCGTCCCACGGGATACAACTGGCCCTCATGCCACACGTATAATACCCCTGGTTTACATCATTGTCACTATCATGTTGCTGTTCTTTGATAGCCACACCCTTAGGGCAATTCTGCTTTTTGTTGGAATTTCTCATCTGAGATTTAGGATCTTTCCATGTTCCCCTTTCGAGTTTAAACCCATTGATGTATTCTCTCTTGATTATAATTATTATAAACTATAAACCTTTTGGGTTCTGTATCATTCATTGGTTGTTCCTTAAATCTCATATAAACTTGGGAATATGATAAAAACCCTTTGTCGCACAAACAAAAGCATCATGTATTTTCCCCTTGAGAGCTGTAAAACTAATAACAAAATGACATTAAGGGGAACATTTTAAATGTATACTCAATTAAGAGCCTTTAAATGTTGTGATTTGGTACATTCTAAAATAGCACAGATATTGTGTATACTGTATTGTAACCTAGTAGAAACCATATTCGGGCGATGAAGAAAAAGAAAGTGCTCAAGGGGCTTTTAGAACAGATCTGGAGTTTGGAACTGTGAGAGTTTTTTTTTGTACAGTCCTCTCCTGTTCTGAAAACTCATTGATGCCTTCTCTCCTAATTTTGAGTGTCTGCATGCCTATTAGCTTGGCACTGAAGTTTTTACATTTGTTTTTCCAGTGGTCAGATTGTTTATCTGGAGTCGAAGTAGACTAATCCTAATCTTCGCAGTTGTGTTTAAAGCTCGCTCACCTGCACTGTTGCTTGTCTTGATGCGGTTTATGGCCGATTCCTTGAACTACTCGGCACAGTATTGTAAAGACTGGCAATTAATTGGCCGCTGTGTTCCGCTGACAGAATCACTTAGGCAAATAGTTCCAGAGTGACGCTTTCAAGTCAACGCATTACCAATATGCACGCGATGGCCCATCTGTAATCTTTTCTTAAGGTTTTAAACAGGAGACTGCCAACTGTTTTCAAATTGGATTAACTCTTGCTCTTTGTAACTGCAATCCTTTTGAATTCAAAGGAGATTCAAATACTGTATATGTTGTGTATTGGGAAAATGGGCAGTTGTGCTTTTGAATAGCAATCTTTTCTGGATAAATAGCTGTGGCATATTAATAACAAATAATTTGAAAATAATTAGAAAACAACAGTAGTTGTCATAATCCATCTATCGATCAACCTTGGCCATATCCCTCGAGAGGGGTGACCGACAGCAAGACAAACACATATACAAAAACAAAGAAAATAAAAAGGGAAGAAGTAGCAAAAAACACCATGGCCAACCCAAATGCCCAGACACCCAAACAAGTTTAGCACCTCGGCACCCAAGTTGGTCATGCTTTCGTCCCTCCAGGGACACAAGAAAGCAGCCATGTCAGTCATAGTCACTATGTGTATATGTGACTTGCCTTGCATTTGGTATTTTCAATTTCATTGTAAGGAAATATAAATAAATTTACTGTATTGATTTCTACGAGGTAGCTCCTAAAGAACACCTGGGTCGACTGCAGACTGGTTCCAATGGCACAGCAGTGATAGGACAGTGATATTTCTGAGGAAATGTAAAATATGATCGACGGGTATCTATCCACCTATGCATCTATATACCTGTGTATCTATCCACCTATGTATCTATATACCTATGCATACATCCACCTACGTATCTACCTACCTACAAACTGACCGACCGGTCTGTCTCTGTCTGTCTGTCTGTCTGTCCACCGACCGACCGACCTACATACGTACCTACCTACCAGCCTGCCTGCCTGTCTGTCTGCCCGTCCGTCTGTTCACCGACCGACCTACCTACATACCAGCTTGCCTGTCTGGCTGTCTATCTGCCCGTCCGTCTGTTCACCGACCGACCTACATACCTACCTACCTACCTAAGCTGCCCATCTATCCATCTATTTTTTTGGGCATTAAATCCTGCAACATAATTTGAAATGCCCAAGGCTGTCTTTGTGTCCTAGTCCAGTTAACAGCATATTAGGGAACAATGATAACCAGTCCAGGTGGTGTGTGTGTGTGTGTGTGTTTTTTTTTTTTTTTTTTTTTCAAGCCGATCCTTAAATGACACAGAAATTCAAGAACACACACACGCACATGCACACACAGCGGTGCTGCTTGATTTTCCATCATCAAGTGTCATCAATTTGTATGTTTCACACAGTATATTTGAAGCAGCGTGTATTATATGAAACCACAAGAAAAAGTCACATTCATTTTGATCGTTCATAGTATTTTGTATAGCCATTATCACAGCTACCCTCATCACCTACAGTACATCAGCTGTCTCACGATGTAGTCATACAGATTTTTTTTCCCCAAGGCATACTTTTTTTATTGTATATTTTTATCATAGCATTGTATTTTACAATGTTCATAACGTTTTTTTTGTGGTTGTGTCACCTGATGCATTTTGTTCATCTTTCATCACCGTAACCCAGACTAAAGACACATGATTAAAAACATTATTTTTGAATTGATTTTGATGACCCAAAAGTTACAAAACCATTTCAACAATTTCTTTCCAGTCACAAAATGCAGTTTATGTTGTCTATTCCGTATGCCCACAAAGATCTTGTAGCACAGTAAAAATAAATTTGAATCGCCCATGGAAATAGCTTACCAGTGATGGGTTGATGATTTACAAGTGTTTTTGATTTAAACCAGCATTATGTTTTACAACCTAGTAATTAACAAGTAACAACATTGTAATAACATAAGTTGTTATTCTAGGAATGCATACCAAACCGGTAGCCCTTCAAGCAAGTCAGTAACTATGAGTTGCCTGCAGTTTGAAAATGGTTGGTGACCCCTGATCTATGTGGTTCATCTGAGTGCTCAAACACCACAAAATCTGCCAATCCCAATTCATCCCTGAGGCGTTGCCAACAAGCCCGATGTTTAGCGGGCACGAGCAGGTCAGCTGCTGCTGGCTTTACAGTAATTGAATTAGCGTGTGCGAGTTTGGGCACGCAATAGGTGAAGACCTCATCAAGATTGTGGCTCACAAAAAAAACTCAACAGGAGGTATTTTCAGAAGAAAAGGGCTTGTATCAATATTGAATCATTATTTTCTAAAATATTCTGAAAAAATATGGAAATGTAGGAGAGGAATTTGGATGAACAGGCTGCAGCACAGCGGTTGAGTGGTTAGCATGTGGTGTGGCGGTCTAAGGTTCAATTCCAGCTACCGTGGCCTCCCTGTTCAAAGTTTGCATGTTCTCCCTGTGCCTGTTTGGGCACTCTGATTTCCTCCCACATTCCAAAAGCATTTATGTCAGGTTATTTGGCCGGTACAAACTGTCCCTGTGAATGAGTGAGTAAGTTGTCTGTCTCTATGTGCCCTGTGACTAGCTGGCAACCAGTGCAGGGTTTCCCCTGCCCACCGCCTGAAAATAGCTGAGATGGGCTCCAGCACCCCCCACAGCCTTAATGAGGATAAGTGGCACAGAAAAAAGGATGCGTAAATGTTAGCTGCAGGCCTTGTGTGCAGGTATGCACTACTCTGTACCATGCATACGTAACAACACTAGATTGAATATACATTCGAGTTGCTCCAGTCCAAAATACAAAAAAATAGGCCTTGTAAAAACGTTGAAACGGATTGCAGAATATAGTCATAAGTGTTCCAGTTATATACATTTTTTTTTCTTTTGAAATCATCACATTTTAATTAAGTTAATCATTTAGTGGTAGTTAATGCATTTTATGATTATTCATACATTCGAATGCACTTATATGGGGTTTTTGGGGTTTTTAAGGGTTATTGTTCTATCTTCGTTATTCATTATCCATTATCCGTTATCGGTCAGTTCATAATACGCTACTAAGCCTAGGAGCCGGGACACTTACTCTTAGCCAAAAGGCCAAGCTAAGGTCCTAACCCTAAAGCCTTGCTGCGATCATTGCGAATGCACCGTTCCCGGAGGTACTGCAATACCGGGCCGATGCGTGGAGCGGACAGAGCAAGCTCACTTATATACTTGTTGTTATATTCACTTGTGAGCACAGTATATCCATTTGTATAATTGTTATACAGTCTCTAAATGGTTTTCTGATGTACTTTTAGGAGGGAGGCCTTGATCAGTCTGGACAAAGGACTTGTGTGAATCTTGGGATTTTTTACAAACATAGTGTTCCGCCCCTTTGTTATATCAAGTTATACATTTCGCCTGATCACATGGACTGATAATAAACAATTGAATAGTGTCATGTCCTGCAGGGTTGTCACGACGCCCAGCTGACCCCGCCCCTTGACACCGGCTGACCTGCATTTCTTGATTACTCCTATGGGTACTTAAACGTTCCTTTTGGAACTGCCCTTGGCCAGATCATTGTTTACCCTTGTTGAAAACCTGTTCATGCCTGTTTGATACCTGTTTATTCTTGTTGTGCTTGTTGGACTCTGTTGCTCTTCGGTGTAACTTTCTGAAGATTCCTGCAAGTTCTGTTTAATCCCGATAAATGCCTAGTCTGTAGTTTTGCCTGCATTTGAGCCCGCTTTGTTTTGTTTTTGGTCCGTTTGTGTGTTGGACAACTTTTCTTTCTCAATTAAAGTGACAGATCGTCTACGCAAATGAGTTCCGACTTCCTGCTTCCCGACCCGCTTCGTGACACAAAGCTACGTGGTGAACAATCTGCTGTCCTCAGTTATGAAATTACCTCACCTTAATTACTCTAAACCACAAAAGAACATTTATGTTGAAAACTGAAGAAGCATATACAATTTCAGGTCTGTTTCGGGCTTGGGTCTGCATTTCAAGTTAATTGTTTGGACCCAGGTTGGGACAAGCTTATTAACCGGGTGCCCGGGCTGAATTTATTAGGCCTGATTTGATTACTAGTTTTGTGACTTTTTGTTTGATTGTCTGATGAGTTCAAAAGCTTGTAAGTTTTAAAAAAAGCATGAACCACATCTGATTTATCAAGCAAACATAAGCCCTCAGCTACATCTTATAAATGACAATACAAACCACGAATGAGGTGTTTACTGGAACCTAAGACTGAACACTTTTCAAAGACTTTGTTGTGTTTTTTTTTAATAAAATTGTGTGAAACCAGAAAAATCTGCAAAATATAGAAAACAACACTTAAAAGCATTCTATATTCAAACCTTGCATATGCATTAGTACAGGGAACAGGAAGTTTTATTTTTGGCCAATGCCTAAAATGAAGATACATTAAACCCTCGCTAATGGGGTTCACCTTTCACGGTCATGCTACATCATTGAGTTTTATCATGCATGGTGTTCTGCATTGTGATTGGCTGATCACTCCCTAAAATAAAACGTATAGTTAAAAATAAATCTATGTTTATAGGTGCAGTATAGACTATTTTATTTAGTGGTGTATAACGTGCACCGCTTATTCATTTAATTAGGAATCGGTATAAAATTTGTTTCATTTTTCCTTTTCTCAAAGTAAACATTGTTGAATACGTGAAACAATGAATGAAAACATTTACTGACACCATACACAATACCAACAAGATATTTACAATATATTTATTTAATGTTCCCCAAGTCAAATTTATCATCAAGTAAGACAAAAAGTTGTTTTCCCCTTCATGTATTTTTTGTGTTATATTAGAATATATTTCAAGATGACTTTCAGTTTTGTCCATTCTCTAACCTTTGTCTCTGGTACTGTGAATAAAGATAGTTTGATTATGAGATGAAATCACATTTCCTTTTATATGTCATCTATATCACTGGTGGTTTAGTGGTCAGGATTTGCGGCTCCTCACCGGGTTTGAGTCCCATTGCATCCAATGGTTTGCGATTGTGGTGGACGATGGTTTTCGACTGAACTATCATTGCCCAAATATGGTATTATACTACTATAAAACCCTGTGGTTAGAGTGTTTGCAAACTTTGAGATCTTTTTAGGTAAAATAGAAAACAAAAAAATATGTTTCTTATTTGATTTTTATGTATAATATAGTATATAATTATAGACACGCCCCTACTTACGAACAAGATAGGATCCGGACGATCGTTCATAAGTTGAATTTGTTCGTTAAGGTTTATATAAGTATGTTTAAGGCTTGTATAAGTAACCTGTTTTGTTTGGTGTTAAAAAATAAATAACATTTCATAAAATAATAGGCTCTATAAAGATAAATAAAGTTAAGTTTAACTTACTTTTGGAAGAGGAGCTTCAAGAGTTAAGTAACCTCCTCCTCCATCGTAAAAAGTGGCAGAAAGAAGCGATTCAACCATTTTCTCAACCGCATCAAGCTTTCTTATTCCACTTTTATTTCAAAAGAAACAGCTCGCCTCTTCTTTACACTTTACACCAACCATATTGAATGGATGCATGAGATATTAAACAATAAATATGTCAAAGTTCTTAGCGCGCTGGAGATACAATATCGAATGTTTACACATGAACTAGGAAGAGGAAACGGATTTCTTCTTCAGGGTGGATGCTGGGTGACCTCTCACAGCGCCACACGCCACTAGCGGCGGAAAGAAGCACTACAGTAATGTCCTTTACTCGGAAAAAGGTGCACACAATACAAAATCCAACTTGAACCAATGTCTGGATATATTTCGACATCCCGAAAAAATGTTTGTGTCTACCGTTTTACGTCAATCGAATGGTCGTAAGTCAGGGGAGCATATGTATACAATCGTTGTAAAAGTTTTGTATTTCTCTTATTTGGCCTATCGTGGGCGTTTTTTGGACCGTAACCCCCGCGATAAACAAGCGTTCACTGTATTCCGAATTGCAGCACTCTCAGGGCTCCCTGTGAGCCCATATTGATTTTTCTATTTTCTCCTCAGGATCCATAGACAGAGTTAGAGTTCCGCCGAATGGAGAACTTCCCTCAGATTGCTGCTATTCTCCAGCTTATTGCATCCTGTCGTTTGCACTTTCAGATGATGTCCAGTACGCCGCAGCTGCTGCAACCAATAAACCCGGTGACTAACAATGGGGGAGAGGCAAGGCTCAAGGGGAGGACGGGAAAAACACTTCAGTGCACACGTGGGAATAAAAGGGGGGGGGATATTACAAATATTACAACTGCTTAAAGCAGGGGCGTCAAACCCATTTGAGCGCAGGGGCCACATGGTAGAAAAACATTCTCATGGGGGGCGGACAGGTAGATTAAAAATAAAGAGAGAAAGAAAAGAGAGAGAAGGAAAAAGAGAAAACAAACAAAAAGGAAAAGAATAGAGAAAAAGAGAGAAATACATGGAGAGAGAAAGATGGACACAAAGAAATAAAGAGATAAAGAAAGTAAAAGAAAGAAGGAATGAGAGAAAGACAGAAAGGAAAAATAAAAAGAGATACAATTGAAAGAGAGAGAGAGAGAGAGAGAGAGAGAGAGAGAGAGAGAGAGAGAGAGAGAGAGAGAGAGAGAGAGAGAGAGAGAGAGAGAGAGAGAGAGAGAGAGAGAGAGAGAGAGAGAGAGAGAGAAAGGGCAGTTGAGAAAGCAAAAGAGATAAAGAAAGAAAGAAGGGGCAACAAAATAAAAAAGAAAGAGAAAGAAACAATGAAAAGAGAGAGAGAGGTAAAGAAAAAGTAGGAAAAAGTGATGGGGAGAAGAGAAAGAGAAAGACAGAGAGAAATAAAGAGACAATGAGAGATGACATAGAGAAATAAGTATATATAGAGGGAGAAAGAGAGAAGAAATAGAGAAAGAGACAAAGAAAAAATGAGAGACAGACATAAAGAGAAGGGTACTAGAAAGAAAAATAGAAAGATAGACAAAGAGAGAGAGAGAAAAAAGAGGAGATACATTGAAAGACAAAAAAAAGAGATGAAAGAGCGTGTGCGAGAGAGAGCGAGATAGACTAAAAAGAGTGATAGAAAAAGAACAATTGTGAAAGAGTGAAAGAGGATGAGAGAAAAATTCAGCTACAGTTGCTTTGTGAGAGGTGCCTAGCTTTGGGACATCCAGCAGACATTTTTAAAACTGCAGTTATTTTTCTCTTGCGCTTCTCTCAGTGTTGTTACGCCTGGCAGATTCAATCTTTTGCAGGTTTGATGGCTTAAAGAATGGGAGCTGATCTTCTGTTCATGAATTTATACGCTACTGTGATGTATTCATTTGTATTTAATATTTTTTGTAAAATCCGTCTTGCGATATAGCCTGCTTTCTCCTTTAGTTGCATGTCCCGACAAATATTTTCCAAGGGTTACAATGGCTCAAATCTTTTGACATTTTGGGATGAGCTTTTGGGGGGGATTGTACCCTCCCCCCTCTTGTATGTTTTACCCTGAGCCAAATTAATTATTACCTTTTACCCTTGGGGAATGCAATCAAAAATGTAATGAAATGGGACAATGGGTTTGTCTCATTGCTTTTTGATAAGGTGCATAAAAGACAAATTGTTGTTGTACTCTATAACAGCCTTTTGTCCTTCTTCGGTTCAGATCGTTGCGGTAACCGGTTTTGGGATGTAGCCCAGGAAGAAAAACAAACCATATTGAGATAAAACTGTCTTTAAACCACAAATTAAAATTGAACGGCCATGATGATGAAAAGGGGTATATTTGTTTGAGTCGGAGTCACTTTTTCAGTAATACCTTTTTTAGAAAATCTTACTTCTTTGTTTTCCTTGTTTTTTGTTGTTGTTAAAAAAAAAAGTTATCTTCTTTTCTTCACTCTGTTTAAAATTGAATCACTATTGTCTTCAATCATAACAAAGTAAAATATCGATGTAATCCCTCGTTTACTGCAGAGGTAATGTTCCAAAAATAACTAATGATAGGCAAAATCCATAAAAGTAGAAGTCTTCATTTTTTTCCGATGAATATACAATTAATCATTTTATTATGGACTGAAACTAAAGAACAAACAACTTTTCACAGGCATGTGCATTTGTTTAAACATCTAAAAGTACTGAATAAATGTTTTTATATTTATTGTATTTTACAAATACAGTAACTACTGTTCCGTTAGTTAATAATAAGCAGGGAGACTGTTTAGCCAAAAACAATGCAGAACACAATACACGATGCAAAAACGTGTAGTGGCCAAATATAAACCGCTTTATATATATATATATATATATATATATATATATATATATATATATATATATATATATATATGAATACATGGTTCTTGGCTTGCATAATCTTTTGAGCTCGAAAACGAACACACCATATCCATTTAGTTTTCAGGCTTCAAAACAATGGGAGATTCCCTTCTCCATGTATGGCGACTCTCCAAGAGGTTTTATTTTTTTCTCTAGGCATGGTGTATTCCAAAAATAATTTTACCAATCAGAAGACCAACATTTAGAACATTTTTACTGTTGATTACGTGCTTACGTTTTCTCCATTGGTTTACTGCTGGTTTGTCGTTCCTGTATAAGCCACGCCCCCCTGCCCACACACTGCTTCCATTCATTTCCAGTGAGACACATTCAAATATGTGAATATAAGCCGACGCCCTGATATGAGTATTTTATTCTATAGTTGCAAATAATTGCCACTTGTTCTATTTTATTTTGTTTTTACACTTTGTGTAATTTACATCCAGATGCTTTCTCAGGTGCGAACACATGTTTTTTTTCACTCATGGTTTATTTTTGTAAAATTAGAATACAGAAATCTGCAACCCTGGATTGTTTTGTGGCTTGGGTTGCACTTTCACTTCCTATTGTCTGGCCTGTTTGAACAAGTGACCTTTTTGAGGTCTGCAGAAATACAAACAAGCACATGCACACACATTTTGTGAAAAAAAAATCACTTTATTTTTCATTATATTAAGGCTTCCACAGAGTTGATTTTATTCAATTGTAAGAGTCTGGCTGAGGCCAGATCATTTTGGGGTGTCAGAGTAAAATTGGACAGAGGGCCACATGAAAAATTAGGCTACAAGCCATGGACAAAATTAATGGAATGTTGAACATTTAGAATATGACATTACATTGAACCTTGACAAAACCTAACCAATTCATTGCAATGTACTGTATTTTCTGGGCTATAAGGCACACCTGAATATAAGTCGCATGTAATCATAATTAGACCGATGCATTGAAAATACCATCCATCCATCCATTATCTGCACCGCTTATCCTCAGTAGGGTCTCAGGGGCTCTGGAGCCCATCCCAGCTATCTTCGGGCAGCGGGCAGGGGACACCCTGAACTGGTTGCCAGCCAGTCGCAGGGCACACAGACAGACAACTCACTCGCTCATTCACACCGAGGGACAATTTGGACCGGCCAATTAACCTGACATGCATGTTTTTGGAATGTGGGACGAAACCGGAGTGCCCGGAGGAAACCCACAAAAGCACGTGGAGAACATGCAAACTCCACACAGAAAGGTTCGATCTCATGACTTCCGAACTGTACCACACATGTGCTAAGCACTGCACTGCGCTAACCACTGGAGAACATGCAAACTAAACACAGGAAGGTTCGAACTCATGACCTCAGAACTGTGCCAAACATGCACTAACCACTGCGCTGCCATGCTCATACATGTTATGGTATGTAGCAGCATGTCGTTGTATTGTTTTGCATTTTTGGATTTGTGACCAGAGTTTGGTCCGCATTGCGGGCAGTAAGTCTGATTGGTTTCAGGTGGGAGTTGGACTCCGCCAGGGCTTCCCTTTGTCACTGACTCTATTCATAATTTATGGACAAAATGTTTAGGTGCAGCCTTGGTGGGTAAGGAGTTCGGTTGGGGGGCCTCAGCATTGCATCTCTGCTTCTTGCAGATGACGTGGTGCTGTTGGCTTCCTCAAGCGGTGAACTTCACCTCTAACTGGAGCGATTCGCAGCCGAGTGTGTAGCGGCCGGGATGAAGATCAGCACCTCCAATCAGAGACTATATAGTACTCAGTCAGAATAGGGTGGCATGCTCCTTCCCAGTTTGGGATAAAATCCTGCCCCAATCGGAAGAGTTGATGTATCTCGAGGTCTTGTTCAAGAATGGTGATAGGATAGAACGGGAGATCGACAGACGGATTGGTACAGAGTCTTCTGTCATGCAGACCGTGTACCGGTGTGTCGCGGTGAAGAGGGAACTTAGCCAAAAGGCAAAGCTCTCAAACTACCGGTTGATTTACATTCCTTGCCTTAGCTAAGGTCATGAACTGTGGTTTATGACCGAAATAACACGATCCCGGATACAAGTGGCTGAAATGAGTTTCCTCCGCAGGGTGGCTGGGCTCTCCCTTAGAGACAAGTTGAGAAGTTTAGTCATCCAAGAAAGACTCGGTGTAGAGCCGCTGCTCCTCCGCATTGAGAGGAGCCAATTGAGGTGGCTCGGGCATCTGATAAGGATGCCTCCCTCGGGAGATATTCCGGGCATGTCCCAATGGCAGGAGGTCTTGGGAACAACCCAGGACACACTGGAGAGACTATGTCTCTAGCCTGGCCTGGGAACTCCTCTGGGTCCCGTCTCTTCAGCTAGATGAAGAGGCTGGGGATAGGGAGATATGTGCTTCCCTTCTGAGGCTGCTGCCACCACGACCCGACCCTGGATAAGCGCAAAATGGATGGATGGATTTAATTTATGTTTTAATTCATGGCAAGTTTATTTTTCTGAGTACCTTATAGTACTGAAAATATGGCAATCAGATAAGTCAAGCAATATTTTGTTTTGGCACTGTAAATAATCTTTCATTTTCTTCATGCACATAAGATACATTACCTTGATATCCAAATCCCTATAACATGGACATTACATAAAAAAGCTGGTATCAATTAGGCACCACAGTAGCCTATAGCTTCTATTTGAACAGAAGTTGGATATATTTACTAAAAAAAACAATAACAACTGTTTCATGATTCACTCAACTGAATTTTATTTTGTTTAATACCATCGGATTTGAATACAATAAAGTGCAAACATGTATTAACAACGACTCTCTTTATAGAGAAGTACGGTACACTGTTTTTTTAATGCAATAATGACTCAAGATTATCTCAAAGGCCGTAGAAAACCTTCTCGTGGGGCACATCCGTACCGCAGGCCTAGACTTTTTTTTTGGGGGGGGGGGGGGGTTAAGGGTTATTGTTCTATCTTCTTTATTCATTATCCATTATCCGTTATCAGTCAGTTCATAAAACGCTACAAAGTTTAGGAGCCAGGACTGGTTAGAAAATTAAAAGGAGCACATGAAAAGCGACTCGGAATCAAACATTCTGCAGTATAAAAGCCCTGATCACACTTTTTTGTGACGTTTTTTTTCCGCAGGGCGCATCGAAAACATCCAAGGTTAATTGCAGACTCCTATTCTTCTATTGGTGTAAGTCTGAGAGTATAACGGGTGTTGTCTTTTTTTTAAATCATTCTCTTGCTGCTGACCAGAGTCAGCTGGGATGCACAGCAATCCGTACCTGTGAATCTGAACATATTCACTAAATAGAACAAAATTTAAAGTTAGTTGAATTTCAATATATAATTGATGACATAACTTTACATTAACATATTCTGTTTTTCTGTTTATGACCTTGCCAAATAAATAAACACATACATATATTGATTAATAATCAATTATTTCAAGTATCTAATTGTAATTAAAGGGACGGTGTATAATATTTGACCGCCAGTGATGTGTCGTGCCACTGAAACCGAGTGCTAAAAAGCGCAGAGAAGAACATGAACTACTGAGACTCAAAGTGACCAAACTTCACAATTCTTCTTTATGTTTGCCGAGCAATTCACAAGAATTTTCGTGCTACCATTAGCAGCAAAAAAAGCGCAAAATAATAGAGAAAGGATACTTTTCTTGACCTCGGGGCATTTAAAAAAATGCATGTCTGCAGGATAGTTCTTTTATTTTTGCTTATCATTTAAATACATGTTGATTTTTTTTTTTTTTTTTTTTTTATGAATTATGTTTTTGATAACACTAGGAGGCGATGAATAAAAGATTTCAGTACCATTCAGCATGATGTTCTAATGAACAAAATTGTAAAAGATACAGTGTGACACGTGATTTTCTTTTTGTCCTGTGGTGTGTAAGCTCTTTTATAGTTAAACACTATAAAACCAAAACAAACCTAAAAGTGGACCTTGCTACAAAGAACAAAAACTGACGCAAGAAAATAAAAGATACAGAAAATTCCACATTGAGAAAAATGAAAAAAGGTTCTAAGCAGAGTTTTCTTGTTCTGTTGGCTAAAAAGAATCCCATTTGACTACTAAAATATACACATATATTACCATAAAATGTTCATATTCGTTTCAGGGGCACACTTCAAAAATGTCCAGTTAAAGAATAGCGAAAAAGTGGGGATAAGCAGGTCAGAAAATGGATTGATGAAAGAAAATCAATTGATACAGATTGTCCCTTTAAAGGAAAAAGTGCCGAAACAACCATATCATGGAATCGTCAGGAAACCACGTTACTTCAACTTTACTCAAAGCTCACACTGAAATCATTTTTACATGGTTGCCTGCAGCAAAAAAGAGGAAATTGCCTTGGCTTAAGCTAGCGTTTAGTCATAAGGATATGGTCAATTTGGTACACTAGCAAAGCTTTGCCCCTTAGTCATTTTTCTCGCTGTGTGTTTTGTCAAGCATTCCCAGAACAGTTTGTGAATCACTCCGTGAAACAAATAATCCTCCTTGTAGGTCCACATGAAACAACAAGAGCCCCAAGTTTGTGTTACTTGTCCTAATTCAGAGATATTCTCATCTTCTCATGTGGTCCCTGATAGCTATCATCGTGTCACTTGCAATGTTAATTTTAGCTTCATATTACACTCGTGTCAAAGTCAGGACCCACGGGAATCATTTTACCTTGCCCGTGAGAGATTAAAATGTCTAAGCGTCTTCAATTGAACAGGTCAAATGAGTGTGTTGTCCGGAAACCACATTTCCTAAAATGCCTGTTGATTATAATATCCCCGAAGTGACAGTTCAGTGCCACTACACACCATCAAAGTGATCCCATGTTTTTCGCGAGTGTTGAGCTCCCAAAAGTCTCGCAATCGTCAAAACCGGTGAATTACAGACATAATTATAGATCTACAAATAAAAAAACAGAACAAAAAATAGCTGTTGATATATTGGTCCTTATTGTCATTGTACAATAGTTCAGCAAATTTGAGGGCTTCTCCTTGGAGTGTAAGAAAGCAATGTAGAGAGTTGCTGGCTAGCTGCAAACTAGCATCAGGGACCATGGTTGAGCCAGGTAACTGATGATCAAAATATTGGAGTCACCAAAGTAGCAGTTTCCCACAAGTTGTAGTTCCAGGTCATCCGTTTCATGGGTACAGAACTGGCGGTGGTGATATACAGGGTTGGCAAGGGTGGCCTTATCACCATAATTGCTAAGATCTCATCTCATCTCATCTCATTAGCTGTACCGCTTATCCTTATTAGGGTCGCGGGGTAATTGCTAAGATGAAAATGAAATATCTTTAAATCCCTGGTCTCTCGAGGTAACGTCTGAAACTTCTCTGTCGTATACAGTATGGCAAAATGTTTGCTTGAAAGACATCTCGTATCTCGACTTTTTTCTACCTCGCATCTAGATGTATCACTGTGTTTGAATTCTAATATATTATACTGTACATTTACATTTTATATATGAATTGTTGGGAATTAATATCAAAATGTACCATTTACCAAATTCTTCAAGTTAGGTATCTGACTCCATTAACCAAACACAACCTACATTCACCCAACAATATATGCGCGCTCGTTTGTTGATGAAAAATATGAAAAGGACGGCCGACATTTTTACACAGGGGCAGATTTAATTTCATTAACAATTTAACTAAGTGTACTCCATTGAAAACAGCCGAATTAGTGACGTGGGAGTCTGTGTGAAGCCCTCCTCTGAATTATTTTAGCTCTCTCCTATTGGCCATCTTCTCCCCGCAAGATGGTCTGCCGGCTCCTCCCATGGAAGCCCAACGTGGGCTCAACCACCTCGCCGCAATGTCTGGAATGTTCAAAACAACACCGAGCGTTTCTATGTCATCAGGGCCCCTCTGCATCTTGATGTGCTGATTATCTTATCAGCCCTTCGTCCCGTTCCCGTAAACAACATTTTCTACCAGGGTGCCCTGACCTCGCACCACAGCCCAGTCAGTGAATATCTTTTGCATTAAATGTAATTTGTATTCGATCCTATAAAATCTTTCAAAGTCAAATGTATAAAATCCTTCAATATATAATATACTTTACATGTCAAGGGATACTTTTAATGGAACTTTGACTTGAATATATAGTAAATTTAGGGTTACTTTACATGAAAGAAGAGTTACCTTTACTTTTCATAACAGTTACATCTAGTTACATTTATGAGTTATATCCAGCCCTTTGAGGACAGCCATTACACTTCAAGATTCACAATAAAGAACCATGATTCCCTGCACAATGAAATTCTTTGCTGTCCACACAGTTGCCATCGTAATAAAACCAAGACTCAATATACACGTATACATATAAAAAAAAAAAAAAACTAATATTAAAAAGTTAGAAATAGAAGATTAACTCAAGATGAGTTAAGGCAATAAGATAAAACTAAGATAAAACAGTTGAAAGTGAATGTAGTGCAAGAATAGTTCAAGCATGGTCCAGTTCAGAGTGTCTGTCGTGTGCTGAACGTTTCTGTGGTGTATTATTCTATCAGCAGCCGTTTAAGAGTCTGATAGCAGAGGGGTAAAAAAAAGTTCTCTAGACGGGTTGCCCTGCATTTCAGACTCCTGTGGCCCTCGTTGAAAATGAGTTCGACGCCCCTGTTCATATAGGGTATGTTTTCGTTTTTATCTGTGATTGAGGAGAAAAAACAAGTGTTGGAGACGTGTTTACTCCAGGGTGGACTCAATAAGCGCGATGAGCCGGCCTGAAGACATAAAGGCCTTTTGCGGCATTATTGATGCTGCACGGCTCACATTATGATGTATGTGTGGAACGGTGCCCGCTACAAAATGAAAGGGCCCCTTAGAGATCATCGCAGTGTATGGGCATTAATAAAATGGAGGTACATCCCACTTGAGAACAGACAATCTTTGTTTAGCTTCTGGGTATTACATTGATGCACTCAGGCGTGCTTTCAGATCCACCGAGGGAATCCCGCTGTTGAATTTGGAAAATACACCGTACCAAAATAATTTCGGTTCGACACAGTAGTGGGGAAAACGACCAATCTTTTAAGTCAGACCTGGGCACTCCGGTCCTCGGGGGGCACATGCCCTGCATGAGTTTGTAGGTTTCTCTTCTTCAACTCAATGATACAAATTACCAGATAGTTAACAAGCCGGCAGGAGTTTGGAATCACCTGTATTGGAGCAGAGAAACCTCAAAAAGCAGGAAGGACCTGGTGCACTCCAGGACTGGAGTGCCCAGGTCTGTTTTCAGGGTTCCCACAGCTTGAGGCAAATTAAATTTAAGAGTTATTAAGACATTTCAATACCTTTTGAAATTCATTTTAAGACCAGGTCGACAAAAATAACACAATTGAAACACACAAAACAATAAAACACAAATATATCTTGCACACAATACATAGTTCCTCATACACATTACCTGGCGCAGCTTTAAGCCGTGGCAAAACATGTCCATTCGGACAGCCACTTCAGATATTTAAGACATTTCAATGCAACTCAAGGCCTAATTTTTAGAATAACGTATTACATGCCTTATAAGAGTTTTTAAAGATCTGCGGAAATCAATTGAATCTAGTTAGGAACAGATAGTTTAAAATGTAACTCTCTGTTTGGAGCTACAATTTATGTCCCCATGTTCCTTTTACCCTGTCATTTCTCTAAATTCTGCAACATTTTTATAAAAAGTACTTCAATTGTCCACTTAAAATGTTTGCAATCATTGACCCCTAAATAAAACATTCAAACTATTATTTTTGTATTTTAGATGACTTTTTGCAGACACACATTTTCAATTTTATTGTGTCAGCAGTCCATTGTAATTCACTTCCTCGGGAGGTGTATGCCATACAAATATAAAACCTTTTTTTTTCTTTAATAATTTGATAAACTACACTAATTTTAATTACATTATGCAATTATATGTTATAAGGTCATATTTTGAATTGCTATTTTGTTCGAATTCTATATGTCCCATAGTAATCCACCTTGTTAGAATGTGCTCAATTGTCCCTCCAAAAGACTATAACTCCATAAAAGCAATTTCAAGGATGTGACATCATTTGATTTTTTTGGGAGTTCAACTGTGAAAAAAGAAGTAGGCTTCAACTCATACTTTCCTTACTTTTTATTTTATTTTAAATGTGTTGTGCTTGCTTAGCTAGATTAGCTACAAAAAAGTCCACCCCGTTAGGTCTATGAACAGAACAAGTTTAAGTGGGGACCTTCAAGGGCGGTCGAAGAGGAGGGATTTAGGGCGTGGATAATAATAATAAATAATAATAATAATAATAATAAGAAGAAGACTCTTATAGTATCGATGTATGTGTATTAAAAAAAGCTTTGTTTTGTAAAAGGTTTGTTAGAAAAAGGCAGGGTGGAAAAAAATTGATTAAGAAAACAAGCTACAATTATAATTGTATCCATCCCTGAGCTTGACCACCATGTATTAGTTAGTGTTGAATATATTAGTGTTTTAATGAAATCATAAAAACATAAAACATAGGATATATATTCATTTATATTGTATATTGGATTCATTGTATATATGAACAACAGTGAGGGATACTAGTCAAAATAACAAACCAGTGTCATATGCAGTCACCTCTGCAGGTGTCTTCTATAAAAACGAGAATAACCATATCACCAAATTAGTCCTTAGCTTGAGAAAAAAACGATGAATTTTATTTTTCCTGCAACAACAAAGAAGTTGTATTGCCCTGCTGGGTTACAATTACTTAACCGAACAATCATAATGGAGAAAGGAATGAGAATGTCAGTCCGGTCTCAGCAAATTGTTTGCTCTGTAGTTTCTCTGTAGTTGCTCGCTCACTGAGTAAACTTGTGAACCACTTTGAGGCGCTAAATAAAGCAAAATGTACCTTTGAAGAGAGGGTTACCAATGTGGTGCCCGCAAGTTTGCCCCCTAAGAACACCAGAGTAGCCTGCGGGCCGGTTCTGAAAATAGCTCACCACTAATGTGGTCTTTGCGATTTCAAGAAAATTTGATTTCAAACTGGTATGAGAACTCAATGGCATGTTTAGAGTCTATCAATACACTAATTCTTCCGAAACTATTTTTTCAAATGGCCAACAATTATGTGCTCTTTTACAACCCATATCTTTCAGTTGTTGACTCGGTAGCCTAAATGGCAGGGCGCCCGCTCCGAGACTGGGAGGTCGCTGGTTCAAGCCTCGGCCGAGTCATACCTAAGACTTACAACATTGGTACCCATTGCCTCCCTGCTTGGCACTTGGCATTAAGGGTTGGAATTGGGGGATTTGGTCACCTAATGACTCCCAACACAGAAGTTGGGTCTAAAAACCCGGCGCCGATCGAAGGTGGCGAGTCACGTCGATAGCTTCGCGTGACAAAATGATTTCCGGTAGATATCATGTTGATGGTTGATACTGGCTGAATAATAATAAATATAAATAACGTGAGGCTATTGTAATACTTACTGTAATTAAAACCTGGTAATACAATAATCATAACATAATGAGTCATTATAGAAATGCATATAAAACGGGAAGCCCTTCACACTAATCGGTGATAAAATGTTGCTCTTAGCTTCGAGAAGGTTGGCAACCCCTGCTTTAAATAGTTTAAGTCATGTGTGTTTGCAGCAGCATTTTTTTATTTTAAGACTGAGGTTTCAAAAGACCTCCCATCTAATCTAGCTGTCCTCTGTCAGAAGTTAGAGATTTCGCCTAAACTTGTTTTCCTCTAAAATGATAAACATCTCTTCCCACTTGTATTTTCAGTTCCCACAATTACTGTTTTCCCCCCTTGCCATTATAAGACAATTATATGACTGGCATTTATTCTCACCACTTCCACTTGACGTCACATCTAAAAAGATCTCATAAAGTTCTATTCCCACAATGCACGTGAGGCCTGTACAAACTGGCCTGTTTGAATATTTCCCCACTGCGGAGGAGAACAGAGGTGACTCGTCATTCAGCTGACCCTTAAATTGGCCGGATGGAGGCCAGAGAAGAAAGGGGGAGACGGAGGAGTTGAAGGGTGGAAGCAGGACCTGGGCCAAGGTCAAGAAAGCTAATTTGTTTCCTGCTGAGGTGGACCACACACCAGCTGCACAAGAGGGTCTTTGATGTTGTTAAAGGGGCATAACCTGAAGCCAAGTTCTTCAACCACCGGATTCAATGCATCATTTTTCTTTCATTTGTTCTTTCGGGTGCAAATTCTTAGATAAAAATAAATGCACAATGTTTATGCATGTCAAGCACGTTCCCAGTCAACAGTTCCCACTGGGCCCATACAATAAAAATGGAGCATCCGATGAGTTCTAGGATAATGGATTTATTCGGATGTAAAAAAATAAAAAATAAGAAAACACATGCAGTAAAGAAAACTAATACACACACTTACAAATTAATTACTTTCAGTTAAATTCTTTGTATCTATCAGGAACTTCAAATTGCATAGGAACTTCAGAAATGTACATTACAACTCAAAAGTATACTAAAAAGAACAGTAGGTCTAAAATAGGCTAAATCAGAGGTCAGCAACCACGAGGCTTTAATGTAAGTGGTTTTGTACCGGGTCGCACAGAAATAATTTGTGAATATGCATTTTTTTTACCTTTATTTTTGTTTTCCTTAAAACAAGATCAAATGCATTTTCATTGTTACATGCCAAGGGCAATACGGCGGCTGGGTGGTTAGCGCGCATCCCCACGGTGCAGAGGTCCCGGTGGGTTTCCTCCGAGCACTCTGGTTTCCTCCCACATTCCAAAAACACTCATGTCAGGTTAATTGGCTGGTCCAAATTGTCCCTAGGTGTGAATGAGCGTGCAAGTGAGTTGTCTGTTTCTGTGTGCCCTGTGACTTATCCCTGGGATGGGGGCCAGCACCCCGGCGACCCTTGTGAGGATAAGCGGGGCGGAAAATGAATGAATGAATGTTACATGCTAAATGCACAACAATATCAATAAGTACCATCCTGATGGTGCAAGAAAATGTTTGATAAAATTAATGGAAAAATAAATAAGTTAAGGGCAATAGTATAAATAAAGATAATATTAACATAAAAAAATAACTAAGCATCCCTTATCATTTTTGCACATTACCGTCTAAGTATGGCAACCAGTGACACTGATTGTTAAGGGTAATCATTGCCATATTTAGCAGTATTTTACATTTTAGCATTTATTAGGATATTGCCAAAGCAATAGCCTGTGACCCACCGAAAACATGTCCATGACACTGATTTAAATTATAGCTACTGGGAATTGGTATCAATAACAATTAAAGCATTGAATAAATGTATCCATTTATGTGGTTGTGTTTATTTTAAAGTAGCATTTCTGGTTGGAAATTATATGAAATGAATAGCATTTGGTGAATTGAATTTTAAGACAATTTTTGTTTTAACTACTATTTTTGAACCAATAACAGCCACTGGAAAGCTGTAGCAAGTGGTACTGATACCTTAGAATAGTCATTGTATGAATCCTATACCTTTGCCCAAAGATAGCTGGGATGGGCTCCAGCACCCACGTGACCCTACTGAGGATAAGCGGTGCAGACGATCGATGCATGTATGAATCATAACAGTACTGGTACTCACATTTATTGGTACTCACCCATCCCCAATACTTTGCGTGTATTATATTACTATGTAAATTCAACTGGCAGAGATGGGAAGCTGCGTTGTTGCCGTCATTGGTATTATGGACTTTCTGGACTAGTTTACAGGCCAGGGGCGTCGTTGCTGTCATGCACTTCCCGGACAAATTTAAACATGTTACCTAGTGTTCTCTTTTATTGATGTTTAATATGTTTGTGTACTGTAACTCAATGCTAAATCGATCCCACCCTAATCATCCTGGAAGGGGGATTATCACTTGTGAGGCCCCTTCTCTAGGTTTCTTTTTTCCTCACACTGATGTTTTTAGTTTTTCCTTGCCCGCATGTTGGTTTAAGATCAGGTAATGGTGTAATTGTAATCCCGTACAGTCCTTTGAGACATTTTTGTGTTTAACGGCTATATGAATATATGTGACTTGACTTGACACAATCTGAATCTATATTTATAAATAAGCAATACATTTGTAGTTGATGATGGTGAAAACCAAACAAAACCAAAGACAATCCAAATAACTGGGGATACAATCAAACATCTTTTTAAGAATACAAAACAGACATGTTTTGCACATCTCATAGTTAGGGCAGACAAACGTGAGCTTGATGCTGGGGGCATCTGGCTCAAGATCCCATGCCTCGTCTTTTTGTACATGGCACCTGGGAAGTGGTGGTTATGCTGCCTGGGGGTGGACCCTTTATAGCAGCAGGTCCAAAGATACTTGCCTGATGGACAACACACACCACAAAACAATCATTGTTTACAACAGATAACCTTATTATATTTTGCTGAAAATGTATGGAAAGAGCAATGACGATGATGATGACTGTGAAAATAGTGATGGTGATGATTATGATGATGGTGATGAAATACACAAGAGATCAGCTGTAAAACAGAATTATTAAGTCTGCGTGGAGGATTGGACAAGCATATGCTTCTTCCTATTCCTTTTCGGACATATACGTTGACATTGTTTTTGTTTCTTGACTTGTTCTTTTGTTTTTGTCATGTTCAAAATAAAACTTCATTCATAAAATATATAGTATACAATAAAAGTGTTTTTCCAACTGCCAATCACAACATTTTTTTTTAATAATAAATGAATATGGGACTACGAGAAAACTGATGATTGCGACAATTTTTCCACTGATCGTGCAAAAAAAAAAAAAAACAACAACAAAAAAAACAACCACCTGCTATCCATCAAACGCTTACTAGATTATATGACACGAAACGGCGTTTTGGAGAGCAGCCTGGTGCTTTTAACAGTCACAGTCAAAGAGGAAATGAATGTATTTGCCACCTCAAGGGCACACATGGCAGGTTTGTGTATCCTGTAAAGCAGTGGTTAATCACTGTCTGCATAAACTTCGTAGCCTTGAGTGGGGAAAAGCCATCAGCCTGAGACGAAAGCGTTTATGCTACCAGTCATTTACACAGAGTACTGAACTGCACATGAAAGTAAATATCTCCGACATGTCGGGGAACATGCCTAGGTTCTCGGCATAAATACAGCAGGAATTATGATCAATGTTGTGACTAACACGTCACAAAGGAACACCTTCCTGCAACACAATTACTTTTCTTGGTAACGAGTACCGTAACGCATTATGAATAAAATGTTGTAACTCTACTGCCATTACTACTTGGTGTGTTGCTACACCTCTTTATGACTGGAAATTATTCATTATTGTGAATGTTGAGTAATTTTGCTCGATTTACGTTGTCACACACAGCCCTCAAATAAGTCAACCCTGAAGAGTGATTATATGGACAAGCAAAATACAACTGCAACAAGCACAAAGTATGAAGCTGAATTCCTCCTCATGTAGATATTTTCCCTAACCGATGTACTCGCATCTGAACTGGTTTTACAACTATATAATTAAGTACTGAAATATGTAATTCGGTTTATATGTGCATATTGTCACGGAGTGGAAGGGGTGCCCGGACCAGAACGGAGGCAGGAAGGAAGAACTCAATTGCGTGACGATCAAAAACTTTTATTTACCAAAATAAAAGTTGTCCAAAACTCAGGGACAAGACAGAACAAACAGGCTTTAACCAAAAACGTGCAAACACAGGTTTCTTCCAACTCAACTAAACAGGACAAGGCATGACAGAACAGAAAAGGTATAATGAGCCAGCACCCGCAAAACCCACAATCCAGCCTTAAATAGCAGACACGCAATTAGTTGAACTGCTTCAGCTGGTGCCCAGGGGGCGGGGCAGACCGGTCGCCAAGGCAACCATGACACATATTTGGTTGTGTGTCACCAGTAGCGAATTGTAGGCAGCACGTGGGGAGGGGGGGCTGGCTTATACAGGAACAAGAAACTACCAGGAAGTCAATGGGGCAAACGTGAGCACAGAATTTAGGGTAAAACTGTGCTGGTTTTGATATTTTGATTTAATTGTTTTTGCAGTACACCATGATTGGAGAAAAGAGGTAAACATCGTGGACAGTACCCATAAATGGAGAAGGAAATCTTCAAATGGTTTCAAGCCCAGAGAAAACATTTATATTGGGTGTCTTGGCCAAGTTTGCAAGTTTTCAATATTGAACAGGCCAAGAAATATGAAGGCCTCAGTGCTTCCAGAGGTTGGTATGCAGTTTTTTATTCCATTTATTTTATTATGTGGCTATTTTAGCACTTTACGTTGTCAGTTTCTATGCGAGAACATACGATAATTTGTAACTACAGGTAGATGGTTACTTTCAGAGTAACGTGCACCTTTTTAGTGTCAGTAGTCTGGCGGGCAAGGTAATGACTATTTACAAGGAGTCACTAGTAACTGTAAATCTTTGCTTTTTTCTCAGTAACACTGGCTACTCTACAACATGTCTATGAGCAGGTTCTTGACACAAATACCGCAATAATGTTAGACTAATGGTAATGTCGTCGTTTCTGGTTTCTTTTTAATTAGCACCTGTGAGTTGTTTTCCATTAGCACTGTTGAAATCACTCTGCTTTTGCTAATTAAGTAAAGTGAAAATAGATTAGACAGCTTCTTTGAACTAAGGTCAGCGATGTCTCGAACCTTGGTTTATTTGGACACCACAACCAGAGAGGAAGAGGAAAAAACTCTTCTCAATTAACACGACTGTTTTGCCTTTTTCCCGATGCCTTTTCCTCTCGTAACTTTCATTTCATCTTGACTTTCAGCTAATAACCACTTTTTGTTTCTCCTTTACGTCTTACGCTTTATAGGTGAGAATCCCACGTCTCCAGCTTTCTTGCAGACATTATAACAAATCACATGCGCTGTCCGATTAAAGCTGAACTGCTGAAAGATAGGCATCAATCAGCGACCTTTGGAGAGAGGCTGCAAGGCATGCCGTGCTTGTCAAGAAGGAGGAATAAGGTGACTCATCCCTCTCTAATCTCCCTTTCCTGGCCAATTGATCGCACTTTCATATCCATTAGGCTGTCTTTGGAACAGCTGTGATGAATGGCCGATTGCAGACATACATTCTTCAAGGCCAAAGTGGACAAAAATAACATCAAGAGGTTACACAACAGAATCCACTCAACAGGTTCGAAGGTAAAGTTTTGATGAGTCCGAGCTTAAAAAATGATATGGAGTATTTACATCAAATTCTCATTTTATTACATGTTTGCTTTCTGTGTTTTTATTTTTGTTTTGTTTTTTACAAATGAATACACATTTAAGATCAGAAACAAACTTAAAAGTTGTTTGCAGAGGTCATCACTCCTCATGACTGCCACCTCAATGTAATAAGTTGTGTGCCTTGTCGAAAATAACAGCTCGTCGATTTACTCGGTGGTGCGCCGAAAATAAAAAGATGCACCGTATTTGAAAATGCTGTACTGAACTTAAATATATAGTGCTTGCTGACGCCATCTTCTGGCTTGAATCATAACCGCAGCCTCTGTCAAGCTGCTTGTGTGGCCCATGCAAAAACTTGGATTTCTAAGTTTAAATCCAGGGTTAAAACACTTATATTCAACAGCTTACGAATGACCTATATTTGATGTTGACACTGTCTTTGTATTGCTTGATAATGCTACATCATTTGCAACCTGGTCATCCTTTTTACTTTATATTTTATTTACTATTATGCAATAATCATGTTATATTTTATTTTTAATTTTGTTGTTTGTTAATGCAACATCCATGGCAGTCTGGTCATCCTGCAATGGGGAGTACCTGATGTGCGGTCCCTTCTCATGGTTTCTGTATATTCCTCATGCTAAGGTTTTTGAGTTTTTCCTTGCCCTCATGTAGGTTTTAGAACAGTTGGTGTAATAATAGTCTGTAGTTTGCAAAAGTCTTTGGTCTGTGCAGCCCTTTAAGACTCCTTGTGATTAAGGGCTATACATATAAACCTATTACGGTTCCAGAAAGTAATGTTTTAGAATGGAGGTAATGGAAAACAGTCCGGAAATATATAAATAAATGAAAAAAAAGCATACGAGTGTCGTGATTGCCTAAGTGAAGTCACCTGGGGCAATTGTTTGGTCCCTGTTCTGTACCCGTTTCAATTTTACCCTGTCCTACAGACCCGGGTCCCGCAACGTGAAGCCTGACGCCCTCTCCCGGCAATTCCAGAAGCCAGACGAGCAACCTTAGGGTCCTGCAACGGTTCTCCTGGCCTCCCGAATGGTAGCGGCTGTTTCCTGGGATATTGAAGCCCGAGTCACAGAGGCCCTACCAGATCAAGCCGGTCCCAGCTTCTGTCCCGAGGTCCGACTATTCGTCCCTGAACCCTTACGGTCTGAGGTCCTTCAATGAGGGCACGATTCTCGCCTGTCTTGCCACCCGGGTCAATGAAATGAAATGATCTGATTTTATATAGCGTTTTTCAAGTCAATGACTTGCCAAAGCGCTTTACAATGTGCTCCACATTTCCCAATAGCGGCCTTGTATTGCAGCCATGTAAGACGCTAACCTGCTTATTGGGGGTATTAGGGGTTCAGTGTCTTACCCAAGGACACTTCAACATGTAACACGGACAAGCCGGGATTCAAACTGGGACCCCTTGATCCCAAGTGCTCTACCTCCTGAGCTACTGCCGTGGCTCGGACCCACAGTTTCTTGTCCCGAAGTTTCTAGTGGCCTTCTACGGACAAAGATGTACGAGGATATGTTTCAGCCTGTCAAGTATGTGCCCAGAACAAGGCCTCTCACCAACGCCCGGCCGGTCTACTACACCCTTTGCCGGTTCCCCGCCGACCGTGGTCCCATATCGCCATGGATTTTGTGACAGGATTGCCAGTATCTTAGGGGATGACAACTGTACTTACTGTTGTGGACCGGTTCAGATAGATGGTCCATTTTGTGGCACTACCCAAACTTCCCTCCGCCAAAGAAACCGCGCTGGCAGTCCAGCAACACGTATTCCGCCTCCATGGCATCCCTCAGGATATTGTCTCAGACCGGGGTCCCCAGCTCTCGTCCGGTTTTTGGAAGGAGTTCTGGCGTCTGCTGGGAGCCTCGGTCAGCCTCTCAACGGGGTTCCACCCTCAGTCCAACGGTCAGTCAGAGCGGGTTAAACAGGATCTGGAGACAGCGCTCCGCTGTATGGTTTCTTGTGAACCGTTGTCTTGGGCCCGGCAATTGGTATGGGTGGAGTACGCCCACAACTCCCTGGTAAGGTCCTCTACGCGAATGTCCCTCTTCCAGTGCGTATATGGCTACCAACCACCTATGTTCCCTAGCCAGGAAGGGGAAGCTTCCTGCCCGTCCGCAAATGCTAATGCCCGCCGCTGTCGACAAACCTGGGCTCGTGCCCACGCCGCACTCCTCCGGGCAGGCAGGTCTCATTCAGTCGGGGCTAATCGACGGAGGAACTCCGAACCACCAGGTGGGCCAGAGTGTTTGGCTTTCATCCGCTGATCTGCCACTGAGGGTTGATTCGAGGAAACTGGCTCCTCGATTCCTAGGCCCGTTCCCCATAGAAAAGATTATCAACCCCTCAGCGGTCCGTCTCCGCCTACCAAGGTCTATGAGGGTGCACCGCACGTTCCATGTCTCCCGGATCAAGCCCGTCAGCCAGAGCCCGTTGGCACCCGAAACGCCTCCTCACCCGGCTCCGCGCCGTCTGGACGGCGAACTTGTCTACACTGTGCGTCGCCTGCTCCGCTCCCGACGCAGGGGTCGGGGACAACAGTACTTGGTCGACTGGGAAGGATACGGTCCGGAGGAGAGGTCATGGGTCCCCACCCGGCAGATCCTGGGCGGGTCTCTCGTGGCGGAGTTCCACCGCCTACATCCAGACCAACCAGCACCGCGCCGAGGGTCCGGTGCCGCAACCTTTCCACCTGCGGACCCACCCCCTGCCGCCCCTTCGGATGCTGACGATGAGGTCTCCGTTCATTCAGAGGACTTCTGAGAGGTACTGTACTGTTATGTTTTTTTTCCCTTTTACCTGTGTTTTTTTTTTCTTCTCTGTGCTGACCGGTGGATTGTTTATCCGTTCCTGAAAGCTTGAGTGAAGTTACCTGGGGCAATCGTTTGGCGCGCTGGAGCGCACTTCCTGATTGGCTGACGTTCTCCTCTTAAGCGGTCTGCGTCCAGAGATGAACGTCAGATTGTACTTTTTGTATCCCTGTGTTTCTCTCCAGACTACAAAGTACCTACGACTCCTCTTGCCTGATTCATGCCTGCCTTCCATTTTTGACCTGTTTCCATCCCACGTTTTTTGACCTGCTCTCCCGCCCTGGCCATCGACGTACCCGCTAAGCTGTACCCTCCATTTACCAGTCATTCCGGCCGAAGAGGTTGATGACCGACAAGCGCCGGCGTCACAAGCCAGCTCCAACAACTCTTTCCAATAAAAACTCCTTTGATACAAACGCTATTGGATCCGAGAGTCCGTTTTGGTTCATGACAACGAGGGAAAAAAACTGGTGTTCCATTTCCATTGCATACAGAGCTTTGCGATTTTGATTAGCGAAGTATTTTGAATGAACAATCATTTCACAGATATGTATAACGGATACCCTAAAACCTTGTGTAGCAATGCACATGTATTTTATGGTATATAAGCCACACCAGGTTTTAAGGCGCACTTTGAAATTTCTGGCTAATTTGGGGTTTTTAGGTGCATCTTATTGTCCCGAAAATTCAGTATGTATAGTAACATCTCCATGGCACGTCATGTGTTTTTTCTCTTATTAACATTCACTTTAAAAAATCCCAGCTCCTCCGTGTTACATGTCGAAGTGTCTTTGGGTAAGACACTGAACCCCTAATAACCCCAATAAGCAGGTTAGCGCCTTACATGGCTGCACGACCACTATTGGGTAATGTGAAGCACATTGTAAAGCACTTTGGGAAGACATTGACTTGAAAAGCGCGATATAAATGCAGATAATTTCATTTCATTTTCATTTTAACCAACTGTTGGGTTGTTTTAAATGTTGCCAAAAGTCTTATGTTGTGAACAACAACACAAAAAGGAGCACAAAAAAAAACAAAAAAAAACGTTGATGATGGTGTTTCAGTGACACGTTGAACTACGTGCATTAAAAACAAAATGTTGAATGTTTTCACGTCAATAAGCCATTTCGCACCACTAACGAAAAGTTGATGAATCCCAAGCAGTATAACGTTTTTGAAAGCACAAGTGTATTCATCAGACCGGCGGGGGTGCCCATTAAAATAGAGAATCAACACAATAATTGTGATATTCAAATAAATCCACTTCCAAATGGGGTTCCTGCTGAGGAATTGTTGAATAAGCTATAATTTTAGGATGAAGCATGACACGCTCAAAAGGGCCCTTGCTTATCTACTCAAGTGTGCGCGCATAACTTCTGTTGCTCAATATAACTAACGGAGAATGCATTTAGTCGCTCATTTTGTTTACTAAACTTATTCTGTATTCATTTGATGTCATTGCACGAGTTGCAAACTATATTTTTGTGATAAAACAAATGTTTATTTTTACTTAAATGTGATACTAGGTAAACAGTGTTCCTTCACTACTTGGTGGTTCAATAATTGAGAATTGACGAGGCATGTTTACATGTCATTATTACCAATGTGAATCACCTGTGCCCGCTCATTTGGCGCCAACCGCTGCGGGTTCTGATTGGCTCCGTATCCCTATTTGAACCCAGTCCTGTCAATCCCCTGTTGTCAGTCCGTCTCCGAACCTATGTTTTTACAAGGCAAGACATTTTCGACCCTGACTCTCCCGTTTTTGCTCCAGTTTGTCTCCGGCTACGATCAGTTTTGATCCCGACCACGTCTGCTCTCCTGTCCCGGCTTACAACCTGTTTCTGACCCCGACCACGTTTTTGGTCTCCTGTCCTGGCTATCGACCTGTTTTTTTCCGTTCCTGACACCGCCATCGCCCGCGACGGAAGATCCACTTGATTATCGTCACAGTGGTAAACAAGGTACAATGTATAATTACCACCATTACAGCAACAGATAAATATAAGTATATTTTTTGTGTTTATGGTAGTGTAAAAGTGGATGTCCCACCTCAATACTGGAATCACACATTAAAAAGCAAAGCTGACTGCGGTATGATAAAATTTGTGCAATTTATTTTTGTTTTTAGTAAAAGCATGAAAATAAACCATAAGATTTACCTTTTTAAAGGTTAAGTTGTATGCCTAGTGGGCCAAAGTGTAAAATATAGATAACGATAGATATTTAAGATTGTAACGGCATGTAATATGCTATTCAGTTTTGGTGTTTGTTGATGTTTTTGTTAGTAAAGATTATTTTCTAGTGGTTTGGCGAATGCAATCAAATGTCTGGACATTGACTAACAAGACTGTCCCCTAAGAGCGTGTGTCATCAGTGTGAAAGCTCAACTCTGTACTCTTGGGAGTTGTTTGAAAAAACACCTTTTGAATCAATACTGCCACCTTTGCTTTAATTGTGCATAACTGTGCAAAACCTGGCACCTTATTTTTACATGTACAAGAGTCACTCCAAATTGCAGCTGCGAATGTGCTGCTAAACATTGAATAACACATCCCCAGTTTATCTCAGTAAACATCCTAATGCAGATTCAGTTGTCATTTTGTGATTCATTAATGTCGTTTTGGGGTTTTTATTCTTATGAGTGTTATCACACCAGGTAAAGCAATTGACAGTAATCACCACGATCAAATGTATTATATTAAGAAATAATCCACCTTTGCCACACAATCTCAAACTTTTTCAGAATGTCTGGAAAAACAAAACAAAATAATACTACCACAGACAAAGCATCTTTGTTAATTGAATATGATATTTCAACTTATTTTGTTTGCTATAAAACTACACTACACTGACCTATCAGTCTTTTAACTAACTGTCACAAAGAAATACCTGAATGCAGCGACCATCACCAACTGATTGAGTTAATGCAAAAACTATGAACTACTTATTACAGTTTTACAACATATGTAAGTTTCTCTTGATTTTTGTTACTAATGCTTTTTCAGTTTTACTTATCTAAATAGTCAAATGTTGGTCAATGCAATCGGGGAAAAACATAGGGTAGGCCTATTTCTAGTTTTTGGGATTTAAAAAATGTGTTTTGCATTTTTTTTGCACATTCCATTCAGGCAATACTAAAAAAGAAATTACAAAGAAATACAGGCAAGTATATTATGAATCACATCAACATAGGAATTTATTAATAAACAAGCATGCAGAATTTTACAAAAACATGTTATATTTATTTTTCTTTCATCTATAGATAAAATATTTCATCAAATTGGCTTTGGAATGCTAATAATTGAAGAAGTGTAATGATGTCCCATTTTGAAGTACTGAATATGACAATATGCATTAAAATTCTCAAAATGCAATACAGAGTTCAGAGGTTTTATTTTTCAATGTATTTGATGAATATCTTGATAAATAAAGTAAATGCATGATATAAATAGCAAGTGAACTCAAATGTAGCCAGTCTTTTTTAGAGTTCGGGATGCTGGGGATAAGAGAGTATTCGTACATATTATCATCATATTTTTATCAAATTTCATTTGGCAGGCTGGATGAAAAGGCCTGTAGCGCCGTCGTTTGCCAACCCCTGATTTACAAAAACAAGTAAGGGGAAATCATCTTATCCCAACCTTTTTCCACTCTGGTGGGTGATTTCAAACTTGTTGAGAGCCTAACAAAATAAGAAATCTGATATAAATGTTTACTTTCCTAAACATTTTATTTTTGTTTTGGCAGTAGCTAGTGATATAATTGAGTTTGTAAAAAGTCCCCTCTGCTTTTCGGATCACAATCCCTTAACCGCTTGGTTTGTCGGGGCACCACTGAAGAATTAACCCTGGATACCTGTCTTCACTGCCAATGGTTCCTGCCCTGTGTTTGGGTTGTAGCAAAGTTGCACCAGTCGATTCCTTGATGTTGTCGGCTCAGTTATTTGTCTGCCTTCCTTTAATCCCACTCTTGTGGATTGTGTCCTAGAGAATAAGCTTGGCCAGTCCTGATGATCTTGTGATGTGACATTACGACACACAGTTGACAACAGTTGTTCAAAGGTTTTAATGTGCGCTCTTTAATGTTTGTCACATGGGCTATTTAGCTGATTAATGAATGAATAAATAAATGAATGAATGAAACTTTATTTCTAACATAACATAAACAAAACAATAAGTCAAAAAAAAAAAATATTTAGCGTAAAATGTCCAAAAATGAGCAGGGAGAAGCATATTCCTATTTCACCCTACCCCTTCGACTTCCTTTAAAATTGTGTTTCACAGCTGGTTCTTCTGTGTTTTTACATATAATAAACACCTCATGGATATACATATTTACAAAGGTTCATATTACAAGACACGAGGGAAATAAAATATATAAATTAAAAGCCACAATCACCTACCTAAAAAGAGGCAAAGGCAAACAAGGAACATTGGGATAGGGTAAGCAAAGCTCCAATTTCTTAAAGCAAAAATAGGTATGCAATTGCTGTTCATGACAGACAGTGTCTGTTTTGGAGATGCCTCACACGTTTTGTTAATGGGATTTGCCATTTTGAAAGGTTTGTGTTCCTTCAATAATGTCACAGCTCTGGAGGGAAAAAAGCCAGTTGGGTCAACTGTGAGACTCAATGTCTTGAGTTTCTAGCCACATGGAGTATTTTGCAACACATTTACATAATTATGGGAAGGAACACTACACGTTCTGTACTTCATTGGGAAAAAGTCAGTTTGGGAATACCTTTAAATAAGAGTTTCTTGAGCAGGTAACTTAGATAAAACATGATTGCGGTCACGCATAAGAGATAATCTCCTGTGACTAACCTTTGAATATTAATGTGTGACTTTTACCATGTTTGGACAATGTATTGTCTTTAAAACAGAACAGAGAAGAAGTTGCTAGACTCCAATACTGTTGCGCCAATGTCAGTGCTGGGATCCTCTTAAATGGCATTGCAAACTGCCTCGGTTGCCATGGCTATGTGAGGACCCAGGAACACATGAATCACAAAGATTTAGGCTTCTCTCTGCTGTTTTATTTTTCAAAAAGACCCTGAATCTCCCTGACATCCTTTATGAAGCTGATTTATGAGCTTTAATATATTTGTGTGTAGATCATGGGCAGTTCCTCTGAAAGGTAGCACTTTATGAGGGTGCATGTTGTAGTCTCTGTCAGTAAAGTTTATGTGTGTTTGTGTGCAATGAATGTTGAAGCGTGAAAACAACAAAGTCTGTCAGTGTAAAGAATTTAACATGTGGCTCAAAAGAATAAAATGCATGAAATAAACGGGCACTTGATGTTTTAGCATTAGGTTTATGCTGCTCTTGCTTCTTTCTGGATAACTTAGCAGATAGCAAACATGATACAATCCTTGTTGAAAAGATATTTGAGTGTAGTGTATCCATTTTAGTCATGAATTTTTCATAATTTTGTAAAACATACAAACAAACATTTTACATTCAGAATGTATTTCATATAACAATAAACAAAAATAGGGGCAGCACAGCGGCGCAGTGGTTAGGGCATGTGCAGCACAGTTCTGAGGTCGTGGGAACCTCCTGTGTGGGTTCAAATCCAGCTACCGGCCTTACTGTGCGGAGTTTGGATGTTCTCCCGGTGCTTGCGTGGGTTTCCTCCGGGCACTCTGGTTTCCTCCCATCATCCAAAGACATGCATTTCAGGTGAATTGGCCGCTCCAAATGGTGTGACTGAGCGAGTGAGTTGTCTGTCCCCGTGTGCCCTGTGATTGGATAGCAACCAGTTCAGGGTGTCCCCTGCCCACTGCCCGGAGATGGCTGGGATGGGCTCCAATTTCTGACCTTACCCAAACACCATTCATCAAATAGAAATCCTGCAATAGAAAGGCATCGGGAAGCCGATGTCAATCACGAGTGGATTTATTCCTAACACACAAATCTAATACAAACAACTGGGTCTCGGGTCCCTCTTAATACAATTTTGTGCGTCTCTGTTCCCACCAGCAGGCGCACCTCTCATCTGAGTAGCCCAGCATTAATTTATACTATACAATATGCAAATAGCACAGCAAAAAACATCCTAGCATAATTCTATTAGCTATGTGTATACTGCAGTTATCCTTAGCTCGCTCTGATTGGTCCTTCCGCTCTGATCACTTGCTGGCCCCTCCTGGTTGTGGTTTCCTGGCAGTTGTTTACCAACTGCCACTGAGTCATCACCCTGCTTGTGGTAGTTACCGTCTGTTCTAGAACATTCAATTTTTGAACTTTTTCGCACCACACATCCTGTTCTACCCGTAATGCGCTCAGGCAGATATCCTCATACTTTCATACAATAAGCAGCATCATCTAACAAAACACTTGCTTATATTTAGATTTCCTTAAATGCTTGTATTTTGATTTTCCTTTAACCTTCACTTGGCAAGATGTTGTCTCTGCCAAAGAATAGTCAAGATGGCAATGTGCAAAACAGTGCTGAGAGAATGAATATATTTTCTAAAAGACTTTGGTTTCATAAACACTATGATTTCATTCTAACCATGGCCTCTATTGCATTTGTAAATGCATAAAACACTTGGAAAAACAAGAATTGAATCGCCTTGAAGGGACTGATGGGTTGTGAGTGCACTTTAGTTGTTTCTAGTGCGCGTGTTTGTGGGTATGTGTGTGCTTGTGTCTGTGCACTCATAGCCTCTCCATTCGTTTAGAAGAGTTGACTGGCTATAACTCGCGATTGGCGCGGAGATGTCCTCCTAACTGTATCTAACTTACACCTCTGACCTTCCACAAAGCAGAACAAACATACCCTAAGGGCCCGGTCACACAGACATTTGCGGCTGAATGACGGCTAAAATTTTGGGATTTTTTTTCGCCCGTGTTTACCCGCAATGGAAAATGCGCAAAAATGGCCAACCCGCTTTTGACCTGTGGTGTGGCCGGAAAAAAGACGCCGGCGACTGTTCCCCTTCCTCTCATCGCGTCATTTGTCCTTTCCGTGTTTAGACCAACAACAACCAACCAAACCGCCCTACACCCTCACGTGACTTTTCCTTCCATGTTAACAAACGCATTTTGTAAAATAAGATCGCAATTTTTGGTTTAAATAAACGCGTTATATAGACTAGGATCTCCCAATTATTATAATTAGCTCGCTTTATAGTTTTAATAAGTGTTTTATATAGAATACGTTCGCATTCGTTGGGAGCGCAGGAGAATGCGCGTTCACGCGAGGGGGGTGGAGATCTACCGTCAATTTACGTTCACAATAATAACAATGACGGAACGGTTTAATCTGTACTACATTTCCAACAAATGAATAATGAAGAGGTATTGATTGTATATTCGTCATTGCATTCCTTACTTCATTGTGAGATAGGATAATGTAAACATGGTTGAAGTAGCGGGGGAACGCTAATTTTGGAACCGGGCTGTAGAAGAACATGATGGTACAAATCGCAGTCTCGTGAGGAAAATGTTTACAAGCTATAGCATCATTCTTATTTTACTATCGAGTTAAGAAATGTCAAGATATTAAAATGGATTAAGACCAAGTTGTTATGAGGATGGAGAGGGGGTGAGGCTGAAGGGTTTAGTGAGGTTTACCTCATTATTCAATATCTATCAGAATCCAAATGTGTATTAAGGCATATTAGCTGGGATTCTTAATCTCAGCCAAAAAGCAAAGTTAAGGTCCTAGTTTTACAGCCTTACTGCAACCATAACAGATGCACCAAATAATTTATCCGAAATGAAGAGAAACTACGCTGACGGGGATGTTCACCCCTTTGACGTCACGAGCACGCTCGGCATTTGCGCTGTTTATACGCAGAGAAAGGCGTTTGACTGTCACACGCGTAACACGCTAATTTCACGTAATAACACCGCGATACAGGCACAGAACATGCTATTACCATGCTCCACCCACGATTACCCGCTGAAATTCCCCGTCCTACCCAAGTGTAACTGCGCCCTGGCCGCGACCATAGCACGTCATTTCTGCGTCATTAACTCGTGTTGAACGCGCCCAACCACGTGAAAATTTGCGACCGCGAGTAAAGCACTGCTCTATCTCGTGTATATTGCGGGCTCCAAACGTCAAATACCGTCCTGGCGGCATCTGCTTCACGACTGGATAATTCTGGTCGCGTTCGAGCCTTTCTACGCTCGTTAAAGTAATTGTACCCGCGCTCTGAAGAATTAACCAGGGCAAAAGTAAATCACGTTGCTACCCGCTCGCCAATTCCCGAACTCGAGTCAAGCACAGCTTCATAACGATTCAACGGCGAACTCAATACGTCCAATTGCGTCCGCATCTAGGGCAGAAATTTCTGGCCGTCATTCAGCCGCAAATGTCTGTGTGACCGGGCCCTAAAATTCCATTCATAAGCATGTCTATCTTAACACTTTCCTTTGCGTACCTGTATACCCTGATATTCTTGTATCCAAACGTATACTATCAAAGACAATTACTATACTATTTTTTTTAAAAACATACCATTGTAGCCTAGATGGTAGGGCGCCCACTTTGAGACTGGGAGGTCGCTGGTTCGCGCCTCGGCCGAGTCATACCTAAGACTTATAACATTGGTAAAATGGCGGCGCCCTCTGTTGGCTGCGGCTGCATCGGCTCGCTACAACGGGTCAGGTGTATCGACATTTCGTTCTGTGTACATTGTTACAAAGAATGACAATACAAAGGAAATTATTATTATTATTATTATTAAAGGTGACAAATAAAACATATATAAATTACTGAATATACAGCAAACCTATTAAAATGTGCAACTTGAAGTCAAACACCTTGAAAGAAGTGGTGTCGCGTGAGGCACAGTCAGATTTACAAATAAATGAACCTACATCACATTTATCATTTGATTGGCAGAGCAGGAAAGCAATATATAAACTGTAGCATACAAGAAAGGTCTTAATGTCTTAACTATTGCCCTCTGCCATGAGGCAAGTCATTTGTATGCCTCTTTCTACATCTGCAGAAGCTCGGCATTTGTTACATACAAATTGTGTCAATGATCTTAAAACTATAGAGGGAAATTCAGGGTGGGATGACAGTTGAGTGGTTAGCGCATCCCTGGGCACAGTTCTGAAGTCATGGGTTCAAATCCAGCTACCAGTCTTCCTGTGCAGAGTTTGCATGTTCTACCCGTGCTTGCGAGTTTCCGCCAGGCATTCCAGTTTCCTCCCACATTTCCAAAAACATGCATGTGAGGTTAATTGACTGGTCTAAATTGTCCCAAGGTGTGAATTAGCGAGTGAGTTGTCTGTCCCTGTGTGCCCTGCGAATGGCTGACAACAGGTTCAGGATGTTTTCTCTGCCCAATGCTCGAGGTTTCCTTGGATGGGCTCCAGCATGCCCACGACCCTAATGAGGACATAAGGTGCAGAAATTCAGCATTTAAAAAAAAAACAAAAAATAAATTGTCAGGTTAAATGAGAAGAAACTAACACAGAATACATTTAATGTATTTTCAATTATATACCGGGTATTCCATGATGATAGGTGAGACACAGCCTTACCTGCCTCCTGTGACTACACGTCACTGCTTGAAAGTACAGTACCTATTATTTTTCTTTTAATTTCCCTGTGATACTGACAAAGATTGTTTTGATTTCAAGCAACCCTTTCAATTAAAATCCCCAAAGTATATTTAAAATAGTACTATACTGGACTTTTTTTCTAAAGAGGAGGAGGATTTTTTTTACCTTCTCGGTTCTATAGTTCAATATTTTTATATATATATATATATATATAGATATACATAGGGCAGCACGGCGGCGCAGTGGTTAGCGCGTGTGTGGCACAGTACTAAGGTCTCCTGTGTAGGTGTGAATGAGCGAGTGAGTTGTCTGTCCCTGTGTGCCCTGCGATTGGCTGGCAACCAGTTCAGGGTGTCCCCTGCCCACTGCCCGATAATTGCTGGGATGGGCTCCAGCACCCCCGCGATCCTACTGAGGATAAGCGGTGCAGCTAATGAGATGAGATGAGATATATATTTATCTTTTTTTTTTTCATACTGCCACTATGTCCAAATTTTGCCGTAAGTTGAATTGAATGTCTTTATTGTCATTGACAACAATAACGTGGACATTTTTTGTAAGAAAATGAGACATGTAACCCTAGGGTAAACATGTAATAAAGACTTAAAAGAGAAAACTAAGATAAATAATGTCAGATCAAAAAGACAAATATATTTACATGGTAGCGGTAGGAGATTGGCAATGAAAAATAGTGCTTCATAACATTAGAGCAATTACAATAGTGCATTAATATTTTGCAGCAACAAAAGAGAAGTATTTCATATTTGTGTAACATTTTTAACAGAGAGGCAGTGAGCTATATTATCGCTCAAAGACAGACTTGATAAGAACTTATATATATATATATATATATATATATATATATATATATATATATATATATATATATATATATATATATATGTTGGCTTGAGATCAGGTAATTGTGTAATTGTAATCCTGTGCAGTCCTTTGAGACATTCTTGTGATTAAGGGCTATATAAATAAATGTGACTTGACTTGATATAAGAAAGAACGTATAAAATGAAAGGGTTTAAGGCCTACGGGCAAGACATAGGCTGTTTGATGAGTTATTCCTTCTTTTTTTTCATAGCTCCCACTTAAGTTTTTATAGTGTGGTGAGTGGGATTAGGTGCAAAACTGCATTCACTCAACCGTTTAAAATAATCCAGTTAAAGATTTCAATAAATGTGTTACGTTTAGAAAAGTGTCATCCCGACTATAGTATGCAAGGTAGGCTTTTAAAGTAGGCTGAATGATGAAGCATAATACTGAAAAATTACAATAAAGTAAAGATTATTTTACTGATCTGGCCCACCGGAGAAGAGAAAGTTTGGATCTGGACCCACAGCCAAAATTAGTTTGACATCCCTGATTTACCACAATACCAAGGGTTACCAACTAATATAACAACACAAAGGGCTGCACACACAAAAAACACTTAAAATTAAATGTCATATTAGTTAGTGCAAGGCGAAGTTTGCCAAGTACGGAATTCAAGCTTTAATTCACGGTTCAAAATCAACACGTATTCCTAAACTATTTTAACTTGCACTGCACCTAGCGAAACAAGATGCACTTAAACAACTGGTATGGCGCTAACCGACCAAAGAAACAACTGTTTTAGTAAACAGAGCGACTGCAATTTCAAGATTGTGATCTTCAACGTTTCAATACTATTCCATGGGTCAACAGGCTTGTGTCCCGGAGTGGAAAATATTTAACCCTTTTTGCTCTCCATGTTGTCACTTCTCCTCTGCTGCTTGAACATAATGGCAGGCGGCATCTGCTTTCTCTTCTGTTTGTGTCTAGGAGTGAGTGAAATTACAGATTAGTGGACGGATATTTTTGCATGTTTTTACACTCTCCAGCTATTTTCTATGCTAAGAGCGTCATCTAAAGATGAGATTCACCAACTGAGGGACACATTTTCACAAAAAGTAGAAATGAAAAGCAACCTAACATTTTTAAGCCTCGGATTTTGAATTATATCTGTTGAATTAAAGGGAAAGTGTGTTTTGTTGGACTACCAGATGTAGCTGTGCAGCAGGAAGCTCAAACTAGGGGCCATAGGGGCCCGCGAGATTATTGTTTGAAGCCACCGGCTCAATATGAAAGTTTAAAGGGACAGTGTGTATATTTTATCGCATCCAAGTGGTAGAATATTTTGAAAATAACATAAATAATCATAAAAAATAAAAAGTACATTAACTATAATATATAAAGTACTTTTAAAAAACATTATGTATATACCATAACATGGGGCTCAACTACATGGAGCTGAGATGAAAAGCGAATATGCATGTCTCTATTTTCTTCTTCTCTTTTTTCCCCCCATTTTTTTCATCAAAACAACCCATTTTACAGCCCTTTCATAATCTGGTTGATGATGTTTTTTTCTGTGTACAGCATCGTCGTTACTATTTTGTTATTTTCTTTTTGTAAAATAAAACACGTATATACGGTATGATGGGTCATGTATTTTTGCCAATCATTAAAATCAATATTGTTTTTTGTAATGGATGAAGTTTGTTTTACCACAAAGAGGTTCTAAATAATATACACAGCGCTCCTTTAAAGTAGTATTTGTGTGCAAATTTCTGACGTTTCAGTTAGCAGTGACCCAGAGAGTAGCTGGTAGAAACAAGTTCAAATCTTGTTTTATTTCATTTCAAACACACTATTATCAAAATCTACAAGCGAGTAAATCTTCAGAATAAAAAAAAACTTAGATAACCGCCAGGTACCGAAAGATTCCCACACTTAGTCCTGTTCTCCTCCCAAACGTATTAGAGCCCGCGGCACTCAACATTTCCCCCAATTTTGAGGTTAATTAATCAAAAATGATTTCTTTTCTCATTAGCTATGCAGGTGGTTTGCAATCTGCAAAATCAATGTTTTACAGATGTTTTCCCTGAGTTCTGTTTTCAAGCCTGTGCTGATTTTTATCGGGTATAGATTTAAGAGACTGCAGAGAGATTTGGAGGGAACGCCGCTGCGCACGCTCGTGTACGTTGTTGTCACAGCATGAAATTAAAACTACTGTGACTTTTATTCAAGATCCGCAATCTCACCTGAGAACGTGAGCGTAAGGCGTTCGGAAGATAGCTAGCAAGAGCGTTTCTCCACATTGCCTCTTGTTTATTAGCTCCTTTGTTGACAAAGCCAGGAGGCCCAAACCACACACATTTTCTCTCTGGGTAGCACCCTTTCATCTCGTTACGGCTCCTGGTTAAGGTTCCTGTTGGTTGTAAACAAACGAAATGTTGCATTTCCTGCAGTCTAGACATACCATCAAACTTAGCATAACAGGAGATTCAAGCTCGATGGGGCTGCCATGCTTTGGCATCCGACCAAGTCGCAAGTGGTCACTAAGCAGGTTTTTAATGGCTCAAATTAAGGCAGTGGTCGTATCATCCAAACTAGGCATGAGCAAGTATCAATACCAAGTATCAAAGTCAGTAAAGATATTGGCCACAACCTCAAAATGGTGGCCCTCATTCTTGCTGCTAAATTATAATCAGAAACCATAATTGGAAAGTATGCAAACAAAAAGTTTCCATTCATTTCATGAAATGCAGGGTTTCGGTGTCATAATGCATGTGTGTCAATGATTGTTATTCTTGTTTTATTGTTGGGGTGGTAGATGTTAATCTTGTGTCCTCTGTATCCTACCTGGAACGGCAAAGGGTTTTGACCACTCAGCAAATGTGAAAGCTGGCTTATTGTTGTGTATCCATTGTAATCAGCCTATTTTAATGGACTTTAAAAGAAATACCGTATTTTCCGCACTATAAGGCGCACCGGGTTATAGGGCGCACCCCGAAAAAATAGTTTTTGGTCCTATTTTTGATATACATAAGACGCACCGGATTATAAGGCGCTACAATGGGAACTTCGACAAAACAGTCAGATTGTTCAGTCAAACTTATTACCCCCTTAACATTCCCAAAGCTTGCAAAGACGCAAATACGTGTCGAGAACACGTGCGGATGCGGTGTCCGTACGATGTCACTCAAATGCATCGTTCCATCATTTGGAAGGTTAAAGTCTTGGGATTCAAGAAATGCCAACCATTCCTTAGTTTCTATTTTCTTTTTCACTCGCAACTTTATTGTGCATATGACAATAAACACTTGGAATTGAGTTTAATTTAAAAATAGACACTCCATTCCATCCATTATCTGCACCGCTTATCACAGAAACATCGAGTTCAGTCTGAAACAAGATACAGGGACAATATAAAACCCGGAGTAGCTCACCGAAGTCGTTGTGTTCATAATAATGTGCAGCCAATGTCCTCTTATATCCGTGAGCGTAGTAAATCCAGGAGAATAAAATATTTACAAATACAGAATAGAAAAAAATACTTTCTCTATGCTGTCAGCCACGTGCTATACACATTCATCTTTTTCGGCCAATTGCAGGCTTTGTTTTGCCGTTTAAGCCAATGCCAGCCTGTCATCGGCTCGCTACAGTTTAACTGTACGGGTCAGGTGTATCGACATTTCGTTCCTTGTGCATTGTTACAAAGAATGACAATACAAGTAAATTATTATTATTATTATTATTAAATGATAAAAAGGATCCGCCCCTTGACCTCCGAATAACTTTGGCCAATAGTGATCGATTCAACTGATGATTGACACATCTTTTCCAGCCAATTGCAGGCTTTGTTTTGCCGTTTAAGCCAATGCCAGCCTGTAAATGATAAAAAGGATCCGCCCCTTGACCTCCGAATAACTTTAGCCAATAGTGATCGATTCAAATGATGATTGACACATTGGTTAGCCAATGAAACGCCGGTAAATAAATCCCAGCATACACCGCGTACTACTTGGCGTTCGGGGGAAAATCTAGTCGGCGGCTGCAAGTTAGTTGGAAAACTTTGCGACTTAATGTTGATCCATAAATAAGGCGCACTGTATTATAAGGCGCATGGTCAGCTTTTGAAAAAAATAAAGGCTTTTAGGTGCGCCTTATAGTGCGGAAAATGCGGTATATAGAATATTTTTGTTAAACTGAAGACAGTTCAAAGCGTTGTTACTTTGGATCACATGAACATCAACACAGTAAATACTTTAAGTGACTTCAGGTAACAACTAGTGCGTCTGCCTAGTCTCACCCGCCTTATGGATACTTCAGTAGTTCTGAATTTTGACATAATTCCCCTAACTGAGAGGGAATTGTATTTGGGGGATTTACAGTATAGGACTCTAAAATAGTCATTTTTGATTTGGAAATGTTATAAGTTTGAAGTGTTGTAGACACTCAACAGAAGGAAAGAAGACATCAATGTATTTTATTAAACTTGCAAGAAGAAAACGGAACCTAAACCTGCTGGGCCCTTCTTTTGTATTAAATCTCCTAGGTTACAAAAACAGATCCGCCCAATAGGGTGTAAGTTTCAAAGAACAGCAACATGATTGACAGATAGTGACAACAATGTAATCAGTTTATAATATTCAAAACAACAGTGCGCAATGATGGTTAAAATTACAAAGTGGCAGCCTATGCAATCTTCTTTGCAGGTATCCAATATCAAAAACAGAATAAACTTATCAGAATTGAATGCAAAAATGTATATATACATTTGGTATGAGTACAAGATGTTGCAGCAATGTATAATGCAACCGAAATAGAGTGCTACAAAGTACAATGGAAATTCTGGGTGTGCGCCAAGTCATAATCCTTGGTTTCACTATAACCCTCTGCAATGAGGCAAGAGAGTTACGTGCCTCACTCTGCATCCGCACATGCTCAGCACAGTAATATGTTACATACTAATTGTATTAATAATATTCATAATACAGTGGGAAAATGATGTGATTTTGTAAAAAAACATCCAAAAATTGTGAAGTTAAATGAGAAAGAACTAAAAAAACATTGGGTAATTGAAGACCATTTCATGAAGTATTAATTTTATATCTCTTAAATTACAGATGAGGCTGCACTCACCTTCCTCCTCTGACTGCATATCACTAAATTTGAGCCTTGTTGAGCTTGGTCAAATCAATCCAGTTTTCTAACTTGCGGCTGCAACCTCACAATTTTCAACACAGGAAAAACAATGGGGTTAAGCCGGCAAATTGAAAAAAAAATGCAAAAATATTGCAGGATAAAGCATGAGAATTTTTCATTCGTCCTATAAAGTCTTGCATTCTGTAACTGTTTTATCATAATAAATGATTTGGTTGTATGAGTGCCTGTGTTGCTACTCGCCGTTCCGCTCAACTACACAGGAAAAGGAAGATGAAGCAGAGGAGCAAAGGAGCCCAAACAGAAATGATTATTGATTTAATCACATAATCAGCCGCAAACACTTGAGGCTGGATAGCAAATCCATAATAGCCTCCCCACATAACCACCCTTACAAATTTGCCATCAAAGCTCCCCCGTGCACGCACAGCAAACAGACCAAGCGGGGGTCACCTTCAGTCGACAGCAAATTATTGACATTCCTAATGCTTCTATATGTTTTTGAGTTAAGCGTTATCAATCAGTGATAAGAGCCTTATGCTTCCAAAGCATAACTCCTATGGCACAAGGATTACAGCATCACTTTTTCTTGAATGACCTCGACATATCTGTTCAGACAAAAGCGAGAGCTGAGTAAAATCAATGTTGTCACATCCAAACAGTTCCCACGGATGTTTGTTCAATGTGTCTGCAGATTCGATACGGGAAAATTACTCGGAGTGGTAAGACTTCATGATTTGATTGGTTGAAAAAAAACTCCAAGAAGGTCATGCAAAGGAACTCTCATTATTGTCTAATGCGAGGGACATTAATGAGAGTTTGTATTTGACTTTGAACATACATGCAAATATGTTTAAACGGACACTTTGTATTATGTAGCACCTTCTACTGCTAAGTAAATAAAACTTTATTCATTAAATAAAAACAATAATAATATTAATTATCTCAGAATGCCAAGTTTTAAATATGTTTAAAAAGTAATCCCTTGAGCCCTTTATTTTTATTAAATCTCCTAGGTTACAAAAAGCTAAATGGTGGGATATCAAAGAGTAGCAACATTATCGGTTGACAGTGACAATGATTATAAATGTTGCATGATAGTCCAAATAACGAGCAATCCTATGCAAGCTCTTTTGCAGTTGCTAAAAACAGAATAAACGTATCATCCGGTTAGCTTTGTTGGGGTAGTGAAATAATGTAAAAAAGAAAAAAAGAAACCCAAATTGTCAAGTTGTCATGGACAATGGGTGATTGTATCATAGCTAGGGATTAGAAACCTATTGTTTAAATCAATTTGCAGTTGTTACACAAGGGTCATATTGTTAAATAATCTATTAAAAAGGTAATAATCACTGATTTCAGACAGGTGAACTCAATATGTTTTGCACCATGTTGAATTGAAAACATTTACTCTTTCACCCTAAAGATAATAAGCTAAACAATGTACTTGTATACATATACAGTGGAACCTTGGTTCTCGAACATAATCCGTTCCAGAACCCTGTTCGAAAACCGATTTGTTCGATCACCGAAATCATTTTTTCCCATTAAAAAGAATGTAAATCGTTTTAATCCGTTCCAACACCTTAAATGTTTAACGTAATCATAAAGCTAACCCAGGGTAATCCTACGTTTGCGTTATCGTAATCTTCCGTACGAAATATTACGCTAACATAAACGTGTAAAAATAAAAATACATGTCGTTTACAAGTCATTTAGCACCTGGGTCTCCACAACAAGTGGTGAACGGTTCATTGGAAAGGGGGCTGCGTTCCAACACCCTGAATGTTTACCATGAATGTTTAACGCAATCATAAAGCTAACCCAGGCTAATCAGACATGCGCGTTATCATAATCTTCTGTACGAAAGATTACGCTATATGAACGTGTAAAAATTAAAAAAAAGGATAAAGAAAATAATTATGAATAGGATTTCTTACCTTTCTGGTGGTCAGCAGAAGGCGCAGGTGGACAGTGGGGTATTCCATAACAAGATCAGACACACCTCCTTGATATTTTGCTATTCTTTCTTTCTGAAATGCAATAGTTGTACGCACTACTTTTTTTTTCCCCTGTAGCAACTTTGCTGCTTGCACTGACTTTCTTCGGAGACATAATTAGGGGCTAAAACACTTCATTCACCTATATTAAAAGCAAAAGCAAAAGGAAGCACGTCCGCACGCGATAACAGTTGATCACAATGGGTGGGGGGCGATCTACACGATCTACACCCGTACGCCGCTCAGCATCGCACCCTAGCGTACACACTCACGCATTACCGGCATTCAAACTCCGATTTTTTGACCGAACAGCGAAGCAAGAATTTCTCGAAATTTTTGGTCGGACTCCGATTTGTTCAAACTGACAGGCGTTCGAAAACCGAGGTTCCACTGTATACATGACAACATTTACTCAATCTATATCTTCAAGATTCCAACCACAAGCTCTTCTTAATAATCATTGAAAGGCCAAAATCTTTCACCATATAATTTATCCAACTCCTGATGAGGATTTGTATCAATGACACGGATTTAGATTTGAATACTCCCTCAACATCCGCCTCTGCAGTCATCTATCTATTAGCTTGCCTATCCTCGGCCATCTTGCCCCGGGCAATGGAAGCCTAATTGTTTACCAAAGGGTTGCGGCTCATTTGCTCCTGGAGATTGGGCCTAATTAACACTAACTTGTCTGAACACAGAGGCGTGCTGTCCACTCCGCTTTAATCTAATCTGTACTCTTTCAAAAATAATGAGATCATTTACACCTCATTAACGGCCAATGTAATGTCTCTGCATTAATCATAATGATTGCTTATCATTTCACTTTGCAATATTATCTCCTCTAATGAAACTGTTCACACAACTGCCAAGTGGGCCTTAATTGGTCGTGTAAAATCACAGAGTACCCGGCAGATTGTCACCGTGTGTGAAGTTCTAATTTGCATAGGCGGGAGGGAGAAATATGGGGGTGGGTATCAAAGTGGGCCGGGGGTTTGGTGAGAAACCTGTGTTGGGCAAGACATACCAGCAATTGAGTGACAAGAGGATAGAAATTCCATATATTACGGACTAAAAGCTGCTTCTTTTTTGTTACATTTTAAACTCTGAGACCCGAAATACGGGGTTGGTTATCTTTCTTTTTTTTTTGGCGGGACCGAGGAAAACAGTGAGCTGCTCGGTGATGTTTGGAAACATTTATGACACCCTTTAAGAGAAAGAGAACAACCTACAGAGAAACAGGAACCTGAGTGCAGGATCATGCCAAAATGTCAACATGGACAGTGGAACATATGTTAACCCAGTGCACCATGAGTTCTGGACTACTTTTTTTGCCACATTTTAAAAGCTGCGGCTTTAAATGAGCGCATTCTTTTTTTCATTTTTTGTGGCGGCACTGGGGAAAAATACGAGCTGCAGTTTTCCACAATGCACGCGCTCTAGATACAAAACACCGCCGTATCACCTGGAAACATTTATGACGCCCCTCAAGAGAAATCAGTCCATTATTTTTTGCCAACATTATTCATATAATCATAGGGTGATGCTCATTGCTTAAAGTGCCCCCTCCTTTCCAACGACCGACTCTCAAAAGAAGGAACCTCGAAAGACTCACCATTCATCCACCGAGACACCCCTGATAAACTGACTTACGCCTACTGACACAGTCTCTACACCCGTTTCCCCACGCTCAGGAGGAACTGAACCACCGATACCATCTCTACGCCCCTCTTCCAACGCCCGTGATTCACTCAACCACACCTTGATACCGATGTCGTCTCTTCGCCCGTCTCTCCACGCCCATGATGGACAACTTTAAAAAAAATGCACACCAGGCATCAATGATTGTGCTACTGGACATCGATATTTCCGATGACCATCCTCTCCAGATTCATAACAAAGATTCAAATCACCCAAGTGTTAGCGTTTATTCAAAATATTATTGATTGGTCTTTGTGTGCTGAGTCATGATTCATGCTAGAGTAATTTATGACGTGTTTGAGAAACCGGCCGTATTTGGCATCTACAGAATGTAATTTTGTTATAGCTTCCAATACATTGGTAGGAACTCGCGTAGAAGGTTTCAATGACACGCTTCCGGTGGTTGATGACGTCACGAGGCACTTAAAAGGAAGCGGTAAAGTTCATATCGCTCTCATTTCCTGGGCTCAGAAGCTGACCCTCAGGTTATCCGAACTAGCTCGCCCATCGCCTCTCTCTCTTACTCCCCTTTCTTGACAATCATGCCGTTTGCTGTAAGCATTTCCAAGATGTGCATGCCAGACATCAAAAGTGAGTAAGCCCCAGCTTGCCAAAATCCTACCAAGGTAACAACAAGGGAAAAGTTGTAAAACTACCATTTTTGGTGCCGGGTAACAAGCTCCCAATATGCCATAGAAAATCTCTCCTCGTTTCTTTCGGTAGCCATTTTAACCTTTCCAGCTCCCTTTACAGCACTTTCCCTCTAAACCCACTGCCTTCCAAATCTTCCCAATCTAAATTAGGAAAGAGTTGAGATTGTCTTGTTGAAATTTTGGTTAATTGTGTGAATAAATCCCGTGATTTTGTAGATCAATCCATATTTTTTTGTGTTTTTATTATTTTGTTTTTTATAATTTTCTTGTAAAAGTTCATGAACTGTGAAATTGATAGTACTTAAAATGGAAAAAAAAATGACTAGGTTTTCCTTTCAGAAGGAAATGATTTATTTGAGGCAAATAAATAAGAGACTGGTGTAACATACAATTTTATTTTACATTTGAGACCTATTTGAAACTCATTTGTTGTGGTGGACCTCTGGCGTCCTCTGACTTTGCAGTTATCAATTTGAAAACAATGTTCCATGCCCGTAAAGTCCATTCAAACACAAAATAGACTAAAACCAAGCAAAAACTCTACACCATACATAAAAGGAGCAAAACCGAGGGTTTGACAATTCTTTATTGAATTTTTACAGTGTACGTATTATACTTTAACTTTTACACTCACCAATCAAGTCCCCAATTAATACATCAGAATTGAACAACAGTGAAAGTTATCCATCAAAAACGCTACCCTTTCCTTTACAAATCATTGGCTTTAATGTCAGGTTGCTGAATTTTCTTTTAATCCTGAATGAACGATAACAAGAAAATAAAATTTGGTCTGTTAACCACGAATGACAACAACACATAAATAAATACACGACTGTGTTGTAGAGTCGATCTGGGACTATTCTCCTCAGTATGATTGCTTTGGCACTGTGGTCCAGAAATACAGGACTCACATTTTACGCATAGCAGCTTCCATTCGCACTTTTGTTCAGTTCTCATTTTTGTAAAGACATCTTGAATAGTCACATGATCGAAATGCACGTGCCACTTGGTTTAAGGTGTGTAAGGGCATGACACCTTAGGCACCCTGCAGCTTAAATTTTCAACGCCAAATTACAAACATGGTTAGCCCCAAGTATGCGCCGTTCTTCACTGTAAGAAATGGAGTAGAATTAGTTTATTTTATGGCTTTTTTAGCACATGTCTTAAAATCCGGTGCGGCTTGCACAATACCAGACTTGAGTTTCGTCCTTGAATTTAAGCATGCAGCTTTAAATCAAGTGCTCTCTGTAGTCTGGAATTTAGGGTACTATATTTGGTTACATTTTTGGGGCATTCTAACTTATTGTAGCTTATCAAAGCAAAATCCAAGTATGAGGTGATAAACTTTTTCAACCCCTGTGTATGAACCCAAATGGTTCAGTTCTCGAATGTCTCATGGGGGATACAAAATGCACCCACAAAAAAAAAAAAAAAGTTAGAACATACCAACCCTGTCCAGCGTATGAGCCACCTAAAGAGGCTATGCTTGAATGCAAGCGACATCATTGAGGCTGCTCGGTACAATTTTGGCTTAGGAAGGCTTAGCGATGGAAGTCATTTATGCCTTCTCCTTGGTCAGAGTGGTTGGCTACTAATTGTGGTTCTTGGTTAGAGCAGCTATGAGAAGAAGTTTACCCAAATTGAAATCTTAGTACCGTGTCAAAGATTTGGGACGGTCTCCAACAGGCATTTATATGATACGGATTGGAAAGGAATTAAAAACTGTTAGTTGCCTGTGCCAAAATGTCTTCTTGGTTTTGGGATGATAAGAAGTTTTGCTCATATTTTCCGCAGCAACCCAAATATCATTAAAGATACACTTTTTGATAATTTTACCGCTAGATGTCGCTATGTGGTGTAGTGTGTCTGAAAATGAATTGCTATAAAACACAAGGAATACTACAAATACTCAAAATAACCAAACCACACTTTTGTTCTGCAATTTATTCTACCTAGCCTTCTGGCAAGAAAGAAAAATTAGCAATAATAAAGAAGGGAGAAAAAAAGGGAGAAATAAAACAGAGAACAAGATATAAATGGACAAGAAAAAGGAAAAAAGGTAAATAGGTATAAAAGAAAAGGGAAGAAAAAGTGAAACGACTGAAAAGGGAAATAGAAAGAAAACCAGGAAAAGGGAATGGGAAAAAATGAATAAAGGTAAAGAAAATTTAAAATAAAATAAAATAAACAATAGGGTTGAACCAATTGCCAATTTGTTGGTCAACATGTAACTATTTCTCTTGCATATTAGGTGAAATATATATATTTTTTTACCTTGACCTGAACAAATTGTAGTCAGTCAGGGTTGTGTTGTACTATTGAAATCTGTTGAAATGTTCGAATCGTGATTTTAGTTTTGAGTTAGAAGTCCTTGAGTCTTATCAACACCTGCCAAGCCCAGTCTGGACAAAAGGCTGTTTTTGGTGGCGCTTTTATACTAAAGTTAGGCTTTTGTCATAGTACGCCCACATGGTATAATTGTGATTGTCAGCTATATTGAAACTATTACAGCCTTCTTCTGTACTCACAAGCCCAGAATGTTCAGTTTTTTTTGTTTTTTTTTTAATACTCGGAAATATATGGAAGGCCGTATTAAATCATCCAATGGGCCAGGTCTGGCCCGCAGGCCATATGTTCGACATAACTGGTTTAGCCAATCAGAAAGTGAAGCAACAAAGCCGTAATAAGTAAACTGTCTTAGAGCGGAAATTACTATTATTATTTATAAATGTATTTTTTATTCATTTCCTTTTTTATAATAACATCTTTATACTTTTAATTATGTGTGATAATAGGTGTATTTAAATGTTTTATGTTTCTTTTTTGCCTTGCGATTTCTTTTTCTTATTTATTCCAAAAGTTTTTTGCTCTTTGTGTTCAATTCGTTCATTTTTATTGCATCACTTTTTTGTCCTCCATGCTCAGCAATGTGTGTTTATAAAATCATATGGATATTTTTGATATCACTTACAAGATCTATGGCAAATTAAATTTAGTTGGCACTCGAAACAAGTGGATTTTGAACTTGCAATGAGGGCCGAGAGAGGAGCTTTCAGATAAGATAATGCCGTCCCCTCCGAAACCTTTCTCTCAGACCCATTAAATCTTCAAGGTTACAAAAAACTGAATAGCCTTCAAGGGTATGAAAATTAAAGAACAGCAACATAATTGGCCGATAGCAACTAGTCTGTAACAGTCTTTATATATATTTATATATAGCTGACAGTAGCTCAATACTGGTTTTATTGCGCACATTTTCTTACCCTATTTTATTGTACTTTTTACTTAACATATTTTCTTATTCCTATTTATGAGTGCACTTGAGGTGAAGCTAAAATTTAGTTATACTTGTCTAATGAAAATTGTCACGAGTACTCATTACACTCACCTGTGCCCGCTCGTTTGGTGCCAGCTGCTGCTGGTTACCTTATTAGTTCCCCTTCCTACTTAAACTCAGTCCTTTTACCCGCCTGTTCTCAGTCCGTCAGCGAACCTGTTTTCACAAGGCAAGCATTTTTTACTCTGAATCCCGTCGATCCTGTTTTGTCACCCGTTTTCCAATCGTCCGTTCCTGATTTCCCTGTTTGTCTACTGCTACGACCCGTTTTTTGACCCCGACCACATTCTGATCTCCCGTCACGGCTGACGACCTGTTTTTCCGTCTGACTACGTTACGATCCCCCGCTCCGGAAGATCCACTTCTGCATTCGAAACACGCTCCAATCCCGTGAGCAGCTTGCTTCTCGTGTCCAGCTAGCACCGGATCGCTGGCTCTGCCTTTCCTCTATATTTCAATAAACTTGTGAGTAATGTTACGCATCCGGGTCCTACTTCTGTTCTGGTCGTGACAAGAACAAAGGGATTCAATAGTCAAAACCATGAACAGCAGTGAGTGTATTCAATAAAATCAGACTCGCATTTGTCCCATATGAAAAAGAGGAAAAAAAAACCTTATCATCTATTTTCTGGAAAATATGGTGCTTTAATTGAAAAGAAAAAAATGCCCCCAAAAAAATGGCAGTAATAAAGATGCATTGAGTCTATAGGAAATTGCGCACAGCACGTCGAGCGTGGGTAATTTGCCGCCTCTGCAGTTCATGAAAGGCCCTTGTTAGCAGCGTGACGCAGTCGGAATCAAACGCTTGCCCTGGCATCGCCACGTGCTGATATGATTTATTTTCTCCCCGAGGAGCTTTCTATAATGAACAGAGTTGTATGCTCAGCTGCCCCGTACATGTAACCTCTGTGTGCTCTGCGGCGTGCCGTGCTGTAATATGATAAGTGTCTTGTCGATAGCTTGTATGATATGCTAATCATACTAAAACACTGCGCCCCGGGCGGTCCCCTTGTTTATTTATGAAGAGTTGACCTGAGGGAGAGGAATAATCGGCTTTTCTCTGAACTCTCTAACCTCGGGAGCTGGTGAGGCTGCCAATCACACACATATGAGTCCTATAATATCCTCAAGCTTCTGTTTTTCACTCACTCTGCGCTGAGCTATCTCTTGACCCTGTCGGCCAATTTATAAAAACTATGTTGCATTTGTTTACAAGGGCGTATGCTATGATATTTACATAAGTGTTTTTGAAATTAAACAATTCAATGAATTTAGATATCTGTATTGGTAAACTTTATAAATACAATGTGTTTTCCTATTTACATTGATATATTTATAGTTTAGGTGTCATGATTACTGATGCAAGGCACCTGAGTCTGCTTCTTTGGCGCCAACTGCCTCGGACGATTGGCCGCTTGTTTCTTTTCAAACCCCCTTCTTCCTGTCACCTGTTGTCAGTCCGTCTGCGAACCTCAGGTCACGCTAGGCAAGCCTTTTTCGACCCTGACTCTCTCCTGTCCTGATTCCTGTTTGATTCCCGGCTCCGACCCCTTTTCTGAACTTGACTACATTTCTGCTCCCCCGTCCCGGACGTCAATTTGTTTTTCCCCGCTCTCGTCACTGGCTTCGCTCGCCACGGAAATACCACTTCCGCGTCTGAGTACCTGCTCCCCACAATCTACAGATCATTTATTCTACCCTTTCCTTTCTTCCTAATAAAACTAAGAGAAATGCATGCAAGTGGGTCCTGTCTTCGTTCTGGTCCTGACATTAGGCGCTCAAAATAGGGAGAGAAAACATCATTGGATTTTGAATTTGCAAGAAGAACATTAGAGAACTTAACCCAACTCTTATATAATACATTCTAACCTGTTCCAAAAGGTCCTCCCTAGAGCCCCTTTTTTAGCTAATTAGGTTTCAAGTTCCTAGTATACAAAAACAGACCAGCCCTGAGGGGTTGTGAAAGAACTGCAACATGATTGGACAATAGTGACAATGATGTAAACATTGTATCATCGTCAAAATGACTAACAAGAGTGAGATAGAACGTCGAAATAACAAACGTGCATTCTATGCAATCAAACATCACAATTTAGGGACATCAAAAGGACAGTGTGTATTATTTACTGCCTCCAAATGATAAAATCATTTATCAGAAATAATTATGATTAATTTGAATAGAAAATGCTGCGTGGACTGCCTTTCTACAGCACTTTTGACCAGTCAAGAAAGACCTCCCAAAGGTCTTTACAATGTACTTCACACTTACCCATTTACACACACAGAAATCACTGATAGTCAGCAGTGTAGGGTTCAGTGTCTTGCCCAAGGACATTTTACATTTTAAATCAAAGCAGTTGGGAATTGAATCTGCATCCTCTTGGTTCCAAGAGGAGCGTTTTACCTCCTGAGCTATTTCCACATCTATAGAGACGTGTATTTTCTTTAAGAGATGTTGGTCCACAAATGTATTTTTACATAACATGAGCCTAATCTAGAGGGATCTGAAATCATATTCTTCCATCTTGCTGCAGATAGTACATGAAAACCCCAGTACAAAAAATGAGAAGATGAAATGCACTGTTTGGTCTCCGTAGATTGTAATTTTCCTTTTGCTTCGTAGCAATCGTTCCCAGTTACACTACACAATACAGCGACATCTAGTGGGGAAAATATTCACAATGTCCCTTTAATGTCTGATTAGATTATACTTATTGACACCCTATTTGGTGAAAAACAGAAGATGTGTTAATGGAGACGGTAAAGCCTGATCCAAAAAGTACATCCATGTTAGAGGGTGTGGTGATCAAAGAACAGCATCGAGATTGGCCGTTAGTGACAATGATTTAAACAGTGCATACCAGGCAAAATAACAAACATGAGGTGTAATCCTCAAAATAACCAATAACCAAAAAAAAGTATTAATCGTTTTTAATCTATTTCTTAGTGTCATTTAATCTATAACAAATTCCATTTTTTTTCTCAGGGAATTTTGTTAAGCACTGTGTTATGAAGTTGTTATTACTGAACACGAATTAACTGCCAACTTCCTGTAGTTCTTTTCTTTTAATCTCCAAGGTAACAAAAATCAGTGGTGATACCAAAGGAGAGTGACATGATTGGCCGATAGTGACATTGATTCAAACAGTGCACAATCATGAAAATAACTAACTACAGTGAGGTATTATAGTCAAAATAAAAACAAATGGCTTCCTTTACTGTTGTCCAATATTAAAAACAGAATAATGCTATCAAGAGTTATATTTTTAAAACACTGTCTATTTTGCGATGTGTTCTTAAGCATTCTTTCAAAAATGGTGGAACACAAAAAGTCCGAGCTCACGCTTTGCATCTGTGAGCTTCAGAACAAAGGTTTGTTTGTGTGCCTCAATCACTCTTAGTCATGAAAGCGGACACTTGAAAAAAAAAAGTCCTCTCTTTCTTTTTTTCTTCAGGGAAACACTCTAAACCAACATCCTGAGTATAAATTTGCAAAACGCAATACAGGCCTGATTGTGTGTGGAGTGGATGTGGGGTGCATACGAATAGATCGTGTGGCCCTCCTCTCAAAAGAGTACAACTCTTTCTCCCCACCCCCACAGCCAAGTAAATACAGTGGAACCTTGGTTTTCGAACGCCTCTCAGTTCGAACAAATCGGAGTCCGACCAAAAATTGAGAAATTCTTGCTTCGCTGTTCGGTCAAAAAATCGGAGTTCGAACACCGGTAATGCGTGAGTGCGTACGCTAGGGTGCGATGCTGAGCGGCGTACGGGTATTTTAGCCCCTAATTATGCCTCCGAAGAAAGTCAGTGCAAGCAACAAAGTTGCTACAGGTGAAAAAAGAAGAAAATAAGTAGTGCGTACAACTATTGCATTTAAGAAAGAAATAATTTCAAAATATGACGGAGGTGTGCGAGTGTCTGATCTTGCTACGGAATACAGCATGGCTATATCTACTATCAGTACAATACTAAAGAATAAGGAGCCTGTGAAATTTAATGATGTGGCTAAGGGAGTGAGTGCTGTAAGCAAGCAACGGCGGTCCACCTGCGCCCTCTGCTGACCACCACAAAGGTAGGAAATCCTATCCCTAATTCATTTCTTTATCATTGTTTTTGTACACGTTCATGTTAGCGTAATCTTTTGTACGGAAGATTACGATAATGCGAACGTACGATTAGCCTGTGTTAGCTTTATGTGGGTGTTGGAACGGAGCCCCCTTTCCAATGAACTGCTCACCACTTGTTGTGGAGACCCGGGTGCTAAATGACTCGTAAACGACCTGATTTTTTTATTTTTACACGTTCATGTTAGCGTAATCTTCCGTACGGAAGATTACGATAACGCGGACGTACGATTAGCCTGGGTTAGCTTTATGTTTACGTTAAACATTCAAGGTAAACATTCAGGGTGTTGGAACGGATCAAAACGATTTACATTATTTTTGATGGGAAAAATGATTTCGGTGATGGAACAAATCGGTTTTCGAACAGGGTTCTGGAACGGATTATGTTCGAGAACCGAGGTTCCACTGCATAAAATACCTCTCTGTGACTTTATTGTTTACAGTATAACCATTGTTCTTTGCGAAGTAGAAACATGTATTACTTTATTGGATATCAGTAATATATAACATACACTATTGTAACAAAATAACAACTATAGATCTGTAATTAAAAAAAAAGAATTACAGTTGAATAATTGATCCTTATTGTTATTACACAATAGTACAAAAAAATTGAAGAACTTCTCCTTTCGGTGTAAAAAAGCGATGGGGAGAGCTAGCATCTCGGATTCTCGAATTTAGCCAGGTCTCTGTCATGATTAGAATTAGAGTCAACGTTGTGGTGATATCCCATGAGTTGTAGCTCCAGGTCATTTGTTTTATGGGAAATAGATCTTCATATCTCATCTGTACTACTAGTGGTCTTGTGGTCATTGTGGTCATATTGGCGCCAACACTGCCACGGCTGGGGTATGAATCCCGTTGCATACCGTATATTGTTACAGTGCATTGTTCAAATACAGATGTACACCGTAAGACATACTTATTAATACTATATACATTTCCAATTGGGCAGCACGGCGGCGCAGTGGTTAGCGCTTGTGCGGCACAGTTCATGTCGTGGGTTCAAATCCAGCCCCAGACTTCCTGTGCGGAGTTTGTATGTTCTCCCCGTGCTTGCGTGGGTTTCCTCCGGGCACTCCGGTTTCCTCCCACGTTTCAAAGACATGCATTTCAGGTGAATTGTCCGGTCCATATTGTCCCTAGATGTGAATGAGCGAGCGAGTGAGTTGTCTGTCCCGTGTGCCCTGCGATTGGCTGGCAACCAGTTCAGGGTGTCCCTGCCCACTGCCTGTAGATGGCTGGGATGGGCTCCAGCCCCCCCGCGACCCTAATGAGGATAAGCGGTACGGCAGATGAGATGAGATGAGACATTTCCAATTGTATCCACCGTATTCTGCAGTATCTAAGGTACAGTTTAAAATTTCTGGCATATTTGGGGGTTTTGGGTGTGCCTTATAGTGTGGAATATACAGTAAATCCTTAACTCGTGTTATTTTCCGTTTCACACAAACTTATTCATGATATGAAAGTGTTAGAAAAGATTAAAATAATTCACGAACATAATGGCTCTATAAGCCAGCTCTTTGAGGTGATCGACGGGATATGGTTCCCTTCAAGACATTTTCCACTCTCTGGCTATTTTATTCTATTAAAGGCGCATATAATTGCTCAATATACGCAGCGTCGGATCAGTGTTTATAGTCATTTTACTTTCATTCTGACAAGAAAAAATACAGAAATACGACAACATACTACTACAATAGCATTGCATTGCACAAATACTCGTCAAGTCAAGCCGAAGTTGGTTAGAGCCGGATCAACCATATTAAAGTCCCAATATGAAACCTAATAGTCTTGATTTGATAATGTGTGCAAGAGTGCTTTTAGATAGTAAGACAACAAGCAAAGACAAGTCACAGCAACCTAGTGGGTGAGCTCTGGTCTTATGGCTTATATCTGAGGGCTCAATCTAACAAGACTGTGGCCAAATTTTTTAAACCAATGTGGCTCATGACAAAAAGGTTTGTCCACCCCTGTTGTATATAATTTTGCATTATTATTGGTAACGTATCAACAACAACATAACTGAAAGCCTTACAGGAACCTTTTATGAGCTGCCTTAAAGTGATTAAGGAGCCAAGTTCATTGTTGTCATGCACTTTCCGGAAAAATCACAACATATTGCCTATTTTTTCTTTTATTATTGTTCACTATGTTTTATGTATGTTACGGTTGCCATGGCGCCCAATTGGGCCCGCCCATGTGGCGCCAGCTGCGGCTCGTTGACAGATTGGCTCGCCTTCTATTTAAACTCAGTGCTCTCACTCTCCCTTTGTCAGTCCGTCAACGAACCTCTGCCCCGCAAGACGTGGGTTTTGACTCTGTGCAGTTTCCTGTCCGGTATCATTCCCGTCTATTTTTTTCCTGTTTATTATTTTCTCCATTTTTCGTTCCCGTCTAGTTTGTCCTGTTTAATTTCAATATCAATCCTGTTATTCCATGCCAGACTGCTGTCTAACGTGCATAACTCCCCATTTCCCGCAAAATAAAAGGCTTGTGTGAGAAACATCACGCATTTGGGTTCTTGCCTAGTCCGGTTCATGACAGTGTACTGTTACCCACTGCTAAATATTGCACCCTGGTAATCGTGGAGGGGGGACTACCACTTGTAAAGCCCCTTCTCAATGTTTCTTATTTTCTTCTTGCTGAGGTTTAGAGTTTTTCCTTGCCTGCATGTCGGTTTAAGACCAGGGGATGGTGTAATTGTAACCTGTGCAGTCCCTTGAGACATTATGTGTTCAAGGGCAATGCAAATAAATGTGACTTGACTTGACTCGGATAAGGAGTCGTTTTGGAGCTGGCTCTTGTTATCGAGCTGAGCCGAATGAGCCTGTTCTTTTAAAAGAGCCGTAATTCCCATCACTAATGCGAATGTCTGGGAACAAGTGAAGTCTTGGCACTGTCAGCAGGTCAGCTTGAAGCCCTCTCATAGGACCAGGTGTTCCCTGCATTCACAAGATACGCTTATTCATAGACTGCCTCAACTGGACTATTAAAACTGCAAATTTGCAAGTGAATGCTGATATAATCCAAGAAATATATGTCTCCATTAAAAAGTATCGTATTGAAGGAACAAGACGGTCTTTGTGTGACGCTTTATGTATATTTATCAAGGCACTAAAAAGGATTCAGTAGGGGGGGTTAGGGGAGGAGACGAGGGAGAGGACAGGGGGTAGCAGGGGCAGACTTTCCAACTGTTTACATGTTAATTTCAAACTTAACAGCCCTTGTCCTAGGACTATTTATACACCAAATGCAAATTGATTTCTTTTTTCTATTTTGTGATTCTTTTGTTGTGGTGTTTTTAGACACTTGACTGTTGAGGAAAAAATGCAAATAAATGCTCAAGGATGAAATGTTTTGAGGACTGAAGTGGCTGGGGGCCAATATTTTGTGCATTTGGTCTTCATTACTAAGGATGAAAGCTTTTGAAGTTTCTTCAAGCATGTCTAAGATTTACTCTTTTGTAAGTCTCTCTTTGGGTTTGTTGGGAAAAGACAACACTGCAGTATTACTAAAGGGACAGCGTGTATTATTCGTTCACTTGATGCCGATGTATTGTGTGTAGTGCAACAGAAAACAAGTGCCACAGAGCATAAGGAAGATAACAAACCATGGTGACTAAACGTAATCAAATTTACTTCTATTTTTTTTTCCCATGAGTTAAAATAGTGTGATGATAAGACCAAACCAAATGCCATATATCATCTCATCCACATTTGTAATTGTGTAAAAATGTGTATACTTGAATATATACGGTCAAAGCAAGAAATAAGGCGTCTTATTTTATATTTTTTGCCGCCCGGTACCAAATGAGCCATGGCCCGGTATCGGTCAACTGGTTTATTAGACACATAAAATAAGGAGAGAAGATGTACATAGATTTTGAACTTGCAAGGAGAACAGGGGGTAGCTCAACCCCTTTTAATTAAATCTCCTAGGATACAAAATCATATCATCTCTAGTACAATAATGTAAACAGAGCATAATAGTCAAAATAACAACATAGTTCTACTTTATTTGTCATTTTTGTACACATGAATACAGAACGATTCGTCAATACATCTGACCCGAGTGTGTTTTGTAAATGTTTTTAGTGAAAAAAAACATGAATATGCATTACAGGACATCATTGAACTTTCTCTGCCTAATTATGATGCTAATATCCCTACTCCAGACAAAGAACATTTCCAAATACTCAATCTTACAAAAGAGGAAAAACACAGCTGTATTATGCTCACTGCAAGACTGAGGTGGAGGCCAATCAGCTACAAAGAGGTTGCGTCACTCCGCTTTACTTGCTCACCTGAATCGAGTGCATTGCATTGTGCTAAAATATCATAAATTGGCATGTCAAAATAACACCCCCTCTTCAGCACACCATTTATATGCGGCTGCAAAGAGACAATTAGTCATATTCACAAGCCAAAATTAATCGGCAGACATGCGGGGGATGAAGAGAGAGAACAAAGACAGCTTTGTCTCACTTCTTTTCCATCTGACAGGGATAATTAAATATATGAAATAGGAATTCCTCACCAGGGGTCCTGTTGACAATGTTTTTGTGTCTTGTTCCTCTTTGCCTTTTCCCTCTTTTGTGTTTCTATTCTCACTAATGTGGGCAGTGGAATTTATGTATTTATTTGGCCTGAAAGCTAATGAAAGAAGTGTTTTACATGTTTTCTATACAAAGTCCATAAGAAAATTACTGTAATTAACTGTTCAGCTCCATTGTGGCTGCAAATTAAAACAAGGGAAAAATATCATGTAAAAAGACGTTATACTTACTGGGTGATACTGAGAATTTTAGTATTGATCCGATCCAAGTAAATACATGGTGGTATCGATCGATTCAATATGAGACTTTTTGCTTGGAAATGTCATGGTTATTCATGCATTATCTGTTCATGATCTGCACCGCTTATCCTCAATAGGATAGCAGGGGTGCTGGAGCCCATCCCAGCTATCTTCGAGTAGTGGGCAGGGGACACCCTGAACCGGTTGCCAGCCAGTCGCAGGGCACACAGAGACAGACAACTCACTCGCTTATTCCCACCTAGGGAAAATTTGAACCGGCCAATCAACCTGACATGCATGGTTTTGGAATGTGGGAAGAAACCAGAATGCAGGGGGGAAACCCACGCAAGCACGGGGAGAACATGCATACTCCACACTGGAGGATTTGATCTTGTGACCTCAAAACTGTGCTGCCAATGCGCTAACCACTCATCCACCGTGCCGCCCGTCATGGTTATTGAATAATATAATTTTTACAACTGTTTCAGAACAAACGCCAGGATAGTCAAATTAAAAAAAATCAGCAATGTAAAAAACTGTAAACACAACAATGTCAACCAGGTAACGATACGTTCCATTGCACATTTTTTGAATACAAACTCAAAAGGTGCAAATGGTGTTAAAGTTCAATCTAAAAACTAACAGTACAAAAATTACTTCTACAAAAACTGTTACAAAAGTCAAGAAAGTCTAACAAACAATCCCTTTTGGCTCTGTTGCTATAGTGACAATGGATTTACAGGTTTTTCTTTAGAAACTAACATTTTTACATTATTAGGTGACACTCATAGCTCTCTGTAGAGATAATTGATTTATACGGTAATGTAATTTGACCACTTTACCACACAAATGACACCTGGCTGAACATCCACACCGCGCCTCAATTTCTGTTTGCCTCTGTCATATTAAGCTTATGATAAGGGTGCATACATATATTGGACCCTCTCTTTTGCCTGGCAGGCGAGAAGCAGCAGATTATTTTAATATATTTTAAATTAAATGCTATTTCATGTTAATTGGGAAGACTTTGATAGTTTGATGATCTGATGTAATGTTAACTAAATAAATTGTCATGATTACTGATGTGAATCACTTTTGCCCGCTTATTTGGCGCCAACCACTGAGAGCTCTGATTGGCTCCCTGTTCCTAGTTAAACCCAGTCCTGTCAATCCCCTGTTGTCAGTCCGTCTGCGAACCTCTGTGTATAGAAGGCAAGCCTTTTTCGACCCTGACTACCGCCTGTTCCGTTTGCTTTCGGCCACGACCTGTTTTGATCCCGACCATGTCTACTCTCCCGTCCCGGCTTACGACCCGTTTCTGACCCCAACCACGTTCTTGCTCCCCTGTCCCGGCTATCGACCTTTTTTTTCCGTCCCTGACACCGCCATTGCCCGCTATGGAAGATCCACTTCCGTATTTGGATCCCAATCCGTTTGCAAAAGCGACTTGCTTCACGCGTCCAGTGAGCATTGGATCACGGTCGCTGTCCTTCCTCTTTCTTTGAATAAAATTGTGAGAAAACGTTAGGCGATTGGGTCTACCCTGTGTGCTGTTCGTAACATAAATAAATACATAAATGAATACATAAATAAATAAATACTCAGTACTTGAGTACTTTCTTCACCAAGTGCCTTTTTACTTTTACCCAATTATTTGGATGACAACTTTTTACCTCTGGTTGGTGGTTGGTTGGTCGGATCCTTTCACCAATAGGGTCATAAGGGCACCATTTCCTGTGGTGTGTAAAGTACAGCCCAATGGAGCCTATCCCTCTCCAGGCCAGTCATATCATTCTGAAGCAAAGGTACTTTAACTTGAGTAAAATGTTTGGCTACTCTACCCACCTCAGCCCTTGATCTACACTCCATCATTGGTTTACTTTATTTCATGTGAAAGCGCGTCATACTATCCAAGAGGAACATCTGATCAAAGAAAATTGTGGCTAGAGTGGAATTATGGGTTATGTCACCTTTCACCACACAAGTACATCGGGGCCTCTTGTTGTGCACCCCATACATGAGAACCCAGTGCTTTTAAGTTTCTCACAATCGAGAAAAAACTCTGTAGCATATGTCACACCAAAAGCATTCAACTAGATTAACTTTACTATTTTCATGTCAATGCATCTCCATACAACTAAAAACGTTCAGTGGGACAATTGAGGAAAATGTAAGAAACTGGGTCAAATAAACCCTTTTCCAAGAAATGCTTTTGATTTTAATGATATCTTTTTTTTTAATATATGTTTTTTTACCCCCCAAAAATAAATTGATAGTTTTTACTCACACTATCTTATATAGTATTATTTTCTTTTGGAATAAATCATTATGATGAGAGAAATATTATTTTAAATAAGGATATTTTTTTTATTTTAACTGAATATTTTAATTTTTTCATTTGAATATGTTTTACATTATCTTATTATCTATTTCAAGATCTATGTTTAGTAAAACTCTAAATTAAATTATTTGCCAACTGCAGAGCAAGGCATTAGATATCAAAATAGTTTTATATTTTTATCCTGTAAAATATAAAACTATGGGAAAAAAAACACATCAAATGTTAAATTTGTCATGCATTTGCTTTTTCCCATAAAGAAAAATGTGTAGTCATTTAGAATATTGAAATAAATACAAATACTGAAAATATTTTATGAATTATTTTTGTACAAAGAAAAAAAACTTCAATTATCTGTGATTTTTTTTCCCAAATTGTGTACATTTGTTTATTTGAAGTATTTTCATCTTACCTAGGAAAAATAAGACTGGTAAAATAAAAATAAAAATCTACAAATTATCAAATTACTTTGCCAGAGAAACTATAAACATTTACCAGTGTTAATGCATTTATAAAATGGTAAATGGTCTGCATTTATATAGCACTTTTCAAGTCAATGAAGACCTCCCAAAGCGCTTTACAATGTGCTTCACACTTACCCATTCACACACATACACTCACACACCAAACATAGAAACGTACTAGTATTGTGTTACTCTGTTGTTTTTTTGTTATTGCTATGTTATTACCAGGCTGTAGTTGTTAGAATTAGGATAAAATTGAGCAAAGTCAACCACCTCAACATTGCTTCAAAATTCACTGATCATGTCAATGATTTTTCATGCCAGTAAACAATGACATTACTAGAAATTCACCATGACCCATTACTAGTGAGCTTTTTCAGAACCAGTTCAATGCTATACATATAAATGGTGCCAGTTTTTCTCGGCCCATGCATCCTCTTTAAAACTGAGCTATTATAGTAATAACTGGGTCATAAGGGAACCAGATGAAAGTGCTGGAAAATGTTGCCAGAAACTCCACAAGGATTTTGTGGAGTGAAAAGTGTTTCACCGCTCTGGTAAGCTCCCTTGTCCTATGGTCATCTAGACAAAAGTGACAGCCTTAGACTGGATGATTTGGACACTGCGACATTCTTTTCTGGTTGGTTAACTAAATTATTCATCGTCTACCATGCACTCTGTTGGCAGGCTTGGCTGAGATTGAGGCTTTACCAGCTAACGATCAGGAAATGTGGAATTCTACTTGAAATGTAGGGGTGATCCATATATTGATATTATTGATACTAAGCAAGTACTTGGATTGGATCGTTACCATTGTCCTGGGATCGATACTTCACTCCTTCACTGTTTTCCCCAAAGCGCCGCTTTGATATGTAATGTTGCCTTCCTTTCTGTCACCTAAGTACTGTATATACCTGAGTGTGTAACTGACAGACTACTAACACTTCCCCCTACCTGGCCGGCCGTATTATTGCCGGACAGAAGTGAGGGCCAAATCAATGTACCCTACCCTACCAGAAGCAAAAATTGACAGAGGCAAACAGGAAGCGCAGCGTGATACAGATTCCTATTTTCAACTAAAGTGGAGGACAATGCAGGGTGTATGTGATAAAGTGGTCTGCTTTTGGCAACACCACAAATGTACACAAACACTTGAAAAATACTCACCCTGCAGAGAACAAAGAGCCACAACCAGAAATGTAAACATATTGCTGTTCCTGAACAAAAAACTGCAAATCCATTGTCACTATATGGCAGCAGAGACAATGAAAGACAGTTGACATTTTATTTGCATTACTGACTTTATTTTCAAAATGTTGTGGAATTAAGGTTAGTTTGGTTCACTAGTTGAATACTAGTACAGTATTACTGTTACATTTCTGCTAATATATACATAAAGTGCCCCTTATAATAGAGTGCATTTTTTTAATACAATCCGCGCCGACACTTAACCCTTTAACATTCTCAAGGGTTACTCTACCACGTTCCTGTTACAACATGCACACACACACACACACACACACACACAAGTATAGGTATTTAAAAATAGCAAACCCGAGTTTGGTTGTGCTTTACTTAAAAGTGGGTGCTAAGTGTGAGGTGTTCTGAAAAAGCTCAACATAAAATATTGTCTCAATTAAGTATTTGTCAACAATGCCCAGCTGAGTTCAAAGAGCTTTTATATATATTTTTGTCACAGCACCTATCTGCTATTGCCTTACGCTTTTCATCTGTGTTGCAGCCATACAGCTGGACATAACTAAGCAGGTAGATGGTAGTGGAGAGTGACTTCCCACGTGCACTGGTTCTTTTCATTTATTCGAGGATGAAAATGCTGAAAGTAAGAAAAGGACTGTTTCAAATACAGTCCAAATGCCAACCCAAACTCCCCAAAAAGATGAAAAAAGAAGTTTGTTCAAGCGCGTCAAAAAAGGCACACACTGTCATGATTACTCATTTGGGGCACCTGCGGCTACCTCGTTGGCGCCAACAGCCCTGGTCGCTGTTTGGCTCCCTACCACTATAAAACCCTTGGCTCCCTGTTACCAGCGTCAGACCGTTTGCGAACCTATGCTCCCAGAGGCAAGCTCCATACCTTCCGACATTATCCTGCCCCGTTTTCTCCTGCCTGATACCTGTTGCTGACCTGTTTCCGGATCTGTTACTGCCCTGCTCTTCCATCCTGACCATCGGCCTGTTTTGCCCTGTTTCCTGCCTGATACCTGTTGCTGACCTCTGTTCTGGACTCGATTACCGACCTTGGTCTCCTGTCCGACCAGCTTTCCTGCCACCCACGATTATCCCTGCTCGACACGGAAGTGCCACTTCCGCGTTCCCGCCTTCAGCTACCCGTGTCTGACGATCATTGGATCGTGGAAGCAAGCACTGCTCTCTTTTTCAATAAAACGAACGCTATTGGGTCCTGTCTCCGTTTCTGGCTTGTGACACGTACGTGCACATGGCACACAGGCAGCTTGACATGATATTTTCAGCCAGAAGATGTGGTCAACAAGTATATCTTTTTGAATTTACAGACACCACCTTTAAGAATTGTTGATGATGTACTAACCTTTTTTTTAATCATCACCCGATAAACAATAGTCATGGTAATGCTGAACCCTCAGATAACAAGCACAAAAAAACAAAACGTGCAGAAGTTAAATATATATAATTATTCAATTAACAATCGTTGAGAATCAAAGTGCTTATATTTTGTTTCCTGAATTGAACAGCTACACCTAATGTCCATCAAGCAATTGAATCAGTAAATTGATAGGTCATTGCACTGACTGCTGTTCCCTGCATAGATAAAACAAAAGTCTTCCTGTATCCCCTTATCCAAAGACAGAGATAAGCTACTCTCTGGTACAGGTGGCAATCTATTGTAAAATAAGTATCTCCACACCTGATTGAGGAGTGGAAGTCCGTCCTATCACGAGACGACTGATATTACATTTCAAACTGCAAGTTAACAATTATTTCAAATGGGCACTTGATCGGAAAAAAACATTGGCCATTGGCCACCACCAAGCACAATGCACCTGACCTATCTGGTCCCTCCATCCGTTTCATATGGAGTTTTTTTTTTCTAGAAATACTGTGTCTGGTCATGAACTATAACAAAATATTTCCCTTCCATGCTATTTAAAGAGAAAACTTTTCAACCGTCCACCAACAACTCAACTTGCTTAATATTTTAGACAAGGATATGCTACAAGCTACACAAGGCTGAATGGCCTAATGAGCAACAATATAATTGGACAGTAAATCAATTTTGTCTGTGTAGGGTGTCCAGTTGAATACAGACGCTGCCCTCCTTACGAACAAGATCGTTCGTAAGTTGAATGTGTTCGTAAGTTGCTTCAGTGCTATATTTTGTATGTTTAAGGTTTATATAACTATGTTTAAGGCTTGTATACGTAACCTGAATTGTTTTGTACAAAAAAAGCATTTTATAAAATAATATGCTCTATAAAGATACATAAAATTGAGTTTAACTTACTTTTGGAAGATGCGCTTCAAGAGGTCCTCCTCCGTGGTAAAAAGTGGCGAAAAAAAGCATTCCAACTATTTTCTTAACCACATCAAGCTTTCTTATTCCACTTTCATTTCAAAAGAAACGGCTCACCTCTTCTTTACACTTTACACCAACCATATTGAATGGATCCACGAGATAATAAAAATGTCAAAATTCTTAGCGCGCTAACGATACAATACACGTAGTACTGTATGTTTACACACGAACCAGGAAGTAGAAGCCGGATTTCTTCTTCGGGGTGGATGCTGGGTGACCTCTCACAGTGCCACACGCCGGTAGCGGCAGGCAGAAGAACTACAGTAATGTCCTGTACTTGGAAAATTATTGTATCTACCGTTTTACGCAAGTCGAATTGGTCGTAAGAAGGGGAGTGTCTGTAAAGGTAAAATTTGGAATCTGCGAATTTGTTTTAGATGCAATTCATGGTTTAAGATTGATTTTAATGTATTTTCTATTCATTGTTGGCACCCCTTCGTTCAAAGAAAGCAAAATAGTCCACAATGGTTACATGTCGTGTAACCGACTTCAGAGTATGTACACATCTACAGTATGTGGTTCGTTTGAGCTGAGAGAAGACAATCATGGGACGAAACAAGTTGAGCGGTTCAAATTTGTAAAACTTTAGTGCAAACAATTTTGCAAGCATTTACAACTGCACATTCCTATGGGCCTAGAATAAAAGGGGAAACGTACAGGTTTTATACCTGATTTTGCAATTATACAAATACATCCGACCAACGTCCATTTTGACTTTTTATGTAAATCTATTCAGGAAAACAAAATGACTGGCAGATTTTAGAATATGTAGTTGTAGCTGTAAATGTTTTTCATAAGAGGTAGCCTAAACTTTAATTTTATGTTTTCATTACTGCATCAATAATCTAGGATGCTTGTATTCAAGCCAGCTCTTTTTATGTTTCTATTGCATATTCAACCACTGTGAATTCACTCTTTGTTCATGTTTCAAGCCATAAACAAGTGAGAAAGTTCATCGTTCGGCTGGTAGTGGGGCACCTCACTAAAACGCTCCAGTGACAGAAAATGAAAAGCAGTAATTCCTCTTGTGAAGTGAAGTCTGACTTGTCAGAGTAAAGCACTTCCTATCCTTTTGTCAACATCTCAAAGGGAATTAAAGGGGAGAGGGTTAGATATGGCTGTTAATAAGACCACCAAACTCCGGCCAGAATGTCGGTATGGATAAAAGCATGACACATCTCATAAAAGTGAAAAACATCAACAACTCTGGCTGAAGACTTAAATGGTAACCATTACGTGAATGTGATGAAAAAAAGACATGATGAAATATTTCAAACTAAAAATAATGCAACTGTAAGGCCCATTAAAAAGTGAGTTAGGGAAAAAAAAGAAAATTCAACATTTAAATAAAACATTAAAATGTCATAGAAAACAAAAAAGTCGTAAATGTCTGATGACATAATAAATGATTGAATTAAATACATGACTTTGATTAGTGAACAATGTTTTGTTATCTCCTGTTTAAATAAAGTTTAAAAAAAGACAGAAATCATAGACATCAAAGCAGGTTTTTCGTCATCGCTCGGTGCAGGCGGAACATGCATATCTGCATGGACAACAGACATGACCTGCAATTATCAACGCAGTGGTTGGCACAACATTGCTTAGAAAAGACAAAAATCTCTCCTTTTCAGACAAAACCTTTGTTTTTACTCCACCCAGTGGCGGGGTAATTTATAATGGACGAAAAACCTGGGCTGGACGAGTTTTTACTGGGAAATCCCTCGATTCCTTGGACGATTGGAAATATAAGTGATCTGAGTGGCAGACTACCCCAAACCAGGAATCCAACAAGGATCTGATTTATCATATAGCTCAGCATTAAGGTTGCGGTAGGAATTGGATTATTCCTTGGATATTAACTATGGACTGCTGAATTTTTAGAATCATCATGTGCTTAGAGCACATACCCCATGGATTTGGGATACCCTGATTTGGAGAACATCCAAAGTGTGTTTTATTTGCTTATTTGATTAAACATTCATTTGACATGTCATTAAAATTTAAAGTGTATTTATTTATATATTATATATATATATTATATATATATATATATATAAACTCTAAACAGGAAAAAAAATACACAGGTTGATTCTTAAACCCTATCAGTGCGCATAAATGTATATTTTGCAACTTATAATAGGTTTATCAAACGGAATTAGTTTAATGAGCGGTCATTAAACTAAGATAGATATAAAACAGGGTTAGTAAACCAAGATTAACTAAACTTATTACCTCACATTCAACACCTTAAACCAAGTGAGGGTGTTCTTTTACTGTAATTTACTGTAATTTATAGATAATGTCTATTGTCTTGTCCTTTGATCACTAAATGGCTGGCTATTCTTCAAATTAACGTTGACACTGGTGTTTCCTCCACTAATTTTACCACTCATCAAACCTAGAACTAGTCTAGTATATTTTCTCTCCTCTGCTTAACATCATATATGCTACACAACGAAAATTGACCACTTATCAGTTTACAAAAGAAAACGTATACCTTTTCAGATATTCAGTTCTGTACAATGGACGAATGGGAAGCAGTTTGTTGGCTTAAGAGCTGCAGGGTGATGGTGGGTACGTGGAGATCAATGAGCTAATAAAACAAATCGATGGAATGAAACCACGGGAAAAAAGTGAAGTCATTAATTTGCAGAGACAGGATGATCCCACCAACCACATGCATTGATTAGAAATGAGGTCTTTGGAGAACCTTCGGGGGGTATCATATTAGTAAAGGGACACAATGGATGAGGTGGGTGGGGGGAAGGGAGCTTTGTGCTTTTCCAATGCAGGAAAATGGTTTAACTGCTGGATCAATGGGCTTGCCATAACACCACAATAGCCCAGTGGTGTGTTTGTTCTCAGATGCACTGTCAACACAATATAATGCAAGTGTGATTTTCTTTCGCTCTACGCTTATTGCACACTCGGGTATTTTTTTTTTTTTTCCAAGCAAAGTGTACTCAAGCATGATTATGATATTGAATACATCATTGAGTACAAAAATGTCGACAAATAAGGTCAGAGGTGAGGGCTAATGTTCCGTTTTTATCCATACCATTATTGGTAATCAAAATTTCAATCAATATTGTTGAGCTGAGTTATATACAGTCTTGACAGCCCAATGGTCTGCTTGTCTATCTTACATTATAGTTGAGTGATACCCAACCTTACCTGTACCGCGGACCGGTCTAATGTTTGACAATATTCATGCTGTTCAGCCCAATAATAATATTAGGGATAATAGCAATACAAATACAATGATAATAAGCTTAAATCCACAGTGTAATCACTACACCACTAGGGATGCAGATGACATAGAAAAAGGCATTGAGTTTACTGTATCTCATTATCACACTATTTTTAGTCACGATACAGTCCTAAGTTATATCAATAAATTAAAAAAAAAATACAACAGGGGAAAACAACTTTTGGTGTATCTGATAATAAATCACACTGTCTAGAATTTGTAAATGTTCTTCTCGCTGATGCCATCTTCTGGCTTAACTCATCAATGCAGCCTCTGTCATTCTACTTGTGAGGTGCATGCAAGTACGTGAATTTCTTAGACGAGACTGAAAAAAACAATTGTATCATTTTTTGGTTTTTTTTATCGGCGTTTGAACTTTGTTTATAACAGTACATTTCTTACTTTACCATTTATATGATACACTAACAAATCCGTGAGCACGAGCATTAAATCACTCTCAACCTCTCTTCCCCACCTCCACCCTTTTCTGCTTCCTAATATGAGTCCGGAACAGCTCTGATTAAAGCAAATAAGCGTGGTGGATTTTTTTTATAACTAGGTTGGGCATTGTTAACACAAACTTAATAGAGAAAATGTTATACTTTCAATTTTTTAAGGACACCTCAATCGGCACACCTTTAAATAAATACATCGTAAATTTTATTTTGGTATTGGTTTCATAGTTTACATGGCCAATAAATGATTTTTAACAAGTATGATACCATGTGCTAAAATACTCTGGTGATGACGTCATATATAAACCTTTTTTTCCATGTTATCTACAACCCAGTGGTTAAAATTGAGCGCTCTCATAGCCGCAATCCAGGTTAATTTCCCGTTGCATCCCAAACCAAACCTGAGTGCAGGACAGTGAAAAATAATTGCATTGTAGATAAAAGATATGCCATCACAAAAAAAAAATCAGCGACTCTTTCATTTCTGTGCACCCCAGTACCAAACAACTCATGGCCTAGTACCTGGACGCAGCCTGGTGGTTGCGTACCACTGCTATAGTTGATATTTCAGTCAAAAAGCAGCTTGTAGTGAATCAAATGAGGTATCCTCTTACATTACCAAACTGGACCACATGACTCCATACTTAAATCATCTAAACCAAGAACCCGGACACCTCTCAAAGCGTCCGATGGGTCAGAGTTCTTCCAATCTGCAGACAGAGCATAGCTTTTCTCCGGCCATTTGTGCGAAACAGAGAGAAGAAAGGAAGGTGATGGGAGATTGACGACTTAAATACTTCATCAATCAATGCTGCGGCCGATGTGTTGTTTGGTGATTGGTGGAGAATTCAGGCAATCCATCTTTCCTACCAGCAACTGGCATTCTGGATTCCCCTCATGTTCTCAATGTATTGCTTTTATTTATTTTTTATTTCCAAGGTTGACCTGGCAGAGACAGGGGGAGAGAGAGTTGGAGAGTCTTATATGAACTGGGCTCAAGCCCTCACCTGCTATTCGAGTCCATAAGACATGTTTGCTGCAGTACCTGTGCTATATTCAATAATAGTTAAACGACCACTTCACCGTGAAGATCACTGTTTATGCAACAGGAATGGACATGGCACTGTAATAAACACTTTAAAGATTAAAAATAGAGAAAGGACTGTAATGCTAAGGGACTGGGCTATGTTATAATAATAGTATGTAATGATGTAATGGGATGTAATAAATCGAAAAGAATAGTGCATTGTTGCAATCAGTTGATTTTATTTCTGTAAACAAATATTAGTTAGCTTCCTGTACGTAAAAGGAATGCCATTTTAGAACTGATATTCATCATAAATATTAACACGTCCAAGACAAGACTGAACTTTGTCAGTATTGGAAAATATTTACATTTTATGACCATTTTGTTAATGTTTTTTATCAATGTATTTTAAATTAATCAATCAGATAAATAGTATTAAGTAAAACTTCTAAAGTAAAACTAATATTATGGTGCAATATAGATGATTTATCAATTTTTGTTTTGTTTTCTTATATAATTTGGTTGCAATCATAAAATAAGTTTAAATGGACCAATGCTTACTCTTTAATAGGCTGAGAGGTATTTTGGATTAATTAGTTCATTAGTTCGGAAGAGTACTTGAAATTTATTTTATTTTCTATGAGTCAAGACCGTAAATTAATTATTTTTTAATTATTAATTTTTAAAGCAATAGCGGGTGTTGCATCCCAATGGTATATAAAACCCAAATCATTAAAAAAACATTGATTTAAATAATGAGCAAACATACAAAAAAAATACACATACGGCTTTTTAAAATACTCTCCCGTCGAGAAATTTCAATTCATTTACGTAACATGAGGATCACCTAGAGTGAGTTGACATGAATGTCTGCTATCTTGCTGCTAAGGTCACCTCCAAAAAACGCAAAAAAAAAAAAAGAAATTGGTCCGGTTTGAACACTTTGAGTTTCTGTAGTTTTTATTTTTAATTGGGCGCTGTAGCACTTGTTTTCAGTTGCACTACAGTAAAGTGACCATGCAAAATCATAACGTCTAGTGGTCAAATGTTACACAGTGTCCCTTTAAAGGTGTAACTGAGAGCCCCCCTACTGAAAAGTGAGTTCAGAGGATAATGTTGAATGTGGAAGCCCACAGAAATTGAACCCCTATTTAATAACTTTTTGAATGAAGAAATGTATCCTGATTAACTTCTTATTACAGGAACACATCTCCTTTTGTTCTTTTACTCCGATCTCACCGTTGTAACTCAGGAATGGCTCTAGTAATGCTGAAGCCCCCAGGTTTCATTTAATTAAAATACATCCTTTTTGTGTTCCCCTTGGAGTCTGGCGATAGAATAACTCCGCAAAGGGGTTAGCCATATTTAGCCCGTTGAGGAGTCGGACAATGTTATGTTAGGCACCACTCACAGCTAAATCAACAAAACGCCGCAAAGAGGGAAGGAGAGAAAGAAGCAGTGAGGGAGCACAATTCGGCAAGGAAGGAAAAGAGGGCCGATGGAGGGGGCTTGTGGGGTTCACATATTGTGTAAACCCTCAGCTTTTCACTCTGGGAGGCATTTTCATGCTAAGCTCCAAGCTTGAACTGAAATCCTCTCACTTATCTTCAAATCCAAGATGAAATACTGTCATGTGTAGTGCGATACAGGGAATTTGTTAAACGATTGACAGTCCGGTCCTGAGAGGGGCGGGCAATACTGAGAATTATTGTATCGATCTCGGTAGTATCAATTCATACCAATCCAAAACAGATACAATTTGCTCAGAAATGTTGTGCTCATTGAATACATCCGCTTTAAATTGTATTTACAATAAACACAGCAACAAGATTTTAGGCACTGAAAAAGTTTAATTTATCTATTAAGAAACTTCAATTGAAACTATAAATGTATAAAAAATAAATGAATCAATAGATTTCCAAAATGTTATACATAATGCGTTACAGGCAGCACAGCGCCGCAGTGGTTAGCGCGTGTGCGGCACAGTTCTTAGGTCATGAGATCGAACCTTCCTGTGAGGAGTTTGAATGTTTTCCCTGTGCTTGTGTGAATAGACATGGCCACCTTGTCCCTAGGTGTGGATGAGCGAGTTTTCTGTCCCTGTGTGCCCTGCGATTGGCTGGCAACCAGTTCCCGATGTCCCCTGCCCACTGTCCGAAGATAGCTGGGATGGGCTCCAGCACCCACGCGACCCTACTGAGGATAAGTGGTGCCGATAATGGATGGATGTATAACGCATTACAGTACTCATTACCAAGAAAAGTAATTGCGTTCCTGGAACCCATTCGTCCCAACATTGTTTAGCACACACACATGGCACACTTGAAGATATGGCTCATCCTTTGTATACAACCTGAGCATCAACAATTCACCCTTTAACAATCTCATTATGTCCTTAACTATGTCCACCTCACACTGAAAATGCATACACATGGTTAGAGCGTGAGCAAAACTGAGTTTGGGTGTGTTTTATTAAGTATTGATCACAGTTTTTACATTTTTTTTTTCAAATCAGCAACACTTCTGGTCATGGCATATGAAATAAAAGATAAAACAAGCAGAAAAATATAACTTAAACAAAACAGTTGTACTGGTAATTATTATTCAGTTTAACCCAACAAGGTCCTCATCAGTTGTTTTTCAGTACAGCTGCACTAAATATAGATCAAAAGTCCCAGGTCAAAGTACGATCAGACACGTGAGCCCAAGCATCTACAATCCACTGTTGGTGAAACTGTGGTCTTCATTCATGATCCATCACTCCCACGGTTAAAGAAGACAGCATGCTGATTTGAACGATACCATGGAAAAGTACTGTCACGATTGCAAAGTTTGAATTTTGCAGCCCTAGTAAAAAATTATTTTTATGTGTGCCCTGCGATTGGCTGGCAACCAGTTCAGGGTGTCCCCTGCCCACTGCCCGGAGATGGCTGGGATGGGCTCCAGCCCCCCCGAGATCCTAATGAGGATAAGCGGTACGGCTGATGAGATGAGATGAGATAATTATTAGCCGATGTTGCTAAACCATGCACCAAGTCCATCTCAAATGCTTGTAATTAACAGGAATGTTTTGAGAATGTCATGCGTATTTTATTTTAAAATATTTGAATATAGAAAACAATTTATATATTAAAGTAATTTGTAATAGAGCAATGAATACAAATTTTGAAAAAGTCCTCATTAAAATATGTGGGTGTACAGTACACTTCAATGGGCATTTATCAGTCATGTAAACCTCCACGTAGTTTTTGAATGTAAAATGGCAACAATGGAATTAAGGCCTTAGTTTCAGTAGCCCCGGTTTTATAAGAGTAATATTTGAGGAGCTCCATGAGGAGAGTTGTCAACACAGCCCAGAAAATCATCTGCACTTTCGAGGATTTTGCCAGCTTGCGATACTGCAACAGAGCCAATAACATTATAAAGGACTACTCTTAACCCGGGACCACCGCTTTGACCTATAGCGCTATGGAAGGCGCTACAAAGATTAACAGGCTCAAGTACAATTGGTTTTCCCTAGGGCCATCACTACCCTAAACAAGTGTGCGAGACTGAAAAAAAAAAATAAATAAATAAATAAATAAAAAAAAATATATATATATATAGTATTGCCGGTTGTATTAAAATTATATAGAAAAATATACTTTCGGATCTTATTTATCAACTTATCTGGGAATGTCTTTGCACCCAAATGTGATTGCATTATTTTTCATTGTACTTTTGTTACAATGCATTGTTTTTAATGAACTTACAACTTAGGCCACTCTCCAAGCACTACTTTGGAAATATTTTTACATATTTATGATCACATTTTTTTTTCTTTTTTTTCCTCTTGGAAGTCTTTACTACGTGTTTATCCTGGAGTGTCATGTGTTGAAAACAATGTTGTTATCAATGACAGTAGAGATAATTCTAATTTTAATCTTTGATCAAATAAACCATTACTGTTTTATAAGAATACAAGCTACTATTGAGTAGCATTGCTATGATTCCACAAAGCAGTGGCATAAAATGTCACACAGAGTATCCCATGTCTGTTCTGGAGTTGTGTGGCAGAAATATTTGAAGGGTGTGTAGTCCCCTCTCTTAAAGGCTCTAAGGCATGGGGACGGAAATGAAGTTGTGGCATTTTGTTTTGCATCAGTGCTTTTCTTTATTAGAAGAGGAGTGGAGTCGGCATAGAATAATGATTGGGAAATTGTAAGCTTGCTTCCATTATAATTAGCCTGATCACAGGAAGCAATAATCCAATTATTCTACTTAAAAACAACTTTACTCATGGCTGTGCAGTGTGTTGCTGGATGAAAACATCTACGCATTTTGGATCTTCCTGTCAAATCGCAAACTTTCAAATGTATACATGTTGAATGGATACATGTGGTGCAGAAGCACATTGCAGAAAAACGGATTAGTACGGTAAAGGGTGGTCATTTATTTGGTACAACGAGAGTCAGATAGCGAGGCGATAGTGAGGCAACAGTTTCTAGAACACCCAACAACGCATCTGTCAGTGCCAAGTGTGCGCCATACTCAAAATTTAAGAAATGGATGTGAACTTTAAGGCTGTTAAAGTCTGCGGCTTGAAATTAAAACGGAGTTTCGTTCTTAGATTTGAGCATGCGGCTTTTAATCAGGTGCGCTCTGTAGTCAAGGTTTACGTTACACAGAAACAGAACCCCGAATGATGGATTGTGAAAAAACATCAATATGCTTGGATAATGGAACCTATGCTAACATACTGCAGCGTTTAATCTGAGCATAAACGTATACTCACAAATACATCCGTAACATACAAATAATTGAGCAAGATTTGCCGGTACATTAAGTTTAATGTGTTTGACATTCGGCAGGCGGAAACGCTTGGTGAAGGCCGGAGTCCCTGGGCCAGGTCTTCCCTCAATCAGGGCACTGCAGGGCTTCAGTTTACAAGCCAGATGCAAGCAGAGACCCTGTCAAAGCTAATTAGTGCTGTTGCAAATAGATGCGGGTCATGCTTTTCAGCAGATTGGTGTACAGAGGGTCACTAGAGGTCAAAGCTGCACTACAGAATGATATAAACAATCATCTATAGACCACAGACTAATCAATCCCTTTTACCACCAAACTCTTCCTGGTTGGTTGCTCTCAGGGTTAAAAGGCCATCCCCCAAAAACTGAGAATGTGGGTTTGAAATGAGGAAGCATATGGCTACCTTTTTTTTCCTGGACGGACTTAGCAGTTTGGCCGCATGGCAAAAAAACCCCTTTGCTCAGAAAAGTCTCTCTATACTGTTTGTCCAATCCATCGTACCCTGCCCACGGAGAGGGAAAGGCAGAAACATGGCTTGCTATTGCCATGTTACCCGACAAGGCTGTGGCTTTCGGCCTTCTCAGTCACCATTGTCCCCAGGCAGCCCAGGCCTCCAACCCCCTCTCCTCCGGCCCACCATACATTTCTTAGTATGTCAAACAAATAAGTCTTTGGGTAATTTCTATCAAAACGTATGATTATCTGAATACATAGAAAATAAATGCTCTCTCTTGCCAGTGTTGAGTTTCTATTATGTGGTGAGTTGGTTCAGGTGTAAAACTGCATGCATTCAATTATTTAGATAAACCAGTTAACACATTCAATGCCTAACAATTCAATGTTTCCCATTGTCTGTGAATGAATGTGTTGTGTCAAGAAGAGATTCCTTCTCATCTATGATTATAATACGTAAGGTAGTTTGCGAATGTTGTATGAATGATAAAGCACAATTCTTAAAAACAAAGCAGAAATTGTGGAGTAGACATTCCTTTAGGTTATGCATATGCTATAGAATAGAAGTGAGTTTTAAGCTTAGATTTAAACATTTCCACTGAGGTTGCAGATCGGATCTCAGGGGGAAGAGCATTCCACAAGACCGGTGCCCGGATGGAGAACGCTCTCGAACCAGCGGAACACTTCTTGGTTCTTGGGATCACCAGAAGACCGGCGCTCTCAGAACGAAGGTTTCAGGCCGGAACATAGGGGGAAATCAGATCTTAAAGATATGAGGGGTAAAGTCCATGTATGATTTTGTATAATAATAAGAGAACCTTGAAATCACATCTTAGGCTAACAGGGAGCCAATGCAGGTTAGCCAAAATTGGGGTGATGTGTTCGGACTTTTTTGTCCTAGTTAAAAGCCTCGCTGCGGCATTTTGTATCAGCTGAAGACTCATGAGTCTGGTCATCGGAAGACCGGAGAGTAGTGCATTACAGTAATCGAGACGGGAGGTAACAAACGCGTGAATTATAATCTCCGCATCCGACTGAGACAGTATAAGACGAATTTTAGCAATGTTACGAAGATGGAAGAAAGCGGTTCTAGTAATTTTCTTCACATGTGTTTGAAAGGACGGATCGGGGTCAAATGTGACACCTACTTTTTTAAGTGAGTCACTCTGTGTGATGTGACATTTGTCAATGTCCACAGCAGTTTTAGAAAATAAGTCGCAGCATTTAGATGAAACAATGACTAACATTTCGGTCTTTTCAGAGTTAAGACGCAAGAAATTGAGTGACATTCACTCATTTATCTCAGTGAGGCAGGCCTCCAAATTAGTTTATTGTGGCAGATTCCTCCATCAGGAGATATAGTTGAGTGTCATCTGCGTAGCAATGGAAACTGATATTATACTTGGAAGCATGTAAATGCTGAAAAGAAGGGGGCCAAGCACTGAACCCTGCGGAACACCACAGGTAACACTAAAGGGATCAGATGTCATTTCGCCATATTTAACACAGTGCGTCCTATCTGAGAGGTAGGATCTGAACCATAAGAGGACGGTTCCTGAGAGACCAATCCATTTTTCCAACCGTTCTAGTAAGATATTATGGTCCACTGTGTCAAAAGCAGCACTAAGGTCCAGCAGCAGCAAAAGTGATGAAGCGCCAGAGTCCATTGCCCGTAGGAGATAATTGGTTACCTTAACCAGAGCTGTCTCAGTAGAGTGGTTAGCCCTGAATCCTGGTTGCATCGATTCAAAAAGATTGTTCTCGGATATGAAATCATTCAGCTGCTGTGCCACTACTTTTTCAAGCACTTTAGAAAGAAACGGTACGTTTGACACAGGGCTATAATAACATAAGCTTTCTGGATCAAGGTTGGGTCGTTTCACAGTGTGGGTTTAATAACGGCGGACTTAAAAGCCGCTGGAACTACACCTGAGGACAGTGATATGTTTATAATATTTAGAACAGAAGGTGCAAGGACGCCAAAAATAAGTGAACCTGGAAGCGGGTCAAACTGGCAAGTCGTCGGTTTGGCCGTATTCACCACTGTTTAAGATTATCGAGTGACAGTTCACTAAAACGGGACAAATTCCCTGGACAGCCACCAGCGTTTTAGTATATGTTGTATTAATACTGTCTTTAGTCAAGTCAAGTCAAGTCATCTTTATTTGTATAGCCCTAAATCACGAAGAGTCTCAAAGGGCTTCACAGATTATTACACTACAGTATATTACACAGACTATTTTTCAGCCGACGAGAAGAGTAGGTTATTCATATGCTATGGAGTAGAAATGAGTTTTAAGTTTAGATTTAAACATTTCCACTGAGGTTGCAGATCGGATCTCAGAGGGAAGAGCATTCCACAGCACCGGTGCCCGGATGGAGAACGCTCTCGAACCAGCAGAACACTTCTTTGCTCTTGGGATCACCAGAAGACCGGCATTCTCAGATCGTAGCCTTCGGACCGGGACATAGGGGCAAATAAGATCTGAAAGATAAGAGGGAGCAAGTCCATGTATGATTTTGTACAATACTAAGATAACCTTGAAGTCACATCTATGGCTAACTGGGAGCCAATGCAGGTTAGCCAAAATCGGTGTTATGTGATCGTACTTTTTTGTCTTAGTTAAAAGCCTCGCTGCGGCATTTTGTACCAGCTAAAGAGACTTGATTCTAGACTTCGGGAGACCAGAGAGTAGTGCATTACAGTAATCGAGACAGGAGGTAACAAATGCATGAATTATAATTTCCGCATCAGACTGAGACAGTATTGAACGGATTTTAGCAATGTTACGAAGATGGAAGAAAGCGGTTCTAGTAATTTTCTTTACATGCATTTCAAAGGATAGATCAGGGTCAAATATGACACCTAAATTTTTAACTGAGTCACTCTGTGATGTGACATTTGTCAATGTTCACAGCAGTTTTTGAGAATAAGTCACGGCATTTAGATGGACCAATGACTAACATTTCAGTCTTTTCAGAGTTAAGACGCAAGAAATTGAGTGACATCCACTCTTTTATCTCAATGAGGCAGGCCTCCAAATTTCCACAGTTTAGTGTGGTAGATTCCTCCAACGGAAGATATAGTTGAGTGTCGTCTGCGTAGCAGTGGAAGCTGATATTGTACTTGCGAATAATATCACCTAATGGAAGCATGTAAATGCTGAAAAGAAGGGGGCCAAGCACTGAACCCTGCGGAACACCGCAGGTAACATTAAAGGGCTCAGATGTCATTTCACCATATTTAACACAGTGCGTCCTTTAGCAATTTCTTCATGTATGCATTGAATATTCTTAGTAAAGAAGACCATTAAGTCATGGGCTGAATGGGTGGAACTATCTGGGATAATCTATTACCTTGTAAGCGATGCTACAGTGTCGAAAAGGACTTTGGGATTGTTCTTTTGTGACGCAATCACCTTCGAAAGGTAGGCTGATTTTGCAGAGGCAAGGGCCGCTTTATACTTCAACAGACTGTCACACCAGGCTTGATTAAAACCTCAAGCCTGGTCGCACAGAAAGCCTGGATCAAGCCCCAGAGTGAAAAATACTTTGAAACCCTGTTTTAGATGCTCAGACTTTTTAAGCTCTCGCCGGTCACATACAATGACGTGGCAGGCCACATTTGGCCCGCCGGCCGTGAGTTTGACACAGATGGCCTATTCTATGGTATTTTTTTCCACTTATACACCGATTTCCAGAACAGTCAGCAATCACAAGCCGAAAAATTCTGGTTGAAAACGCTGGCTTTTCTTTTCTTTATTGTGTGAACGATTGCAGTTTATCTTGTAAAATGATCTGGGAGAACATAACAGAGTGACGGAAAATAAATGAGGATGCTGGAAAGCAATCCAAGTGTCACCAGGTCCTTTTCTCATTATCATTTAGCCATCTTTTATGGCCCACTAGTCAGAGATGACGTTCCCATGACCCCGCACAATACACAAGCATATGATTCCATCCCGCCTCAATGAAATTCCTGCAAATAAAACCTTTGTGCCGGGCAACAGCTAATTATTTGACAGATTGGTCCCCTTCAAGCTCAGGTTACAGTGAAGTAGTTCTCTTTGAGGCTCCTCCCACTACGAGCAGTACTCCCTCCTCTCTCTTCTCAGCCTTGGTGCAGAGCCGGGCCACTCTAGAGGAAAAATCCCAGAGGGCCTCATTCTTTTCGGGAGATTATGTATTTCAGCCCCCATCTCCTCATCCAAAATCAGGGAGCGTGGAGTGTGAGTGTTTGTTTTTGTGTCATAAAAAGGAGGAAGCAAAATTGTATTAAAGGGACAGTGGGTATTATTTGACCAACAAATATCGCCATAGTGTGTCATTGCTATAAGTATCGGTTTTAAATATTGGGCACGTCTATAGGATGCCAGTTCGTTGTTTCAGCTAATGTACTAACTTTTATTCCGTTGTTATGACTATATGCTGTGTTTAACATTATTGTCACTATAAGCCAATTGTGTCGCTGTATTTTCATATCCATACCCTTTAAGGTGGCACTGCTTTGCTAACCCAAGATGTGTGATAAAACGAAAGGGCTTCGAGGAGGGCCTTAAGAACAGGTTAGTTTCTTATCTAATGGCTTTCCCCCCTGTCCTCCTTGCAAGTTCAAAATCCATTGATGTCTAGCCTTATTTTAAATGCCTAGTAAAGTTTAAACCCATCAACAAATTCAGTTTTTAAAAAGGTATAGTGAATACTATTTGACCACTAGATGTTGCCATATTGTGTCAAGTTTATTCTGTTTTTAATATTGGACACGTGCAAAAGAAACAGGACTGGGGCCCTAATGGAGAACGCTCCCGCACCTGCGGATCTCTTCTGACTCTTGGGAATACTAGTAGACCAGCATTTTCAGAGCGAAGGTTCCGGAACAGAATATAGGGCGAAATTAAATCTGAAAGATATGAGGGAGCAAGTTCATGCATGATTTTGTATACCACTAACAGAACCTTAAAATCACATCTTAAGTTAACAAGGAGCCAATGCAGGTTCGCTAAAATCGGTGTAATGTGATCAAACTTTCTTGTTTTAGTTAAAAGCATCGCTGCAGCATTTTGTACCAACTGAAGACTCTTAATTTTTGACTTCCGAAGACCGGAGAGTAGTGCATTACAGAAATCGAGACGGGAGGTAACAAACGTATGATTTATAATCTCCGCATCCGACTGAGACAGCATAGGGCGAATTTAGGCAATGTTGCAAAGATGGAAAAAAGCTGTTCTAGTAATGTTCTTAATGTGTGTTTGAAAGGACAGATCCGGGTCAAATATGACACCTACATGTACATCACTGTTTGTCATTTTAACTTTTATGCACTGTTTGAATTATTGTCACTATCAGCCAATTATATTTCTGTCTTTTGAGTTCTACATCCTTTAGAATGGATCTGCTTGTAGTAACCCAAGATATGTAAAAATAAAGCAATGGCTCAGAGGTTGGCCTGTGTACAGGTTGGACCTTCTTACTCAAATGCTTCTCTCCCCTGTCCTCCTTGTAGGTTCAAACACCATTCATGTATACTCTACTTATTTATTTATTTTGAATGACTGCTAAACTTTAAACATATCAACAAAGAAGAAGATACATCTTCTTAAGGGCACAGTGAATATCATTTGACAACCATTTTGTCATTGCTACGTTTTTCTTTTTGGTTTTGAACATGTGCAAAAGAGATTGCATAGGATGCCATTTTGTTTTTTTTTGACTATTATACGTAACTACTTAAGTAAATGGAAGGAGACAAAGAAGAAGGCCACCATTGAAGTGGATGGATGGTGTTATGAGTGCACTGCAGGAAAGAGGTCTAAATATAGTGGAAGCTAGAGCTCTTGTTAGTGATAGGAATTAATGGGGAGGTGTTGTAAAATGATAGTGGGATCTTTAGGCACGTTCTAAGGGATGGGCAGAGAACCTGTATGATGCGGCAGGGGTAAACCAGTGAAAGCTGTCGGGCCCTGCTGTTGAACAGACAAGTGTGTTGTGTCACTCCGACCCTGAACCTCAAACCTATGAAAAAAGAAGAATCAAAATCTGAAAAGAACCGTGCTTCTTATTTGACCCCTTGTCGCCGTATTGTTTTGCAAAGGAGATGCTTTGGGTGCCATCTCCTTGTTTTGACCATAATACCTCAGTGTTGTTCGCTATTTTGAATAGTATGCACTCTCTACATTAGCAGTGTCCACATTTTTAAGGTCGAGAAATACATTTGTGTTTAGTATTTGCACGAAGGGTTTTCTTATGTATTTAGGAAGAGCTACTAAATGCGCCAACCCAGAATAGAAGAGGTTGGAGACTCAGATCTGCAAAAAATATATATTTCTAAGGGAAATCTTACAAACAAGAGGAAGGGGTGTGGGGGGTCGTGTAGGGTAGCGATATAGCAGGGATGTACAAGGAGGCGCGTTGGTCAGGCAGGGACTGGAAACAATCAAGGAATTAGTGCAAGTATATAATTTTTCTTAGGCAAACTGGAAATAACCTAAACTAGCGTCAACTAACTATACTGGTCAACGACTACACGCTGAATGGCTGGTCCAGGCTGTTTTCATCCTCTGCTGCCTTGACATGGATGGGCTGCAGCTGGTCCCATTGGGATTGCTCCCAGCTGCGCCTCGTTGAGGTGTGATAGGGCTACCATTTTGATATGTTTAAAATGGTAAAACTGTTTCACAATTAGTTCGTAATTCAGAACCAAAACATTCAACATTAAAGTTTAAGGATGTTGCCGACATATATCATTTTCTTATTATTATTTTGATTTATTGTTTACAAATATTGAACTTGTTTTCACATTCAAAAAATACTGGTAAATAATATACCCACAAAACCATGAGAACTGTCTAAAACCAGGGTTACATACCATTTTTAAGTTGAGAGCTGCTTTTTGTTAGTGATTGTTGGAAAGATGTACCATTTTAATACATTTTATACATTAATTTATTACATTTATACATTTTTAGCGAATACGGGTGATTAATAAATTATTCTAACAAACAATTTATTGACAAATTGAATTAAAGAGCCGACTTTACTTTTTATAAAACTCGTCTCGCCTCTTTGGAGCACCACATACCTTTTTAGATCATTATGTCAGGAAAACAGATGAAAAACCTTGTTTAGTTATTCTGAAGGGTGGCAACACACACTTTAGGTTAATTCTTTTTACTGTTTTGATGGTTCAATGTACTATAATCAAGACACACACACACACACACTTGGATTAATGGACTTTTCTTTTACTTATCATCTACTGAAGAAGCTTGAATAGAACACAGAACAATAAGAATAAAATACAACTGGATGTTGAGAACTTAAAATGTACCATATGGATAGACAACATAATTGGCTTGTATATTACGTTATTGTATTTTGATAGAGTTCCCCCTTTTACGTCACACCAATACCAATACTTAGCAACAACGAGATGTTCTGCGGAGTTCTGCCTCGATGAAAATGAAGGCCCCGTCTTTATGTCCTTGGCTGTAGAGCGATGAGGAATCCTGGTAGGCTTGAGAGCCGGTTGGGACGAGGACAACCGGAGTGTTGAGAGAGAGGTTGACTGCTCGTGGCTTGAGGCTTCTCTGAGGTCGCTGGCTTTGTTCCACTGGTTTGGCCGCTAGCTTGATCAAGCTTGGGTGCCTGTTGAGCTGAGACCTGGCCAGTCGGTCTCAGATCAACTGGTCGAATTTTTTCTCCCGTTAGGACATCCCTCCTGCATTGAGCTGGCTAAAATCAGACCGCCCTTGAGAGGTGGTAGGTGTACCAGCTCTCGTGTCCGGTATTCCGGGAGGGGCAGACTCCCTTTGGTGGAGTTGTGACAGCAACCTTTGATGCGCAAATGAAGCCTTAGCCCGCCCTTCCCAACCTCACATCCCAGCAGTGTCAGTCAGAACATATTTATGTGATTGACTTAAAACACAGTATAGGTATTTATTTCACATGTTCTGACATAGTTTGATTATTTTCTGACATTGCAAAACGGAATTCTGACCAAATATTGAATACTCTACATTCCCCTCTTTGTCTGTGCATCACGGTTATTGGGGGAGTGATCCCACGGACACTCTTGGACAACTTTGGGCAGCTGCCGAAGACGACCCCCCATTTTTATTGTGTCGGTAGGTGACGTTCGGGAACTGTTCAAAAGGGGAGGCAGTCATTCCATCCATTCCAAAGTTCTGAGTTACTTTGTGCTGGGCTTATTTGCTCTACAATTTGTTGAATAACAACTTATGGTCTTACAATGTTGTTAGCCTGTAGTAATTATTAGACGTAAAGTCCACCAATAAAACCTCACGTCCGTTAAAAAATCAGATTTACTAGAAAATCGCAATGACCCATCACTGGTGAGCTATTTTCAGAACCTGTCGGTGGGTTACTCAAGTGTCTGTAGGGGGTAGCTGGTGCCCGGGGGAGATATATCAAGAAGAAAGGACTTAGGGCCATGCTTTTGGAACAGATTATGAATTTGGCAAAAAGAGGGTTTTCTTTTACAGTTCTATCCTGTTCTCCTTGCAAGCTCATATTTAAGTGATGTCTTCCCTCTTCAATTTGAGCGTCAACTAAAATATAAATTAATCAGTCATGTAACCATAAATGGATGCTAAACAGCACAAGGAAGAATGCAAATGTCTTTGATTCAAGTGACCAAAAAAATAAAACCTTTCTTCCCATTTTTTTGGTGGTGGATATTGAGTAAACCCTTGTTATTGCATGGGTTTTGTTCCAGGATGAACCCGTGAGAAGCAAAATCTGATGTAGAAACCTTTATTTTTTGCAATAATGATACAAAAAAAAAAACACCTGATTAGGCATAAAAAACACCAAAAAAACATGGCTTTGTTTAAAAGATAAAAGTATTGTCAACTTTACCAGTAAGCATGTATTAATTTCACTATGCATTCATGACGAATAACTTCTGTATGGCCAATCAGAATGCAGAACACAATACCACAATTGCAACGTATATATTATATATATATATATATATATATATATATATATAAAACAGGCTGTACTTTTGGCATCAAGACCAAGCTTGGTTTAGTCAGATGAAGGACATTTTCCCACACATATCGACTCATCTTTTATTAAATTTGGATAGAACGTGATGTTTTCAGAGTTCTTATGTACCCGTCTTGTGATTGATACACTTGAAAAACTTCAAAATTAGATTATAAAGCACATAATGTCAAAAGTGTCAGGCACTGTGTGGAAAGCCGAGAGTAAACCTTTAACCTCATAGAAGATCTTTAAATCTGCAGCAGGTTCCTCCTCAGCCAATCACAGCCCAAGACTTAGCAGAGATACTTCGTAAAAGACGGTCTATTCACAACTAGTCAGGAAACCACATGTGCTAATAGACACTTTCATGTGCAGAAAATATATGTTCACGTATCTTACTGTTGGCACATGTTGTCATGTCCTGCACGGTTGTCATGGCGCCCAGCTGGCCCCGCCCCTTGACACCGGCTGAGACGCATTGGACCGATTGCTCTTGGAGTACACTCCTTCTGGGACTGCCCGTTGCCAGATCATTGCTTAACCTTGTTGAAAACATGTTCATGCCTGTTTGACCTGAGTAATGCCTGGATTGTAATTTTGCCTGCCTTTGAACCTGCTTTTTTTTGTTTTTGGTCCGTTTGTGTGTTGGACAATTTTTTCTTTCTCAATTAAAGTGACAGATCGTCTACGCAAATGAGTTCCAACTTTCTTCTTTCCGGTCCGTTTCGTGACAGAATGATCTGGCCAAACAATGTGAACTCAGCGAACGATCCCAACACAATTTGGGGAAAGCTGGAAGACGCCGTTAGGCGATCGCCCACTGAGGTCGGCGCCCTTCAGCTGCAGGTCGAGCAAGCTTAACAACAGATACAACGCCAGATGTAGCAATTAGCTCAGCGGACTGGGTTCCTGTCCCGTCAGCTGAATGAGCTCCTTTCGGCAATGGCTCCGCCTTCCGCGGCTCCTTCTCTGGCCGCGACGTCACCTTCCCTGCCCACTCGAACCACGGCCCCGCCCATCGTGGCCATTGCTGTGCCTTGAATGGGGTTTCCGGGAAGATTTGGTGCCGAGCTGTCCGAGGTTCCTGTCGGCCTCAATGTCGCGCCTGTCGGCCTCAACACCGCGCCTGTCGGCCAACCCTCCATTCCCATCTGTCGGTCTGACTCCCCCTGCTTGCCTGTAATAATAGTTAAAAAAAATAAAATAATAATAATAATAATAATACGTCGGCCCGCGTCAGTGCTTGTTTTGACCTGCTATGGTATGGCACCTCGAAAGGCAGTCTCTAAGCCATGTTTTTGGTCTTGATGCCAAAAGTACAGCCATGGAGCGATAATTCAATGTAGCCACTGCAAGCACTGCATTTACTACGAGTGCTCTGGGTTGTCAGTTCAGGACCTAAGCCTCGCGATTCAAGATAAACAAGCTACTTACGTCCTGCGTCCCCGGTTTATCTGCTGATGATAAGGATTCTTACGCCTCTCTGAGTAGCTCTGGAACAGTGTTCACCTACGTGGATAGACCTCGATTACCCTTATTCGGGTCGTCTGGACTGTACCCTGAACGCTGCTGATTTGGGCTCCACTGTCCGTGAAACCGTGAAGGCCATGGTTCCAACCCTTGTCCGAGAAATTATAACGCAGATGATGCCAGAAGTTGCCAAAATGTCGACTAGCCTAATGGAGGAAATGCTGGCAAGGGAGGTTAGGAAGCATCTCGTGGTAGTTGGAGCAAAGACGCATCGCGAAAATGGTGAAGCTGTTCAGGATACCCAACTCATTCAGGAAGTTGCCAAAGCAGTTCCAGGAGTAGAGAAAGAAGACATTCTGGAAGTTTTTCGTAATGGAAGGCCGAGGAATGATGGTAAACCCAGGATTGTGAAGATCCGGTTCCGGAATACAAGTTCAAGGCTGGCGCTTCTCCGTGGATTCAATCGGGTGAAAAGTACCTTTCAGGCGTTGTCATCCGGATTTGTTTGTCCAGATATGACACCAAAAAAAAGTGAACGCGACAGGGAACTACAGGACGAACTTGAGCACCGTCGGGACGAAGGGGAAGTAAACATTATTATACGGGACGGGAAAATTATGGTCAAGCCGGGAAATGCCTAAGGTCGCCTTCGCCATTATTGAACAGTACCTCGATTCATCTCATTAATGCTCAATGTTTGACTTCTAAGGCAGATGACTTGGTCTCTTACGTCAATTTCTACAGCCCTGATATTTTGGCAATTACAGAAACTTGGTACTCCGCTGGTGACACAAGGCCAACTATAGCGAAATATCATACCATTAGAACTGACCGAAAAAATGCTCAACACGGAGGAGTTTTGGTCACGATTTCTCATAGTATATCTGTGCTTTCTATCTCTAATTATCAATTTGATAGAATTGAGGAATTGAGTTGTGATATTCTTATTTCTGGGGTTAAACTAAAAATAGTGCTTGTATATCGCTCAGGTCTGAGCTCTTTTCATGCCAACGTTGCTATGTTCAAACATCTGAATTCTATTTTTGATACTAAATTGCAAATTCTACTTATGGGTGATTTTAACTTTCCTGACCTTCACCACAGTTTTCTTCAAAATTCTGATACTAATCTAACTTCAATGTTCAAAAATTTGGTTTCAAATGCTGTTTTTTTTCAACATGTCGATAAAAAAAACAGGGGGTCCAACATATTAGACCTTGTGTTTTCTACTGACAGATATCTGATTAAAAACATTGACGTTGGGCTGAGTTTCTCTACCAGTGATCACGGTTCTGTTATTTTCCAACTTAACCTGGCTTTTAAAAAAGACACCACTGCTCAAAATTATATACATTTTAAAGACCGTGATCTACACGGCATGAGATACTTTCTGACCAGTGTCAACTGGTACCTCTTACTTGATAATTGTGGGAACATTGAAGAAATGTGGGCAATATTTAAATCTGTTGTTGACACCTTGATATCTGTATACGTACCCTCAGTTTCTGTTACACCTCACGTCAACCGTGATATAGCTGAAGTGCATAGGCGAAAGCAGTTTATCCACAAGCTTTATAAATGTGATCAGTTGGCATACTTGGAAAGTTATCAAGATGCTTCAAGGGAACTGCGGAGGGCCATAAGGCGGGAAACGGTGGCTGAGGAAAATAAAGTTTTAGAGTCTAATAACACTCGTAAATTCTTTTCATACATCAACCGTAAACTAATTTCTAAGGCATCTATTCCCAACCTGAAGGCATCTGACGGTACCGTTGCTACTGATAATGTTGATAATGTCCGTATATTAAATGATCAGTATGCCAGTGTTTTTGGTCGTGATGATGGTGTTTCACCCGACTTTCCCAGCAGAACTTCAGCTGTTAAATTATGTGGAACTTTTAAAAGAGTTAATTCATAAATACTTGAGAATACTTCCCAGCAAATTTTCAGCCGGCCCTGACAAAATTACAAATTTCTTCCTTAAAAAGCTAGATGACTTTTTATTTGAACCATTATTTTACCTGTTTTCTAGATCTCTTGGAGGTTCTTTATATAACTTTTAATTTAAGACAAATAAACATGCCTTCATATTTAAGTTGCTTTAAATGAAAAAGGCGTAAGCGCGAATAGCCTTTAATGTCCTCTGATCACCTGCCCCACAACGTATCTGTTGCATACATCATTATACTCAACGTTCTTATCTTTTTTTTTTTTTTCCCAATTCTATTTGAACCATTTTGTATGTCTGTGTGTTTGCTGTCACTGTTTGTTGGGTGGGGAAAAGGTAGGGGTTTTTTATTTCCTTATTGCAAACAATGTTTCTATACAGCAGCTTGAATGGCAACTCGCTGGCTGAAAGATGTTTGACAAATACATTTCGATTTAAAGTTGCAATGCATTGTGTGTTGGATGTAACACTCATACTGCCTATCCCCTATGTATTGGTTTCAGTAAAATGTGCACTGGGCTGTCAGAGCCTGGCTGAGAGGGCCGACTCCTGTGTTCACCTGGCATGAACCCAAGTGAGCACAGCCTGGAGTATTCATAGTTCTACCTGGGTGAAGGTCAAAGAGTCCAGCTCTTGCTTGCTTCATTCCCCAATGAGAAAACATATGGCAATAGAGCACCTTGAACCAGCAACTTTTTTCCCTGTGATGTCACTGAAATAAAAAAATGTGTGGTTTAAAAGGAGGTTCAGATCCTTGCCAGACCCGCATGAACTAGTGGTAAACTGTCCACAAATAACCAAACAGTGTTGGAACTAACACATTATAAATTCGTTGAGTGCAATTACTGTTCATGGTAACAAGTACTGTAGCGTGTTATTCTGCTGCCGTGACTGCAGTACGTGGTGCATCGATGCATTCACTCGAACTCCTTTTATGAAAAGGCTATATATATATATATATATATATATATATATATATATATATATATATATATATATATATATATATATCGGAATCGTTATTTGATATGATTAAGGATTTTTTTCCATACGGCACTAAACATGTAAAGTTACATCCCCATAATTATGCAGATATTTTGTGAAATTTAGCCTAAAAGTTGACTGATTTGGCTCATTGTCCAGAGCTATGACATTGTCAGAGCTATAACGGATGGCGGATCCTTTTAACACATTATCAAGGAGAATGCCAAAACAGACAGCAACTGCATTGAACTGCGATGGCATACTGCTTATGTCATCTTGGAGAAACTTTGCTTACCCTGTTCCTGGGGGCCTTGTAACTCTTTTGATGGAGTTGCTCGCTTGGACCTTCAAAAGCTGCATAGGTTAAGTTTACCTGCTGCCATTTTAGCTTTTCCTTTGTGTTTTTCGCCGCGTGTCTCACGGGTGGTATAATATTGTCAAAGCGGCTCCCCGTTAGTGTCGGGGCAGCCGTAAACTGATTGTTTCTTTTTGTTCCAAGTTGGGTTCGCGTTTGTTGCCGTAGCCGCTTTTCATTCTTGGTTACTGGTTGGAATATCTGCCTACCGCATGTTTTTGCTCTGCCAGCCAGGTGTTTTTCCGCAGAGGCTTTCGACCGGCCTTCGTTGATTGTCCTGTTCATCCCCAGTTAGCTTTCCGTGTGTTATTTTTGCCAGTTAGCCCCCTTTTGGCTGCTTGCGCTTTGTTGTACCATAACTGCATCCACATGCGACGCAACGCCTAGGCATTCTCCAAAAAGACTACCAAAACTTGGCTCACAACACTCCAAACCTCTCTGACTAATTCAGACATAAACCAATATGGTTAGCGGCTCGCTCAGGTGCCGGTGATCTTTACATGATGTCACAGTTCAGAAAGTCAAAGACGAAACAGGCTTTCCACAAATTCATCTTTTAAAATGGTTGGAATATACTGATAAAATAAATATACCGGTTGATATAATGCAAAAAATGAGTACTATTTCATCTTATTTTGCATGTGTTAGAAGTTTTGTATACCTGTATAAACTCGACCCAGACCACAAGAGGATGAGTACATTATTGATGGGTTTTCAGTCAATCATCAACAAACCAGTGACTATTCACATTACCTTTTCTGCCTGCAGGGTTAAGCCAACCCTTACACACCACAAATCCTTTCTCAAACTGATATAAACATCTATACATTAATATCTCACTCGGACTCCATTCTATTAAATGAAGACAAATGCTAAGTTTATTCTGCGATGCAGCTAAGCGACCTGTGTGAGTGCAGGGGCCCTTATATAATGGAGGTGTGTGGGTCTCTATCAGCATAGTGAACTGCTGACCCCTACAAGAGGAAGGAAGTGCTCGGCCAGCTGCACGCCATTTTTCATCTACTGGGGAGATCTCAAAAGAAAAAGGCACAGAATTGGTGGGGGTGGATAAAGAGGTAAGAAAAGTGGGGCTAGGGCTTGTAAAAAAAAGGATGTTTTTTCGACCAAGTGTGGTGAACTGTTGGATTAGGGTTCAGTAACCCAAAACGCAATATTGGACACCCAAAAAAAGAAAAAAACATTATCTGAAGCCGAAAACATTAAAAGCCTTGTATAAGTCTTATGAATGCAACATGTGACATATGTATAAAAAATAGCTACAGTATATTAGCCTAATATAAAAAGGACTAAGTTGGATGGAGACCATCCTGTGGAGAATGATGCAGTGACTACCCTGTTGTAGGATACTGCTTAAAGTTTAACTTAATTTGTATATCAATGAATTACAGTATGTTTCATTGCTTTGATAAAATGAAAAAGAAAGAAAGAAAAAAAAAAGAAATCCAATATTGCTTGTCATTTTTATTTAGGGATACGAAAAAAACAACAATAAAATGAACCACGCCTAATGTCCCCGTGACCTTGAAAAAAAAAAAGCACGAAAGCCAAGTCAAGTCAAGTCAAGTCATTTTTATTTGTATAGCCCTTAATCACAATAAGTCTCTAAGGGCTTCACAGATTAGTACACTATGAAAGCCACATGCCAAAAAAAGTAGCCTTTTGAAAAATGTAAAAAAAAAAAAAAAAGAAAAATCACAATAATAAAGTTTGCACAAAAAAAGCAGAGGAGAGATGTGCTGGAGTTTTGCATTGCAAGTACGTTCTTAAGGGCCCGGTCACACAGCCGTTTGAGTCTGAATCACGGCCAGAAATTTCTGCCTGTGAAGCAGACGCTGTTGGACGCTTTGAGATCGCCATACAGACGAGATACAGCAGTGCTTTACACGCGGTCGGAAATTCACACGCGGTTGGCCGCGCTAAAAAGTTTTGCGCTGCTCAAAACTTTAGACCACGTGTTAACCGCGGGCGGCACACGAGGTAATGACGCGGAAATGACGCGGAACGACGTACTCTGGCCGCGGCCAGGGCGTGGTTACACATGGGTAGGACGCGAAATTTCAGCGGGTAATCGTGGGTGGAGCACGGTCATAGCATGTTCTGCGCCTGTATCGCGGTGTTATTACGTGAAATTAGCGTGTTACGCGTGTGACGGTCAAACGCCTTTCTCCGCGTATATACAGCGCGATTTGCCGAGCACACGTCAGTTGTGCTCGAGACGTCAAGGGGTGGACATGGATCCCCGTCACCGTAGTGACCTCGTCTTAATCCATTTTTATTTCTTGACATTTCTTTTCATTTCATAACAAGATAATAAAATAAAAATGAAAAACTATTACAATAATAACATATTGGCTTCTTCGGTGCCATAGCTTGAAATCTTGATCTTCACGGGACTGTGTCTTGAGCGGTTATGATTTCTACAGCCCGGTGTTATGCCGAGAAATGCATCCCTGCCGAGATTTGCATCCCCTCGCTACTGCAACCACTTTTACCTCGTTTTATCTCACTTTTATATCACTTTTAGGGAATGTAATGGCGAACATATAACCAAATCCACTTTGTCTTGCATTTGTTGGGAATGTAATACAACATAAACCATTCCGTCTTTGTTTTTGTTGTGAACGTAATCGAACGGTAATGCACACCGTATATAAATCACTTTTGAGAACTGTTATGCACTCTACCGCAAAGCTTATTATGCAGAAATAAGCTTCATGGTAGAGTGCATAAGTTTCAATACGAGCGATTTGAATAGAAAAAGGCAAAATAAACATGTTACCTGCTCAAAAGTGATTTGTATACGGCGTGCATTACCGTTCGATTACATTCACAACAAATACAAAGACGGAATGGTTTAAGTTGTATTACATTCCCAACAAATGCAAGACGAAGTGGTTTTGGTTATATGTTCGCCATTAAATTCCCTAAAAGTGATATAAAAGTGAGATAAAACGAGGTAAAAGTGGTTGTAGTAGCGAGGGGATGCAAATCTCGGCAAGGATGCATTTCTCGGCATAACGCCGGCTCGGCAGCTTTTATACCCGTGGTCCACACGAGAAAATGACGCGGAAATGACGCGATGAGGAAGCGGAACAGTCGCCGGCGTCTATTTTGCGGGCATACCACCGATGACCAGCGGGTTGGCCAATTTTGCGCATTTTCCATCGCGGGCAACCATGGGCAAAAAAAACCCGCAAAATTTTACCCGCGATACAGACGCAAATGGCTGTGTGACCGGGCCCTAAGGCTTGAGTTTAAGCCCCAGGGCCAAGACTTCAGGTCGCAATATATGACTTTTCTGCGATCAAGGAGACATCCTGTATTTCATGTTTTTACAACCTGGTACTAGTGAGAAAGTGTCAGTCAAACCAGTCACTTCCCACCTTGGAACTCAACATCATACATACTCACTGTAGTTAAGAGGTAAGATCTTAGGCCCAAAGCCATCCTAGAATTTGGGTCAGGTTGGGCCTTAAATGTCACCCATTCACTCAGGCTCGAGCTGGGCTAGGCTTCTCTCTCGTTTTTTTTCTTTTTTTTTCAATAAAAACAGTTTCCAATAAAAACAGCTTGTTCCGCAGTCCATCATGTGCTCAGCTAGCTCGTCTCTTATCGTCCTGTCCTCCAAATCTCCGAACCTATAGAAACTGGCTACGGTAATAGTGGGCATTTTTAGAAAAGCGGCGGGGAACAACTCAGCAGCGCTAAAGATCCTCAAGCCTCCTGAGCAGGGATTTGGATGGAGGCATCCTAAACCCGGTTGTTGGAGTATTTCATAAGTGCTTACCATGATGATGTTTTCTTTCATTTTTACAGCGGTGAACATAAGTAGGATCTGTCTTCCTCATTGAGTACTGACAGATGTATGACACACATTTTCTCGAATTTCTGCAAACAAAAACATTTTAAAATCATTATGACATAAACTAATAACACACTGTACAAAATGTTGTGTCCTCATAGACACATTTGCACTTTTCAAATATATACGTAAACTTTTGCCGTTGTAATCTCGTTTTAGTTCACTGCATTTGTTTTGGCCTCCTCTGTCTGATCCCCAGCAAGTGAGCTAGAGGAAAAATGAGCCTGCCAGTGGTTAATTGAGCATACAGATTCCTAATGTGTCAGGTGGTGGCCTTGCAGATGAGCAATGGCACTTTTTCTCAAAGCATCTTCCTTTGTGTCCTCTTTAAGGCTAATGAAATCGGCCTTCAAGTTGCCACCTGGACGAGAGTCTCTGCCACTGGAGAATGTCCACGTGTCTTCTTTTTGCCCCCTATGCCCACAATGAACAGATAGATGAGCATCAATTCAATTATTAGGTGAACATTTTATCCGAGCCAATGTTTACATGTGTTCATGCTGTAGAGCTCATTGTTTTTACTGTCCTCAGATAGCAAGTACTCATTATCCAATTTTTTTTTCTTGCAATTGTATTTTTTATTTATGCCTTTAGCTTGTACGTTAATGAGCTTGGCACTGAGGAAACATGTAGGTGATTAGATGGATTAGGCTGTTTGAAGTGAGTGATAACAGTGCATTTCTTAAAAATAGAAAACATTACTTTGTAAGGTAAACTAGCTAGATTACACTAGTCTAATTACAGTGTTGGGAGCATTAATGAAAAACTATAATTAGTCACTGTTAATTATTTAAAAAGTAATTCCGTTACATCCCAGATTACTAAAACCTAAAAGTAGTGTATTGTTGTGAAAGTAACTAACTAGTTAAAAATTACCATATGTACTCACATAGAAGCTGACCACCCAAAACTGCATAGCCATATAGTAAAATAAATAGAGGAAAATGTGTACACCAACCTGTGGAAGCAGTGAAATCTTCATGTTTCTTGTCTTGTGCAATTTGAAGAGCTTGGAAATGAAGTCTCAGCACTTACCAATTTTGTCCTGGGCCTCCAACCACTTGAACGTTTATGCCTTCATTTCAGTGGACTGTACAAAATAGTTTTTCTGTCTAGGCTTGGTGTATTGCAAGAATAATTTTACCCCCAAAATTTCTGAGCTAATATCTGCACCATTGATGAATGCCCGTTGGTTGTTGTTCCTGTATAAGTCATGCCCCTCTCCTCATTCGCTGCATACGGTGAGCTACATTCAACACACAACCAAATATGAGCATGCAAGCAGACTTCCTGATTTCAGTATGTTATTCTGTTGTTGTAAATTCGGTTTAAATGCGAGTGCATACGGTAGGACAAATCTACATCAGGAGAAATGCAGCGTTCTCGAACTCTGTGCTTGAGACAACAGCGCCATAACTCTTGTTGTATTTTGTAGGTAAAAGTAAACACTCTTCAATGATTGTCTCTACTAGACCATCGGATCTATGTGACTACATAAGTGAAGCAAGAGTACTCAACAATCAGAGGGCATTATAATTCAGGATCTCTATTTATTAGCGGAGTAACGTAGTACCCAACCAAGAAGTAATGACAGTAGGGATACAAAACTGTTTTCTTAACGTGGTACTGTACTCGCTACAGAGAAATATAATGGTGTTCCAGGAAGACGTTCCTTCGTAACATTTCGGTCCCAACCCAGGGTACTACTAGGTTGACTTAATTTCAACAGATGTGTTTGAAAAAAAATACGAATCATAAGCTAATTACCATCATTATGACACTGTGGAGAACAAGACAGAGGCGTCTCAGTCAAAATGTGTTTGTCTCTGCATGCATGTCTGCACAAGTGTGTTTGTGTGTGTACGGCCGATGAAGAGGAGGATTAGCTGTCTATCCTGAGGGGGGAGGAAAGTAGAGGGTAAGCGAAGGGGGGTGGCGATGCGGGTGGGGAAGTTGCATGGGTAATGGTGGGCGTATGCAGCGTCTCCCTTCTGGAGACGAGCCCTGACCTTCTCATTTCATCCTCATTAGTATCTCATGTCAACAGAGCAGCCACTCCTTAATCATCTGCTATCATCCCCGGCCTGCCGACACACAAACACCACACACAAAGTAAAGAAATGACACATGTTTACGGGAAAATCTATTAATATCCTCTTTATGTGAAGACCTATATGCCTTCAGTGTTTTTAAACTGCTTTTTAATCTGTAAACAAAATAATAGACCTAACATCACGGTAGAGGTTAGGTTTGTCTGTGTCACCCTCAGTGCCACAGTGGCCCCAACAGGGTAAAGAGGAACAGGGAATTTGGGTGCCAGTACAAATGAGCCCCATTCATTTCCTCATTTCGGCATATGGTGGCCTATTGTCCTCGGCCACAGAAGCAGAAGTGATGCAATTTGTTGGGATGCCCTGTCATTCACAAAATACCCAACCCAGTGAGATCCTGGCCCGCAAATGACAAGCAAGGGCACCAGACATTTGTACACCCGTAGGTGTGCAACTGATACCTAATAGCCCTATGCTGTGTTGGACTGTAAGTTCATGTATCATCATTTATATGGAGTTAGGATGGATGTTTATTCATTATATTTATTGTTTCTGGACTAATCAGCTCACAGCCACACTTGTATTAGCACCAGTGTTGGGGTTGAAGCAATACACCATGCCTGGAGAAAAACATCTTGTAGTCAAATAATATACAGTGTTACTTAAAATACGCACGTGCAAATAATCACGCCAATGAGTGTGGTGCAAGCACCATTTGACTTTTAAGTTCCTCCGATTGTTGGAGTACTGCAAATGGTCCGACAGGAAAACAGAAATGATTACATTTGTTGAGAACTTACGTCATTTTTGGTTCAAGGAAATGTATTGCAGGAAAAAAGAAATTATAACATCAAATCTCTAAGTGAGAGTAAACAAAGCAGCTGGGTCATATTTAGTTCCTGGTTTTCAAAAATCTGGCAGAATAGAGGAAGGGGTAATGTTTGAACTTCCTAAAATGTTTTGAAATTACTTTTGCTGTATAAGTATTCAGCAGGAGGAAAGAAGTGTCTAGACATGATTGCGTTGAGGCCAGACAGAGGAACATCTGATCTCAAGAGTCATGCTCAAAATAATGCTTTATGGTAATAACATTGAACTCCTGTTGGGCATGAGTGCGTGACTAGAACATTGTTGCTCTTGGAGTGGAGTCACACAATAGCCAGTGAGTCAACTGAAGGTTTTATTTTAATTGTTTGGACTACAATCATATTTACCAAAGTATCTTTTTCACAAATACTACATGTGTGTAAGAAGATTCCTCAAAATACAAAAAGGCCATCTAAATGTGGTATGATGACATAAACTATTGGTTTAAAGAAGGCTTCTCAAGCTAAATTGACTAGATCCGGTGGCCTGAATCTAGTTCGTGGATGTGGTTGGGGCTGATCAGGTTTTCCACAAGAAAAGCTCCAATACAAAGGACTGACTGTTTCTGATTTTGTTTTTTAATTTGCTACACAAAATAAGATACAAATTTGAAAAAAAAACAATACAAATTAATAGGAAAATAAAACAATCAGTAATAAATTAATTCAGCATTGGTAGGGACTGCATTTAAATGAAAAGGACCGTGCATTATTAGATATATATTTATATTATGTAGTGAATCAAAACAAGCAGATGCAAAGGAAATCCGCAGGGTGTATTTCAAGGACTTGCCCCCCCCGTTAAGATTCATAAGGAAACGGGTGTTGAGGCATCCGTTGTGGAGTTTTACAACCCTGGAAGATTTTTTTCTCTTCCAAAACCCTATACCGCTGGAGACTCTGCAGACTATTGTCAGCTTACTCAAGAATACTTCAAGTCATCCCTTTGTGGCCCATTACGTCCCCTGTGTTGGAGAAATATGCTCCGCACAGTTCTCTAGGGATCTTATATGGTACAGAGGCCTGGTCCAGAGTTTAGCAGTAGACAAAAGGTCTGCCAGAATTCTTTACATTGATTATGGAAACGAGAAGGATGTCATGTTAGCGTCATCTTTCGTATGGAAGATTACTTGGGTTTCTTTCCTGATTTTAGAAGAATGCACAAAAACGAAGAAATAATCTCTTCTCAGCATGAGGAAGAATACCAATGGCGAAGACTCAAAGTGACGAAATCCCAGTATTTTTCTTATCATTTTGTGCCAAGCGTTTCACAAACTGTTTTATTGGGGTCACCGTCAGGTCAAGTCAACATGTATTCGGATTGCCCTTGATCACAAGGACTGCACAGGATTACATTTACAACGTCGCCTGATCTTAAACCAACATGCAGGCGAGAAAAAACTCAAAACCTCAGCATGAGGAAAAATAAACCTTGAGAAGGGGCCTCACAAGTGGTAATACCCCATCTAGAATGACCAGGGTACAATAGATTTAGCATTGTGTAACAGTACACGAAACATAGTGAACATCTCTGCCTGCTTGTCGATGCAGGCGTTGACAACAAAATGACGGACAACCATCTCAGCTCCCCAATGTTATGTAAAGTAAATGTAAATTTCTCGACCCCAAAGTATTTCAAAGAATTCACGTTTACATCATTGATAAGTTTATTCGGTTTATAAAATTGGATACCTGCAAAAACTATTTTCATCCGAAGCCAGATTGTTACTCTGACTATTATTGCACACTGTTGTTAATTGTTTTGACTACTGCATCAATGTCACCATCGACCAATTACGTTGCTGTTCTTTAATTTCCATATTCTTTGGGGCGGATCTGCTGCTTGTAACCCTGCTTATGTAAAATAAAAATAAAATGCTCTGAGGAGGGCCTTTAGAACAGGTTGGACATTCTTATCTCACAGTCCTCCTCGAAAGGTTAAATTACACTAAGATAGATAGATAGATAGATAGATACTTTATTCATCCCCTAAGGGAAATTCACAAATGTTTTCTCCCTTTTTTTGAGTGTCTACTAAAGTTAAAATGTATCAGAGTTTTATGTTTTTAAAAAACAGTTTTTATGATTTTTGTCCCTGCCACTGGGAAGGCATTAAATAATACACATTGTTCCTTTAATTGTTCATAATGCGAGGGCATAAACTATCATCGCGTGGGCTGCAAATTTGAGACCCCTGGTTTAAAGAAAGGTGTTGCTTTAGGGGTGTCCTCAAATTGTGGTCTTTCCCCTCCCTCCTCCCTCCTAATCTGAAAGTGTTTTCATGTAAAAAATGGGACTTTAATTTACACAAAAACAATGCATGATTCACTATAGAAGAAAAACAAGAATAAATAACTGGCTTATTTTTTTCTGCAAACATGCAACAGTGACCAAGGTTCATCTGTGACCTTATACTTAAACCCAATTTTTCCCCCTCTCTAACCAGCCCACCTACACCCACCAACCTGTCAAGGACCCGCTTCACATGCCCATCAGCGGGTGATGGATGAGGTGGAAGGTCATCACCCCCTTTTCCAGAGTTCGCTTAACCCATCAGCATTGCAGACACCTCCAAATAATAGCTAGGAACATGACTACTATCAAATATTCAGAGGGATGAACTTTTAATTTTTTAAAACATGGGACCCAATTCTTGTTCCTAAGTCTACTCATAAATGGAATCTAACATATGGGTGTAAGTTTCTGTCTTAATTTATTTTTGTGAAATTTGTACAGGTGCAATTTTATATTCTTCTATTTAGGGGAGGACATTTAGAGGAGGTTGGAATTTCTTATCTGAGGTTTGAGCTCTCTCTCGTTCAAAATCCATTGATGTCCTCCTCCTTATTATGAGTACTTTATCTCATAAACTACAAACTTATCAGTAACAATAAGCAGAAATCTAGAAAGGGTTTTGTATTGGGGTTTTGATTCAAAATTGAGATAAATCTCACTTACAGACACATATAAAATATTATGGTGTGTCTCACCTCTGACTGACCTACAATCACTATGCAATGCCCACGGCAGTGTCTAAAACAAACAGCAGGCTCTAGAAAACAATGATGCATTTAGTAAATGTGTCAATTGTAGATATTGTCTTGGAAGGCAAACACTGATCTTGCATCCGTCCTTTTCCCATCACCACATCCATTTTAGGCCACAGAGAAGCGGCACTGCGCTCACTCATATTGTTCTGTCAGCAACACTGAGAGATTGATAAACCATAAATACACATGAAGAATAAACAACAGTGTCAAGCCCCACCACTGACAGGGGCATAGATCAATGTTATTTGCCACCTTTACAAAAATACCTAATTCTCTTTTTTTAATCAAGCATATCCTTGTACTAGCCCCTCTGCTGATTTATGACGCACCCTGCCTTTATGAGTACCTGTTTCATTTTCTTGTATCCGCAGTGACACCTAAAGTGATAGGCGTTTTATGCTTTTGATAACAATATGAGTTTCACTTCGACTCAGAATTCACGACCCTGTCAGAGGACAATAAATAACACAAGTGCAACGGAAAGGTCCGCAAGCCTCTATGACAAAACATCAACCAGATGGGATTTACCTTGAGACGGGTATAGGAAGGTATAGAGAAAAAAACTATGCATTACAAAAACAGCAAAGTCAAAATGGCAAGCGGCGGGACACAAGACGGAGGAATGTAGGATGCCAATTAAAGGTCAAGTCGTAAAGCGCAATGTGCAACATGTTTTCTGGTTCAGATTCGTAATTGCTGTGCTGTCATAGGAGCATTTTGATAATGTCACATGAGCGTAAAGGCCCTGTTGTGACAGTGGTCTTCAAACATCAGATCCATCGACATCAACTTATAACACGTTTATCTGTCGAATGCTCGTTAAAAATCGTTACAGGTCAAGGACCCTGAATTTGGACCAGACTTGGTATTTGTGAGTTTACATTACAGTGGTACCTATGCTTGGGAAAATTATAATTTCAGAAAGTAATTTTGAGAACTGAAAATAAAAATACAGATGGGGATAAACTAACCTGTTTTTACTTAATAATACCTATGAACTCTTGCCATTGGAGACCAAGATCGATAAATGATAACGCACGTAAAACTTGTTTTCAAAATGAATTGTTCAGGAAACTAGATGTCACAATTGTGCACTCTGGTACCCTGTTTGGTTAAATCTGGACCCCAAATTAAGTTACGAGTTCCATGCCTCCCATCCTCAGGTACCTGGGTCATCAGGAGCCTTCCCTTGAAGAGTGGGGTCTGTCACAACCCTGTTCTCAGGTTCTCTATCACTCTCTCCTTTCTATCCTGATCTTACCTTAATTGGTCAATCAGTTCCGGGTTTAATTTTCCTTATCACAGCTGTGGTTACTTGTCTTTATTTCTCTCCTATTACGAGCCACCCTTGTCCCTATTCCAATACTTTGTCTCCATAGGTCTGTGCTAAGTCATTGATTTACACATCCCAAGCACTCTAGTCTCAGGTTCTTGTTAGCTGAACCCTTGCTTGCCCTTCCAGATGTGAAGAATAGCCGGACGAACTCTTGAACTGTCGCCCGCCCTGTTTTGACTTACTGGAACACAGACCCCTTGCCTACATCTTTAACTACAATTGCTGTATTGCTACCTGACTTCCTGTGTACCCAACCCAGCCCAATAAAATCTCACTCTTTCTTCACTTTGCTTGCGCACCACTGCGAGCAAGTTCTTGACCTTGACTATCAATTAATAAATGACTCAACACTTTTTCTGTCGATATGATAAATATAATAAGACATCGTTATGAACACCATCATTCTGACAAAGATATCACTGAAAGTGCATATGAATATGAGTATGGCTGTGTAAATTCTGAAAAGATAGGTCACTTTGGGCGATATGTTGTCTGGAGTTTCAGCCACTGGTAGGGTCACCAATGAGAAACAAGTCCTCGGTGAGGGTACAAACAGAGTGCAGCTCATAGACTCCTTATGGTAAAAATAAATATTGGTCCCGCACATGGGTTATCAGGGCCCCCTGTCAAGGACCCACGTGTGGTGGTATGGGAGCACAGTGCATGTTTGATGGACAATTTTTACAGACAATCAATTTGAATACAGCAATAGATGACTTTAAATGATACGTTGATATAAAAGTTAAATAAAAATGGTTAGATTGTTGATTGTAAATAAAGTATAATAAAACGCTATTGCTCCCATTGTACATGCTATATACTATGCTATACGCCTGCACCACCTAATAAGAATCGTTTTTAACACAAAAATAGTACCTTTCAGCGAGGCGGAACCCTTTGTTTGCAAGAAGTTTCCTATTAGTTGCATTCATAAGTAGATGCATCAATGTATCTTTATAACATTCATTCTAAAGCAGAAAAGGGAGTTTCTATAACGGTGTACTGTAAAAGTCTTATCTGCCCTTTAACCAGAGTCTAACCAATGGCAATCCCATAAAAGACCCTTCACCCCGTAGTCCTCTTTTTAGCTTCATCCTAATTCCTCTAGTGCTGTCCAAAATGTGTGAGAAAGTAATACAACTAAACTTCTCATATACATATGAAAAATAATCTTCTGAATGGGAGCCAGCAGTCTTTGATAGATTTATATTGACACTCTGAACATTCCAATGACAAACTGGCCGTTTGGCGCATTGTTAGCAAAAACTCACTGGTTACCTCGGCAATGACATTAAATGGCTCTTTGCATGTGATGAAGTCAAACAAAGATGACGCACTGTACCAGACAACTATATCCACAAAAAAAGGGAGTGAAATGTCAAGCATTTCAAAAGGAAGCCATTGTAAACTGTGGTAACAGAGGACTTCGTGAATCCACGCCCATCTCCAAAGGTCTTTGTTCAAACCCTCCTGACTTTACTGAATGTTGTGGGCTTGAGTGAAAGGAAAATGAGAGACGCGGGATGCATATATCACCACTTGAGTTTTTTATTTGTTTTGCAAGGGGCCTCAAATAGGTTCCAAGAAATGAATAATAAGAAAAAGGTCAGAACAAATATTCTCTACTATAGGGGTAGAAGCTGGCATGGAGTCTTGGCATGGACACAATGCATTTTGGGATGGCAGTGCCCAGAACACTCTTGGAAGAAACACATTGTAATTGTGGTAGAACAAGAACCTTGATGCAACAGAAGAAAATTTGATGTGAAGCACGGATAAAAACTTGAAGGAAAATTGAGACATATTTTCTAACGAGTGCTGAAAGGTAAACATTTGTTATGATGGATGTTTATAGATACCAGTTTCTATGGAGACAATAACCTTTCTTCAAGGTTGGTTATCGCTTAGCTTTTGTGGCTCTTAAACAAGCACATGCCTGAAATTAAAGCAATTTTATCAAGAATGAAATAATAAAGGGAAAAAATGTTGAGATCGAAAAAAAGTGATTTGAAAATGTCAGTTATTTCTTTGTTAGGTGTTAGGAACTCATGGCATTGCCATGGTGTATCGGTATCGATCCTATCAGTGTTGGGACTAATATGTTATAAAGGACCGAGGAATCAGTTTACTCTGAAACTGTCATGATTACTGATGCGAGGCACCTGAGGCTGCCTCGTTGGTGCGAACAGCCACGGACGGACCTCTTTAATCTCCCGTCTTCCTGAAAGAACTCGTCAGATCGTCTGCAAACTTATGGTCCCAGCTAGGCAAGCTTTTGTGACTCCCCGACTCCACCTGCCCTGTTTACTGTCTGATTCCCGTTGTCGACCTCTTTTCTGAACCAGTTTGTTTTTGTTCCTCTGCCCCGGCCATCAACCCGTTTTTTTATCGCTGTCAATGACTACCTTTGCTCGACACGGAAGTGCCACTTCCGCGTTCCAGCTATCTGTTACCCGTGACCGACGATCATCGAATCGTGGATGCCAGTCCTTTTCTCCTTCTTAATAAAACTGAGTAAAACGAATGCAATTGGGTCCCGTCTCCGTTCCTGGTCTGTGACAGAAACAAGTATTGTAACTGAGATGAATAAACTTAATAACTAATATTGTTACCCCTTATACATTACTAAGTTCTTTTATCTTGTAAATGCAGACCATTAATTGTTAAGTCTACCACTATTGACTACTCTTGCTTAACTTACGTTGTCACGTACATCCCGCAGCCCAGTACAGGCGATACCTGTAAGATGTTTATATCCAAGTAAAATTACTGAAGTGTTAGAGGGGCCATCTCAAGCACACTGTGCGAGAACGCTGAATTTCTCCTCATGCAGATATTCTCCCTACAGTATATAATTGCATCCAAGCCAAAATGTACCACTCGGAAAAAAAAAAAAAACTCATCAGGGGCCAGCTTATATGCGGATAGTTGGTTGTGTGCTACCAGTGAAGAATGGTAGGGAGCTTGTGGGGAACAGGGGGTGGCCTATACACGAACAAACAAACAGGAAATTGATGGGACAAATGTTAGCACAGAATTTCTCGTAAAAGTGTGCAGATTTGATTGTTTTATTTGTAAAATTATTTTTGCAATACACAATGCCTGGAAAAAAAAAACATTTTGAGTAGTTTCTAGAGATGGAAAATGACATATTTTACTGGTTTTAAACCCGGATGAAACCTTCACACCTTTACTCCAGAACCAGTATATCCAAATGGACAAAAATATTGCTTTAGTTGTGTACCTTCATAAGACAACCAATTTGTACACAACTTAATTTTTCAGCAGCACTGATTCCTTATTATTTTCCGAAGCTTAGTGTATCTGGTCTGAGATCATACATTATAGCATCATTGCTCCTCTTTGTATGCGTGTACATGTGTTTTTGTGCTCTTCAGTGTATCTCTCTATAATACTCCAGCCATTCCCACGCATCTTTGACTCTTAACTGGTTAAGGCAGAAGGGAAACCTAAATGGGTGTAATAGGAGATGCAGCATTGTGATACCTGACTTCATCCTCAACAACTCAGCATTCTAAAACACAAAGCACAAAATAATTGGGGGGGTGTCTTTAAGGTGGTGTTTCTGAAAAGCACATGGTCTTCTCCTTATTTGTCAATTTCCTTCGCCAGATGTAGTTTCACCGAAGCCAGTGCTATCTTCCGAAAAAAAAAAATGAAAGTAGGAATGAGGATGAAATTAGCATAGGCAAATTGTTAGCAAAAAAACACCCACATAATAAACCAGAAGGGTGTCCGGCCTAACACGGTAGTATCACCTCCCATCCCCCGACCCAAGCAACCCTCTGAGGCCCCGGGGTTGCACCCAGGCATGCCTATCCCACCCCTGGCAACATAACCCAGGGCCCGAAACAACGCCACCAGGACGACCAACAACCTTCAGCCCCAGTTTTTTCGTGGTTGACTGAGTGTATTTCACCGACTTCCAATATTTAACTTTGTAAAATACAGTAATATAAAAATAATATAAGCTGTCACTTTGGAAAGGCATATCAAACTAGAAGCCCTTTGCGCTAATTAGAATATGAAATATTAGCTCTCAGATTCAAAAAGTTGGAGACCCCTGAACTACTATGTTTGCTGTCTTACAGTATTTGGCATGTACACGGGAAAAATGTAAAGTTACTCAGCTAATGATCTGCTCTTGAAGTACAGGGACATTATTTTGTTTTTCAAAGCTGTTTTATTGAACTGCAAAAATTGGTAAAGTAGAAATATATAATTTATCTGATTTCAATTATGATTTTCTTAGATTACTAATATGTTTAGTTTTAAGCATGTGATTAACTTTTATTTTTATTATTTTGATTCTAAAAAATAGAAATATAGTAAAACTATCTATCCATCTACTTTGGTCATATCCCTCAAGAGGGGTGACCGACAGCAAGACACACACAATAACAAAAGAAAATAAAAGGGAAAAAAATAGCAAAAACTTTTTGGACCATGGCTAACCCAAAAGCCCAAACAAGTTAGGCACCTCGGCACCTAAGTTGGTCATGCTTTCGTCCCTCCAGATGAAATGGGACACCAGAAAGCGGCCATGTCACTCACGTCAGGGTGACACAACACTCTTTTGTTCAACAGCAGGGCCCGACAGCTTTCACTGGTATACCCCTGCCGCATCATACAGGTGCCCTGCCCATACCTTGGTACGCGCCCAAACTTCCCACTATCCTTTCACAACACCTGTCCACTCATTCCTATCACCTACAAGAGCTCTAGCTTTCACTATATTTAGACCTCTTTCCTGCAGTGCACTCATAACACCATCCATCCACATCAATCGCGGCCTTCCTCTTGGTCTCCTTCCATTGACTTCTGCTCTGTAGATCCTCTTCAACATTCGCTCCTCGTCCATCCCCTCCATCTGTCCAAACCAACCGAGTACTCTCTAATCAACACCCTTGCTCAGTTCCACGACTACTTCAGTTCTGTCTCTCACAATTTCATTTCTCAATCTATGCAATCTTGTCACTCCTAACATACTCCTCAAACACTTCATCTCAAAAACATTCAATTTGCTTCTTAAACCTGCGTTCAGGCTCCAAGTCTCTGCACCATACAACACAGTCGGCACAATCACACTCTCATACAGGCCCCTCTTAACATCCACTCATACTCTTGTTGCTCACCACTCTCCTCAGAGCACCCAAAACCTTACATCCTTGATTCACTCTGTGCAATACCTCGCACTCCATTCCACCAACTGCAGCCACATCACAACCCAAGTACCTAAAGCTTTCAACTTCTTCCAGCACCTGTCCATGCAACCTGATGAATGGATGACCTATCCGAGCAACAGACACCACAAATGATAAGAAAAACGTTATTGTGTGCAATTTAGAAAAGCTTAAATTAAAAAGAAACTAGTGTTAGGAATTAATGTTTACACATGTTCTGTGTACCTCCAATTTTTTTTACGAAAAAGGTTTAGAAACACAGGCTTAGACCGACACATATACCAACAAACTCAAAAGTCCCACTGAACGCAAAAATGATCAACAACAATATCTATATTCTCTTGTGAGAGAAGCCCGCATATATTTAGAACATCACAAAGGAGTTTGGGCTTCAACCCCCGAGGGTCATTTTCTGTTCTGCTCTTAATTGAGAGTGTTCTGAAAAAATCATTACTATATTAATGATTTAACACAAAGTAACTACCTGCATGTTCCAGGAGGAAAGGGAGATTTGCTCCAAATCAATACCCATATACGCTCATTATAAAAGAGGTAAAGTTATAGTAATTAGGCAGACACCAATACGTTTTTAATGATCTTTGTTTTTAATTGCATATTATTGGCTACGGTATGTTTACTCCTAAAAATAAGATAGTGTAGAGGGGGGAGGAGTAGATTGAAGACAATAAAAAAGTGCAAGATTTGGACCTCGGCATTGCAATTATGAAACCAACGATAACCTATTTTGTGCAAAGGAAGCAAAGATTGTGCCCATCATTCTTTTCCTTGTCAGCCAACAGCGGCCCAAAGCAGTTCGAAATTACTTTTAGAATAGATTTGTCTTTATTGTCATTGGTATCAACGTGGTGAAACCTTGTATGCAACGAGATTAGACATGGCACTCCAGGGTAAAACATGTAATGAAGACTTTGAACAGGAAAAAGGATAAAAGACTATCAGGATAAAGAGGCAAAAAAATGCAACATAGTGCTTGGAAAACCAGCCTACGTTAGCAGCACTTAAAAAAAAACAATATAATCTGTTTTTTGGGATAGATTCCTTAAGCAACAACAAAAAGAGAAAAAAAAGTGTGTGTTTGCTTAGGGTGGTGATGGCCCTAGGGAAGAAGTTGTCAATGAGCTTGTTTGTGCTAGTTTTGAGGGACCTGTAGTGCCTACCTGAAGTCAACTCAAGTCAAAGAGGTGATGGCGGTGGTGAGAACTGTCTTTTATAATGTTAATGGCTCTGTGATGTCTTCTAAACTGGACAGAGAGAAGCCGATGATCTTTTGGGCTGTATTGAATAACCTTTGTATGTTTTCCTGTACGTTGCCATTCTCCCAGTATACCGCAAGGGGATGCCGTAAGAGAAAATTAAATTGAATAGAGAATAGCAGATGAAGAAAAAAAAAAACATTTCCTTCTATTCTTCGTAAAAGTGATATCTGTCACGGTTGCCATGGCGCCCAATTGGTCCCAGCCGTGTGGCGCCAGGTTCTGTGACGGTTGCCAAGGCGCCCAATTGGCACCGCCCATGGACACCGGCTGAAACGCGTTGACAGATTGCTCCCTGGGAGTACTTAAACGCTGTCCTTTGAGCAGTTCGTTGTCAGAGCGTCTGTGAAACTTCTGCTAGACAATGTGTGATATGTCAAGTCCTGTGAATTTGCCTGTGTTTGATCCTCTTATTTTTGGCCCGATCTGTTTGATTTTGACCTTTAGTTCTGATTTCAATCCACTTCCGCGACCATCGATCCCCGGATCGAGTGTGTGCACATTCCTCCTCTCCCCAATGAACTGAGTAACGTTACGCGATTGGGTTCCCATTCCTGTTTCCTGTCCTGTTTCGTGACAATATCAAGTTGTAGGATCAGAGTTCGAAATTAAAACATGAGGCAATAACATGATGGATTAAAAGTTATTTTTATTTTTCGAAAATAGAAAAAAATGCACTTATTGAAGAGGATGGAATCACGAACATAAAACAAAAACATATTGGAGTGTATGGTTCCTGCGGGGGATGTTTGATCCCACATTTTTTAACTCTGATACAATGCCCAAATCTTGAGTACTAGTGAGTACCACATACTTTCAGTATACCATTAGTGCATAAAAGGGTCGTACCTTTGCAAATATTCCCGACATTTTTTTAAATTAATCCTATCTTTAAATCATGACATATTTTTACTCATAATGTATGCAATAGCAATTAACAAATCCTTGAATTTCTGGTTCCTGTTTGTTAAATGGCCATTAAAAGCAGTTGATACTGATCAAGCCAAAGACTATAATAGTATAACGTCAAAGATCTGAGTCGGCAAATACTATTTAGCTAAAAAATAATGAAAGCAAATAAATTATTAATTCATGAATAACATTAATGAGTAGATAACTAGATAAGAACATCCCTGCAATCATACCGAAGGTAAGCAGGGCAGAAAATGGATAGATAGGAATAAATGATTGAGGAAATTCATTCAGCATCAATAATGATTGATCTACTGTTAAGTTTATAGTTTAGTAGACACTCAAAATAGTGGGGAAGACTGATAAGAAATTCTTGTTTTGATAGCCCTACCCTGAGCTTTTTTTTTCTTAAATCCTCTAGGTTACAAAATCAGATCAACCTTAAAAAGGTATGGAAATCAATGAACAGCAACATGACAGGCCGATAGTGACGCTGATGTAAACGGTGCATACTAGTCAAAACAACAAAAAATAGTCAGGTATTATTGTAGGAATAACAAACTGGCATCCTTTATAATTTCCTTTGCATGTATTCAGATTAAAAAAAACAGAATAAACTTATCATATATCTAAAAAATGAATGTTGTTGTTTCATATTATTGGCTTATTGCTGATCCCTGACTCCCCCAAACAGCAACTCTCACATCCATTCAATAACTCCCTTGTCAGAAAATGTTATCAAAATATGAATGTAAAATCCCATTGACTTTTAAAATACCTCGATAAAAAAATTACTGTGAAATTGCCCCTGGATTCATCGTGCTAATTGCCCCTTCCCCTCCATCAACAGTGTCAACTGTAAAACAAGCCATCTGAAGGCAATTATGCATGTTTTGAGAGCCAATTACGATTGCTCTCTCAGCAGCAGTTATGCTACCAGCAAGGGAGTCTTCAGAAATTTTCAATTTAATTACAATATGCTCTTTATTGGTTTCAGTACGCCGAATACTTACCGACCCCCCGCCTCCCACTCGCAACGTCTGCCATCTCAGCATCCGCAGAGGGAGCCATTAACGCAGATAGGAGAATATTACGGCCCCTCTCAAGGGCCACAGTGGGAATGTGTGGAACATCCCGGCAGTACAAGGTAGATGGCATCCCCTCATTCTCTCTGCATGATCACAGCTGGCATCGTTGAGTCCGAGCGTTGGCAGGTTGCTCAATACGTTTTGCAGCTTGGGCAATGCCTGCATTGGGAAATAGAAACACCCCATTCCACAGCAGGATACAGCTGAGACAAACTGGAGAAAGGCAGAAAAAGTTGCAACATTCTCATCTCTTGACTATTTGTACTGGACAGGGGTTTAGCCGGGGTTTTAATACACGTTTTCAGTGTTTGTAAGGATCCTTGAATTGCTTGAACATGCTAGAATTTGAATGTTGAGTTTTTAAGGATGACACATGCTAGAATTCTGGGTGAGGTTTTTGTATATGCATGACATTTTACTCAACAGATATGCTTAAAAATGACCCAGACACTGCTTTCTGGTGGTTTCATTAGTCACTTTTCCCTTGTGATTAACGACAGCTGGCATTAGTTGGTATGCCTCTGTCCTACGAACCGTCATTGCCAACTACAGGTTGTGCCCAAGAGGACAGGTACATGCTTCTGTCACGGTCGGCATGGCGACCAGTCTGCCGCGCCCCCGAACTCAAGCTGAAGCAGATCAGCTGATTGCTGGTCTGCTACTTAAGGCTGCGTTGTGGGTTTGGCGGGCGCTGGCTCATAATACACATTCCCCGGTCTGTTATGCCTTGTCCTGTTTTAGTTTTAAACATTTTCCGTCTGTTATGCCCTGTCCTGTTGAGTTCGTGCCGGAGGAACTCTGTACTGTTCTGTTTTGTCCCGGAGTATTGGGCGACTTTTATTTTGTTAAATAAAACTTATGGATCGTCACGCAATTGAGTTCTCCCTTCCTGCCTCCTGCCTCCGTTCTGGTCCGGTCACCCCGCCTTCCACCACGCCTCGTGACAGAATGAGCCAGCCAACATTTGAACTCAGCGAACGATCCCTGCGTGATTTGGGGAGAGCTGGAGTACGCCGTTTGGCAAGCAGAGGTAACCTTCCCTGCACGTTCGAACCACGGCCCCGCCCGTCGTGGCCATTGCTGTGCCTCGAATGGGGTCCCGGGAGGAATTGACGCCTGCCTGTTCGACTCTCATGCCTGCCTGCCCGACTCCCGTGCCGATTGCCTGCTATTCCGTCTCCCCTGCGTGCCAGTCCGACTCCGACTCCGCTGCCCGTCGGGCCGACTCCGACTCCGCTGCCCGTCGGGCCAACTCCGCTGCCCGCCGGGCCGACTCCGACTCTGCTGCCTGCTAGTCCGACTCCGACTCTGCTGCCCGCCAGTCCGACTCCGCTGCCCGCCAGTCCGACTCCGCTGCCCGCCAGTCCGACTCCGCTGCCCGCCAGTCCGACTCCGCTGCCTGCCAGTCCGACTCAGCTGCCTGCCAGTCCGACTCTGCTGCTCCTGTTTTGCCGGTTCCGATTCTGACTCGCCTGTTGTGCCGGTTCTGATTCTGACTCGCCTGTTTTGCCGGTTCCGATTCCGTCTGTCCTCTGTGTTTGCCGGTTCTAATTCCGTCTGTCCTCTGTGTTTGCCGGTTCTAATTCCGTCTGTCCTCTGTGTTTGCCGGTTCCGATTCCGTCTGTCCTCTGTGTTTGCCGGTTCCGATTCCGTCTGTCCTCTGTGTTTGCCGGTTCCGATTCCGTCTGTCCTCTGTGTTTGCCGGTTCCGATTCCGTCTGTCCTCTGTGTTTGCCGGTTCCGATTCCGTCTGTCCTCTGTGTTTGCCGGTTCTGATTCCGTCTGTCCTCTGTGTTTGCCGGTTCTGATTCCGTCTGTCCTCTGTGTTTGCCGGTTCTGATTCTGTCTGTCCTCTGTGTTTGCCGGTTCTGATTCCGTCTGTCCTCGGTGTTCGCCGGTTCCGATTCCGTCTGTCCTCGTGTTCGCCCGTCCAGTTTGCCTGCCGGACCCCCCCAACCCTGCCGAGCGTCGAACCATTCCGGGGCGTGAGGTAGTTTTTTTTTTTTTTTTTTTTCGTTTTTGGGGACCCCAGGAGCTGTCCCTTAAAGGGGGGGCTCTGTCACGGTCGGCATGGCGACCAGTCTGCCGCGCCCCCGAACTCAAGCTGAAGCAGATCAGCTGATTGCTGGTCTGCTACTTAAGGCTGCGTTGTGGGTTTGGCGGGCGCTGGCTCATTATACACATTCCCCGGTCTGTTATGCCTTGTCCTGTTTTAGTTTTAAACATTTTCCGTCTGTTATGCCCTGTCCTGTTGAGTTCGTGCCGGAGGAATTCTGTACTGTTCTGTTTTGTCCCGGAGTATTGGGCGACTTATTTTGTTAAATAAAACTTATGGATCGTCACGCAATTGAGTTCTCCCTTCCTGCCTCCTGCCTTCGTTCTGGTCCGGTCACCCCGCCTTCCACCACGCCTCGTGACAGTTACACCTAGACATGGCACCATGTGTATGCAAGGATTACGTATCAATTAGGGACATTTGTTATGAGCTGTGCAAAAAAATTAAGGTAAGCATTTCCCATGGCTAAATTGCAATGGGATGAATTTCTGCATCTGAAAATTGAAGCTCCATTATACTGTCACTTTTACCTTAACTTTTTTTATATTGGGAGGAGATTTTTGTCAAAAATATTTACATATATTTGGTCCACATCCACAAAAATATTTGCGATTTACCCAGGATCTAAAAATCACATGTTCTGATATATGTGTACTTTCTATCTATCTATGTATACAAAGTTAAAGGTGAGGCATTTTGTCTGAGTTATCCTTAAGCAGTTGAAAGTAGTAGATTTTCTCTAATAAGAATGTGTTGACAATGCCCAACTGAGTTCAAAGAGCCCTTGCGCTTTACTTTTGTTTTCACCTAATTGCTTTCATCAGAGCTGTTTGGTGAAGGACACATTATTATCTGATTGTTTTCTATTTGTTGCTTGTTCAGGGGGTGAGAGGACGCTGGCGTGTATGTCGCCGCTTCTCACTCCAAAACTTTTCCAAAACTCATACTTTTCTGATCTTTCTTTTGCCCTTCTGTTTTGGACTGTGGGTACTTTGGTTGATGTAACCTGAACCAACGTTTCACCTTATCAATCAAACCCTCGTAATTTAGCCCACGGGCTAACGCCGGTAGCTTAAACATACCAGCTGTCACTGCACCGGCCTCTCTCCCTCGTCATGGCGTGCCAAAACCTCGCCGCCTTTGGACTATTTCTGATACTCCTGACGTTCTGCCATCATCCAGCGACAGGATTGCTCCATTATTCTGTCGCGGATCTTCTCCGGATCCGGTGGATTGCACTGGGGCCTCCGCCACCGGAGCTGCTCCACCATCCTGACATCGCTCGCCTGCCTCGACGCCGCTACATTCACCGCGGATCGCGCAGACACGTCGAGTATAAAAACCCTGGCTCAATCACCTCGACCTGGTCCACATCTCGACGCCCTCCCATAAACTGCGGCCGTAGGGCTAACTGCCATACATTAGCCCGCCTAGCTAGGTCGGCTAACAGCACTGCCGCCGTCAAACAAGACACCTCCGCCGTCAACTTTGGATTACTGAACGTCCGCTCACTCAGGAACAAGGGCCTCCTCATCCAAGACGTCCTCGCCGAACGAAAACTTGACTTCCTCATTTTAACAGAAACCTGGCAACAAACAAACGACTTCGCTGCTCTGAATGACTCCACTCCTCCCGGCTTTGTTTACATCTGCCGTCCCCGTGGCAACGGCCGTGGAGGAGGTCTCGCGGTAATTCACCGCGAGAAGTGGAAAGTCTTGCCTGTCTCCGTCACTGCATCGACTTCCTTTGAATGCCTGGTGTTTAAGCTCCCCGGACCCACGCCAACCATTATTGCTACAATTTATCGCCCCCCAAAGCCACATAGTGATTTTATCAATGAATTCTCCAGCTTAATTACACATTTATCCACTCTCTCGCCAAATTTAATTTTATTGGGAGATTTCAATATTCACATGGACAATCCCAACCTGCCACTCACCAGAGACTTCACATCCTGCCTGGAGGGCCTCGGGATACACAGCCTTATTGACTTCCCCACCCACATTAAAGGTCACACGTTGGACTTGGTCTGCTGCTCTGGCCTCTCTACTTCCAAGCCCACTGCCGATGTTTTTCCTGAATCTGATCATGTCCTCCTCACTTTTAATACCGTACTCTGTCTCTCTACTGTCAAAACCTCCCGTCTCATTTCTTTTCGTAATACCAAAAATATCAACATTGACACCCTCTGCTCCATTATTGACCGTTCTCCACCCCCAGAAGCTCTCTCAAGCCCGGATGACCTCACCACTCACTACAATGCCTGCCTCAGATATATTCTAAATTCTCTTGCCCCCCTGAAAACCAGGACTGCCTCATTCTCCACATCTGCCCCCTGGTTTACACCCGCTCTTCGCTCAATGAAATCAAAGAACCGCCAACTCGAGCGACTCTATAAGAAAACCGGCCTCACCATCCATAAGGACATGTACATTACCCATACTGCTAAATACAAGGACCAAATTGCACAAACCAAATCCAGCTACTACTCCGGCCTCATCCTTTCCAACGAAGGAAATTCAAGAACTCTCTTCTCTGTCATGAACAAAATCCTCCAGCCACCAAATTCTCTCCCCCTCCACCTGTACTCCACAGCAACCTGCAACTTCATAATGGAGTACTTCAATCATAAAATCCTTAAGATTCATCACCAACTCCATCAAAACCTGTCTGCTCCCTCCCCATCTGAATTTCCTTCTCCTTGTCACTTCTTCTCCAGTTTTGCTCCACCCACGACTGCTGAATTATCCAACCTCATACTCAAATCCAAGCCCACCACTTGCCAGCTCGATCCCCTCCCTTCATCCCTTGTTAAATCCTGCCTCCCTTCCCTGCTTCCTCTCATATCTGCCATTATCCACTCCTCACTCTCTTCTGGTATTGTCCCATCACTTTTCAAAACCGCTGCTGTTACCCCTACGCTGAAAAAACATGGTGCTGACCCCAACAACTTTGACAACCTCCGCCCCATCTCCAACCTTCCATTTATTTCAAAAATCCTTGAAAAAACTGTTGCTGCTCAACTCCACTCGCACCTGTCCCTCCACTCTCTCTATGAGCCCTTTCAGTCTGGTTTCCGCCCCCGCCACAGCACAGAGACTGCCCTAATCCGTATTGTAAATTATCTCCTCATAGCATCTGACTCTGGTTTAGTCTCCATCCTCATCCTCCTAGACTTAAGCGCCGCCCTCGACACAATCTCTCACCCTATCCTCCTCAATAGACTCTCCTCCATTGGTCTCACCCATACTCCCCTCAGTTGGTTCCATTCCTACCTCACTGGCCGCACTCAGTTTGTCCAGCTGAAATCCTTCACCTCAAAGCCCTCCCTAGTCACCACAGGTGTTCCCCAGGGATCTGTCTTAGGTCCTCTTCTCTTCATCGTCTACCTCTTGCCTCTTGGTCATATCCTCCGCAAATTTAATATCCACTTTCACTGCTTTGCTGATGACACCCAACTCTACCTCTCCTGCAAACCAAACTCCATACTCCCACCTCCCTCCCTCACCTCTTGCCTTTCCGAACTCAAAACATGGTTCACAACAAACTTTCTTAAATTAAATGCCAATAAAACAGAATTCCTCCTTCATGGCACCAAATCCACTTTATCCAAAGTAAACAATTTCTCTCTCAACATCGACAGCTCCTTAGTGTCCCCCTCCCCCCAGGTCAAGAGTCTGGGTGTCATCCTGGATAGCATGCTTACCTTCCACTCACATATCAACACCATCACCCGCACTGCTTATTTCCACCTCCGCAATATTACCAGACTCCGCCCTTCCCTCACCCCCCGCACCACTGCTATTCTCGTCCACAGTCTTGTCACATCCTGCCTTGACTACTGCAATGCTCTCCTCTTCGGCCTTCCTCAAAAGTCCCTCCATAAAATTCAGCTGGTTCAAAACGCCTCTGCTCGCATCATCACAAAAACATCTTCCCAGCAGCACATCACCCCTGTTCTCCAACAGCTACACTGGCTTCCTGTTCAGCATCGCATCAGCTACAAACTGATCCTATATACATATATGGCCATTCACAACCTGGCTCCTCCTTACCTGTCCGACCTTCTCCAGGTGCACCTCCCCACTCGCTTCCTCAGATCCTCGTCCTCCCTCCGACTGTCAGTGCCCCCTGCCCATCTGAGCACCATGGGAGCCAGAGCCTTCAGTTGCGCTGCTCCCAAGCTTTGGAACAATCTACCTCCGGACCTCCAAAACTGCACACCTCTCTCCACTTTTAAGTCCCGTCTAAAAACACACCTGCTCAGGACTGCTTACAACACATAGCTTCTCCATTTCCTATGTTTTTATGATTTTATCTCTTGTTTTTATTTATTATTTCGCTTACAACTTTTTAAATTGTATTTTTTTCCATTGTCTGTACAGTGTCCTTGGGTGGCCTGAAAGGCGCTTTTAAATAAAATGCATTATTATTATTATTATTATTATTATTATTATTATTATGTCCGAGGAATTGGTGCTCGGGGGAGTGTGTCGTGATTACCTGAGTGGAGCCACCTGGGGTAATCATCTGGCGCGCTGGAGTGCGCCTCCTGATTGGATGGTGTTCCCCACTTAATCTGTCAGCGTCCAGAGATGGACGTTCGAGTGTACTCCTCGTATCTCTGAGTGTGACTCCAACATACAAGGTACCCACGATTTCTCCTGCCTGATTCATGCCTGCCTCTCGTTGCCTGACCTATTTCTGTTACAAGTTTTACGATCTACTCTCCCGCCCCGGCCACCGACTTCCCCGCTACGTTGCACCTTACGCTTTTCGTCACGGAGCTGCCGTTCCGCCCGAAGAGGCTTTCGACCAGCAAGAGCCGACGTCCCAAGCCTGTTCCAACGATCCTTGTCAATAAAAACTCTGAAACTGACGCAATTGGATCCGAGTGTCCGTTCTGGCTCATGACAGAACACTCGAACCATAACATGGATCCAGCGGAAATTTCCCCTATCTCCGGAGAATGCGGAAATGCCGAGCAGCAATCCGCGTTTCAGCGCCTACTGCACACTGAAGGCGTGGTACAACAAATAGCCCATGACGTGTCCACCCTGGTTCGGCAAGTACAGCGACACCAGCAATTGTTCGAGCAGCAAAGCAACACTTCCCTAGCAGCCCGGCCACAAAATCCGGCTCCGCCCCTTCCCGATCAGTCCGGCACCGGCATTGTTGAACCACGAGTGGGTTCGCCAGAGAAATTCGGTGGAGATCCCGCCCAGATCCGCCCCTTCCTCATAAATTGCCGACTAATATTTGACCTACAGCCACGCAGCTTTGTGAACGAAAAGACGAAGGTGGCTTATGTAATAAATCATTTGACTGGAAGAGCCCGCCTTTGGGGAACGGCCGAATATGAACAGGGGGCGACAGCATGCACCTCTTTTAGCCTACTGGGCTAGGAAATGATCAAGGTATTTGACTCTGGTTCCTCATCGGTCGACGCCGCACGTTCGATCATGAACATCCACCAGGGGAGACGTTCCATTGCCGACTATGCTATCGACTTTCGTACGCTAGCAGCCCAGAGTCACTGGAACGAAGAGGCGCTGGTCGACGCCTACTTCCACAGTTTGTCCGGTTATCTCAAGGATGAATTAGTATCCCACGCTCCTCCGGCAACATTTGACGAAGCTATCGACTTGACCGCCCGGATCGACCGTAGGGTTCAGGCAAGACGCCGAGAGAGGGAAGGTCCCAGCCAATTCGTCACCAGACAAGTTCAAGAAGTTAGTAAGGTACCGAACCACGTCCACCACATCTTATGAGATGATGGAGGTGGATCGTACATCCCTCTCCGTCAAAGAGCGCCAGCGAAGGTGTTCCGAACGGCTATGTTTTTACTGCGGCGGCCAGGGTCATAGGGTGGTCAATGGCCCGTTAAAAGCCAACGCTCGTCGGACAAAGGGGACGTCCGATTGAGCTCGGCTTTGGTTTCGTTCCCCAAGACTGATAGGCTGAGTCCCATTCTTCGCACTTTCACTCGCTATGTGCCCTAGTCACTCGGTTTTGCGCGTTCACGTGAAAATGGGGTGTGTCCCGATACTCGAGACCGAGGGAGAAGTGCCCTCAAACCATGTCGTAACCACTTCAAGACCGAGGGGGGCTCTCGACCTCCCTTGGCAGCGAAGTGACTACCCAGAAGGCTTTGCGAATTTAAAAACAAAACCCACATGGCTGAAGGGCAAACGCACAAATGTAAAGTTTTCTCCAATTAAGCATGTGTTTGCAGCGAAATGTGTTGAGGTATCCTAGCCAAACTTAATTGCAATAGAAAACCATTTTCTTTGCGTTAAAACATGAACATCGCTAAATCGCTACTTTACTTAGTGCACAAATCTCCTGAGAGAGCCCCGGATATCTTTTCATACTCCCGACCTTGGAGTGGGATTATTCGTGCAGGAAATCACTGTTTTCCCTGTTTTCATCTTTAACGAGTCTTGCCTTTACACATCAATGGCCAAAACGCCAGTCGCTAAAGCAGCATAGCCACAATAATGTCATTCATAATTGTAATAGCACCGTATTCTACTGCACACAATTTCGTGTGTCCTGTCATATTTACAATGTGATGCTTTCATGTGAGACCTAAAACATTATTGCTAAAAAGCATTAGTTCTCAGCATGCATCATGAGTAATGTCTCCGTGTTTCACGTGGAAATGCAGTTGAAACAAATAACTATAACATAGCACACTCTTCTCTGTCAACACATATTAAATAAACTAATTACTTTTTCGAAACGTTGTCCAAATGTGGAGACTATTCTAAAGCACATATTATGCTGGTCAATAGATGGCTCATACAGCCATAAGAATAAGATGTCAGGTTTGTGTATCTATTCACCATTAAATAATATTTCAGAACACATTCCAAACATTTCTGTCGCACATCAAATTGAATTGGCCTATTGTCTAATGTGCTCATATGGGCTAATGTTTCAGGGACTGTGGAGCACACCAAAGCCCTGATACAATTCAGGACTGAAAACGAGGAAAAGTTCACCAAAAAGAGGTTCACCACAAAAAAACTGTGGGAGTGAGTAGCCTAACCCGCAGTTCTGCAATCAAGTGATGATGCATTAACCCACTCTGATCTCATAGGACAGCTGTCAAAGTGATCGGCCTGGAGGGGGTGAATACAGGACAACAGGCAGCAAAAAAATGGGAAAACCTCAAAATGAAATACAGAGTAATCCTAAATTCAATGTATCTACACCTTCCTAACCTCTAAGCTGTCATTATGTAGATCCTGTTTCAAATACATACACAATATATTACAGTGTCATGTAACTGTGTGTGTTGTGATTTCAGAACCTAAAAATGCCAAAAACTGGATCAGGGACCTCTAATGGGGAACCAACTGTATCAAACTGGCCTTATTATGCGGCCATGCATGCCATTCTTGGTGGGAGGCCATCCATTGAGCCACCATCATTGGTCATGTCATACATGACATGTAAAACACAAGAACCACAAACGGTAAGTTGAGAGGAGCCCACTCGTAACGTTTTGTTTATTCAAAACAGTATGTAACAGACCATGTACAATACACTGCCATTAATTGATTATTCTTATTTTTCCCCCCCGAACTCAAGGCCAGTGTAGAACGTCCCAATGAAGACCTGGCACCCACCACACCATCAACACCACCGGGCACATCATTACAAGCTTGCAATCCAGGACCAAGCTCCAAATCCCCCCCCAAAAAAAGGAAGTCGGATGAAATATTCGACTTTCTAAAGGAAGAGTTTGCCAAAGAACAGAAGAGGCACGAAGAAAGCGAGGCCGAAACGGAGCGGCTCTTGGTGATACTTGCCAAAGAACAGAAGAGGCACGAAAAAAGCGAGGCCAAAACGGAGCGGCTCTTGGTGATACTTGAGAAGATGGTGGACAGAGAGCCAGGGATGTGATATCCCTGAAATGTTTCCTTTTATAAACGGTTCTATTGTATTTAATTAAGAACTCTGTGAAGTTCGTTTTTATTTTCCTGTTTTATGGAAATATTGATATATTATTTTCACATTTTGTGACGTATTATTTATTACTCTTATGTATTTTGGACCAATTTGAGTTTGTTTTATATGGAAGTAAATTATTATTTCACTCAAAGTGATTTGTAGTATTCTTCTGTCCAACGATCACACAGTATGTCACATCATTATGAAATTAACCACCACGGTATTGCTCAAACAAACACGTTTATTGAATAGTAGTTGTACTTAAACAAATAATCATGACACACAGGTCAAATATGTACATTCACTTGTGAAGAATTCAGGAAAAATACAGCTGCAGTAATGAATAGTGATCAAGAATAAGAGGAACAGAACGATTTACAAGTTGACCAAACTATCTGATGCAGGGCTTGCGCTTTGTCACATCAGTGAGGCGAGACGATCCCTTCTGGCATTCCCAGAGGTTTCATTTGGGTCAGGAATTTCGGGAATTGGCAGCTGCGGGTACATTTGGTCCTCTGTTATATCCTGATCGGGTTCTAAGATGTCCCTGTTATTTATGCACACATTGTGGAGAAAGGCACAGGATGCAATTACTTGGGGTGCAAATGTGGGTCTAACTTCCAGAGCCTTGAACAGTGTCGACCTCCACCGTGTTTTCATGATCCCAAAAGCTCTCTCAATGACTGATCGTCCCTTAGAATGGTGGTGATTGAACCTTTTTTTCGTCCTGTCATTGACAGGTTCCCTGTAAGGTGTGATGAGGCAGATTGGTGTCTCTAAACACGGGTATCCTCCATCACCCAACAGAAAGTACCCGCTTGGTGGATACCTTTGATCAGTATAAAAGGAGCTGCTCTTCAAAATCCGTGTGTCATGGACAGACCCTGGATATCCCACAAATATGTCCAAGAACCGCCCTGAGGAGTCACAAATGGCCTGCATGTTTATTGAATAGAAGCCTTTGTAGTTCAGGTAGTCCAATCTATGGTGTGTTGGGGGCTTAATACGGATGTGGCATCCATCAATAGCACCGACAGCTGTGTTGAGGGCGGGTGTACCACATAGTTGTCCAAACCCATCACCCACAGTGTCCAAATTTGCAGGGCTTGGAAAGCATATGGCATTTGGCAAGTTCTTCAAGATTAACTTGGCAACCCGATGGACAATTCTGTGGACGGTGGACCTGGGAACACTGAAGACCCGTGACACCACACGATAGGACAGACCGTGGGCCAGCCAGTACACGTAAATCAGGACCTCCAATTCATGGCCCCAACCGTGGTCCTGTTCCCTCTTCAGCAACTCCTGCAGGGCATGCATGGCCTTCCTGCTCAGCCTGAAGTCTTGGATGAGTTCAGACTCCACATTGAACCATAAGCGCAGGATGGGAACATGCCTGTCCAACCTACAGTAGCTTATGGGACGGCCACTCTGGAAAACAATAAACATTTTAGGCATAAAGGTTGGCATGGAAAAGAAAATGTCAGCTTTTCACTGTTTACTGTGACTGTATGCATAATTAAAAAAGGTAGTAATGATCGATTTTACGTCTAATGACAACTTGTTTGAATTAAATTTCCCTAAGAACAAAGATGTGTAGGTGCTACAGGGAAGATTTGTTAACGATATTACGTCCGCTTTATAAGTGTCATGTGTACTGTTTTTGCGTTTGTTTACTTTTCATCGTGTCCCTTGTTATACATCCCTGCTATATTTCATGAAATGGTAATAAGATACTAATGAGTAGGATGTCATTTATTTCTACACAATCATAGGGTATGTAAACGTGGGTTGTACGTTAACCCTTCCTGAATTTAGCCAAAAACGTCATTTTTTAATGTGTGGACGTACCTCGTAATAAAGCATCAGGGCTGCACAGCGCCGAAGCCGTCTTCGGTTTAGCACATTTCTCCTCCGTTGTTTGTAGAGACGGATAAGAAGCGCCCGGACAAGCGGTAATGGCACGGATGTAGCTGGCATTTTTTTAACGTTGAACAGACTTTCCAACTCGAGTTGTTTACATGTGAGGTAGGCCTATACGTCACTAAGGTCTACAGCCAATTAATATTACCGCCATCTCCTGGACAGGGGTGGAACCTTGCAAGTCTTGTCCAAACCATCTCCACTTTGCACTCCACTCACGGAGAGCACTCCTCTATCGAGGGACCTCACTGGAGGGTTCTCAGGGCCGAGTGAGAGGAATGGGATTGGGCCATAGACCGGTCTTCCGGGCCAATCTCATTCTTTCCGGTTCATCTCAGCCCTTACATGCCCTGATCGATTCTGGCGCTGAAGCAAATATCCATGATCTGTCCCTCGCACTCAAAATGGGGATACCTGTTAAACCCCTTCCTAATCCGGTATCAGCGCGGGCTTTAGATGGTCACCTGTTAGGCACCATGTCTCAAATAACTGAACCCATAGAATTACAGTTGTCTGGAAATCACCGAGAGAAGATCCGATTCCATTTACTTCACTCCCCGAGCAAACCCCTCGTTCTGGGTCATCCATGGTTGGTCCAACACAACCCCCATTTCGACTGGCGCACTGGGTCAATACTAGAATGGGGCATGGACTGTCACCAAACCTGTCTGCGAGCCGCTCCTTACCCGGATCACTCTACTCCCACAAGGGCTCCACCCAATCTGTCCAAGGTCCCAGCATGTTACCACCAACTACGGGAAGTCTTCAGTAAAGCTAAGGCCTTTTCCCTGCCCCCTCATAGACCTTACGACTGCGCGATTGACCTTCTGCCAGGGTCCGTTCCTCCTCGGGGCCGCCTCTACTCCTTGTCTATTCCCGAGAGGGAGTCCATGGAGGAGTACATTTCTGATGCCTTGGCGGCTGGTATTATTCGGCCCTCCTCTTCCCCAGCGGGGGCGGGGTTCTTCTTTGTGGGAAAGAAGGACGGGTCACTCCGACCCTGTATAGATTATTTAGGGGTTAACGACATCACTGTTAAAAATCGCTATCCCTTGCCACTGCTTGCCTCTGCATTTGAACTTCTACAGGGGGCCACGATCTTCACTAAGCTTGACCTGCGTAACGCCTACCACTTAGTCCGTATCCGGGAGGGAGATGAGTGGAAGACGGCATTCAACACACCCACCGGCCACTACGAGTACCTGGTAATGCCGTTCGGGTTAACCAACGCCCCAGCCGTTTTCCAATCTTTGATTAATGACATTTTATGAGACGTGCTTAATCGCTTTGTATTTGTGTACCTGGACGATATTTTGATTTTTTCGAAGTCCCTTGAAGAGCACCAAAAGCATGTCCAGCTTGTTCTCCGTCGTCTCCTGCAGAACTCTCTATTTGTTAAAGCAGAGAAGTGAGAGTTTCATGCCAAGACGGTTTCGTTCCTGGGCTACATCGTGGCGGAGGGGAGCCTTCAGATGGATCCTGCCAAGGTATCGGCTGTCACCTCTTGGCCTGTCCCGGAGTCTCGCAAGAAACTCCAACAATTCTTTGGATTTGCCAACTTTTACCGGAGGTTCATCAGGAACTACAGTTCGGTGGCAGCTCCCCTCACGTTCCTCACCAGCCCTAAGGAGCCATTCCGGTGGTCCCCCGCGGCCGATGCAGCTTTTAACTGTTTAAAGAACCATTTCTCTACGGCCCCCATACTCCAGGTACCTGACCCTGCACGCCAACTTGTAGTGGAGGTGGACGCCTCAGATGTGGGAGTGGGTGCCGTCTTGTCCCAGCGGTCAAACAAGGACCAGAAGATGCACCCGTGCGCCTTCTTTTCCCGGCGATTGTCTCCGGCCGAACGCAACTACGACGTGGGGGATCGTGAGTTGTTGCCCGTCAAGCTAGCCCTGGAAGAATGGCGGCATTGGTTGGAGGGGGTAACAGTGCTGTTCATAGTTTGGACAGACCACAAAAATTTGGAATATATTAGATCGGCCAAGTGGCTCAACCCACGCCAGTCACGTTGGTCCCTGTTCTTCACCCGTTTTAACTTTACTCTGTCCTACAGACCCGGATCTCGTAATGTGAAGCCCGACGCCCTCTCTCGGCAATTCCAGAATCCCAATGAGATACCTCAGGGTCTTGCGACGGTCTTCTGGCTTCCCGTATGGTGGCGGCGTTCTCGTCCGTTTTTTGGAAGGATTTCTGTCGTCTGCTGGGTGCCTCAGTTAGCCTCTCATCGGGGTTCCACCCTCAATCCAACGGTCAGTCAAAGCGAGTTAACCAGGATCTGGAAACAGCACTTCGCTGTATGGTCTCTCGTGAACCGTTGTCTTGGGCTCGGCAATTGGCATGGGTGGAGTATGCCCACAATTCTCTGGTTAGCTCCTCCACGGGTATGTCCCCTTTCCAGTGCGTATATGGCTACCAACCTCCTATGTTCCCTAGCCAGGAAGTGGAAGTCTCCTGTCCGTCAGCTACGGCAAATGCACGCCGCTGTTGGCGAACCTGGGCTCGTGCCCGGGCCACACTCCTTCGGGCAGGCAAGGCTCATTCAGTCGGGGCTAATCGATGGAGCAGTCCTGCTCCGAATTACCATGTGGGCCAGAGTGTTTGGCTTTCATCCGCTGATCTACCACTGAGGGTTGAGTCGAGGAAACTGGCTCCTCGATATCTAGGCCCGTTTCCTATTGAAAGGATTATCAACTCCTCAGCAGTCCGTCTCCGCCTACCAAGGTCTATGAGAGTGCACCCCACGTTTCATGTCTTCCAAATCAAGCCCGTCAGCCAGAGCCCGTTGGCACCCATACCACCTCCTCCCCCGGCTCCGCGCCTTCTGGACGGGGAACCTATCTACACGGTGCGCCGCCTGCTCCGCTCCCGACGCAGGGGTCGGGGTTCCAGTACTTGGTCGACTGGGAAGGATACGGTCCGGAGGAGAGGTCATGGGTCCCCACCCGGCAGATCCTGGACCGATCTCTCGTGGCGGAGTTCCATCGACTACATCCAGACCAACCAGCGCCGCGCCGTGGTCGTCCTCGTGGGTCCGGCACTGCTACTCTTCCACCTGCGGACCCACCCGCTGCCGCCCCTCCGGATGCTGACGATGGGGTGTCCGTCCATTCAGAGGAATTCTGAGAGGTACTGTGCTGTTACATATTTCTCCGTTTACCTGTGGGATTTTTTTTTTTTTCTTTTCTAACCGACGGATTGTTTATCCGTTCCTGGGGATCGCCGGTGTGGTGTTTGTGGACCTTCTGTGGCTCGTCGGACGACTACTGGACGCACTATTTTGGATTATCGGTGACGTATTTTTTGGGGGGGGATTACTTGTGACTTGCCTATGACTTTTTGTTCCCTTGGATTACCTGTGTTTCCCTGTGACGTGTCTTGGATTATTTTTTTTTTCCTGGGGGACTTCTGGAGCCATCTCTTGAGGGGGGGGTTCTGTCGTGATTACCTAAGTGGAGCCACCTGGGGTAATCATCAGGCGCGCTGGAGTGCGCCTCCTGATTGGATGGTGTTCCCCACTTAAGCTGTCAGCGTCCAGAGATGGACGTTCGAGTGTACTCCTCGTATCTCTGAGTGTGACGCCAACATACAAGGTACTCACGATTTCTCTTGCCTGATTCATGCCTGCCTCTCGTTGCCTGACCTATTTCTGTTACAAGTTTTACGATCTACTCTCCCGCCCCGGCCACCGACTTCCCCGCTACGTTGCACCTTACGCTTTTCGTCACGGAGCTGCCGTTCCGCCCGAAGAGGCTTTCGACCAGCAAGAGCCGACGTCCCAAGCCTGTTCCAACGATCCTTGTCAATAAAAACTCTGAAACTGACGCAATTGGATCCGAGTATCCGTTCTGGTTCATGACAGAGTGCTGAAGAGTCACATCTTGCTCTTCACCACAGGTTTATTTTTTTATTTATTTTTGTCTGTGTGGCATGAAAACATTGCATGTAAGAAAGAAAAACGGTGCAGTTGTGTTACTTCCTTGCTCTTTGTAGCAATCGTTTTCAGTTTCACTACGCAATACAGTAACATTTTTTGGGAAAATATTATACAGCGTCCCTTCATATAACATTTTATTGTGTCTTGTGTATTTCAGGGATGGTGTGTTGCCTGACTAAGAAGCGGTAAGGAATTTGGAAATCTTTTTACTCGCTACCGCCATTTTCCAACGTATTCAGCTTGTTCATACTACACGTACAAGTACGTGCAATTTGTAGGCACGCTTGAATAAACTCGTCATTTTTCATATTTTTGGGAGTTGAGGTCTGCATTTGGACTCTACCTGAAGCAGGTCTTTTCTTACTTTCACCATTTTTATGCTACACTACCAGATACATACAAACAAACACGAGCATGACATCACCTTTCAGCCCTTCCCTCAGCGCCACACTCAGCCCCTATTCCTTGAACCCAATGTGTTCTGCCCCTAACAGCTTTGATAAAAGTAAATCGGCAAATAGTGATCCCAAGAGCCAAGAAGAGATCCTTAGGTTCGAGAGCGTTCTCTATTCGGGCTCCGGTACTGTGAAATGCTCTTCCCCCTGAGATTCGATCTGCAACCCCAGTGGAAATGTTTAAATCTAAGCTTAAAACACACTTGTATTCTATGGCATATGAATAACCTATATTTTATGTTGACAATATCTTTGTATTATTTGCCCTCATGTAGGTCTGTGGTTTGCAATAATCTGTGGTCTGTGCGGCCCTTTGAGACTCTTTGTGATTAAGGGGTGTACAAATAAACATGACTTGACTTAAAAAATAAAGCATAAGGGCTCTTTGAACTCAGTTGGGCACTGTTAACACATACTAAAAAAAATATCAGAGCCGTTAGGGAGCCAAAGAAATGAAACGTTTTAGTGAGCAGTGTCAAAAAAGCCAGTTCTCTAAAGAGAGCTGTTATTTCCATCACTAATAAAACAATAATCCCTAAGTGCATGGCGGTTTACGTTCTCTGTTTTGCTACTTCATGGATTGTCTGAACGGGAATTCTCATCACTAATTTGTTTGTCTAAATAAATATTGTACACACTCTAATTTGACAGTTTTAAGATTTCTATTTTGCACTTGTTCCAAAATATACTTTTGGCGAATCAATTTAAAAGCCATTGTTGAAATATCACAATGCAGGTTAGACCTGAGCCCCTTTCATACTCCCACTGGGATGTTTGTATAAAACCCAGTCAGTTCTCAGGGGTAGAGGTTGACAGGAGAAGACATGGCCCCGGTCCCTGGGAGATTGGGGAACACAACACATATATTAATGCATTAAATGTGTTGACTGTGTTCAGCCCAGGGATGTAGGGTGGGGGGGATCAAGTGAGAGAGAGAGAGAGAGAGAGAAAGAAAGGGGGGTCGACTGTTGTAATGTATGGTGTTGTCTTGTATTGCGTGTCTGGCAGCAGTGTTGGGGAAGGGGGTGGGCTTGGAGGAGTGTCAGCCAGATTATAAGGCCTGTGGTGAGAGATGAGGGATGGCCGACTTGTAAACAAGTGACAAACGTCCTGGATGACAATTCCTAATCCATCATAGTCCTGTCAGTGCTGACCGGTGAGGTGACGGACAGGACCCAGGAGAGAGGACAGCTGCTGCACGTCAATCCACATCATAATTTCAAATGCTTACCCACAAGAGCTGGAGAAAGACTAACAGGATTTTAACCATCTTCAGAAAACCGTCCAGTTACCTTTGCTTAAAATCGGACAGAAATCAAATCTTCAACTCTGCCTTTGTAGCTCATGTTCAGTGTCTGGTGTAATGTGTTTCTGTGTACTGAATGGAACACAATTACTTTTCTCGGTAACGAGTACTGTAACATTTTACTATAAATTGTTTGTTTCTCAACTGTCCTGACAACATGGTGCATTATTCATCTACTTATTAAAAGCAAATCATGAATCACAACGTCCTCTGATCACCAACTGTTCCTCCTTCACTCCTGAAGTAACTTAGAACCGTCAATACACATGCAAAGTGGGGTGGGCGTGTATCACCAATATCTTTAATAATTGTATCCATATTCATTATCCAAGTAAGTCTCTTCTGTAGTCGGGTCATATTTTAGTCCCTGTTCAAGGTAGTTAGTTTGCTTGCTAGCATCAAACTGCTTCAGACACAATTAAAAACTGAATTATGTTAAGCCGCAAACTGTGAGCGAACCGGTTGGTACAAACACAAAAGAAAATAAATATTTTTATGTCTATCAGTATTGCAAAGCAACGCATTAACTGTATTGTGTTACCTGAAAAGTGCAACTGAATACTGAAACACTAAATTTCTCCTAATGCAAGCCATATGTACAGCTCTAAAATAAAATATTGATATCAGGTGGTCACATATTTGTTTTTTTGTCAACGTTATAGAAGGATAGGCAAGGCATTGGGGAGGGTTCATGGCTTATACAGGAACAGCAAAATCAAAGTGGCAAATGTTAGCACAGAATTTACGACAAAAGTGTGTTCAAGTTTGGTATTTTTATTCGAAAAAATATTTTCCTAATACACCATGATTCGGGGGGGAAAAAAACGGTGAAAACTTCAAGTGGTTTGAGTCCTGAGATGGAATGGATATGTGTCTCAGCCAAGTATTTGTTTGGAAGCTCTCTAGTTTCCAAAAGCCAAGAGATATAAAAGCTTAACTGATTCCACAGGTTGTTGTTCATGCTGTCTTCCATTAATTGTATCACGTTGCTTTTACAAAGCAACTTAAGGAGGTCGCGTTCTATTAGAATATATACAATAATTTGTAACTAGATAGTTACTTTCAGAGTTATACGCTACCTTTTGGTGTCCGTTATCTGGGGGGGACTTAATTACTTTTTGAATATAGAATCTATATATTTAACTGGTGTCTAATCTTGTTGCATACAATGCTTCACAACATTTGTATAACAATAAATTAAATCCAAGAGTAACTGTAACAAATACCTGTTTTTAATTGACACGCCCAATACTGATCACTAGTGAAAACATGTGGTATTAAACATTCCTACAATATGCAAGACTATTGAATAACCCAAAGGTTTTAGCTGTAGTTTGAAAAAAAAAAAAATACAGCTCAGGGATGGTCTGAATATGTTCAGATAACTAAAGAGATTACACCTTTGTAAAGTACTAAATATTCATTTGCAACTCTCAATGCTGCAAAAGCCAGGATATACGACAGCTTAACTGCTTCCAATGGTTGGTGTACACGTTTTCTTCTATTTCTTTTATTATGTGGCTATTTTAAAGAAGTTTTAAGAGGTTAACTACAATATTTTTTACTTTCAGAGTAGCGCTACTTTTGTCAGTTCTCTGCGGTGCAACAGAATTATGCTTTTAATCAAGTAACAACTGTAAGTATTGAATGTTTTTAAATAACATTCCCAGTTCTCTTTTTTTTAATCATTGATTTCGCTAAACTGTTGACTTAAAACTGCACAGTGGAACTTCGCCGCCGCCCACTTTTGCACATTCCTCTATGACAGCATTACTGTATCGATTAGCTTCATCTCTCTCCATCTTTTTCTGTCTCTGATCAATATCCCACCCAACTACACACACTTAAGTGCTCAAGGACTTTCTGCATCATTGCACTATCAACGTTGTATCATAATTACAGCATTGACTCTTCCTACATTGCATAATTTGCACAACTCCCATTTGTCAGTAATATAGGTACTGAGTGTACCCTTACATTACTTACTATTTGCACTACAGTATGTGCTACGTCTGCAATCTCATATCTACTTGGAGCAGTTTTTTTGTCAAGTTACAGATTTGCTTCTGCATTTTTTTTTAATCGGTTACCATTTAATTTGTTTTACTTCATAGTCATCAGTTGAAATTACTTGGTATTACAAAATGATCAGTTATATCTCAATATTAAATTAGCCACCAAAGTCATGTTACAAAACAATTGCAGGTAATAAGTTAAAAAGCAGCTTCTAACGGCCTTTGTAATTTGGTGTTAGCTGTTAAAGTTTAATCAGGTATGTTTTGGTCATCTACAACATTTATAAGCCACACGATGACGAGATAACCTGTAATGAAAGATGTTTGATTCATTTTCCACAAATTTAATTAATTAGTATGTGCATGTAATCTTAGTGATAGTAAGACTGTAGAACATGTAGGTGGGGCCACATTTACTTTATTTTTTTCAAGGACATGTCGAAGTATGACCATAGACAATTAGTGCTGTGATCTAAAAATGAATAAGATAAATACATTATAGAGCTAGTTTTAACCATGCTAGTTCTGATTGGCCTATACAAATTAATAAAAAACGCTTAAAAATACACTTAAAAAAGCTACTTCTTCTTGATTTGCCATTGCCTCAAATTTAATATATTATAGTAGTAGTTTTTGTTATCTTTTCTAAATGGCTGGACCCCAAAATGCAGAGATATGAGACTGGAGAAGTTTAACAGAGTTTATGGCAAGTTGAATGCAAGTAGCACAGGCAGGGAGCGGGCTGGCTGCAATCAGAAAATCAATAGGACAGGAAACAAATCGTCAGGACAGAATTCACCAACAGAGATCTGTTGCAGAAGCCAAGCTTATATAGACTGTTGATTATCCGATTAGAGGCAGGTGAGCGTCGTCACACCAGCTTCCAGCCACGCCCCCTCCCACACATTACCTGCAGGGCAACAGAGGAAAGCACGAAACACAAAAAACAAGATTAGGACAGTTTTGTTCGTATAGGATGTGACTTTAAGGTTTTGTTATTAGCATAAAAACGTTTTCATAGACTTGCCCCCTCTTATCTTTCTGAATTTATATCCCGTTATGATCCTTCTTGGAGCCTCCGTTTGGAAAATGCCGGTCTTCTTGTGACAAGAAGAGCCAAGAAGAAATCTGCAGGCTTGAGAGTGTTCTTTCTCAGGGCTCCTTAGATGAGGAATGCTCTTCCCCCTGAGATGAGATCTGCAGCCTCGTTGGAAGTGTTTAAATCAAGACTTAAGACACACTTCTAATCAATTGCTTATGATTGAAGCCAATCTCATACTTTTCTTTTCCTGTCCTTCCTCGTAGCCTGGCTGGCGGGGAAATGAGCAAGAATGACAAATTGGGTTGAGTCAGTGGAGTAGCACCTGGACCATGTCATCATCTGCCTCGAACAGCCGGCTTAGATGGGAAGCTGAGTCGTCGCTGTCCTTAACTTATTGTATTTCTTGACATTTTTTACACATAACTTATGCTCATGATGCTACCTTCGCTCCCAAGTTTTACCGATTTGGCCAACTAGACAGCTAGCGAACGACGTCCCAAATAACCAGACTTATTTTCTTTTAACTGCTGTTTATTCATGCAATGGCCTCAACTTTTACCCTTATAAGGTCGCCGTAAAACTGGAACAAAAGTACAAAAAAAGTGCTGTTACCTAGCTTACTATACAGAAAGAGTTCGTGCTAAGCTAACACTGGCTAATACCGAGTCACACAAAAGTACATAAATGTGTACACAACCCTAAAATAAACAAAAACAGTATATCCAGAAAGTCATCACAATCTGTTTCATACTTACAGACAATAATTGTCCAACGCATCAACAAATGTAGGAATTTTTCACAGAGCGTAACATCGTTTTATTCTGCGTGTTTGTGCTGAGTTCACTTTCTTTTCCAAACCAATTCACATGTTGTACTGATGAGGGCATTAAGACCACTCTATAGTTATACCACAAGGCGGAACACTTATTGTTGATGCTGACTGCATTTTGTGTATTGTTACTCAATACAACGTTTATTGCAGCCTGGTCATCCTGGAAAGGGAAATCACCACTTTTGTGGCCCCTTCTCAAAGGTTCCAATTTTCCTCATGCTGAGGTTTTTGAGTATTTCCCTGCCCACATGCCGGTTTCAGATCGGGGGATAGTGTAATTGTGGCATGTGCAGTACTTACATTTTGTGATTTGTGCATGGCCTTAAAATGACCAGATATATGTCCATTATTTTCTGTATATTATTGTGTGGCATAGCCTGGTAATAATTACCCCATTTTAACTGTATACAAGTCCCCTATTCTTTCCCTCAGGACTTCACCTCCTTGCCAAACCGGCATTTCCGATTTGGGCAGCTCAATAACAACTTTGATGTGGACGGTGTCTTAGAGGCTTGAAGAGAGAGGCGAAAGGGAAGAGGGCCACACAATGGCCTGACCTTCCTACTGCATCTGCACTCATCTCTTTCTAAATGGTCACATTGATGCTGCTTTTTGCTGGCATCTCTGTTCAAGCCAACTCTGGGCAAGGGGACTCAAAGCCTGGGCCCCTGCCAACAGACTGGGGGACAAATTGATTGCGATCAAGCCAACTGGCTTTGCATTTAACCCCCTGTGTTTACCAGTTACAGCGTTTTCCTTCAAGCTATGCAGTGTTTTCTTCATCTGTAGGCAGGACTACATAAAGGTTTCCTATTAAGTGATGATCATCTTTTAATAAAATCTGGTTTAGTTAGACATACACACGCAATTATTTCATTATGTTTGATGATTGCACCCATTGTCAATACAGATGCATACTTTGACATAATAAAATACTGTTTTGACCTTCAGTCGTGTTGGCACCGTTTGGAAACACTCTTGCAAATAAATCATTATGCCAGAAAGAGTTTTGATTATAACGGTGAAGGTGAATCCAAATCTGTCCAAAATATGTTTTTTTTCTTTTTCAAATACTAAATAAAAGCAACTCAAACCTTTTTTCAAACAAAAATCAATGCAATGAGAAAAAAAATACTGGATGGCCTGACTTGCTGTTAGATTGCTATTAATATCTTTAAATATGTTGTTTGGAGGTGAGGTTTGCGCTACAATTAAAACCCTTGGTCTCACTTTTGCTTTTCGTCATGAGGCAAGAGAATTGCATGCCTCACTCTTTATCCGAGAACACTGAGAACAATAAAATGTTTAATACTAATTGTATCAATAACAATCCTCATGCAATGCACAAATTTAGTGAATTAAAAAAATAAAATTCAAAAATTGTAAAGTTAAATGAGAAAGAACTCTAACAGGTACAAGTGTATTATATTTGAGATTTATCATATTTCCATGATGATCGGGGAGGCACAGTTTCACCTGCCTCCCCTTCTTGATTCACTGCCTTAGATACACCAGCAGAAGGATTCACCCAATGCACAGTAAAAGGAGAATAATAGGGTGGGGAGATCGGTCTAAATGTCAATATTATCGGATTAATCCTATAGTCCTGGGATCGATAGTTTGCACACCTACCAATTTCCTCAAAGCGCAAATGTATTTATGTAGACAGTGCCGCCCTTCTCTCCTACCCCGGGTGTATGTCTAAGCCTCTGACTGAGAGGCACACTTTTTGCACTTCTCCCTACCGTGCCGGCTGCTGCATTGTGCCTGCCAGGCAGAAAAGATGGCCACCCCTACCAGAAGCTAAAAATGACAGATGCAAATAGCTGAGCATTGTGGACTTCCTTTTTCAACTATGGAAAAGGACAATGCCAGGAGTAACGCTATGTCTGCTATGTGGAAACACCACAAATGTCAGAACCAGAACAGACGGAGGGCCCAGACGCATAACGTTTTCACATAAGCTTTATTTTACGGGAATGGGGCAGTCATGCGCGTGAACACAAATGCCAGCGATTTCGGCGAATGCTAGGTGGAAGAAGTGAGACAGAAGACCGGCACGTAAAAACAGGAAGCGTGAGGCAGATGAGAATGATACCAGATACACAAAGATACCAGACAGACAGGATCGATACCGGACAGGGCGAGGTAGACGGGATCATTACCAGATACTGGAGCAAGATACCGGAGAGGACGAGACACACGGGATCGATACCGAATACTGGCGCAAGATATCGGACAGGATGAGACAGGCGGGATCAATACTAGATACTGGAGACTGGATTCAGATATCAGACAGGACGAGATAGACGGGATTGATATCAGATACTGGACTTTGGAGTCAGATATCAGAGAGGACGAGACAGACGGGATCGATACCAGATACACGAGCCGATACTTGACAGACGGAATCGATACCGGACAGGACGGGATAGACAGGATTGATACCGGGCAGGATGCACAAGCAGTATACCGGACAGAGTCAGAATACATGTTTTGCGGGTGCAGACATTCGTTGACGGACTGACAAATGGTGAGTGAGAGCACTGAGCTTAAATAGGAGGGAAGCCAATCAGGCAATGAGCCGCAGATGATGCCAAACGGGCGGGGCCAATTGAGGGCAATGGGGAACCGTGACAAAAAATTGACATGAACAAACCACTCAAGTTACTCAAGTTGTCTTGTTGACATAGTTATACAGTATTTTTCTTTTTCTTTCATTGCTCTTTTTTTTCTTGGCTGTTGTTCTGAAACACTTGTGATAACATATTTCCATTTTTTTATGCATTTGAGGGTCTGAAATGTAGTTATTTAATAAGAAATTAAATTGATTGTTGAAATTATAAACAAAGGTAAAAGTAGGGTAGGGTTCAATTATTCAAAGGTCATGACATTTCGAAGCAAAAAATATAGTTATTGTATGAGTACCGAATTACACTGCCCTGTATTTACTTGGATCGGATTAAATCAAAATTCTCAGTATCGCCCCTTAGAAAATAAAGCCATTAAACTGCCGTATGGTTTAATCACCATGACTTCTGTTCTTTCCACAAGCCAGCAGTTTCCAGGTCATTCCTACAAGACTGGCCTCAAAGTCATTGTTTATCATACCATCCTCACACAAACAACACCCACAAGCGCACACTGTCTCAAATGCATTTATGTTCCCACTATATACACCCCAACCTCACCCCCCACCACCTTATTTAGTACTTTGTGTGCCTTGGTCATCCACACAAGGTCACAACAAGACGAGTGGTAAGAAAGCAAAAAAGGCAAAATGGGTTGTTTTGATTTAAACAAAGGGGTAATAACAAAAGGGGGAATCAATAACACCATAAAACTGATTTATTGCGTGTCATAAAACATAAGTAATTGTGGTGAAATTGCGTAAACTGGGTTCCCAGTTCAATCAGTGCAGAAAGAAAAAAAGCGCAGAGATAGTGATGAAAAAGGAAAGCTGAGGCTAAAAGCAACATTTGAGGGTGATAGAAACAGGAAATAATATACACCGAATTGAGACGATAATCCAATATAATATGACAGACACTAAATTGTCATATAAAAGACTCTCCCAGTGTGCCGCAAAGTGGAAGGTTGGCTCCCATTCATCATCTGGCTAACAGCCACTTGAAAGAAATCACAATTATAATCTGCTCAATATTGTCCCTGGGACGTTTTTGCGAGCGTTCATTTTTTCCCATTGATTCGCTAAGCGTCATAAATCAGAAATGTTACAGTGCATGTAATGGTTTATGGAGAGAAGATTATAGTGTTATGAAGGTAATGTAGCAGAAACCTCTTATTCAAACACACACACACGCAGCCTACCTCGTTAGAGTTATTGCGCAATTGTGTAGCCACACAAACATAGCCCAGAAGGTTCAAAAGCCACATGTAGACACTGTAACTATGATGACTTGGTATTTTGTCTACTATTCATATAATGTTATGTCGTTTTTAATACCCTGTCATGCAATACAGTAATCGCTCACTGCATCGCTGTCTCACTACTTCACAGATTTTCGGCATGCATTGTGTTCCGCATTCTAGTTGGACAAACAGTTTTCCCACCCCTTTTCTGCCGGTGTCGGCCTGTGCGTACAACAATGTTGCGGTCTAAGTTGTGCACTTACATGTAAATGTGGTCTGCATTTATATAGCGCTTTTCAAGTCACTAAAGACCTCCCAAAGCACTTTACAATGTGCTTCACACTTTCCCTCTTACATACACTAACTAACCGATAGCAGCGTCAGCCAAGTAAGGCGACTACCGTATTTTCACGACTATAAGGCGCACCGAGTTATAGGGCGCACCCCCCAAAAATAGTTTTTGGGCCTATATTTTCCATGCATAAGGCGCACCGCATTATAGGGCGCTACACAGGGAACGTCGACAAAACAGTCAGATAGTTCAGTCAAACTTATTACCCCCTTGACATTCCGAAAGCTTGCAAAAAAGCAAATCTGTGTCTCAGACAGTGTCTGTACGATGTCACCAATCACTCAAATGCATCGTTCCACATATCATTCGGAAGGTTAAAGTCTTGGGATTCAAGAAATGCCAACCGTTCTTAGTTTCTATTTTCTTTTTCGCTGGTAACTGTGTGGACAGCAAGGTAAGAATTTTATTGTGCAGGGAAACGTGGTTCTTTACTGTGCATATTACAATAATCACTGAATTGGATTTAGTTTAAAAATAGACTCAGCACAGAAACATCAAGATCAGTCTGAAACAAGATACCGGGAAAATATAAAGCGGCATAGCTCACCAAAGTTCTCTTGCAGCCATCACGTTCAATAATGACACGCAACCATGGTTCTACAACAGCTGCCCCAACTTAACAAACCTACATTACTTACAGGCAAATCTTTTTCAATTTCAAGTTTCTCTAAAAGCCATTATGTCAACGAAATGATCTGGACAGACCAAACCACAAAAGGCAGAAGAAGATGCTTTCTTTTGCCAACAAAGCAGTACTCCTCAACACACTATAAATGAAGGTAAAAGCATGTTAATGCCAATTTTTGTTTTTTCCAATAACATCTACACAAAGGCAACAAAATGTATTCTAGAGTAAAATAGTGTTTATTATCCTGATTTAATGGTGCAATATTGCAGCAAGACTATTTTAAAATTATAATGTCATGATTACCGATTTGGATCACCTGTGTCTACTCATTTGTCGCCAGCCGCTGCGGGTTCCCTGTCCATTTTCAATCCCAGTCCTGTCACTCTCCGGTTGTCAGTCCGTCAGCGAACCTCTGTTGTTACAAGGCAAGCATTTTGACCCTGAATCCCGCCTGTCCCGTTTTGTGCATCCGTTTTTCCACCTGTCCGTTCCTAATCTCCCTGTTTGTCTCCGGCTCCGACCTGTTTTTGATTCCGACCACGTTTGCTCTCCCGTCCCGGCTTACAACCCGTTTATGATCCTGAGCACGTTTTTGCTCTCCTGCCCCGGCTATCGACCTGTTTTTTGTCCTTGACACCCGCTCTGGAAGATTTCCTTCCGTATTTGGATCTCAATCCGAATGTGTGAGCGGCTTGCTTCCCGCGTCCAGCGAGCACCGAATTGCGGGCGCTGCCCGTCCTCTTTCTATCTATAAACTTGGTGGTTAACGCTACGCATTAGGGTCGTGACATATAATTTGACAGGACTGGCATTATTTGTAAAAATAAACGTTTATAAAGCACAGTACTTTTCTTTTTTACTTGGGCATGTAAATAGGGTTTGTAGTTTGGTTTCTTTGTATAAATGAGTATTTGATAAATGAAGGTTTCTACTTTGCATGTTTTGGCTATCTCATGTGCTTTTTAGAATGTAATCCCGCGAGAAACGAGGAATTCCTGTACCTTCTCTTTTTTTTTTTTTGTAATTTAAACTCAGTTTAAGACCAAGTACAATCGTGACTAATTAATATTTATCAAATAATAACATTAAAAAGTATCTGAACTGTCTGACTCTAATTGTATTTTTATTAGTGATGTTCGATACCTTATGTTTTCGGACTGAAACCCAATTATTGATTCGTCATTGATACTTATACTACATACCGGTTCTATAAGTACTAAAAAAATGTTAAAGTTATTTGAAAAAAACACCTTTACAGGGACAGTGTCTATTGATGAGTGCCAACTAGTGTTAAAATCAATATATTATTTAATTAACGAAGATTTCTTTAACCACTAAGGTTAAAAAGCACTAGTGTTACAAAACAAGGAAAACTACAAACTCCAGGGGCTCAAAGTAACCAAACTGCACCATTTTACCATAATTATTTTTTTGCCCGGCCTTTTTGAGGTTTTTGGGTAGCTGTGGCAGCAAGAGGGCTAAAAATTATGTCAGCTCCCTTTAGTTAAGGCGAATTCTATGCTATGAAAAATTAAAAACACTTTATAAGGTTTTTGTTCAGGAACAGTAACATCTTTTCATTTTTGGTTGCAGCTCACTGCTCTTTTTTGTATACTTATGGCAGTTTATGGTGTTGCCACAATAGCAGACCGCTAAAAAAATTATCAACCTACAAGTATTTCAATGCAAGTTTGTATGACAGTTCATTTTTTTCTTGCGTGTTACTTTAATAAATATTGATTTTATTTTACTGACTTAATGATGTTTTACCACTAGGATACACTAAATAACACACACTCTCTTTTTAAGTCACGTTGGTAACAGCTGTCATCAATTGTAACCCAATGCGATTTTTATTAACAAGATCAAATCGTGTTCTATAAACATCAGATCAGATAACAACTGAAACTTTTTTTTTTCCATTGCATTCTTATGTTTGAATTTTTATAGTCCAAAAACTATGCATTTATTTGTCATTTTCTCATGAAATAAGGAACCATTAATTCTTCAAAAGCAAATTCGTCACTGTGCAACTAAGCTCCAGGGGCCACTATTTTGTGATCAACCCAATGGTACCAATGCTTTCTCTCATAGCTCAATCTGAGTTGGAGGTTTAAAACTGCTGTCCAAGTTTCAAATCGTCATCACATAAACTGATCTTGACATCAGCTAAAAAGGGAGATGGATCATGCGGCTTGGTGGTGCCACAGAAGTGTGTCCCTTGATAGACCCCTTAACTGAAAGCTAGGACACCCCCTCCCCTTTCTCACAACACCTGCACAAACATACAATAGTGAACACGAAACACACACAAAACAGAAGCAATCCTCTCTGTTCTGGGTTAACAGCTTAACAAGGCCAAATCACAGTTTACACCTTGTGGCTCAAGTCTCCTTGTTTTAGAAGTGTTGGAGCGCTTAAATCCGCGTGAGCTTGTGTGCATACAGACAATGCAAGTCAGAAAAGTTAGATTTCCGTTACCTTCCTGTGACCCCTGTTAAGTTGTGAGTAAAAAATAATTAGATGGATCCTCCAACATTTGAATGGTTTCAATCAGCAGGCAATAATTCGTTAATCTCTGTTTTAATAAAGTTTTGGAAAAAATACATTATAGCATGTACTGTTAGCACATCTTTCATCACTGTTTGCTGCAGGGAGAGCATGCAAGCCAGTCTAAACGCCAGATATGATCCGCGATTATCATACGAATTGTTAGCAAGACATTGCTTGGAATTGTAAAAAACAAATGTATAATTTGTCTTCGTTTTGACTTCTCCCAGTACAGCGTTATTCACAATGGATGAAAAACACGATGCCGACAAGTTTTGTTGAGTTGTTTTCATATTTATTTGTAGTTTTAAAAGGTTGCCTTGATGCATTGTGGAAGCATTTCTCATGGTAACGGATGGTAACATTCGAACCAAATTTGAGATCTCTTTTAAATACAGTGGGGCAAATAAGTATTTAGTCAACCACCCATTGTGCAAGTCCTCAAACTTCAAAAGATTAGAAATACCTGTAATTGTCAACATGGGTAGACCTCAAACATAAGAGAAAAAATGTGAAAAAAAAGAAAATCATATTGCATGATTTTCAAGTTAGAGTGGAAAATATTCATTGGTCACTTACAAACAAGCAAGATGTATGTAAATATAATTACAGTGAAGAAAATAAGTATTTGAACACCCTGCTATTTTGCTATTTCTCCCATTAAAAAAAAATCATGGAAAGGTCAGAAATTTTCGTAGGTGCATGTCCACTGTGAGAGAGATAGGCTAAAAAGAAAAATCCAGAAATCACAATGCATGATTTTTTAGCAATGTATTTGTGTAGTACAGCTGCAAATAAGTATTTGAACACCTATGTATCATCTAAAATTCTCACCGTGAAACACCTGTTAGTCTGCCCATTAGAAGTCCACCTGCACTCCATGTATCATCCGGAATCAGATTCACCTGTTCTTGGTCGTTAGCTGCATAAAGACACATGTCCACCCCATACAATTAGTAAGACTTTAACTTCAAACATGGCGAAAACCAAAGAGCTGTCCGAAGACAGTAGACAAAATTGTACCTCCACAAGGCTGAAAAGGGCTACAGAGCAATTGCTAAGTAGCTTGGTGAAAAAAGGTCCACTGTTGGATCAATAATTAGAAAATGGAAGAAGCTAAACATGATGGTCAATCTCAATCGGAGTGGAGCCCCATGCATATATTACCTCGTGGGGTCTCAACAATTCTAAGAAAGCTGAGGAGTCAGCCCAGTACTACACAACAGGAGTTAGTCAATGACCTGAAAAGAGCTGGAACCACTGTTTCCACGGTTAATGTAGGTAATATAAGAAGACGTCGTATTTGTATTGAAACGATAACGCTATGTCTTCTGTTTTAAACTTTCAAAGCAGCATGCAAAGTTAGTGTGAAAACACTCCGGAGGATTTACAAAATAAACAGATAAAAACTTCATCAGCAGATCAGTTTAAGTGCAAAGTCTGTTTTTGTCCTTTCATGCCCAACTTCTCTTAAAATTATCATCTTCATGGCCACTTTCTTCCTCTTCCTCTTCATTCTTTATCAGACCATAGCAAAAAGTTCAAAAAGACAGAGTTCTCGAGACGCAAATGATCAGTTTATAGTTGAATCAACGCTCAATAATAAGAGAAGACATCAATGAATTTGAAACTATGTAAGGCGAAAGGATGAGGACCCAAACGGATAAAATGTTCCAACCTGTTGTAAAAGCCCTCCCCTGAGAGCCCTTTCTTTTTTAAAATCCCAGGTTACAAAAAGCATATCTGCCCTACAGGTTGAGGAATCAAAGAACAGAAACAATGTCAGCCAAAAGTTACAATGATGCACGTAAATAGTCCAATAACAGTCATGTATAATAGTCAAAGTAACACAATGGTATCTAATATTTTAAACAGAATAAACCGTTTCAGTAAGTGGATTACAATTGGATAGAAATAGCTTCGAGTCACAACAAATGCAAATACCTCTTCTATTTTGTAAAAATAAACATTTCTAGGAAAATAGCTAGTGTCACTCAAAACCGAGTCATACTCTCAAAGGATGTTTGGGCATTAAAGTCATCGTAAAATCCGACTGTTTTTTCTTCGGGTATTTTAAAATCTGGTTTTCATCTGCTGTTAAGTCTTTGTTTGGAGTAAGGTCCCTACATTCACTTCTCAGGTTTAAATGACGTGACATTCATTTGGATAATGCTTTTGGAAACCTTGTGGATCATTGAACATAAAACCTTTTGAGTTCTTCTTGTCTGTCTGATTGAGTTTTCGCAAAACAGCTCCAAAGGAAGAACCAAACACCTGAGAGACTAGTTCATTAATCCAATCACTTTGCAGTTGCTGCTCCCGGCACTCATAAATGATGCACAGCTCAAAGCAAGCTCGTAGGCTGAGCGCAAGGCTATTGTATTGGCAAAGGCAAACAATTCATCTTTTTTTGGATATTTTTCATCTAACTTATTGGTCGTCAATCACCGAGCTGCATTGCCTTATGAATACATGCATTTTTTTTATGTTATACTGAAATTTTAAGGAACCACCTTCATTGAGCAATGATTGATCAGGTAATGAATAGCACTGATGTCATTTTCACAGCACTGGATGCAACAGATATCAAAGTCGGATCGCAGTGGTAAGAGCACAGAGTGCTAACCACAAAGCAACTAAGATTGTAGATTACAAGTATAGAAGAATTTTCATTGCATTGTATCTCATCATCACAGTTTCTTTACAGTGCCACGTTGTAAAACGTTGTAATGAAGCAACTGGGATGGAATTTAGCCAAAACAACGCTTTGCCATTTGTTCAGCATTTGATGTAACAGGAATCAAACCCGGATCGCAGCGCTGACAGCACTGAATTCTAACCACTAAGCTCCTAGGGTTGTAGATTATAAAGACAATGTCTTTTTATTTGATCTCATCATCGCTATTTTTTATAGTGTCACGTCGTAAACCGTTGTAATGAAGCAACTGGGAAAGAGTTCAACCAAAACAAGGCTGTACCATTTGCTCAGCATGGGATGTGATGGGAATCAAACCCAGATCACAGCAGTGACAGCACTAAATTTTAACCAGTAAAATACTAGGATTGTATATTTTAAAGTAAAGTTCAATGCATTTTATCTCATCATCACAGTTTTTTACAGTGTCCAGTGTAAAACATGGTAATCAAGCAACTGGGAAAGAGTTCAGACAAAACAACGTTGTACCATTTGCTCAGCATTGGTTGTAACAGGAATCAAACCCGGATCGCAGAGGTGGAAGCGCCAAATCCGAACCATCAGGCTACTAGGATTATAGATTAGGGGCAGGCGAATCAATTTAAATGTTTGTGTTATCGCTATTAAGAAAGTATTTGGATCGGATCGATAGTATTGTCCTGGGATTGATATTTCACTTCTCTGAAGAGAGGGCAAAATTGATTCATCCACTCCTACAAGAAGCTGAAAATAACAGAAGCAAACAGGAAGTCCAGCATGGTGTGGACTTTTTTTCTACTTCAACAAAGGACAATGCCAGGCGTCATGTGTGTGGTAAAGTGGTCTGCTATTGTGGCAACACTATAAATTGTCATAAACATATGAAAAAGAGCAATGAGCTGCAACCAAAAATGAAAACATGTTACTGTTCCTGAACAAAAACCTGAATATCAGTTGTCACAATGGCAACAGTGCCAATGAGATTCAATAAATACTCGATTTGCATTGCTGACTTTATTTTCAAAACACCTTGCAATGAAACGTACTTAAGTTGTTTTGTTGACATTGTTTTTGTTTTATTGCACAGTATTGACAGTTGTAATAGAAATATGTATCTATATTTTTATATACTGGTAAAGTGTTCAATTTAGATATTAAAAAAAAAGAAACATTTTCAGTGCCTAAAATATTTGTGCTGTGTGTATCAAAATGATTAACAAATTTAAGGCAATAAGGGTTTAATTACTAAATGATCATGACATGTCAAGCAAAATGTATTGGCATTAATCGATACTACTCTGTATTTGCTAGGATGGTGGACCAAAACTCCCAGTATCGCCTATCTCTTTCAATGATGACTAAGAAAACACCATTGCATTTTATCTTATTATCACACTATTTTTACTCCCGTTGCCACGTCATGATAATGTTGTAATGGGGCATTGTGGGAAATAGTTCAGCCTATCAAGATCCCAAGTGGTCTCATGAATACGTAAAATTGAACATATTTTGTATTGTTAGTATTGTTATTTTTGGGCTGGGCCGTGAATATATAGTCAGAAATTAAACCGGGATACAGAAAATATTGCCGACTACTGATCCAAATAATGATATCAATGTGAATGTGTGTATTTGAAGGGAAATAAATGTGAAACTGATAAAAATCCATGCTTTAGTGTCCTAAGGGGGCAAACATGATAGCGATTGAATAAATGTACCATCCCTTTGCTGCATGATGTTGTAATTCAATCTTAGCAAAGATCTTTACAGGCCAGCCAGGGCCTCCGCCATCAGTTTCACGCTGCCACCGGAGCTCCTCATCTCACAGATAAATTCGCATGACAGTCTGCGAAACGCTCCCATAACCAATGACACGGGATGATTTCCCGCCTGTGACAAGCTCCGGTATTGAGTATGATAACACTTACTTTGTCTTCATCCTTGGCTGGAGTATAATATCAATCCGTTTGATGATCCAACAAAGCGAGCGCAGCACTTGTGTATCAATCTTCATACATGGCTGCCTAGTGTCTAACAAAGAAGCCAGAATGGGATCATTCAATCACTCGCCGGCCCGTGCAGTTGGCCTTCGCTACAGCTCAAGCGTTTCATTCCTTGTCAGTTTCTTTCCTATTTTTCATGCTCTTGCTTTTTGCTGTCTCTGCCGCTTACCTGTTAGGGATAAAGACACACATCTCAAATGATCATATCACTCTGTGTTTATCATAAGTAAATGTGACACTTTCAGATAGATCGTAGAAAACATGTACATACTGTAGCTCCTTGCTTTGGTTACAGCTGCACAGATTTATCTTTGTTAGCTTTACGGTAGGGTGGAATATACAGATTTACTGGATGCCCTCCCCTTTCAATTGACACCCATAATTTATGCACAAAGTGCAAAGTTACTTTAAACATGTGTCTTCAAACCAAAAAGTGATCCTTTTATGTAGGGTAGCTTTGTGACTTGAAGTGTTTTACACAATATTTAACATTGTGTACGATTGCAAAAGCTCTTCAGGTGAGTTTATCATTAATTATTAAACTTGATTGATATAAAATTAACCCCTACTTGCAGTATAAAATGCAGCATAGAAACATATTCAGAACTGATAATTTGGATGATCATATTCTGAGAAGAAAATGAATCCCTGTCGAAAGAGTTTTGTGTTCTGAAATAAGCGAATGGTTCTGTAGTTTGCAATAGTCTGTGGTCTGTACAGCCCTTTGAGACTCCTTGTGATTAGGGCTGTACAAATAAACATGACTTGACTTGACCCGACTTACTCGACGCTCTCACTCTTACTGCTTGGACACTCATTGAGGCCTTTGAAAAAAATGCATAAATTAGCCGCATATTTGCAGAAGCCACAGGGTTGAAAGCTGCAAATAAGTATTTAAAATAGTATTTAAAGTATTTAGAAGAATTCTAATCCTGAAAGACCTGATGGTCCGTCCATTAAAAGTCCACCTGACTCCATGTATCATCCTGAATCAGATGCACCAGTTCTTGGTCGTTAGCTGCATAAAGACACCTGTCCACCCCATATAATCAGTAAGACTTTAACTTGAAACATGTCAAAAACTAAAGAGCTGTCCAAAGACACCAGAGACTAAACTGTACACCTCCACAAGGCTGGCAAGGGCTGCGGAGCAATTGCCAAGCAGCTTGGTGAAAAAAGGTCAACTGTTGGATCAATCATTAGAAAATGGAAGAAGCTAAACATGACCGTCAATCTCAATTGGAGTGGAGCCCCATAAAATATATTACCTTGTGGGGTCTCAATAATTCTAAGAAAAGTAAGGAATCAGCCTGGAACTACACGACTGGAGTTGGTCGATGACCTGAAAAGAGCTGGGACCACCGTTTCCAAGGTTACTGTAGGTAATACACTATGACGTCATGATTTGAAATCATGCATGGCACGAAAGTTTCCCCTGCTTAAATCAGCACATGTCAAGGCCCGTCTTAAGTTTACATATGACCATTTGGATGATACAGAGGAGTTATGGGAGAAAGTTTTGTGGTCAGATGAGACTAAGATAGTACATTTTGGTCATAATTTCACTAAGCTTGTTTGGAGGAAGAGAATGAAGAGTTCAATCAGAAGAACACTATCCCTACTCTGAAGCATGGGGGTGGTAGCATCATGCTTTGGGGGTGTTTTTTCTGCAAATGGGACAAGATTGGTGCATTGCATTAAAGACAGGATGACTGGGGCAGTATATTGTGAGATTTTGGGGAACAACCTTCTTCCCTCAGTCAGAGCATTGAAAATGGGTCATGGCTGGGTCTTCCAGCACGACAACGACTCGAGGCACAGAGCCAGGAAAACCAAGGCTCGGTGGCTCCGTAAGAAGCAAATCAAGGTTCTAGCATGGCCCAGCCAGTCTCCAAACCTGAACCCAATCGAACATCTTTGGAGCAAGCTCAAACTCCTTGTTTCTTAGTGACAGCCCAGAAACCTGACTGATCTAGAGAAGATCTGTGTAGATGAGTGGGGCACGTTCCCTCGCGAAGTGTGTGCAAACATGGTGAAAGGCTACAGTAAATGTTTGACCTCATTAAGAGCAAACAAAGGCTACAGTACCAAATATTAACATTCATTTTCTCATAGCTGAAAATAGGTATTTGAACACCTATCACACAAGTAAATTGTTTAAAAAATCATGAATCACGATTTCTGGATTTTTCTTTTTACTTTATCTCCCTTACAGTGGACATGCACCTACGATGGAAATTTCAGACCCCTCTATGATTTCTAAGTGGGAGAAATAGCAAAATAGCTGGGTGTTCATATAACACACTAGTATATATATATATATATATATATATATATATATATATATATATATATATATATAATGTTGGTGGTTATAGTACAACTCAAATGAGATTTTCTTGTTTTCTATTGACGTCTGTATTAAAAGATGCACTGCAATCTGTTTCTTACAACAACGATGCGCTCTTCCGGTGAAATATAGCTCAATCAGCAGCTAGCCAGCAATCAACTTTTACTTGTCACTTTTGATATATCCAATCATAGCTTTGGGATGTTTTGCCATGTCTAATGTTGTGTGAAAATTGCCTTTTCATATTCTTTATTGTCTCTCTCTTTTTTTCGCCTCCATCGACAAAAAAATGTGTGCACCCTTTTCTGAAATAAAAGCTCAGAGGGTACTGGGGAGATGAGCGGATGGGGGGAGGGGTCTTCTGTCGGAGGGGGGGAAGCAATGAAATTTGAGCCGTTTAAAACTGTATCATTTTCTGACCATACCTTAGGGCAACTGGGCGTTTATCGGTGGGGCCGGAGAAGCAGAGATCACCGGACTGGTAATTGTTTCCTCTAAATCTGCTGAGCTCTGAGGAACACCGAGAGCAGTTTTTCATCAGACGGAGAATGAGAAGCTGAGAGGACAATACAAAGAAAAGCAAAAAATGCTTTCGTCTACATTTGTTGCTTTTATCACTTCGCCAAACAAGTGAGCTCGCCCGATTGCCTCCCGTGCTAGATTACTATATAAACGTAGTTCGGTAATATATTTAGAACAACATTTTAACCTAAACTACAATGGACAGTGTCTGCTATATAGTGATTCCAAGTAGTAAAAAAATGTCATTAAAATAAGTAATCATATAAATGTGCATTTTTTTTAAATACTCCTAGGTCAATAAATTTGCATTTATTTGACATAACAAGCGTCCGTTTAGAGGAAGTTTAGAGGAAGTTGAAAATATTGTCTACCTCTTTTCTTTTGTTCTTGTATTTTACTTTCTATTTTTCCAGTTTTTCTATTTGTTCTTTTCATTTTTCTTGTGTCTTTTGGCTTTCTTTTTATTACATAATTTTCATTTCTTTCTTTCTTTTTTGTTTACTCACTTTACTTTTTTTTCATTGTTTCCACTTTTTTGCCCAAATGTACCCTTTCTCCCTTTTCCTGGCTTTTTTATATTTTTCCTTTCCCCCTTCTCTTTTTCCTTCCTATTTTGCATTTTTTTTATTTCATTCTTTTTTACCTTTTCATTTTTTGTCTGCCTCTAATAATCTATTCACTTTCTTCTTGTACTTTCTCCCTTTTCCTTTTCTTTTTATCCTCATTTTTCGTTGTCCTTTTTCTTTCCTTTTTCCCTTTTTCATTATTTTTTGTTCATTTTCTTTTTTCTTGTCTTTTTTGGGACTTTCCTGTCCTTATTCTACTGATTTCTTTTTTTCCTGTATTCACTTTCTCTCCCCCTTCATCTTAACCTTTCTTATTTTCAACCTTTTTTCTTTTTTGTCATCATATATTCCTTAATCTTTTATTTTCTCTCATTTGTCTTTCTTTACTTTCTGTTCCCCTTTTCCTTTCTCCCCTTCTATTGATCCCTTCATTTTTACATATAACCCTTTTATTTTATATTTTTTTTTCCATTTACCCTTGTTTTTCTTTTCTTTTTTTTTAATTTTCTTTTTTTTTCTTTGCAAAAGGTGGGCCAATGTATGGCACTTATTCAAAAATGTTTGTTTCTGTAGCAGGGCAAACAATCTTATTGTTTTAAAATGAATAAAGATGTATACATTTTATTTATACAGTCCGTGGTTCCTTCTTTATAAGGGTCATAAAAAACATTTTGGGCGTTTCCAAACATTTGCTGTTTTTTTGTTTTGTTTTTTGTTTTCGTCCAATTTGGCTCTTTTAGGTTGCCAAGCCATGCACTTTATACGACAGAGACATTTAGTGGTCAAGTATTACACACTGTCCCCTTAAGAGTCAGGCACTATCAGGCCTTTGGACACTTATTTGAAACGGTGTAAGTTAGGAGAAAAACACATTTAGTAATTTGTATTCCATTTGACAAATAAATAAATAAAGCATTTACACCCTTTCAACTTTCCCAAAAGGCCTGCTGCTCTTATTTGTAATGTAATATTCACTTCATGCAATGCAGGGATCAAAAAATAAATAAAACAAAACTCTGCCAAGTGCACTTGGATCAAATTTGTCTCCATTCCTCCTTTTATACAAACACTAAGTGATTTAGATAAAACGGCCTCTTGCCACTTTACTTTCATCAATGTCGCAGCTATCTCGGAGTTTTTGATACTATGCGTGCGTTTGGCTTTGAAATTCTGAAATTTAGTGTTGCGGTATTGGCTCATTTTTCATATCCATTGTTGACTTGTCAGTGTGTCATAGCTGGTCCACGGAGTTGTTAGATCAGTCCAAATGTATAAATCATCCCGGATCTGACACGCTCATTTAATAAAGGGCCTGGCGAAACAGCGGCATTATTAATGAAAAAATCCCTTCACCTTTTTTGGGGGGCTTTTTTTCGATCAACATGGATATTTGGTGTGATTTCCCTCAGTAGCCTGTTGGCAGGCATGCAGGCTGTCTGTCATTTATCATCATGTTATGTGTGTCAAAGTGCTGAGTTTTTCCAGTTACGAGGGCTCAGAAAAATCACTTTGCATATTAAGAAAAGGGGAAAAACTCTGGAGAGTAAGGGTAGGCAGATCGATCCAAGTATCGATATTATCGATACTGAAGGAGTACATGGATTAGATTGATACTATTCTCACGGGATAAAGAACAATTATAAAGGGTTTGGCGCAGCTCATCAGTAAGTATCAAGCCTTTGGGAATGATTTTCGTATGAAATTCACCATTAGATGGCAGGAGTGTTTTGATCAGATCTTTGTCACCAAATCGAGGAAGCCCCACTTCCTTATTTTGCTTCCTGTATCCAGTGATCGGGTCTGTGCGGGCAGCCCCGAGTAGGCCTACTGAAGCAGTTTGGTGAGAAAAGTGATACAAATACAGATTGGGACAGACAGAGCACGTTTCTTTTTAAAAAAAGATAACAGTCCTTTCGTCATCAGTCTTTTGTCATCAGCGTGACAGAGAAGGATGTTTGGTGCACCTCTGCAGGAACGCGATCGCCATGATGACAGAAATTATGTGATCACGTCAACGTAATCATTAGGAGCTGAAATGTGAATTCATCGTTTATGCATAGGTTCAGTGTTCTTGCGTTCCAATGTATTTTGCAAGCAAAGTGAGCTAGTGTTCATGATTGTATAGTTTTGGAAGTATCACAAATTCATAAAAATGCAACCAAGTGAGCGTTCTGCCTGATAAACGTTCTTTCACGAAAAACATGTTTTTCTTTGAAACGAGTACATGTATTTCAATAAACCTATCGGTGTTTAACTGTTTTTTTAGTAAACGATTGTAAAAGCTAGAAACAAACTGTTTTTAATGAAAGGTGATATGAAGCTTTCTTTTGATATGGCTTATACGTATAGAGCTACAGAACCAAATTTCCTGTAAGTCTTCAAAAATGAGTGAAAATTGGCTTCCCATTTGAAAGAAACTCTTGGCGTCGAGTTAAGCAGCACAACAATGATGGTGTTAGTGAATTAGAGGGTTGTACAATACAATTATCAAATTGGATCAATGGTGTATACTTTATTTATACTTTATTTGCACTGCTTGACTTTATTTTCAAAATATTGTGCAATGGAAGATATTTTAGTTGTCATGTTGACTTCGTGGTACACAGGGTTCGTACAACCTTTTCATCGCCAAATTCAAGCATTTTTTAAGAACTTCCAAAGCCATTTTTCAAATTTCTACAATCCCCTGCATCCTGGCCTCTTCACCGGTCCTCTTTGGCAAGACGCATAGGGGTTGATGATGCTTCACATGACAACGCCATACAAACGAATGCCAGCTGCCGTTAGTTATGAGGGATGAAGAAATGCAATAACAAAGCAAAGCAACTACGTCAGGTGTGCCTGCATCATTTTTCAGCAGACTGGATTTGTTTCTCTTCATTTAATGCATGGTCAATAGAGTCATACTGATAAGAAACATAGAAACGATTTCATGCATTTACAAGCACTTCACCCAAATTCAAGCAGTGTTTTAATCTTTAAAACTCAACATTAAAATTCAAGTATTTCTTCAAGTAATTGTTCAAACCCTGTAAACGGTATTTGTATTTTTGTCATACAGTAACCCCTTGCCGTATTGCGGTTTACTTATCGCGCTTTGTGGTCTACATTCTGATTGGCTTAACAGCGAAAGATGCTTCCTAACGGCAACAAATTCGGACTTCTACACGCTAAACTTGCACATACAGGTCTTTGGCTCCATGGCACTCGAAATTGTTTGATAATGGAAAAATATATGGTTACCGTAGGACAAAACCAAAAGGTAAATGCAGTTTTCCATAATTTCCAAATGATGGAGGCAAAATATAATGTAAATTGGATCGTGTCCTTATTCCATACAGTTGTGCGATTTAAACAGCAAAATTATTTTAAAATTATAATTTGACAGTACAGGCGGGCCATCGGAACATTTATACATTTATAAAATACTGTTTTTTTTATTTGTAAAACAAATATTTGAGCCTGTAAATTGGGTTAGTTCTTAAACAATAAACACATATGTGTATAAATAAATATTTCTACTGCACAGGTTTTTGACTATTGCAGGATTTTGTCGGAACATAACCCCTGCAAAAATGATTTTGCTGATTTTTGGGGTTTAACTCCCTTGAAATTTGTTCCAAATATTTGTGATAGAACTATTTATATTCATTTTTATACTGTTAAAGACACAGTGTGTATTATTTGACCATTAGAAAACACTGTACTGTGTAGTGCAACAGAAAACAATTACTTCAACCACAAGGAAGAATGCCAGGTACGGAGACTCAAATTGACCAAAATTCAACATGTTCTTTACATTTTTTGCCCATCCTTTTTAATGTTTTTGGGTACCTTAAAAAGAAAGATGGCCGACAATGTCAGGTCCCTATAGATGAGGCTCATGTTACGTCAAATAAATGCAGATATCTTAAGCTTTGCACATTTTAATGACAGTTCATGTAATTTTTGCTTATTATTTAAAACAAATATTGTTTTTGTATTTTAAAAATTTCATTAACACGTTTTTTTAACCACTGGGAGGAACTAAATCATAAACACTGCCTCTTAAAAGGAGGGCTCGGCAAACGTTTTCGGTTTGAAAGAAAAAACGGATTGATGTACGGACGGTCTCCCACTTACAACCATTTGACGTGCTTAAAACGGTAGATACGAACATTTTTTTTCGGAATGTCGAAAAATATCCGGACATTACTGTGAGTTAGAGTTTATATCATGTGCACCTTTTTCCAAGTACAGGACATTACTGTAGTGCTTCTTTCCGCCGCTACCAGCGTGTGGTGGTGCTGTGAGAGGTCACCCAGCATCCACCCCGAGATAGAAATCCAGGTTCTACTTCCTAGTTCGTGTGTAAACAGATTGCACTGTATCTCTAGCGCGCTAAGTACTTATTAATTATTTAATATATCGTGCATCTTTTCAATATGCTTGATGTAAAGTGTAAAGAAGAGATGAGACGTTTCTTTTGAAATGAAAGTGGATTAAGAATAATAGATGCGGTTGAGAAAATAGTTGGATCGCTTTTTTCGTCTACTCTACCACAGAGGAGGACCTCTTGAACCCATCTTCCAAAAGTAAGTTAAACTTAATTTTATTTATATTTATAGAGCCTATTCTTTTATGAAATGTTTTTTTTTAGTACAAAATAATACAGTTTACTTATACAAGCCTTAAACGTACTTATATAAACCTTAAACATACAAAATATAGCACTGAAGCAACTCACGAACAAAGTCAAAATCTCGTTCGAAAGTAGGGCAGCGTCTGTATTGCATTTTTTGATAGAGAGTCTTAAATCCGATACCTCGGCAATACAAAAGGAAAATACATAACATAGGCAGATCCATTTTTGCGCATTTACCTTTTCCTGCACAAGTTGTGTTTCATTGTCTATTTATTTATAAAGGGACAATTCAATCCAATTGGTTTTGCAATGCACAAAATATACAAAAAATATAATCATTTACGGAAAAACTTTGATTAAAAGTAATAGCAAGGTAATATCACTCTTTTTTCATGGCAAGTCAAAATTATGTGTACAGCACTTAATCACAAAATGTCTTAAAGGACTGCACAGGCAATAATTACACCACCCCCTCTGACCTTATCGTGTTAAGCCCTTAATTTGGTTATTTGCATTAAAATAAAGGTAAACAGGCTACTTTAAAAGTGTTGTATTGCATTTGGTGACATCCAGGGGACATATTAAAAACGGCAGGTTTTGCATTGTTTGACTAAAAGCAGCACCATTTTTTTCTTATGCTTCTCTCAGCATTGTCTTGTGAGCCAAACCGAGTCTGTTGGCGGGCCTGATGCGGCCGTAGTTAAGTGACCTCTGCTCTAAAGTTTGCAGGTATTTCATTAAAAGGGAGAATGTGTAGAGCCTAATACAAGCTAGCTCAAGGAAGCAAAGGGTATCGGATCGGTATCAAACGATATTACCCAGTATTTACTTGGATCAGTTCGATACCCAAATCCCTGGTATCGCCCACCCCTGCTGGAGAGGAGGGTGTGTGTGCCTGAACCTTTCACATCCCTCAATAGAGTGGCGGTTCCAACTCCAGAGCCTGTGTTATTGTTTTCCATCTGTGAAATAAAGTAACAGGTACTTAATGTAGCAAAAACAATTTGTACAGCAGTTCTTTTTCCCCATGGAAAGTGTGCAGCGCTCGCTGAGGGCTCCCCTTATCTCAGCAAGGCTAATCCATTTTCGCACTGCGCTCCGGCGCTCTCATTTTACAGCTGAGGAGCTCCTCGACTCCACGCTGGGCTTGAAATGGGACCCCAGTCACGGAGGCCCCTTGGAGTTTGCGTAGGTAAGTGTGCAGAACAAATGCTGAAAAAGTCTTTAAAAAGTTAAAGGCACTAGTTTGCCGCTTTATTCCACCTTTTACGTGCTTCCTACCTGATCACCTGCATTTTAGACTTTCCCAGAGGGGCTACTTTGCAGGAGCACGTGTAATGTCAGAAGAAGCGGGAAACAAACTCTTCTGATAAAGAGTTCAATCCTGATTAGCCTTTTCTGGATAAATAGCTGTGGTGAAACATTCAATAATATTTGGAACACTGATTAGAAATCAGCAGTCATTGTCATAGAGTCACAGTGTTAATTAATTTGATAAGTTTGAAATGAGAGATTTTTCACTTTCTATTATTTATTCGATTCGTATGAAAAGCGTTTATTTTTTATTGAAAGAAAATACCAAATATACCTACTGTATTGATATAAGGTAGCCTCTAAAGAACACCCGGGTCGCCTGTAGAATAGTTCTAATAGCTCACCAGTGATAGGACACTGGGATTTCTGAAGACATTTGAAAATTGATCTACAGGTACCTACATGCCTACCTACCTACCTACTTACTAGGCCCCAAAATATTTGGCCAGACACACAATTCTCATAAGTTGGGCTCTACAAGCAACCACATTGTCAGACCCAGAACAAATGGTAGACCCAATCGCGTAACGTTTCACACAAAAGTTTATTGGGATATCGAGGAAACAAACGCCAGCGATCCAGTGCTCGCTGGACAGAGGGAGCAAGCAGCTCTCGGGATCGGAGCGTGATCAGAATGCGGAAGTGATTCGCCGGGATGGAAGATCGGAGCGTGGTCAGGGGCAAACACGGGTCGATAGCCGAAGCAGGGGGTCAGAGATTGGTCAAACGGACAAAGCGGGCCAATGGCTGGAGACAAACGGGGAATCGGGAACAGACGAATGGTATACGGTTGAAAACGGGACTGACAGGAGCCAGAGTCAAAGTGCTTGACTTGCGTATGCAGAGGTTTGGTGATGGACTGACAAGGAGTGACTGGGGTACTGGATATGAATAGGAGGGGAATCAATCCGGCAACTAGGAGCAGCCGGCGCCAAACGAGCGGGCACAGGTGAGTGTAATGAGTAATCATGGCACACATATGACTTGAACTGCCATATCTTGACTAAAAAAGAAGGAATTGTACACACTTTTTCCAAATTCAAGAAATGTTATGGGCTCTCAAGTAAATAGGCAGTTAAGTTTAATCCAAACAAAAGGAGTGTTGTCAATGTTTTGTTGCAACTCGTTTTTAGGCAATCACTGCCTGAAGTTTGGAACCTATCAATAACACCAAACACTGGGTTTCTGCCTCTTTAATGCTTTGACAGAACTTTACAGCAGCACCCTTGAGACGTTGCCTGTTTGTGGGTCTTTCTGCCTTAAGCCTAGTCTTGACCGAGGGTAAAACATGCACGATTCGGTTGAGATCCGGAGTTTGACTTGGCTATTGCAGAATAGTCCACTTATTTGCCCTAATAAACTCCTGATTTGCTTTTGCTGTATGTTTCGGGTTATTGTCTATCTGCACTGTGAAGCGCCGTCCAATCCCGGCCACCGACCCGTTTTTCCGTCCCTGACACCGCCATCGCTCGCCACAGAAGATCCACATCTGTGTTGGGATCACAATACGAGTACAAGAGCGACTTGCCTCCCGCGTCCAGCGAACACCTGATCGTGGGCGCAGCCCTTCCTTTTCCCTTCAATAAAACTTACAGAATTGGGTCCTGTTTCTGTTCTGGTCCTGACAGAATTAGATTGAAAAAATAAAAATAAAAAAAATAATGGCTAAAGTTCAATAAACTTGTGTCAATACTAAACAGTGTGCAACTCTGAGAGAGATAAAAGTGATATAGAGGACCTTTCTAATGCATTTAATGTTTTTTTTTTTTTACCATCACCTCCATGAGACTAATTATGTTTATATGTGTTCTGTAGCAGCACGGCGGCGCGGTGGTTAGCGCGTGTGCGGCACAGTTCGGAGGTCATGAGATCGAACCGGTTTCTTCCCACATTCCAAAAATATGCATGTCAGGTAAAATGGCTGGTCCAAATTCTCCCTAGGTGTGAATGAGTGAGTCGATGGTTGTCTGTCTCTGTGTACCCTGCAACTGGCTGTTAACCAGTTCAGGGTGTCCCCTGCCCACTGCCCGAAGATAGCTGGGATGAGCTCCAGCACCCCCGCGACCGCGGATAAGAGGTGCAGATAATGGATCGATGTGTTCTGTATCTGTGATGACTGGAATTACTGCTTTATTCTTTATTTTTATTATTAATTCAAGTTCCAAATTTCATAGAGCTTCTTTGAAATCAATGTAGGCTTATAGTCTACAACCCAAACATCTGTAATAACTGTTAAATTCCTCTCCAAATTTCTTCTTGCAAGCCTCCCATGCACACACACACACACACCCCACACACATGCACATCTTTAGTTTAATGACCCCAAACCAAATACATTTGACTCAAAGGTCATCAATAGTTCTCGAGAGGTTGCTTATAAAGAAGCAGGTGTTGCTTGCCTTCTTGTCTTCAGACAATGGCAAGAGGAGTAAAAAGAATCAAAGACCTAAATAACCCTTTTTTTCCATGTGCTAAAAATGCTAATATATTTCCACATTGAGTCCAAAAAAATTAGAGTGAGCAGTCACTCGGTTACCCACTGGAGCCAGTTGTTTACGTTATTACGAGCCGGATTCTTTGGAGTGATTCGACATTTGCTTTCTCATCCATCTAAAAAATGCTGAAGCAGGCCAAGCTCCATTGCACTTGAATGGGCCACCTAGTCGCTACAGGAAGGGATTCATAATCACTAGCGAAATGACAGGTGGATCACATTTCTAAACTTTTGTTTGAGCACTGACGGGCTATCAATCAAGGCTAAGATGGTGTTTTCTTAACCTCGGCAATGCATTTAGTCGACATCCTTCTTCAGCTGAGGAAATGTAGCAAGTAGGAGATTATAGAAGAGGCTTTGAAATTTGAAGATGCATGGAAACTAAAAATGTGTTTGTTGCTATGTTCTGGTTTCAGAACTTTTGGGAAAAAAAAAAACTCAAGCAAAAACTGTGCTCAAAGGAGTATTGGATACACTCACAATTTTCCATTTCCCCTTAACTGAAAATTGTACAAAAATAACTCAATATTTGGATAACAAACATTCACAGCTCACTTGTTTACTAAAAGTGGTCCATAGTAGCTTCCTAAACCCTTAGAAAAAGAGCACAATAATCCCTCCTTTTTTGGGGTGGTTGCATTCCAATAATAACCCCTGATGGTCAAAATTGGCGAAGTAGAAACCTTTTTTATTTTTTATTTAAAGGCATAATGGCCCAATTGTTGCCAGCCATTCTACTTGGGAGAAGTTATTGGAGCAGCAGTTTGTTAAAATAGCATCAAGGAACCACTAGGAGTGCCAAAGGAGTGGCAAATGCAGCTCGAGAACCGCTTGTACACAAAAGACAATGTTTAGAGATGTTGTAAGTATTTATTGTGGATTACCACAAAACCCAGGTAAACACACTTGCAGAGGCCTAAAGTACAATTATGTACATTTTCACAAAAGTCGGTTCAGCCATAACATACAAGCACACCCAAAAATCGTGCTTTTATAAAGTATTTTTTTATTTAGATATCAACCCTACAAAATATATTGACTGCCATATCTATTAAATTTGTGTAATTTGAAAATATATTTACAGTAAGTATGAATGTCATTTTAGACTGTACTTCTCAGGAAGGTATGGTGCCAATTTACAACATGGCCATTTTGACTACCACAAAGGCGTAGTGTTGTTTAATTACAACAGATACATGACATGCAATAGTTTGCATTTGACGAAAGTACTTCACAAAAAAATAAGTAAATGTTCTCGTGATTGTAATAATTACCGACATGTTTAAAGGCGGGCAGCACAGCGGCGCAGTGGTTAGCACGTGTGCGGCACAGTTCTGAGGTCGTGGGAACCTCCTGCATGGGTTCAAATCCAGCTACCGGCCTTACTGTGCGGAGTTTGTATGTTCTCCCCGTGCTTGCGTGGGTTTCCTCCGGGCACTCCGGTTTCCTCCCACATTCCAAAGACATGCATTTCAGGTGAATTGGCCGGTCCAAATTGTCCCTAGGTGTGACTGAGCGAGTGAGTTGTCTGTCCCCGTGTGCCTTGCATTTGGCTGGCAACCAGTTCAGGGTGTCCCCTGCCCACTGCCCAGAGATGGCTGGGATGGGCTCCAGCCCCCCCGCGACCCTAATAAGGATCAGCGGTACAGCTGATGAGATGAGATGAGATGTTTAAAGGCAATATACTTACTTAAGTCTGATTAAATCCACTCCAGTGTTGTTGCGCAGTCAAAGTGATGCCCCTGTGGACCGGGCTTCGAAAGAAATTCCCCACCCAAAATAATTGCAAGTATGAACAATAACACCCAATGAGTTTGCTAATGACAAGTAAGTCAACAACAACAAAAACAGTTCTACCCCTTTTGGAAGAAAATAATGTTAAGCTGGGTTTTACAGGGTTTAAATGTTCAATTACTAATTATCTGCAGTGAATTACAAAGGTAGTCCACTTTATGAAAATGTATTATGTTTGAATTTTAAAATGTATCGACTCGGACCAATGTGTACCGCCTGAAATACTGAAAGCGCCCAGTTGCCAGCCTTGAGTGCTTTTTCAATTTACAACTTGAATAGGACTAAAGAGCCTAAGTACGAATGTCGGCACTGCTGGACTAAAACCCCTTGCATCAAATCAACTTGGAACGTTCCCATAAGCATGAAGACAGACTACTCTCACGTTTCTAAGTACAGAAGTCCACGTTGGGTTACTTTGTTACAATTGACTGCAAGCTTTCCCTCTCGATCCATCATTTCAGGATTACGAGACTTGTGCATGGCACTGTCGCCTGCTCACTGGGGGTAATAATTGCTATGAAATAGTGTTATGTACAGCTGAAAGGTAAGTGCTCTGATTGACTGTGAATACACTCCAAGGATTTCTGTTTCGCCCTACGTCCGGCCTCTCAGTTCTTCTTAACTCCACAATCCGTCCTGATACTTTTTTTTTTCTTTTTAGTGCTATGGATTTGTTGTCATGGTGGCCTGACAATCATACTGACATCACAGGCAGAAAATGAATTTTTTTCCCCACCCAGTCCTTGATTGACTCCATTTGTGGGGTGTAACTCTATCAGAAAACGCCAGTCTCCTGCTCATTCAGTCATCCTTTGTCAGACTTACTGGTGTGGAGAGGAAGAAAGAGGGTGAGGAAGTCAAGTTGAGATGTGGAGAATGGGAGGGTTGCAATGTAGGAACATGAACTGGGGGTTTTGAGTAAAAGGTCAGGGTGATATGAGTGGGAAGGTTTACTGTTTTAACTCCTAATTTAACCCGCATTCTGTGTTAGGGTCACCACCGACCTGTTCTGGATTTTAAAAGCATACAAAAACCACAAACAGTACCTTGTTTTTCGCGGGGTTGCGTTCCAAAAAAAAGTCCTGCGTTAGTCAAAACCCACAAAGTAGAAATATTTGTTTATGTATTTATCAGATATCAGAATCATATAATATACACGACTGTAATGAATTAACAACTATATATATGTAAATAAAAGCACAGAACACAGAATTGCCGTCTAATGAATGGTATTTTTTGTGATTAAACAATAGTACAACGAAAAAGGGAGGGCTTCTCCTTTGAGTGTACGGAAGTGATGTAGAGAGCGGCCAGCTAGCTGCACGCTAGCATCGGGGAACCTCGGGTGTATACAGGTTTCTGTCATGATTACAATTTAAGAGTCACAAATGTAGCAGTTTCCCATTAAATGTAGCTCCAGGTAATCCGTTTCATTGGTAATGGATCACGCGTTGGTGAAAATACTGCCTTTGCACGGGTGGCTTTTGAGATTTGTTATGTAGCCTCAGAAGTATGCCGGACTTGCTGCCCTGCTATTGCTTCCTGTCCCAATGCTGCCTTAGTCTCTTCCTGGACCTAAAAACAATCCACAGAGCACCCACTGGTGATCAATATGTATTTGGGAAATTCTGACTAACCTCAGAGTCCGATTTAATAGGGGAATTTTGCTTCAATATAATGAGCCGCTAAATTACTAGCTGTCACCCTGCTTCGCAGTTTGTTTTAGGTGGCCACTTTGACTTTTGGACCCGCCCGGCTGTTTGGCAGCATACACCAGCCTATCACAGTCCCCCACACACAGAGCCACGCCCAACCAACACACATCAACAACACTCAGAGCCATCTACAACCCGCCCCCATGGTAGCATTTGCTGTTTGTTGTCATCTACAAAACACAATGCTCAAAGAAAAACCCTTAAGTATCAGAACCATGAAATGTAAACTGATACAGCAAAAAAAAGTACTGTATATTCTGTACTATAAGGGGCACCAGAGTAAAAGGGGTACCCCCCAAAAATAGTATTTTGGCATATAGTATCCATATGTAATGCGCACTGGACTACAAGGTACATATAAATCAAAATTTTGTATGAACTACCATACTTATTCCTGTATAACCAAGTCATACACCTATTGTATATAGTCGTTCAATGCTTGATTAGTCAACGAATCGACCAGAATCACATTACATTGGATGCAACGGGAATCGAACTTGGGTTGCAGGCAATGAGAACACTACGATCTACCAGACCACCAGTGGTGCTGATAAAATGTGAAAAGGTGTTCCAGAAATGAATGGAGAATGGGGAAAACAGAAAGTTGTTCTCAAATATATAATTTAATACAAAAAAAGCACAGCGACAGAAAGCACTCTTTGGTGTGTCGTATAATGAATCAGACTCTGTGTTTATTTATATACTGTATTTCGGTACAACTTTCTGTTTTCTCCGTTGTATTTCAGTAGAACTTTCTGTTTTCTCCATTCTCTAACATTAGTTTATGTGACCAAGTAAGAATAGTGTAATAATGAGATAAAATCAAATGACATTTCATATGTCATCTGTATCACTTGGCGGTTAGTGGTTAAGTGTCAGTGCTCTATGATCTTTCTTTAAGTCCCGCATTCGATGCTTTGGGATTATGTTCGATTATGTTTTACAATTCATCCATGATTGCACAAATACAGCAGTTTACCATAAAACGTATACAATAACATACAAGCACCAACCGGGTATTAGGGCACACTTTCAAATTTCTGGCCTTTTTGGGTTTTCTAAGTGCATTCTAAAATCTGGATTATACAGTAACCGAAGGATGACCAAAAATGATAATGTATTTTAGTTTTTAGTGTATTTTAGTGATTTAAGACACGGGTTGCCACCGTCCTGTTAACAGGAGCCGTGTTACCTGAAAGCTAACATAAAAAGAGGGTTCAATTCCCCTCTGACGGGAGACAGACAATCATGACACTGTCATGCTGTGAGCCCCACAAAACAAATAAGCCTAACAATCGGACCGGGAAATGGATTGCGAGCGCTGCTTTACATGACATGCAACCGGCATTAAACAAGAAGAATTTGTCACGATGAAAAATGCTTCGACGACTGGGAGTCACCATGGGTGATATAGCGTGAAAATACATGTGCAAAATGACCTACTTGAGTTAATGCAGTATTTTTTTCAAACAACCTTGAAAAGACAGACTTAATACACCCCAGCATCAGTCAGTGTGGTCAATAGATGGGTTAGTTTTCCAATGCACGAGAAGGGCGGCAGTTGCTCACGGAGTAGGGTGCTCGTCTTGGGACCGAGAGGTTGCAGGTTCAATTAAAAGTTAAATGTTGAAGTGTCCTTGGGCAAGATGCTGAACCCCTAAGGCCCCCAATAAGCAGATAGGTGCCTTGCATGGCTGATGCCGCTATCGGTGCATGAATGGGTAAGTGTGAAGCACATTGATAAGCACTTTGGGAGATCTTCAATGACTATATAAATGCAGATCACAAACTACAAAGACTCAAAATGACTTAATTGTAGCGAATTTATTTTTATTTTGGCCAACCTTTTAGGTGTTTTTTTTGGAGTGTTCTTGGAATTTGCACGGCAAAAAAACTTTGTCAGGTCCCCCTAAGTGAGTCTCATGTTAAGCAAAAACAATATTATATTACACTTTATGTATTTTTCCATCATTCTCAAATGAGTATCGTGGATTTGAATAATTGTTTTTGCCACTATGAGGCGTTAAATCATACACACTCCCCCTTGAAACTAATAATAATGCTAGGCCTCTACTATGCAGGCTATAATCTGGCCCCGTGGCCGCAAGTTTGAGACACCTGGTAAGATCCAATGAACCAAAAAAATAATGAACGACTTAAAACAGGTAAAATGAAAAATAAAACCTCACTGTTCCTGAACAACAACCTGTTCATCTGTTGTCACTGGGACAACAGAACTCAGAGGGGGTTGTATCTGACCTACTAACTGTTCTTAGTGGTTGGCAATCCCCAATGTTGAAAGAGCCCTATTGGACCAGAAAAAGCTTTATATAAGTCTTTATAGGAACCAAACTCTTACTGTGTACACACACACACACACATATATATATATATATATATATATATATATATATATATATATATATATATATATATATATATATATATGCTGACCCCCGCTGTTCCTGATTAAAAAACCTGTAAATCAGTTGTCACTATGGCAACATATCCAATGAGAGACACTTAACACTTTATTCACATTGCTGACTTTACTTTCACAATATTATGAAATTAAAGGTACTTTAGTTATATTAAGTCACATTGCTGCTTTTTTATTGTATTGTGACATATTATTTTTGACCGGGTCGATTCAAAAGTTCCCATCATTGCCCACCCCTGTTGTGTATAGTCCAGACCTATTTTCCCTCTAATTTTTCATGTATCTGAGCAAACACACAAGCTCCCTGAGCAAACTGAGGACTACTGTGAGCAACATCAGAAATGCACACTTTATTTTTAAATAAGTAATTTGGTCCACTTAAAAAAAGACAAAAATCTGAAAAATGGGATGTGTAGATGTTATACAGTATGTGAGAGTCCTGCTTTGGCCATGGGAAGAGTCCTGCTTCGGCCTGGCCTAGGGTACTGTCCTGGAAGATATGAGACATATACACCTTTCAGACATAACGTTTTGCTCACATTAAAACATTCACATTTTGCACAATGATTTGTGCAAGCAATACTACCAAAAATACTACCCAAAGACTACTATGGAAACATTACAAAACACTTCAGAAATAATACTACAAGAATATTACACAAATAACACTAAAAACATACGACAGAAAAATTACGAAAGAAATACTTAAAAGAATACTACAGAAATACTTCAATGGAAATAATACTGTAACACTACAGAAATACAACTACAATATTACGACCAAAATACAACTATGAAAATACATCAATTCCCCTACGAAAATACTACTACGGAAATACTGCTAAAATACTGCAGTAATAATGCTATGGGAATATGAAAACCGAAATACAATGTTTTGCAGAGTAGACCTTTCTTACTTGAAAAAGAAAAAATGTCACCGCTTTTTCTTCCATTTGCACAACCATTCCAACTTAAAAGAACTGCATTTCTTTTTTTACTGTGGCTTGGTGAGTGGATGTGTCGCTACCTGTTCGTTTCGCCATGATGCGGGGTTTGTATTAGCATTTATTAACCCGCAAGCTAACCTGCACAGCGCATGTAGGCGGGGCGCAGACGCAAGCACCCTCAATGCCATGATTGGCTTTGTACCGTAAGTGAACTGTATCGTATCATTGGCTAGACACCTGTCATTCACTGAGTGAGAAACAAAAAAACAATATTGTTGGGCGAATTAATTATATTAGATTAAGTCCAATATTAGATATTAATTAATACGTTATGTTGATGTTGTTTATGCGCCAGATAGATTTTCTTGTGCGCCGAGCATGTGCGGGCAGTGCGCAATTGCTCATGCGCGCAGCTTAGAGGGAACATAGGTCCAGACAATCCTGCAGTTGTTTTAAAACTGTAATCCAACACCGTATTATTCACTGAGAAGCAAGACAAGTGGCAAGAAAGCTTCAAGCCAAGCCTCACATATTCGCTTCTCTTATGGCTTATTTGCTGAGCGAACCAGAGGAGCTGTCCACTCTAATTCTCTGATTGGAGAGTGCATGTCAGGACCTATTTGCCACTGGTTACTTTGACAGTGACATCAGTGATGACCTCTTGACTCCATCTGACGGAGAAATGCTTCTGGAATAGTTTTCCATTACAGAAGCGAGAGAGCGTGGACAACTGGCTGGATATGTCGAAATGGAAAAATAAGAAAACTGGAAAAGGCATTTAGAGCTGTATTTGACCTATCATGTTTCTGTCTTGTGTTGGAGGATTGTATGAAATCAGATTGTGACACATAATCAAAGACGTTGTGATGCTCTCATTGAGCAGCGCTGACCCTAAATGGGGAGAGAAATTATGATTTGCTTTATAAGACTTAGGTTGCATTCGTCCTGCTGCTGGAACCTGGAACTTTTTGCGTTGAAACATGCAGTTTTGCATTTCAAGTTCGAATGAAATCTCGTGAAGAAGGTCCAGCCACCTACTGTTACCTCCAGGCGAGAGCTTTTCTTCTTCAGGGAAATTCTTGTGGCATGACAGAAAAAAATTAAAAAGAAGGCATTGCTTTGGATGATGAGTGACTGCTATGAAAAGAAACAACTGTTAAATGTTTGTCGGTTGATGCTTACTTGCTTTTTTCTAGTAATGGAGATGTAATAGAGATTCTATTTTCACTATATATTCAAGTTTTAAAATGCTTGATTTAAAAAAAACAGTTTGTTTGTACGTTCTTTATATCCATAATTATGTACAAAACTAAGGGCCCGGTCACACAGCCGTTTGCGGCTGAATCACGGCCAGAAATTTCTGCCTGTGAGGCGGACGCTATTGGACACTTTGAGATCGCCATATAGACGAGATACAGCAGTGCTTTACTCGCGGTCGGAAATTCACACGCGGTTGGCCGCGCGAAAAAGTTTTGAGCTGCTCAAAACTTTGAGCAAGTGTTAACCGCGGGCGGCACACGGGGTAATGACGCGGAAATGACGCGGAACGACGTGTTCTGGCCGCGGCCAGGGCGTGGTTACACATGGGTAGGACGGGAAATTTCAGCGGGTAATCGTGGGTGGAGCATGGTAATAGCATGTTCTGCGCCTGTATCGCGGTGTTATTACGTGAAATTAGCGTGTTACGCGTGTGACGGTCAAACGCCTTTCTCCGCGTATATACAGCGCGATTTGCCGAGCACACGTCAGTTGTGCTCGAGACGTCAAGGGGGTGAACATGGATCCTCGTCAGCGTAGTGACCACGTCTTAATCCATTTTTATTTCTTGACATTTCTTTTCATTTCATAACAAGATAATAAAATAAAAATGAAAAACTATTACAATAATAACATATTGGCTTCTTCGGTGCCATAGCTTGAAATCTTGATCTTCACGGGACTGTGTCTTGAGCTGTTATGATTTCTACAGCCCGGTGTTATGCCGAGAAATGCATCCCTGCCGAGATTTGCATCCCCTCGCTACTACAACCACTTTTACCTCGTTTTACCTCGTTTCATCTCACTTTTAGGGAATGTAATGGCGAACATATAACCAAAACCACTTTGTCTTGCATTTGTTGGGAATGTAATACAACTTAAACCATTCCGTCTTTGTTTTTGTTGTGAACGTAATCGAACGGTAATGCACACCGTATATAAAATCCTCCCCCCCTCGCGTGAACGCGCATTCTGCTGCGCTTCCAACAAAAACGATCGTATTCTATAACGCTTATTAAAACAATAAAGCGAGCTAATTATAACAATTGGGAGATCCTAGTCTATATAACGCGTTTATTTAAACAATAAAGTGCGATCGTATTCTACAAAATGCGTTTGTTAACGCGGATGAAAAAGTCACCAACGTCAATGCACGCTTCCAACAAAAGCGATCGCAGCAGAATGCGCGTTCACGCGAGGGGCGGGGGGTTTTTGCGTAGGAGTCGGATTTGGGCACAACACCGGCTCGGGAGCTTTTATACCCGTGGTCCACACGAGAAAATGACGCGGAAATGACGCGATGAGGAAGCGGAACAGTCGCCGGCGTCTGTTTTGCGGGCATACCACCGATGAACAGCGGGTTGGCCAATTTTGCGCATTTTCCATTGTGGGCAACCACGGGCAAAAAAAAACAACGCAAAATTTTACCCGCAATACAGACGCAAACGGCTGTGTGACCGGGCCCTAAGCTAGCTTTCTTCTTGAGTCAAATAGTTAAGTCATGTTTATTTGTATAGCCCTTAATCGGTGGTTCTATATTAATTTTATACAGTAAGTACTTTTCCAATGAGTATCTATTGAGCAAATTACAGTGATTTTTTAAAATGTACCAAAGACCAAATTATTTATTTTTTATACATTTTTTACCTATTATTGCAACCACTTAAACAATTTAAAGGTCTTGCCTTATTTCAGATTTTCAGGATATGATAAATTATTTTGTATTGTGTATGTATTGAGTGTTGTCTTGATTACCCAACACTCTCTCATCCAACGGCAAGCGGATCTTAATTCACACCATGGTATACCCTTGACATAATAAATGTATAGGCAGTAATCGCAAAAGTGCTAAATCATCTCTATACCATGAACGATAATCGCTTTCTGTTGATGTATGTAATGTGACAGTAATTTTGACAGAAGTGTTTTTGCCTCAGCAGCCCTTATCCCTCCCTAGAGCTCATTAAGTCATAAGTCACAAGGTGAAAGCTTTGCGGGTCAGTCTCAGGAGGCAAAGAGCGGCCACGTTAGCTAGCTGGTCTTTTGGCCTGCCGATAAATTACATTTATGAAAGCCGCTATTACCTGATTACTGAGCCACTTCAGTTGCCTAAGGTTTCATCACGCACCGATAATTTTATTTAAATTACCCATGAACCTTCACTCACAGTGACTCACAACAGTAAATGTCATTGTAATACGACTTAGCATATATGGTGATATGTGCATTCTCGCAGTGAAACAGATGTGTTATGATGTGCACTTTAATGAGAGGAGAGTTAGGAAATGGAAATAAACCAGACAGACATTATTTTATTAGATTCAGTTATGATGGGTTTTTCCTTTAATCATTGAACGCTCATTTAGGTGCCCTGGTGGAAAGCATTGTAAAGAGGAAGTAACAGAAAATCAACAGGATCCAACGAGAAGTCAACTAGAAGTAAATTCAAGTGAAAGAAAGTTTTGTATTCAATTGTTTTTCTTTTTTTATTCCTCACATTTCCACGCATAACGTCCAAAAATTGGAACACACAAAAAACAATATAATTAAAACACACTGTTAACAGTATTAAATATGTGTTCTTATTTCTCTGTCATGGTTGCCATGGCGCGCAATTGGCCCCACCTGTGTGGCGCCAGCTGCAGCTTGTTGACAGATTGGCTCCCTGTCAGTATTTAAACTCTGTCCTGTCAGTCCCCTTTTGTCAGTCCATCTGCAAATCTCTGTTTTTACACAGCAAGTCCTTTTTCGCCTGTCCCGTTTTTTTTGCTCCTGTTTGTCTCCCGCCACGATCTGTTTTGATCTCGACCACGTCTGCTCTGCCGTCCCAAATTACGACCTGTTTTGATCTAGAACACGTCTGTTCTCTCGTCCCGAATAATGATCCGTTTTTTTATCTCGAACACGTCTACTCTCCTCTCCTGGCTTTCGACTCTGATCTCGACCACTTTTTTGCCCTCCTGACCTGTTTTTTCCGCTCCTGACACCGCCATCGCTCCCCACGGAAGTGCCACTTCCGCGTTCAGAGCAACTTGCTCCCCGCGACCAGCGATCACCGGTTCGTGTGTGCAATCCTATCCCTTCTTCCCAATAAAACTTGTGAGAAACGCTACGCGAGTGGGTCCTGTTTCCGTTCTGGCCCTGACATTCTCTCCAAGTTTAAACATCTCAGGGACGCTTAAGCCTGTAAATAGGGTTTTTTATTTGGTTTCAGTGTATAATAAAGTGTTTAATTCAAAGTTCTTAATAAATCTCGATACGTGTTTGGATGTATGTGTGTGGATGTGTTTGTACGTGATGTATTTGCTTCAAAATGGCTGAACTTATTTTCATTCAAATTTACACAATTTTACTTTAGGCCTCTGCAAGTGTCTCTTGTTAGGTTTAGTGTGAAGGCACACCCAATAAACAGCAAAACATTTAATAAACATCTGCTTTCGTGTGGTCTGCTTTTGTGGGTACTCTAACAACCTAATTGGGTACTGACCTCTGACCACTCCAAGCACCATTTTGCTTGTTGTATGATAGTTGTTAAAAAAAATATGGTTTCTACTTCGAGGAGATTGCCTATCACAACTTTTTTAATGTAACCCTTGCGATAAAAGAGGGACCCTGTTTTTGCTTTTTTGTTTTCTTTTTAACACAGCCCAAGACACAGAAGCCACTAAGCCATTGAGACTATAAAGGCTTTAAAGATCATTTTTCCTCCTGACAACCTCACTGGACCATTTTTGCTACAAGGAGCCTCGCAAAGTTTTAACAGTTATTTTCCGTACTCCTCATAATTCCGGGAGACTGACCTGCTTAGACATTAGACCTTAGACCGTTTTTTTTAAACTCCCACAGAAGACTTAAACCAGCAACACCCTAAAGAATTAAAAATTAAAAAAAAACTCACTGCTGGAAGGATAGAAGCCCTCCTATGGTCCGCCATTTCTGACTCGGCATGGAGGCTGTGCTTCGGAAGGAAACTGCGCTATGACATTTTAAAACAACGCAATAGTACTTTTAAAGTTGCACATTCAAGGTGATCAAGTTGAAGAACCCCAACAAGGATTCCCATCACAGAACGGCGTGAAAGTTGGCACGAGCCTGCAGTTGATTTCTCATGCATTCATAAATCCATTAGTCTAAACTTTTCCGAGTATCAGTTACATTAAGCCTCATTAACTTCTTTTTTCCTGCTTTATATTAGCTAATTAGCTCAGGGGTGGCCACAAATTAATTACCATCTACTACAGCCTTGTGCAATTGCATTGTGTTTATTTAGTCTCTTCTATTAACTTTTAATCTTCCCACTCGTAAAAACAGGCAATTAACATTTTTTGATAAACAAAAATGATGCCAGCTCAGGGATAATCAGCAGCTCTGCATGTCGTCCTTACAAAATTACCCTGACAGTTAATTTGACCCTCACACCATTCTTAGTCCACACATAATGCCAACAGATTAGTTTGCATGTCGCCGAAGAGTGTGTTGTTATCCTTCCTTGTCACGACACTACATGCGCTACTACTAAAATATGTAGATAACTTCATGCATATGTTATATATCCAAGTTACTCAGTGTTCAAAGAATTAGAGTCGTACCTCGACATACGAGATCAATTCCTTCCAGGATGGTGATGGTATCTTGGATTGCTCGAGAAACAAGCACATTTTCCCCATATGAAATGATAGAAAACTCATAAATCTGTTCCCAGCCTGCCAAAATTCTACAAGTTAATTCTAAATACAGTTAAAAATCCATTAAATAGTAACTGAACATTATAAATCCAGTAATAAGATAAGTAAAATAATTTCAATGAAACAAAATGTGAGTTTATTATGAGCAGTGGACGAAGTGGTTGCCAATGTAATGGAAAGGTATGGGTAGTGTTGGAGGAGTGGGAGAAATGGGTGCGGGAGGAGTGTGGGAGCACGAAACTGTGACTTTATATGAAAATGTAAACAAACACTTGAGACACTCCAAATACACTTTAAACCACTCGTAGATCTCCTTTTCCATTTCTGGGTCCAGTCCAGGTGGGTATATTTGTTTCTCCAGACATGGTTCATCCCAAAAATGATTTTACAAATAAAAAGGCCAAATCTCAGCACACTCTTACCTTAAATTATGTGATTACGTGTGCTCAAATGATTTAGTGTTGGTTTGTTGTTCCTGTGTAAGCCACGCCCCTTCCCACCCACTGCATGCCATTTTCTACGGTTTACACACAAATATGCGCATACGAGCAGAATCCTTGATTTTAGTATTTTATTTTGTGGTTGTAAACTGAGTTTAAATGTGAGTATATACGGGAGGGAGAATATGTCCATGAGAAATTGAGCGTCTCATACGCTGTGCTTGCAAAGGCGTGTGTAGAGTAACCTGTAAATCATTAATTCAATTTAATGGGAAAGCGGAATAACGCAGTAACGCAACATGTAGTAACGACAATTTATTGGGAGAAGAGGAAGAGGGTGCGCACAATCGATCCGACGATCGATGGTTGCGGAGTGGATTAGAAATCTAAATAAAAGAAAAGTTGTCAAAAAACAAACGGATCAGACCAAAAACAAAACAGCATCAAACGCAGGTAAATTTACAGACTAGGCATTTCTCAGAGTTAAACAGAACTTGCAGAAATCTCACAGAAGGTTCACAAAAATCTCACAGAAGTTTAACAAAGTTTAGCAAACGCTCAGGCAAAGCACAGCTCATAGGAACGCGTTTAAGTACTCCAAGAAGCAATCAGTCAATGCGTCTCAGCCGGTTTCCATGGGCGGGGCCAATTGGGCACCATGGCAACCGCGCCAGAATCCGGCGCCACCCGGCTGGGAACAACCGCGCCAGACACCTTAATATTTTCCGAAATACTCAATGTCAAAATGTGTCCAAGACCTTTGGAACATCCTTATGTCATTCAGTGTACATACAAATATATTTTCAAATTGCTTTTGTTTGTGTGCGTGTGTGCGTGTGTGCGTGTGTGCGTGTATGTGTGTGTCTGTGTGTGTGTGTGTGTGTGTGCGTGTGTGTATGTGCTAGTAGGGGTGCACCGTCAGAGACATATTGCTAAAGTTTTAAATATACATCTGTTTATTTTAACAAACAAACACAGTGGCTTCTTCATTAGCCCATTGATCCTCCATCGCAGCCATCATTCCTCTCTCATATTCACACAGTGCAAACACGGATGGTACTAAAGGTAACAGTCATGATAACTCGAGCCATGGTCGAACTCCTGGTAAAGCACCGGTTGGCTTTCCGCTTTGATGAAGAGGTCCATTTATACGCCGTCTCCAAGCACGAGGTCATCCTTCTCCATATTCTCCGTATTGACCCAGGTTGTTCCTTTTATTACAAGCATTTTTTTTCTTTTTTTTTTATTGAAGGATGATTACAATGAATAATGTGAAGCGCGGGCCGAAAAAAATCGACCGGGATAATGACGTTCTGGAGAGAGGGAAAGTGATGTGGTAGGTGAGGGGGTCGATGGAGGCGCTTGGCCTGTCTTTCTGTGCAGCCTCGCAAATTGAGTCGCATCTTTGTTCATCCATTATTTAAAGACGATTGGACTCTCTTGGCAACTATGGATTTGATAATCATTCCCATGTCCATATTAAATATGTGACATAAATATCACAGTAGGGGCTTGTCAATAAGCTACTGCTTGCATAAAACAAGGGTGTAAAACTATGTATGCAGTAGGCTGAGATGAGAGCAGATGTTTCTCTACTTAAAAGTAGAGAAGTCACGGGAGAGGTTGGATAACATTGTTAAGCTTACAGATTACATCTATTGGATATTCTTAAAAGTATTCCCAAATTCTTGAAAATGGAAAAAAGCGAGGAAATAGTACATGTTTTTTTTTTTTCATAAAATCTATCTATATTTCATCAGTATATTCCAATTATTTTGGGGGAAAATGTATTTTGAAGACAACATGTCTTGAAGCACACAACTCCGACAATATAGTCACAAGGCCCACAGGGACAGGATGAGCAAAGTGCTAAATTATTTTCTGGATCATGTGACTATTCAAAATGGCGACCACTACTGAATCAGATAGCGAGTATTAGAATAAGCACAAAATGTTTTCCTAACCGAGTGAAAACATAAACAAGGCCTGTGTAACGTAGTGTAAGCCCTATATTTTTAGACCAGAGCATCAGGTCACTTTTGACATCTCCATAATGAAAGGTACAGTGGAGAATAGGGCCAGATTGCAACACAGATGTCAGTAGTCCCCTTTTTCTGTTTTTGTAGCACCCTATAGTCCGTCCGCCTAGTGTATAGAAAATATATGAAGAAAGACTATTTTGGGGGGTGCCTTATAATCTGGTGCACTTTATAGTGCAGAAAATATACTAACTACAACTTCCAGACAAATAAGGGCCAAATGCTTCAGACTGCCCATCACCAGCATCAGTTTTCCCATTATACAAACCTGATTTTGTGTTTTTTTTTATTCGGGTCGCATCTCCTAACCAAAGCCACACGTTCTGGAAAAAAATATTTCTAAGAAAAAAAGATTTATATCAATTGAAGTAAAGCAGGAAAGATTGAACAAACATAAGGGCGGTGTTCATGATCTAGTGAATCAGTATGATTAGTCACAATATATTATCTGATGACTTCCTCCATGGTGTTAATTAATTCACATTTTATTTCTTCCATATCATTCTACTAATCCTATTACTGTATTTATATTTTCAATTGCTATTTGAATGTGTTTTAAAGCTACTAATGTGCTTTGTGTGGGCAGGGAATGGATGAATTTGTTTTGAGAAACATATTTAGGATAAGAGAAATTCTAGATACAAGCTTAATCTAGGATTAAATCAATCTCATATGTAGAAGTGCAACATTATATGAGAAATGTTAGCAAAAACATCAGACCATGGTTCCATGGAATGTGTCTTTATTTCTGAAGGTTTTTTGTCCATACAGTTTTGTGTTCATTGACAGGGAAATTCCTTAAAGAATGACAGCCGTGCTGTATTCAGGTCACACGAGACGAGGAGTTACAAAAAGACTTACTGTGCTCAATTTGAGCATTTTCACTCAGTGGAGAAGTCACTTTTCCTGTCAGTAGTTATTTATTGCGCATGCATGACTTTGGTTTCAATCATATATATAAAGAAAAATATGCTTTGAGTAAACTCAGCAGATTGAATGGCAATCCTCAAATATATGCCACATTTAATTTTATGAATTCTGAGTTCAGTGAACTTTGACCCTAAGCAACAAAACAGGGAAGTCATTTGAAAATGGGTCTCTGTGAGGAAATGTCGCGTATGTTTATGAGTGTGTACGTGTAGGTGGTGTTGTATGGTATGCCACATAAATAAGGCATCAGTAGGGCTGATAACAAGGACCAGCATCTGCCAGGCAGGCAGGCTGTATGTCTCCTCTGTCTACGACGTTTTTTGTCTTCCGTGATTTTCTCCAGCTGCTGGCCATGAATACTGGCCTATGCACTGGAGATTAAAGCACAACACATGTTTCTCTGCAGGCTAGACTATACATCATCCTCCAGATAACCCGTGACAAACGCAACCACATATTGTCTGGGAGCAAAGGCGGGATTCAGCGGAATGATGTTTAGATGTGGGAAAAACATGGGCCAAGATGTTTGGAGACACATAGAAGCAGGTGGAGAGAAGAGTGAGGAACACACTTTCCTTTTTTGGACTACAGATATACAGTAAGGATGGTTCTGTGTACTGTAGTTGTAGATGCGTGTGAATTCTAACCAATATGCTACTGCAACTGTTACTGTTTTCTGCATTGCAAATACATCGATGATTATAATGATGATGATTATTATTATAATTGTTATACTTGTTTTTATTTGCAAAGCCCTTCTTCTATTCTATACATCAGTAATATCTGGGTGACGACAAAAGACTCATCAGCGTGTAGTTCCAAACTAAACCTTTAATGACTTTTGTTGCAATATTTATCTTGTCTGAATATACATCCATCTATTTTCTGCATCGCTCATCCTCATAGGGATGCAGGGGTCCTGGAGCCCATCCCAGACTTTTTGGGGCACTGGGAGGGGACACCCAAAACTGGTTGCCCGCAAATCGCAAAGAACTAAGAGACAGACAATTCACTCGCTTATTCACATCATATTATAACCTGACATGCACGTTTTTGGAATGTGGGAGAAAACCGAAGTGCCCGGAGAAAACTTATGCAGGCATGGGAATAACACGCAAACTCTGCCTGGGGGACTGGTAGTTACAATCTAACCCTAAAACTTCGCACGGCGGGGCTGACGTGCTAACCACTCAACTGCGGTGGCCCCCTGTCTGAATATCCATCCATCCATTATCTGCACCGCTTATCCTCAGGAGGGTTGCAGGGGTGCTGAAGCCCATCCCAGCTATCTTCGGGCACTGGGCAGGGGACACCCTGAACTGGTTGCCAGTTGCAGGGCCTGTCTGAATATATAATTTCAAATTTTAAAAAAATATCATAGAAAAAAATACATTTTCATATTTCAAAATAATAATGACTGTCCAGTCGCACGTTAGCAGACTGGTTAGCAAATTTGGCTAACAGTTCAGTGGTCCTGGGTTCAATTCCAGCCACCAGCTGTGCAACTTCTCCCCCAACAATCTGATGTTCTCCATCCTAAAAGCATGCATGATAAGTCAAATGTGGAGTGAGATTTTTCAAGAATGAATGAATTGGGCCATCAATCATCTGGCCTTTAAAGGGGGCTTGTGCTATCAGGATCTGGCACACGACCTTCCTCCAGAGAGCACCGACAGGCAGACAGACAGGCCACACAAGTTTACTCATAACCCAGATGTAACTGTCACAAGAAAAAAAGAAATTATAGAATAAAATAAAAATAGATTTAAGGACTGTACCGATAATCGTCGATATCAATTCTAGCTAGGGTTTTAGTTTTCTGGTTTGGACAATGTGGAGTTTTGTTTTTTGTTTGGTCCCTTTATCATTTGTTTTTTGCAAACTTGCTGGTTACTTTGTTCCTGAATTTATTTTTAAATGCCATCCTTTTTTGGAGCATCCTTGCCTCTCTTCTTGCCTTCCTACCCTTATGTCCTCCGGGAAAACGTGACATATTTTATTTCTTTAGATCAGAATGTATTATATTATTACAGTTATACAGCAACTTAATCTTGAATGTGACAAGGTTAACTCAGTTTACAATTCACAATGTTGGTTGTGGTTTTTTTTTTTGCACTTTGTGGTTTCTTTTGTACTGGTGGTTTTAAACAATTGTAAAACATGTGAATTGACATCCCGCAAATTTTGGACCTTGCTTGAAGATATTGTTTTTTTTCTAAGTCTGCTGATTTATTGTGATTGAAAAGAATATAATAGTACCATTAAATGCATGCACTTTCAGGTGGAAATGCTACAAGGGGACATATTTGTCTTGATTTGAACTTATCTTCATTTTTGTTGTATTGTTTTTAGAACTTAATATTAGAGGACATAATACTTACAAGTCTAAAGTACAAAGCACATGTATCAGTCCAAAAAATGGTATAAAACACCCCTGTTGCGTCATAAAAGTACACAGAGTACATTATAAACAGTCACACATACACAATGATAGTAAAAATAACAACAAAATACAACTTCAAATCCAATTTCCCCCAAAGAAAATGTACTCTTGTATATAATTCTAAAACACAAGAGCTGCATGTATGTTTCCACGTCCATAAATAAAGCTTTTCTCCCAATAAAAGCCACATCCTTGGCTTTAATGAGCGCACCGAGTATAGGTAAGTATCAGTGAAGCAGGGAAAACAAATTCAATAATAATTAACTTGGGTCATCTACTCATCAGCTATGGCTCATAAACCTTGGAGAAAATTTCCCTCAGAACTTTTCCAAGCCTCCAAATCTCCACCCACCACGAGAGAGTTGCTTCCTCTGACCGCCCACCCAAAACCAAAAAAACTTATGTTTGAGCATTAAAGACAGACCAGTAATGCTGTTCAGATACGTTAACCCCACACAGTTTATGATATGCATGAAACTGAATAATGTCTTTTAGTGTTGTGTGTAAATTGAAGTTGTAACAGAGCATATTGAAGCGCAGCGAATGGACAAAGGGAGAAAATATGTGTGTTAGGATTTGTGCAGGCGTGTTTTTCTTTTATTTAACTTTGGCTTACATTCAGCTCTTGAAAAGCACTTTCTCCTTTTTTTAAGTCCTCTTATCTTTTACACTGGGCCAGACAAAGCACATTCCCTCAGCGTGTTGACTTTTTTGTCTCGCCGAGCTAGATGCCGGCTGTCAGCCGGTTGTAAAGCTAATATCGAGGTGGCCTCTGTGGCTGGCAGACCCAATCAGAGCCTGGAAACCGGCCTGATTGGACTGACATACTCCATCAAACCCAGAATCAAAACATCTCTGACCATACACAGGGGCCCAAATGCTTCGGACATCACAAAACAGGATAGTGCTAGCTTTGTACGAGTTTTTTTTCTATTTGGTGAGCATTGTTTGCATGACGTTAAAACAGGAAATAAATATTGAAGAAGAAAAATAGAGTAGTAGATAAATAGGCAAAAATATTTACAAGGTAGTATTTATGTGTCATGTACTGATATATAATGTATATATTATATGTATCATGCCTGTGTATACATATAAGTATATGTATATATATACTGGACTGTCTCAGAAAATTAGAATATTGTGATAAAGTTCTTTATTTTCTGTAATGCAATTAAAAAAACAAAAATGTCATACATTCTGGATTCATTACACATCAACTGAACTATTTCAAGCCTTTTATTATTTTAATATTGCTGAATTTGGCTTACAGCTTAAGAAAACTAAAAAATCCTATCTCAAAATATTAGAATACTTCCTCAGACCAAGTAAAAAAATAATTGTATAACAGCAAAACTAAATCAAACATTTGAAAATGTCCATTGATGCACTCAGTACTTGGTTGGGAATTCTTTTGCACGGATTACTGCATCAATCCGGCGTGGCATGGAGGCAATCAGCCTGTGGCATTGCTGAGGTGTTATTGATGCCCAGGATGCTTCGATAGCGGCCTTCTGCTCATTTGCATTTGTAGGTCTGGTGTCTTTCATCTTTTTCTTAACTATACCCCACAAATTCTCGATGGGGTTCAGGTCAGGGGAATTAGCAGGCCAATCAAGGACAGTGATGCCATGGTCAGTGCACCAGTTACTGGTTGTTTTGGCACTGTGTGTATATATATATATATATATATATATATATATATATATATATATATATTGAGGGCAGAACAACGACGCAGGGGTTATCGTGTGTGCGGCACAGTTCTGAGGTCATGAGATCGAACCTTCCTGTGTGGAGTTTGCATATTTTCCCCGTGCTTGCGTGGGTTTCTTCAGGGCACTCCGTTTTCCTCCCTCGTCCAAAAAACTTGCATGTCTTGGGTGTGAATGAGCGAGTGAGTTGTCTGTCACTGTACGCTTTGTGACTGGATGGCAAGGGGTTAAGGGTGTCCCCTGCCCACTGCCCAAAGATAGCTGTGATGGGCTCCAGCACCCCCGCGACCCTACTAATAAGCGGATAAGCGGAGCAGATGGATGGATATATATATATATATATATATATATATATATATATATCCATCCAGGCATAGCTGTCAATACTGAAGTGCCATAATGCCTATTCAGACTCCAGTACGACACAAATGTGGTCTGTTTGAATGCTGGCCTGCCGTAAGTAATAAATACTTGGACTAAAAAGTATTTGTACGCCTCATCAGTATATTACAAGATGGATAAATAAATACATTAATTTTTTCTGTTAAAAAATAAAGGAATAAATGTTTTAAAATACATAATGAAATTATTACTTTAATGAATAAATGAATAAATGATTCAAATAAGTTCCATAAATACATAAGTAAACCTGTGCACTATCAGAGCATCACCAGTGTTGAAACACAAAACCACTTTGGGGGGGCATTTCCCTTTTTGGTGGGGTCTTTGGCACATAAGAATGGAAAACCCAAAGTGAGACTAAGTCCAAATATGGAGACTAAAACGCTGAAAGCCCAAATATGTAATATGTGTACATATATATTGTTTGGAAAATGTAAACTTCAAGATGCAAAGAATCCAAGAAGACCAAAAAAAACTTGATAATTGATGTTGAAAATATGCTGAGTCAACAAAACCACAAGTGCTGAGTCTGTTTTTTGGGGACTTTTCACACATAGTGTAAACTACCTGACTGCTTGTGAAAGAAGATGGTCATATCTAAACACTTTTCCCCTTTTCTTGGGTAGACAGTCACAAACACAGACAAACAAAAAAAACAGTGCCGAGGTCTGTCTCATCTCTGAAAAATGGGATGACACTGTGCTATACCTGAATCAGTTCAGGAGGCTTCTTCTGTTACTGGTAACCATAGAAACCAATAATTTCTGTTTAATGTGGTGAAGCAAACCCTTCTCCAAAAAAACTGGCCTAGAGAAATGGGCACCACCAGGCTGTACTTGCCCAAGACACACCACAGGAAGAGGAGCCCAGACAAACCAGGTGGTCAAGGGCTCCGCGAAATGTGAAAAAAAGTAAGGAAAAAAGGGACATTTTTTTGAACATTTTCAAAACATTCAACCTACTGTGAATTAAGGACTAAGGAGTTCTCCTGATTAGAAGTTGCATGATTAAAACTAAGAAGGAAACGTAATGAATTTTGTATTTGTGAAAGACACACTGGGTTTTAAGCTGTATGCTTATATAGCAATAAAAAGAAGTAATTCACAGGTTGAAAATTAGGCCAAAAAACACAGCATCAGTGCATCCTTAATAATCTAGTGTGGTACTTTCAGAGAGAAAAGCAGAGAAAAAAAGAAAAACAATTTATGGACAGAAAAGAAGATTTATTTTAATCGATATGTCATTTATTTCTTTAATAAATGTGTTTGCTGTTGTTTCTTTTTTTTTGTTTATTTTTAGGTCAGCGAAAGAGAAGCCCAGCCTGCACGTAATGATTGACATTTTAGGCCCAAATTTGGGTCGCACTTGGGCTTAGGATCTTACCTCTTACCCCCCAATAACAAAACAAAAACTGGTGAAAGTCGGGCAAAAAAAAAAAACCATCGAGAACAACGGTTGTTTAGTCATTATGACATGTTTAGCACTCGTTTTCTAACGCACGACATGTAAATACTAGAAGATCTAGTGGTCAAATAATGCACACTTTCCCTTTAACTTTCTTATTCAGGCAGGGGCCTCAAATACTCATCCAGTAGGCACAAACAATGATGATAATAATAATAATAATATTGATGATCATGATAATAATCAGAATAATCAGAATTATATGTTTGTTTGTTTGTTTTTTTTGGGGGGGGGCGTTTATGACTGCCAAGGTTGCTTTACACAAATTGTAAATCTGTGATATCACTAAAAACAAAAATTCAAAAAGACAATAATTACAAAATATAAATCGGCCTACGAGCCACGAGTTTAAGACCTCACGCTTAAAGCATGGCATGGGGGCTAGGAAGGTTGACTCCCACCAACACAAAGTGCTGAATGCTCAACCACATAATGACACTCTCGGAGTTGCCAGGCCGCTACGCCATTTAACGTTTTAATATAAAAACATGTGGCATCAAAAGCACCCTCGGCCTAGACAGCTTTTGATCTCGACTGAAAATACCATATTTCCCGTATAAAACTGGAGGTTGTTAAAAATTGGTGTGGCTTTGATCACGCAGAGATATTGTAAAATTGAAATGTATGCGAGGATGTGGCATTTTTGTGGGAAAGATCACCGCTCTTTAAGCAACATTGTAATTATGCAGAATAATTAAGGAAGTACACTGAACTGATGTTGTATGTTTTGGTCGTTTCCACCCGGAGGGAAGAATATAAAAAGGTGTGAGGAGAATGAGAGGGTTTGTAATGTCAACGGGAAAATGGCCCCAAAATGTTTACAGTCAAGATGTGCTCCGAGAAATCAGCTTGCTTTTATTAAATATTCTTAAGTCAAGTTTATGTGTCTAGCCCTAAAACATGCAATGTAAATGAGCTAGATTTTGATATTTATTTTTATGTATTCTATGTATTGTTGAGTTGCAGTTTTCATCACAAATACAAAGTGCTTTTTTCAAAGGAAATCTGGTCTCACATCATTTCTTGTGGCAGGCAGAACAATGCTGAGAGAAGTAAAGGGAAAAATGAGAGGCATCGCATATCTCCACTGAGGGTCACCAAAAGCCAGGCGACACTTGCAAAGCACACATTATAGCTGTATTTACTGACTTCCGTTAAACAACTACCGTATTTTCCTCACTATAAGGCGCACCGGGTTTTAGGGCGCACCCCGAAAAAATAGTTTTTGGTCCTATATTTGACATACATAAGACGCACCGGATCATAAGGCGCTACAATGGGAACGTCGACAAAACAGTCAGATAGTTCAGTCAAACTTATTACCCCCTTAACATTCCCAAAGCTTGCAAAGACGCAAATTCGTGTAGAGAACACGTGCGGATGCGGTGTCCGTACGATGTCACTCAAATGCATCGTTCCATCATTCGGAAGGTTAAAGTCTTGGGATTCAAGAAATGCCAACCATTCCTTAGTTTCTATTTTCTTTTTCACTCGTAACTTTAGTGTGCATATGACAATAAACACTTGGAATTGAGTTTAATTTAAAAATAGACACTCCATTCCATCCATTATCTGCACTTCTTATCACAGAAACATCGAGTTCAGTCTGAAACAAGATTCAGGGAAAAAATATAGCCAGAGTAGCTCACCGAAGTCGTTGTGTTCAATAATAATGTGCAGCCATGGTCGTCTTATATCCGTGAGTTTAAAATCCAGGAGAATAAAATATTTACAAACACAGAATAGTAAAAAATGCTTTCTGTATGCCGTCAACCACATGCTATACACATTCATCTTTTTCGGCCAATTGCAGGCTTTATTTTGCCGCTTCAGCCTATGCCAGCCTGTAAATGATAAAAAGGATCCGCCCCTTGACCTCCGAATAACTTTAGCCATTAGTGATCGATTCAACTGATGATTGACACATCTTTTTCGGCCAATTGCAGGCTTTGTTTTTTAGCTTAAGCCTATGCCAGCCTGTAAATGATAAAAAGGATCCGCCCCTTGACCCCGAATAACTTTAGCCAATAGTGATCGATTCAAATGATGATTGACACATTGGTTAGCCAATGAAACGCCGGTAAATAAATCCCAGCATACACCGCGGACTACTTGGCGTTCGGGGGGAAATCTAGTCGGCGGCTGCAAGTTAGTTAGAAGACTTTGCAACTTAATATTGATCCATAAATAAGGCGCACTGTATTATAAGGCGCATGGTCAGCTTTTGAAAAAAATAAAGGCTTTTAGCTGCACCTTATAGTGTGGTAATTATTTTACTTAAAGTAAAAGTCACAGGCACACTTTTTTAAGGCCATGCAAAAATGAATATTAAAAAATAGAACCTACGTAGTGCCTTTTTTTCAAAGATAATATTGTCTTAAAAGGTTAGTGTGACCACTAAATGTCACTGTATGGTGTAGTAGACGAGTCTCAAACTCATGAACAGGGGGCCAGACGTGGCCCACCACATCAATTCTTGCGGCCGGCAGAACAATGCTGAGAGAAGCACAAGGGAAAAATGGGTGGCATCACATATCTCCACTGAGGGTCACCAGAAGCCAGGCGACACTTGCAAAGCACCCACTGTAACTGTATTTACTGACAACCATTAATCAACTCGTTCTATTACCTAAAGTAAAACTCACGGGCACACTTTTTAAAGCCATGCAAAAATATAAATCTAAAAAAAAATTTGCACCTACGTATTTCCTTTTTTCAAAGATAATGTGGTCTTAAAGGGACAGTGGGACCATAAACGGGGCCAAACGTGGCCCGCCGCAAAATTTCTTGGGGCTTGCAGAACATGCTAAGGGAAGAACAAAAGAAAAATGAGTGGCATTGCATATGTCCACTGAAGGTCGCCAAAAGCCAGGTGACATTTGCAAAGCACCCACTGTAGCTGTATTCACTGACAACCCTTAATCAACTAGTTATTTTACTTAAAATATAAGTCACAGGCACACATCTTAAAGCCATGCAAAAGGATTAATGTTTAAAAAAAATAGCACTGTGTGTCTTTGCAGATGTTTAAAAATGCTTTAGACCCTTTCTAGAAGAACAGCAAAATTCTAATATTTAGGTAAACATAAAATTAAAAACAAAAAAAACTCTTTAAATCAATAAATCAATCATTTTAATTTGTTTGTGCGCTACTTTGGTCACTTTTAAGTCTGTAAGTGTTTTAGAAACTGTAGTTGAAATATTTCCATTTTTTGAGTTGTTTTTTTTTTGACAAAAACACCACAAAAGATTAAATCTTGGGGAAAGAAGAAATTATTGAGGTAAAATAATAATAATAATAATAGTAATTATAATCGGTTCTTAAATCCCTGAATCATGATTTAATTGAAAGGCTTTAAAAATCCCCACCTCTGCAGATAAGGCACACGTTGCATGCCATAATTAACTAGTTCGGCCCACTTGAGAATTTTTGTTTCACAATACTGCCCCTGAGCTAAAATAAGTTGGAAATGCAACCAAAAATGAATGCTTAAAAGCACAAGGAAGAATACAAACTAGAGAGACTCAAAGTGACCAAATTGCACTTTTTTTGTGAGGCTAATGTTATGTAAATTGCATTATAATTTCTCAACCTTACTTATTTCTAAAAGAGTATATTTTTGCTCATTATTTATATAAATATTGTTGTTATTTACCGCTAGAAGACACTAAATGATACACACTTAAAAGTTAAGCACTCAATCAACATAATCGGCTATGTTTTTTTAATGAATGTCAAATGTATTATGATTTGTTAGAGGGGCAGTGACGTTTATTAAGCACCTCTTAGTGTTAAAAAAGAACGAAAAAAACAACTTTCAGTTATTACAGAAAAAAAACACAATACTGATCCAAATAATAAGCAAAAATACATTAAGTATCATATGAATGTGATTTTTTTTTTAAATACTCGTAGGTTGAGATATCTATATTTATTCTACATGTCATCAGCCTTACCTTGAAGGATCTGACATAATTGTCTGCCATCTTGCTTTTAAGGGTATCCCTAAAAACCCAAAACTTTGAAGAGCTGGGCAAAAAAAATGAAAAGAAAAATGGTGTGGTTTGGTCACGTTGAGTTTCCGTAGTTTCTATTCTTCCTTGTGCTTTTCAGCACTTGTTTTCGGTTGCAGGACACAATACAGCAACATCTAGTGGGCAATTAATGTACACTGTCACTTTAAGTTATACATTTTCAAAAAGTGAGGGAAATGAGGAAAAAGGAAAAACGTTTTCATTTTTACAGCTTGGGGCCAATAATTCCTTATGAAAAACTCTGAAAATTACCTGTCTACAGAACAAGATTATTTTTTTCATTTTTCCCTCACAGATGTCCAATTACTTTTTGCAGCAAAAGTGCACCAGGAGCCGCGTTAGCCTCTCAGCTAAGGATGGATGGATTTATCCGAAGATTGATATTATTGATACTAAGCAAGTACTTGGATCTGATTGATACTATGTCCTGGCATTGATGCTTTACTCCTTCACCAATCTCATCAAACACTGATGCTCTCCCTCTCAGCGCTCTTGGCCTGAGGTTGTGACTGACAAGCACACTTTAAGCACTTTCTTCCTATCTGGCCTTACACTGCATCCTGCCTGCCAGGGAGCAGAGAGGGCCAAATCCATGCACCCTCCCCTACCAGAAGCTAAAAATCAGAGAGACAAACAAGAGGGGAAGCACGGAATGGACATTTTTTTTCTAACTACAGAAAAGGACAATGCCAGGTGTAATTCGTTCAGTAAAGTTGTTTACTATTGTGGCAACACCACAAATTAACATGATCACATGGAAAAAAAATCTCCCTTTGCAGTGAGCAATCAACTGCTACCAAAACTGTAAAATTATTTCTGTTACTGAACAAAAACATGTAAATCCGTTGTCACTATTGCAACCAAGTCAATGAGAGATAATTGACACTTCTTTTGCATTACTGACTTAATTTGAATACTATTGTGCTATACAAATTATTTTAGTTCTCTAGTTGACATTGTTATACAGTATTTGAAATCTACAGATGCACGACAGGGTGGCTGTCCAGGGAAATTGTCCAGTTTTAGTGAACTGTCACTTGATGATCTCAAACAGGTGGTGAATGCGGCCAAACCGACAACTTGCCAGTTTGACCCGCTCCCAGGTTCACTTATTAAAAATCTTTTTGGCGTCCTTGGACCTTCAGTTCTAAATATTATAAACATATCACTCTCCTGTAGTTCCAGCAGCTTTTAAGTCCGCCGTTATTAAACCCACACTGAAACGACCCATCCTTGATCCAAAAATCTTAAGTAATTATAGACCTGTGTCAAACCTACCTTTCCTTTCTAAAGTACTTGAAAAAGTAGTGGCACAGCAGCTGAATGATTTCATATCCGAGAATAACCTTTTTGAATCTATGCAATCAGGATTCAGGGCTAACCACTCTACTGAGACAGCTCTGATCAAGGTAACAAATGATCTCCTACTGGCAATGGATTCTGGCGCTTCATCACTTTTGCTGCTGCTGGATCTTAGTGCTGCTTTTGACACAGTGCACCACAATTTCCTACTAGAACGGTTGGAAAAATGGATTGGTCTCTCAGGAACCGTCCTCTCGTGGTTCAGATCCTACCTCTCAGATAGGACCCACTGTGTTAAATATGGCGAAATGACATCTGAGCCCTTTAATGTTACCTGTGGTGGTCCGCAGGGTTCAGTGCTTGGCCCCCTTCTTTTCAGCATTTACTCGCAAATACAATATCAGCTTCCACTGCTACGCAGACGACACTCAACTATATCTTCCGTTGGAGGAATCTCCCACACTAAACTGTGGAAATTTGGAGGCCTGCCTCATTGAGATAAAAGAGTGGATGTCACTCAATTTCTTGCGTCTTAACTCTGAAAAGACCGAAATGTTAGTCATTGGTCCATCTAAATGCCGTGACTTATTCTAAAGAACTGCTGTGAACATTGACAAATGTCACATCACACAGAGTGACTCAGTTAAAAATGTAGGTGTCATATTTGACCCTGATCTATCCTTTGAAACGCATGTAAAGAAAATTACTAGAACCGCTTTCTTCCATCTTCGTAACATTGCTAAAATCTGTTCAATACTGTCTCAGTCGGATGCGGAAATTATAATTCATGCGTTTGTTACCTCCCGTCTCGATTACTGTAATGCACTACTCTCTGGTCTCCCGAAGTCTAGAATCAAGTCTCTTCAGCTGGTACAAAATGCCGCAGCGAGGCTTTTAACTAGGACAAAAAAGTACGATCACATAACACCGATTTTGGCTAACCTGCATTGGCTCCCAGTTAGCCTTAGATGTGATTTCAAGGTTCTCTTAGTATTATACAAAATCATACATGGACTTGCTCCCTCTTATCTTTCAGATCTGATTTGCCCCTATGTCCTGGTCCGAAGCCTACGATCTGAGAGTGCCGGTCTTCTGGTGATCCCAAGAGCAAAGAAGTGTTCTGCTGGTTCGAGAGCGTTCTCCATCCGGGCACCGGTGCTGTGGAATGCTCCTTCCCCTGAGATCGGATCTGCAACCTCAGTGGAAATGTTTAAATCTAAGCTTAAAACTCACTTCTACTCCATAGCATATGAATAACCTACTCTTCTCGTCGGCTGAAAAATAGTCTGTGTAATATAGTGTAATAATCTGTGAAGCCCTTTGAGACTCTTCGTGATTTAGGGCTATGCAAATAAAAATGACTTGATTTGACTTGACATTTTTTTTTTTTAAATTGCTACTTTATGGGAATGACTCTCTTGGATGTTTTTTTTTAGTTAGAAATACGTCCATCCATCCATCCATTATATGCACCGCTTATACTCAGTAGGGTCGCGGGGGTGCTGGAGCCCATCCCAGCCATCTTCGGCCAGTGGGCAGGGGACACCCTGAACTAGTTGCCAGCCAGTCGCAGGGCACAGAAGGACAGACAATTAGCTCGCTCATTCAAACCTAGGGACAATTTGGGCCGGCCAATTAACCTGACATTGCATGTTTTTGTAATGTGGGAAGAAACCGGAGCGCCTGGAGGAAACCCACGCAAGCACGGGGAAAACATGCAAACTCCTCACAGAAAGGTTGGTAGCTGGATTTGAACCCATGACGTCAGAACTGTGCCGCACACGCGCTATCCACTGCGCCGCCGTGCTACTTAGAAATATGTATTTCATTTTATTTTTTAACTATTTTGTGAGACAATTTTCGCTTTGTTTTGAAACTGTTCTAAAAGTAATGTTTTATTTTTGTTTCTGTTAAAGTTTTTAATTGAGTTATGTAGATGGACAAATCCATGTGTCCACACATACCAGAAGAGACAACATTTTTTTTTTGGTTCAGGTACAGAAAAGGATGATGCCAGGTGTAATATGTTTGGTAAAGTGTTCTGCTACTTGTGGTGTTGCAACACCACAAATTTAAATGAAATCATAAAAAAGCTCACCTCGCTGAAAGCAATGATCTGCATCAAAAATGTAACAATAATACTATGTCTGGACAAAAATGTGTAAATCTATTGTCACTACGGTAACAGAGCCAATGAGAGACAATTGATACTTTATTTGCATCACTGATTTTATTTTAGACAATATTATACAATGGTCACCACGGTGGCAGCGCAGTGGTTAGCGTGTGTGCGGCACAGCTCTGAGGTCATGAGATTGAACCTTCCTGTGTGGAGTTTGCGTGTTCTCCCCGTGCTTGCGTGAGTTTCCTGCGGGCACTCCGGTTTCCTCCCACATTCCAAAAACATGCATGTCGGGTTCATTGGCCGGTCCAAACTGTAGGTGTGAATGAGCGAGCGAATTGTCTGTCTCTGTGTGCCCTGCGACTGGCTGGCAAGCAGTTCAGGGTGTTCCCTGCCCACTGCCCGGAGATAGCTGGGATGGGCTCTAGCACCCCCGCGACCCTACTGAGGATAAGCGGTGCAGATAATTGATGGACGTATGGAATATTATACAATAGAAAGACCTTTAGTGGGCTTGTGGACATTCTTATATAGTATTTGTATTTGGTTACATTCCTGCTTTTTGAGAATGACTCTTGTTGTTTATATTTGTAAACAGTTGTATTAGAAAAATGTCTTTCTTTTTTATTTTTCAAGTTTGCAATAGATATAAAATTTAAAAATGTGCTGTGTTTTTATAAATTACAAACTAACTCAAAGGGTGAGGGTTCAATTGTTCAATGCAAAATGTATCGGTATCAGTATCAATCGATTCTACCCTGTATTAACTTGTATCGGATCAAGACCAAAATTCCCAGTACCGCCCATCCTACCTTCAGCACGTGCCGATTATAAATCAGCCATCCAGAATTGTCATCAAACTCCAAGCAGCCGCCGCTCGCTGAGTGAAAAACAAACTAATGAAAAGCTAAATATTACAGTGTGCTCAATTGCAACAAACAGATGGCAGCTAAATTAAATGAAATCACATATACATTATCTTCCCTTTATTGCTTTGCTCTAATTGAGACGATTATATCTCCTACCTTTCTCCTCTATAATGAAGCAAATTAATTCATTTCAGCGGAACGTGTCGAAAATGTACTCGCCAGTATTTTGTGCCGAGCGTCTGAAGTGATCATTTTTTTGACAGTGCCATATGCTCCACTGGCAATATTTCTTATTGGTTGAGTTTTATTACATATTTTTATTTGTCCCAGTGCTGATTTCTTTATATATCTGCAAATGAACTCTTGTTGCAAATAGGTAGCCATATGCTAAGAGGATACAGAGAAGAGGATAAAAAAATATTCCTTAGGCCTTCTGTTAATTTGTTTTTTGTCTCGCTGTATTGCATCTGAATCTGTGCGTCGGCATTATAAAATGATAATGAATCGATGTATCGTTAATTCGACTCCATCTTCGGTTACTGAACAATTGCCACGAGGAGGAATGAAAAGCATAATTGTCTCGCGAGTCATTTTACACGCTATTGGATTCGAATGACAAAATAAGTCGCACCTTTTATAGGGCATTTGTTTTCATTTGTGTTCTTTTTTTAACGTCTCTAGTTTCATCTCATTTGAAGTTGATTTTGGGATTTAAGTTCATTCACCTACTCTACAGCATACATTTGGTCATTAAGGGTAGTTGGATCGTTCCAAATATCGATATTGAGCAAGTACTTGGTGATCGGATCGATACTGTCTTTCCATTTCAACTCAGTCAGTCTCTTTTTTTGAATGGATTCTAAGATTTTACATACATTCTAACTCTCAGATTGGATCCAGTTGTGTTTACACTTTATTTGCAACTGGACTTTATTTTTAAAGTATTACGCAATAGAAGGTATTTTTAATTGTATTTTGACGTTATTATGCAGTACATTGGTACCTGAGCTTCGTAACCTAAAATCTTTGTAAGTAGAACCACGTTTTGTATGTAAATGCAGTAATCTATACTTCTTTTCTTAATGAATAACAAAAGAGCATCAGAACATGAAACAAATACATGTTGAAATTAGATTACCGCACAATAAACATAAAACTAGAGGCTCATAGTGTAAAAAAAGGAAATGATAAGAATATAAAATGCCATCTTGCTTTAAAGGGTATCCCCAAAAACCAAAAACTTTGTGAAGGGCTGGGCAAAAAGAATGAAAAGAAAAATGGTGTGTAAAGGGAAGAATCGTTTTCCCTTAATGAAAAACTGATCCAATGACGTTTGCTTTTGCCTCCTTATGACAATTTGTCATAAATGTGTGAGAGAGACAGCAATAATCTGACTTGTCAACACGTTTTCGAGACTTAATGGAATTTTGTCAAAAATGCCCTTTGACATTGTTATATTAGTATTTCTGTTACATTGCTGCTTTTTACGTTTGACTCTCTTTACTTTCGTTCTGAAACAGTTGTAATTGAAATATCTATATTTAATACAAATACTGTAAATGTTTGCACTGTAGTTATTTAAAAAAAAAAATTCTGTGTTTATCATAAACATTAAGCAACTCAAGGGGCATGGGTTCAATTATTCAACAATCATGACATTTCAGAGCAAAATGTAATAATATCGGATCCGTACTATTCCATATTTAACTAGAACAAATCGAAAAGTGGCAGTATCACCCATCCCTATTGGTCATCAAACATCAGATTGCAACTAAAGTAATTTGAATTCAATAAACGTATACTAAGTTTTTATATGTGAATAAGCAATACTATATTAGGTTGGCAATTGTATGGACAATGAGTTGTATCTAACTACTAGAGAAAAGTGTTCTCCATCCGGGCCCCGGTGCTGTGGAATGCTCTGCTTCCGGCGATGAGACCTGCAACCTCAGTGGAAGTTTTTAAACCTAGACTTTTTATTTATTTATTTGTTTATTTATTTCAATTACCAATTACCAATCAATTAGCTACCAACCTTCCTGTGCTTGCGTCCAGGCACCCCAGTTTTCTCCCACATTCCAAAAACATGCATGTCAGGTTGATTGGCCGGTCCAAATTGTCCCTAGGTGTGAATGGGCGAGCGAATTGTCTGTCCCTGTGTGCCCTGCGACTGGCTGGCAACCAGTTCAGGGTGTCCCCTGCCCACTGCCCGGAGATAGCTGGGATGGGCTCCAGCACCCCCGCGACCCTACTGAGGATAAGCGGCGCAAATATTAGATGGATGGATGGATGGATGAAAACAAAAACATATTCAAATAATTTTTCCAAGTAAAATGTTCCAAATTTGTAAATTGCATTATTAAATGTTGTTGTTTATGTTGCCATTTGTACTTTAGTTTGTCTTTATTTTTCTTCAACCTTTTCAACTGGGCTTTTTGCAGTGTTATTTTTTGTTTTACTGGATTTTATTTTTTTTTTTTTTTGCAGTGTGCTCCAAAATGCAAATGCTTTATTTTCCTAATCTTCTGTGTATCTCATTCCCCTTATTTTTTATTTTATAAATTACAAAAACACATTTCAAAAACGTTAATTGACTTTATTAATTTATTTTATTTTATTTTTTGACAGTACTTTTCCCGTGTAAGGATTGAACCACAGAACAAAAATCATTTAAAAAAATTTAAAATAATAATAATAATAATAATAATAATAATGATAGTAGCAGCGCTTACCACAAAGGGAGTCAAGGTAACGGAGGTGCCGGAGGAGTGACGGAGCACGAGAGACAGTTGAATATATGTGAGCATTTGCTGTACGCTTAAAATCAAAGTTACTGTAACCTTAAATGAACATTCACACATGTTTACAGTTTTTATTTTATTTCTTTTATTTTAATGAAGCGAAGCGCTGCAAAAACTCCCAAGTAGCTTTGTAACCTGCACTCGTTGCTTCCACATGCCAAACCACAGTTTCTTGAATATCTCAAGAACAGCCATGAGTGGCCTTGGAATCCATTTCAGTTGTGCCCAAAAATGAAAAAAAGAGAAGAAAAATTGGGCAATTTGAGGCTCTATAGATCATGTCAAACTCAGAAATTATGTTTGGAGTTAGGTTGGAACAGTAAAAACGTGTCAACGCCAAAATATTTTGCTTTGTTTTTTATGACTTTTTACAAGTAAATGATTATAATGACGGATTTTAAAGGATCTCAGCACATCAGATTTACAATTGGAAAAAAAACACATTTTCATGCTTGACATTGGCTGTGTTAACAATGTGTTTCTTTTAACAGTTGTGTAAATGCAGTTTTACATCTGAAGCAACTCTCCACAAACATCACAAACAAAAAAAAAAAACGAATGGGAGGCAAGAATAAAAGTATGCTTACCTCAATTTTCGTACTGCTTTGAAATAAATACAAATGGAATAAAAATAAGAGTTTAGGTAGTAAGCAGGGAATAAAATGAGATGAAATTACTAGGCTGGGTCTACTTTTACACAGTTACTGCCCTCTAGCGGCATAAAAAAAGCATTTGGATTAGATTTAAAAAAAAAGAAATTATATCGCACTTTGATAGAAATTAGCTAAATGCTTGTTTTGGTGACATACTCTAAAATTTGGAGCGAGACGGATTAAATCATCCCATGTGCACGTTTTTGGCCCGCAGGCCATATGGTGGATATCCCTGCTATAGATTATATTCTTCCTTAAGCTTTGCAGGACTTGTTTTAGCGTTGCAAAGCACTGTACAGCGAAATCTAGTAGTCAAATGTTACAAATCATCCCTCTTGTTTGAAAAAAAAATTGCAAACCACTGAAAAAATAACATCTCTGCAAACCAATTGTGTTACTAAATTGAAGACTTTTCTCGGTTTTTGATTTTTAAAATTGTTCTTGTTATAATCTCATCTCATCTCATTAGCCGTACCGCTTATCCTCATTAGGGTCGCGGGGGGGCTGGAGCCCATCCCAGCCATCTTCGGGCAGTGGGCAGGGGACACCCTGAACTGGTTGCCAGCCAGTCGCAGGGCACACGGGGACAGACAACTCATTCGCTCATTCACACCAAGGGACAATTTGGACCGGCCAATTCACCTGAAATGCATGTTTTTGGAATGTGGGAGGAAACCGGAGTGCCCGGAGGAAACCCACGCAAGCACGGGGAGAACATACAAACTCCGCACAGAAAGTCTGGAGCTGGATTTGAACCCACTACAGGTTCCCATGACATGAACTGTGCCGCACAAGCGCTATAATGTTATGCGAAAAAAATAAAATAAACAATGGGAATTATGGTTCTGGAACTTAGATTTCAAACCCAAACTCCAACTAAAATGAGTAGTTACTGTACGCAGTAGCATGCATCGTGCCGACTTCCAGAAGCCTTTCCTTTGCTTTAACTACTAAAAGTCTCTCGATAGTTCTCCAGAAGCCTCTCAAGCATATGTCTCCTCATCTGCTTATCTTGGAAAATTCTTGGCACGGTAGATGAGGGGGTAGATGGAGGGACGTAAGAGTCTCCTACCCGATGGCCCGGCTCGGCTAGCGCTTCACACAGAGGGAGCGCTCCCCAACCTGCCATATGGGAGCCATAGCGCCTTTCTTTATCATCCTTTCTTTTATGCCTACTGGTTGTGACTTGGCTTTGTTGTTCAGGAATAATCAAATGTTGATAGCATGCTTCAAATGGACCATTAGGTATGTGAGAATGCTCTACGGAGATGGAGCAGATAAGAAAGCAGGAGCCAAGCAGTCTGCCACCTTCAATAGCCAGCCTAGTGCTGGTGCTAATTTGATTATAATATAGTCATCTCCGAAGATTAGAGCTATTCAATTAAATATTCTAATTAACCTGAAGTATTAGGCAAATGCCGCTAATTACAAATATCCTCCAGAGAGGCAGGGCGAATGACGGATACTTCAGTACACTGTCTCGTAACTGCGTGGCCTATATCATAGACTCTGTGAATATTAAATTCCTGGCTAATTTACCAAGGGCCCATTTGTTTAATGGCATTTGCATTTTGTTTGAAATTGTAATAAACATGTGCACTCACTCTTAACTTCACAGAGCAAGTAGACTCTGGGGGTAGCTTAGTACTTTCTGTTTACACAGCTCCCCAGAACGTTTTCTCTCTTCCGCACATGCACCCGGCGACACACGTCCAAACAAACAAAGTGCCTGGACCATTAAGATCAAAGTGTTTCCACTGAGTGTGATATAGCATCATTATCTGCAAGCATTTAACATATATAATTTTAATTTCAAGCCATTTTAAATGTAATTTTTACAGATGTGCATTTAACAAGTTGAGGTATTAGAGGCAATTTCTGGCCTTATTTTGAGGTTTCGATACTTGAAACGTTGTATGTTAATTCTGCTTGCTCTCAACAGAGAATATATTTCAGATTTTACTATTGGGCATGTTTTTATATTTAATTATTTTATTTAGAACAAATGTGAAAGCTCACTTTAAAATGGCTGCTGTGTTTATCCTAATGTTTAAATACAAAGGCAGCTAGAGAATTTAAAAATAATGCAATATAGGTTCAGTAAGACATGGGTCATTCTTTTTTTTCTTTATTGTTTTGGTTATGTTTGTAAATGTTTGTGTTCATGCATTTTAACTTTATTTCTTATAAGCTAAATGGGATATTAGGGTGATTTTATGCAATATACTTTGATAAAAGGGTGAAGATAGGTGGTGGTATTTTCTGGTTAATACAAATTGATATATGTTTCCATCTATTCCAAAATAAATTCATTAGTTTTCTTTATATAATTTATATCACATTGGTGCATACGCAGGGCGGCAGTGGCTCAGGAGGTAGCGCGCTTAGGATAATGAGATGGCAGTTCGAATCCTGGCTCCTCCGTGTTACATGTCGAAGTGTCCTTGGGTAAGACACTGAACCCCTAATGCCCCCAATAAGCAGGTTAGCACCTTACATGGCTACACGGCCACTATTGGGAAATGTGAAGCACATTGTAAAGCGCTTCGGGAAGTTTTGACTTGAAAAGCGCTATATAAATGCAGATCATTTTATTTCATTTGCGTGAATTTATACATATATTTTTTGTTTGCCTTTCTCCGAATAAAGAAGCCTAACCTAATATAATAAAATATAATCATGATACACTGAAATTAATTATTTTACTTCATTTTATTAATCTCGGTAAATTATCAATTTGCAGTAGATAAAATAAATATAATCTTGCCTTATTATGGTTAATAGTTTACCTTGTTTAACTTATTTTCAATAAAATAAGACAAACAATAATTCAAATGATTTGAAATGCCAGATGGTTAATGGCCAGATAATTTTATTATAGTAACTTATAAATGATACCCCGAAATCCATTATTTTGTTTTTGTTTAATTTTTTTAACACGTTGAATATAATTGCTTTGAATTCAATTTTTACCAAATTATGTTATAACTTAAGTTTAGTTGTAAATAGAATAAATATCTAATCTTGCCTGGCTTTGGTTGTTATTTTGCCTTGTTTAACCTAGTTTTCAATAAATTAGGGCAAACGCTGTTATAATGAACTTATATGGCCTATGGCATTAAATCTTGCCTTATTTGGATTCAATTTGTCACTTTCCTAGAGAAAATTTCTTAAAGATAAAAATCTGTTAAAATATACAAAAAAGATAAGAAACAACACAAAAAGTGAGCAAAATTGATTGACAAAATAATCATTTTTCTGACTGGACTTAAGATTTGAATAATTGTGCAAGTCAAGCATCACTAATGCTTTTTTGTTTTTTAACTAAATGTTCACTTGTGTATATTATTACATGTGTTTGTGTTTGTATGCATACGATTGGACAGGTTTGTTTGTGTGAAATCATGGAATCATCATTTTTGACAAAGGTTAGAGGAAAAGCAAACCTATCATGGCTGAGAACATGTAGGTGCCTTCAGTGATTACTTTATATTCATAGTTTTTCCACTGCAAGGTCCTGCATATGTCATGTGCATAATGCCGGCCCTCATGGCATGGCATTATATTCACTCCTAGCAACGTGTTTCAATAAGGCAATTTTCTTACTGCCTAAAAACATCAGCAAAGCGCCTTTCTCAACAAGGACAGAGTATGACACGCTATCCAAACATTTGTCCCCCGGACTCGACAATACTTTATTAAGGGAAAATAGGATTTTGCAAATGTTTTGACATGCAGACAGGGAAAAGGAGATGAGAGTGGGAGAGGTGAAGGGGGGAGAAAGGATGAAATGAAAGTAAAAGGAGAGAGGAAAAAAACTCACCCATATTGAATCTTTTCCTTAACATGAATGCCAGTAAAGATTTAGTAAGATGTGATTGTCAAGTGCTTTTCATGCCTGGAGGACCAAATTTCTTTTTTTCCCTTCACATTTTAACACCTTGCTGACCCAAAGTTGAAAAAGATACGTCGCAAACCCATTAGAAAGATAAATGATAGAATAAAAAATAATAAAGTTTGAAAACTGGTCGAAACGACCTTTAAGGCAGATGCTACAACAGTCTCTCTGTTGTTGATGTATCAAAATAATGAATCATACTTTTGCTTTCATCATACTTGTTATGTATTTTCATTTATTGTATGATAATGGACTCTTTTGAGCCTGAAAAGAGGATTGAAGAGTGTACTATGCAAAGAACTGTATCAATTAAATGTTAGAGTCTGGTGCGCCATCTTTAACCAGGAAGGCCGTGTCTGGTTTCCCGCCCTGGCAGCGAAGCACAAGGGCCTTCAGCTGTTTTGATGTTGCAGCCCCTGTCTGGTATTCGTCCCTTGAGGGGGGGTTATGTTATGGTTTAGTGTGCCTCCTTCCACCAGAGGGTGCCAAGCGTGCTTGGAATATGGCACAGGTGCGTCCAATACCCAAACACCTACCATTAGTTATCCTCACCCTTTACAAGGATATTTTGGACAGCACATGTCGTCAGGTGAGGGTAATTCCACTGCCACGACAGGTCTTTTTTTGGGGTTTCTTGTGTGGACTATTTGTTATTGGTATAGTGCCCAATGGTTGTTTTTTTTTTTTTACTTTATTCATTGCATTTCACATTTCCTGTTTTATTCTTTGTTTCTGGTTTGGAGTTTCAGGTTTTGTTTTTTTTTTTGGGGGGGGTGGCATCTCAGTGTTTTGTGAACCGTCTTTTTGTCTCTAAATCCCATCCCTCATCTTGAGCCTCCAGATCCTGCTTCCGACACATGTAGACATATCTTGAAATTTGCTAACCGCAAGCTGGCCTTACGTCAATAGTTCCAATGACCACAAAACAACAGCAGAACAGAACTCAGGGATGCTAACGCCGTAGCGTATCTAGCAATGTGAAAGTTATTGGTATCGTCTTGGTGCTTTACTTTTATGAAACTGTCATTTTTTTCCACCCGGAACCATGACTAGGTGACGCACAAACCTAATCCAGGGTTATGATAAAAAATAACGGATTGTCTAAACTTGAGTGGGACTGTTGATCGAGCTTTCAGAAAATGACTCTGACTGTGAATCTGAAAGTGAACATTTTAATAGCTGATCACTGATCATAAACAGAGGATGAGAATTTTGATGTTTATGTTATGGATTACCGGTGATAAATGTGAGTACCAAACTTGTATGCTTGTCTGTATTGTTCTAATGAGGCCGCCAGCAGAGGGCTCTGCATCCAGTGTATGTGTTGAATACAGAAATAAAACCAGTCAGGGAGACTGTGCCCTGACACACGGTGCGCCCCGTGATGATGAAAATACGGAAGTAACTACCAACCCACCCAACACTGTACATGAATATCATAAAGTGAAATTCATGAACCTGACCGTTTCAATTGGACGACTCGGGTCGTATTAAGACCTTAGTTGAATCTCTGGTTGCATTTACAGGCTTTAAATAACAGGAGTTGCACTGTAGTATTCATGTAAACATACCCAATAGATTGGCCCAGACGCTCCATGATGTGGTTACTTTTTACTTCTGGGACCTACATCTAGCTTGCTTAATGATCTTTCACCATTTTACTCTGACAATGTATTTATTCATGATCTACTGAATCCAGACTCTCTTTGTTTCCTGACCACTGTGTCTTGTCTGCATTGTGTTTCTAATTCCTTACCTCATGTGATATGATGGCAACACATTTCACTCCATAAAACCTAATTACTTGTCATGAGAGGACACAGACATTGGCATCACAATAATGTGAGACACATGGATCTACGTGGATTTGTTGTGAATGATATTCATTTTGGCTGAGGAAGCCGACACTACATTTGTTCCCTGTTGTTACCTGTAATAGTACTTTAATGTTCAGCTGGCCTTGAAAAACACAAAAGCTAAATGCTCCTCTTTCTGTGTCTATATAGCCTGGTCCCTTTTGGTTTGTGCAGCCCAGAACACCTTTTAGCCTAGCGGATGTCCGCACGGTTACTGAATTTACCGCTCTGGGATATCATACGAGTCGGTCTAAGCCGGGAGGGATGATATCAGCTTTTGTTTGAGCCTCTCCTATGTGGAGAGACAGTTCTAAGTACTGTACACCTGTTTCATTAGGAGAACCATGCTGTTGACCCAGTGTATTAGCCTGGGCCTAATCCTGGCAGATCTGAACAGGCTTCGCTAAGCCTCTCATATGGATAAGTCTTCCCTTGAGCCACCATGACAAGGCCGGACACAATAGAAAAACCAGGTCATGTTAACACATCCTTATGCTTTCACAAACAGGGAGGGATTCAAAAAAATCAGGCTGGATTTTGTTGGTTTATTGGCAACATTACTGTCAAATTATTGTTCAAACATAGACCCCCCGCTCGTCAGTCAAGAAATTTGTATTTATTTTACATGGAATGAGGCCAAGCTAAAGGGGGCTGACATGATTGCCTGCCATCATGCTGCTACGGTTACCCAAAGTCAAATATGTTGTTTTAATGACTTTGAGTCTCCGGAGTTTGCATTCTTCATTGTGTTTTGCAGCACTTGTTTTGGGTTGCACTACAAAATTCAGGAATATCTATTGGTCAATTAATACATACTGTTGCATTCATGTGTGAAAATCCAATCCAATCAAATCCTATTTTGGTGGCCGTGACAGACCTAAAATGTCGATCATTACGTTTGGTTCTTGCCGGGGTTCTACCTCACGGAGTTTTGAAAAATCATTATCCACCCGTTGTCACGACGGGTACCAGCAGGGGACCCAAATGCGTAACGTTTCATACAATGTTTTATTAAGGGATCGGGGAAGTCAGGGCGAGAGGAAAAAGACAGCGATCTGGTGCTCCCTGGCCAGTAGGAGCGGGAAGCAATCGCGAACGAAGCGTGGTCAAAGATCGGAACAAGTCAAGCAGCCGGGACGGGAGAACGAAGCATGGTCGGAGATCGGAACAAGTCGGACAGCCGGGACGGGAGACGGAGCGTGATTGGAGATCAGAACAAGTCAGAATCAGGATACGGGTAGCCGGGACAGGGGAACAGAGCTTGGATCGGGGATCGATACAGGAAACAGAATCAGGATACAGGTAGCCAGGACAGGATAACAGAGCTTGGGTCTGGGATCGATACAGGTAACAGAATCAGGATACGGGTATCCGGGAAAGAAGAATGGATCGATACAGGAAACAAGTCGGGATCAAAACGGGAGCCAGAGTCAAAAGTGCTTGCCTTGCATGCACTAAGGTTCGCAGACGGCCTGACAAGGAGTGAACGAGAATGACGTGTTTAAAGAGGAGGACCAATAAGGCAACGAGTGGCAGCTGGGGCTGAACGAGTGAGCGCAGATGAGGGCAACTGCCAAATCATGACACCCGTCATTGTTCTGTCTCTCTGCCTGTCTCTCTCAGTGACACATGTCTGAAGGACGTACTGCTGCGGTGGTCCATGGTCCAATTTTTAAAATGAGGGATGGCCATAAAATATTCCCATCAGCCCTTTAAATAAAATTGTCAAAATGTTTTTGATGTATTTGACCTCTGCAGACACAGAAATATAAAAGCTGTAACCGTTAATCCCGTCTTATTTAATATAGATTCAGTGAAAAAAGACAGGTTTTATGCCTAAAGAGCAGGGTTCATTTTGTAACATATTTTTTTCACTTTATCAGCAATGCACGTACCGAAGTGTTTGACATGAGTAAAGACATACTTTTGACTGGTTGATCAATGTGGACAGTTCATGTAACGTTACACATTATCCATGTCACAGAGAAGAATTAGTTACCCCTCAATAGACAATCATGTACGATTTGACCTGTAGGTAGAAGTCAAAGCCAATCACAAAGCTTAAATTATTGATTCATTCTTTTTTTGTTACCATCAAGAGAAATTCATTATCGAGAAAATTTCAGTTTAAATTCCATAGTTCTTGCACAACGTCTTTTGAGCTTATGTTTACTTTAAATAGAGAAATACATAATTGTTTTTGTGATACCCAGTCATTGGCTATGACTGTGGAGCGGAAAGCCTACGCTTGAATACAGCACCTGATGAGAGGCGGCTGACTAGCCTACATTGGCAACACGTTTGATAAAAATGCAAATGTCAAGTGACACTCGACAAGTCCTTGATTAAGATTTAATAAAGAAAAATGTGAGACGGGCATATTAGCCTGACCGAGATACATCAGTGAGCGCTCCTCAGGCTCTCTGCCTTGCCTTCTCATGTGCACTGTTGCAGCAGGAGTTCATTATAACCAGCGGCAAACAACTGAAGTGCCATTCAAAGGGAATGGGGAAGAATGTATATCAGTTTTTAGGAAAACATTATGAATAGAATTAATGACAATATCGTGAACATTGTTTACGAGATTAAACGTGCCACTCCAGGATCAAAGAGTAACAAAAGAAATTTAAGAGAAAAATACCTTAAAATATAGAAACATGATAAATTGTCAAATATTTACAAGGTAGTGCTTCATGACTGACCTAAGTCATAACTGCTTCGTAACAATAGTGCAATGATTTACAGTTGGCGCACCGATCCTGGGCTAGAGAAACTGGCTTATTGGAAATGGAATGTCACGTCTCAGGTGGAAAAGGATCCCAAGCTGGTGTGTGAGGTGTAGAGGTTCCGACTTGATATAGTCTGGCTCGCCTCAACACACAGCTTGGGGTCTGGTACCAGTCCTGTCGAGAGGGGTCGGACTCTCTTCCACTCTGGAGTTGCCCGTGGCGAGATGCGCAGAGCCAGTGTGGGCATATTAGTTGCTATACGGCTCAGCACCTGTACGTTGGGGTTCACTCCTCATTTGGCTAGGGGTATAGGTCCTGACTGTTGTTTGTTTGTATGCAGCAAACAGCCAGTCAGAGTACCCCCCCTTCTTGGAGTCCTTGGAGGGTGTGCTGCTGGAGGAATTTAACGTTCACGTGGGCAATGACAGTTTGGAGGGACATAATTGGGAGTGGCTATGAAATAGTCGGTGCCTGGGAGTGGCTATAAGGTTGTAACCCTTTGACCCAGTAAGGGATGTCTTCAAGGTAGAGAAGGAGTCTTATCGGGCTCTCTTGGCCCATGGGGCTCTGGAAGCGGCATGCAGGTATCGGCTGGCCAAGCTGCATGGAAGCTTACCTATCCCACATGGGTTTTGTGGACTTGGAGAAGGCATTCACCCATGTCCCTCTGGGAGCCATGTTGGTGGTGCTCTCAGAGTATGGGGTACCGCACAGTGTCATCAGGGCTGTCCGGTCCCTGTATACATGGTGCGATAGTTTGGTCTGCATTGCCGGCAGTAAGTCGGATTAATTTCTAGTGAAAGTTGGACTCCACCAATGCTGCCCTTTGACACCGATTCTGCAACTGAACTTTTAAGGCCAGAATTTCTATGCGCAGCCTTGGCTTGGAAGCGGTCAGATTTTGAAGCCTCAGCATTCCATCGCTGCTTTTTTCATGTGGTCCTGTTGGCTTCCTCAAGATGTGGTCTCCAGCTCTCACCGGAGCGGTTCACAGCCATGTGTGAAGTAACAGGGATAAAGACCAGCACCTTCAAGTCCCAGACTATAGTTTTCAGCCAGAAGAGGGTGGCATGCTCTGTCGGGGTCTGGGATGAGATCTTGCCCCAAGTGGAGGAGTTCGAGTATCTCAGGGTCCTGTTCACAAGGATGGAACAGAAGATCAACAGATGGATTGGTGCAGCGTCTGCTGTCATGTGGACCCTGTCCTGGTCTGGCATGGTAAAGAAGGAGCTAAGCTGAAAGGCAAAGCTCTCAATTTACCGATCGATCTGTCTTTATACCCTCACCTATAGTCATGAACTCTGGGTCATGACCGAAAGAACAGTATCCAGGATACAAGCGGCTGAAATGAGTTTCCCCGTAGGGTGGTTAGGCTTTTCTTTAGCGATAGGGCCGGGTCACACAGCCATTTGCGTCTGTATCGCGGGTAAAATTTAGCGTTTTTTTTTTGCCCGTGGTTGCCCGCGATGGAAAATGCCCAAAATTGGCCAACCCGCTGTTCATCGGTGGTATGCGGGCAAAACAGACGCCGGCGACTGTTCCGCTTCCTCATCGCGTCATTTCTGCGTCATTTTCTCGTGTGGACCACGGGTATAAAAGCTCCCGAGCCGGTGTTGTGCCCAAATCCGACTCCTACGCAAACCCCCCCCTCGCGTGAACGCGCATTCTGCTGCGATCGCTTTTGTTGGAAGCGTGCGTTGACGTTGGTGACTTTTTCATCCGCGTTAACAAACGCATTTTGTAGAATACGATCGCACTTTATTGTTTAAATAAACGCGTTATATAGACTAGGATCTCCCAATTGTTATAATTAGCTCGCTTTATTGTTTTAATAAGCGTTTTATATAGAAAACGATCGCTTTTGTTGGAAGCGCAGCAGAATGCGCGTTCACGCGAGGGGGGGAGGATTTTATATACGGTGTGCATTACCGTACGATTACGTTCACAACAAAAACAAAGACGGAATGGTTTAAGTTGTATTACATTCCCAACAAATGCAAGACGAAGTGGTTTTGGTTATATGTTCGCCATTACATTCCCTAAAAGTGATATAAAAGTGAGATAAAACGAGGTAAAAGTGGTTATAGTAGCTAGTAGTTCTCGGCATAACACTGTAGAAATCAAAACCGCTCAAGACACAGTCCCGTGAAGATCAAGATTTCAAGCTATGGCACCGAAGAAGCCAATATGTTATTATTGTAATAGTTTTTCATTTGATTTTATTATCTTGTTATGAAATGAAAATAAATGTCAAGAAATAAAAATAGTTTAAGACGAGGTCACTACGGTGACGGGGATCCATGTCCACCCCTTGACGTCTCGAGCACAACTGACGTGTGCTCGGCAAATCGCGCTGTATATACGCGGAGAAAGGTGTTTGACCGTCACACGCGTAACACGCTAATTTCACGTAATAACACCGCGATACAGGCGCAGAACATGCTATTACCATGCTCCACCCACAATTCCACGCTGAAATTTCCCGTCCTACCCATGTTTAACCACGCCCTGGCCGCAGCCAGAGCACGTTGTTCCGCGTCATTTCCGCGTCATTAACTCGTGTGCCGCCTGCGGTTAACACGTGCTCAAAGTTTTGAGCATCTCAAAACTTTTTTGCGGTCTCAAAGCGTCCAACAGCGCCCCAGACATTTCTGGCCGTGATTCAGCCTCGATACGCCCGTGAAAGGCTGTGTACCCGTGCTCTAAAGTATTGAGCAGCGCAAAACTTTTTCGCGCTGCCAAACGCGCGTGAATTTCCGACCGCGTGTTAGCACTGCTGTATCTCGTCTGTATGGTGATCTCAAAGGGTCCAATAGCGTCCGCCTCACAGGCAGAAATTTCTGGCCGTGATTCAGCCGCAAACGGCTGTGTGACCGGGCCCATAGGGTGAGCTTGGTCATCCGGGAAGGACTCAGCGTGGAGCCGTTGCTCCTCCGCATTGAGAGGAGCCAGTTGAGGTGGCTCATGAATTTGATAAAGAGGCCTCCTGGACGCCTCCCTCTGGAAGTGTTCTGGGCATGTCCCATCGGCAGGAGGCCCCGGGACAACCCTGGACACGCTGCAGAGACTACGCAATGAATGCCTGGGGTTGGGGTTGGGATTAGGGTTTGATGAGCTGGATGAAGTGTCTGGGAATATAAAAATTTGGGCTTCCCTGCTGAGGCTGCTGCGCCCACGACCCGACCCCCGAAGAGCAGAAGAAAGTGGATGGATGAGTGCCCTTTTGTGGTTAACATGTTAAGTGATTCCTGTCAACAGAAACAAAAGAAAGGCGCACAACTTTGACAGAAGCTTGAACACCAACTTTGGAACGCTTAATGTAATATCTGTTTTTGTTGTTGCTTTGGCTGTCGATAAAAAGGGGATATTTGGTAGTAAGCACAATAACCACTTATATATACTGCATATATATTACATGTATGTATGGATATATCAAAACTAAATTGTCATGAGGAGGCTTGTACTCCAGGGCACTTTGACTGGAACCAGTAGTTATCTCTTCAAATAGATAGAGTTGCCTATTTCATCCTCATGGTTATCTCTATATTGCTGCAAAATTATGTCCCCCATGACTTTGAGTACTAACTAAACATAAAGGAAATGGTCAAAACATTTTCATATCATTGTTGAGAAAAAAATTGGACCCTGAAAAAACAGACTTGTAACAATGCACTGTGTAACTTTACATTTTGCGACCAACAAAAAAGGTCAGTAATGCCTCTATCAGAGCAACCCAAATAACCGCCATCCCCAACCAATCTCACACAGCAAATCTCCTCTGAAATGTAAAAAATTTAATTTGTCAACATGTTTCTATCATATGCTCCATCACTGTCCGAGTCGGTGGCAGGGGGCAAGTGGGCGGGATGGCGGACATATAAGCGGGAGGGGCGATGTGGAGGACCAAGGCAGCCGCTTTCAAATGGGAAGACGGGGCTGTGATTAGGGCCTCACGTTGGCTGGAATTGTCCTGGACAGCCTAGAAATCAGATTATTAACTCTGATACAAGACGCGCTGTCTCCTGGCAGGGATTAGCATGAAAATTTTGATATAGATCGATAAGCAATCTTATCCTTTCCTGGCAATCTCCTAAGGCTTCATTAATCTATGTGTATGTTTATGTCAAGGTATTAAGACATCCCAGTTAAAACGTCATCCCTTCCTACACACAAGCACACTTGCACTCCTCAGCTGTGTTATCATCAGAGCATCTTATACGGGTTTATTAAATCAAATACTGTCCCAAATTACGCCAGGGTGAATTGCATCCTGTCTTTGGTACATCTTCTTAAGTCCCTACATAAATTTAAAGATCACCTCTAGAGAAAACTGTATGAAATATATCAGCAATTATGGGTAATATAACACAATATAAATTCCGGGTTGGCACACCTTTTTCATGGCCAAATTCCAGGTATATTTAAGGACCTCCAAAGCCAATATTCCAATATCACCAGTACATTAAAAAGAAAAGGTTCCTCTGCAAATCTTGTCTTTTTCAGAGCCATAATATCTATCTGCAAATTACATGTGCAATATTTAATTTTGTGTGTGCATTTATCACGACATATAATTTTTATATCTTGAGTAAATCACAAATATATTTTTTTCGAGACAAATCTCCTCCCATATTGGTATTAAAATGACAGTAATATGTAGCTTACATCTACAGTTTGATTAGAATTTACCAGTGGGAAATACCACCTTATTTTTTATGGCCCATATTAAAAGTCCATAATTGATATGTAAACCTAGCACCCCATAGACATTTCATAGTGCTCTGTTTAGGTGTAGCATGTACCTGTCCTCTTGGGCGTGACTCATTGGGGGTGATCACGCTTCGTAGAACAACACCATACCCACTAATGAAGCTGCCGTTAATCGTAAGGTAAGGAAAAAAATGCAACGGCAAAGCGAAGCCACCATGCGGCATTTTTAAGCAGAATTATTGAGAAACATGGCAACAATTTGAAGTATTTACAAGCACTTTACCCAAAATTCAAGCACTTTTCACACAATGAAAACAAAACATTAAGATTTAAGCATTTTCAAGGATTTCAAGCACCCATACAAACCCTGAAAACTGCATGTAATGAACTCAATTCAACATAAATATAAAGTAAGAAATTAGACACATCTGCTAATGTTGCATTTATTTTAGTGAGACGAACTTTTCACGGTTTGTTGTTGCAGTTCAATTTGTCAGAACACAGAACAAAATATTTGAAGCGAGTATAATCTGCATTTATGTACTGAAGTTTTTGTACTGTGTTTTGGGTGGCTCCATTCTCAAGTAGACAAAGTAACGCAGCAATGACTCATGTCAAACGGCCTTGCGGGTTTTTTCGCGCCTATTTATTGAGCTACTGTGCGCATGCGTCTGCCGCCTGGGGATTTGCCATCATGCATCATTCAAAAAAAAATGTATATATAGTGTACGATTATTTGTATTTTGTACGGGAAAATACGACAGTTTGTACGGGCACGGAGCCATGGATGTTGACAGGAGTGGAACACGATTGTTCGTAACCTGTATTTATGTGTAACAAACCCTGTCAAAATACAAGACCACCCTTTGCAGTTCTACTGAGTGTTTCTACACTTTGCACACACCCTCTATAATTTTTTGGGTGGTGTTGTGGTATAGCAAGCCAGCAGCATCCTCGAGACTGAGATTAGAGCAGCCAATTATTTTCTTGGCTGTGTTGATTACTCTCCGTGTGTTGTTTTTTTTTTTTCCTCAGCTGCTTTGCTTCCAGTCTACCACACTTTGACACCATTTGCCAGAATGCTCTCTACTGTGACTTTATACAAGCACACCAGCAGCGTCTATTCCAGTTTGCTCTTCCCCAGCAATCACAGGATATGGAGTAATGAAACGATGGAACTTGTTTCAACCATAATAACGAAAAGTTCACACATCCATTCTGCATTGATATTTAGAAAAAAAAAGCCCATCTTGACACCAAATGCACTCCTCACAATGAAAATAATCTTAATTTAAACATTTCACTTATAAATAAACATTTTTAGATATATTTTATGGATTGCCTTGGTCTTTAGAAGCTAAATCAAATTCCATTAATGAAGCCACTACATCAAATCTGTTCAATTCTAAACCAATGTATCTAGATCTAAACACTGTATGATTGTCATCTTTTGTTCTGCATTTGTGGTGAGCAAGTATCGTATTTTCTGGACTATAAGACGTTCCTAAAAACCCTAAATTGGCCAGACATTTATAAATGTGCCTTATTACTCTTGTATCCTGGAAATATGGTGGATAAAATTGAAAATGCATAGTTTCAATTAAATGATACTATTTATGGTAGCTTCTTTGCCTTTGAGAAACACAAGAGTGGCCTTTGAGTGCCTCTTTGTGGTTAACATGTTGATAATTGTTAACGATAATTTTAGTAGTGAACCCAGTTTAATTTATAGTCTATGAAATAAACTAGTTTAATTAAAATGTATTTATTTATTGTTCAAGCAACCCTAGCTCTTTATAGTTTTAATTCCAGGCGCCTAATACTCCAGTGTGCCTTATATATATTAAAGCTATATCACAAAAGACTATTTTTGGGGGTTGCACCTTATAGTACAGAAATTAGTTTATTTGAGGAAGAGGAGTTAATAACAACTTTTAAAGGTAATGCAGTTTTTTTTAATGTTTTTCATTTAAAGCCAGGGGACGATGCACAATATTGTGTGTTGGTTTTGTAACTCTTATGCGCTCAAGTATGCCTTTACTGACATTTAGAGGAAGCAAAGTTAATGACATCCGAACAACAGTGAACTAAAGAGTTTCAATTTATTGAGTCGTCCCAGTGAGTGATGCTAATGTAATGCTTTTCAGTATCTCTTTCCATGCCAGACATTTGAATGCAAAAGGGTGACATATGTTACACACGTAATGAAAGGAATATGTTAATGCAGGGATAGATTATCTGAAACTCAAGGCATGAATGAAGAGTGCTTGACCATAGCGGAGGAGAGGATCAGTGCTCGTACAATTATGACCCGTACATGGAGCCTAATTAATCTTGTGTGCATCATTAGGAAACACGAGTCCAGTCATGTCATTAAAGTGCTTCCAGTCGTCCTACTGTCCTCCCGTTTCACTGAAGCACTCACACTGCTTTAAGTAGCCTACAGCTAGTCATTTACAGGAAAGGCACTCATCTACACAATGGTTTGACGACTCACATAGAGGGGGAAATAGCTTAAAGCGTGTGTAGTGCACACATGTCAGCCTTTGGACATTAAAAAACAGTAGATATTATCGCGCACTCTATTTTTATGCGGGAAACACGATCCGGCTCCAGAACACTAAAAAAAACAACAACAACATGTGCTTGTTTAAAACCGTAAGTAGCTAACTTTTACCAAAACAGGAATTCAGGGCGATCATTGGAGCAGGCATATTAACACACAGAGACTTTAAGATAAAGCAGCCGTGGACTAAAATGCTAGCCTTGAGTCAAGATATTTTTGTTAACATTTTGGAAGAAAAAAAAACAGCAGGAGGTTTTAAGGGTGTTAGATTAAATAGACGACTTAAGTGGAACCGTTGGGTTGCTGTGACCTTGCTTTGCGTATTCCTATCTAAGAGCACACATTATCCAGTTTGAGGCGGGGACCATTGGGTCTTACATACACACAAGGGCAGGGTTGAGTCACCCACATTTGTGGCTAGGACAGTATAAGACTAGGCACTATCTTAGACATGACAAACATCTTCCGCATCATGCTGAAAAAGGCTCCATGGCTGTGTATTCAATATGTCTGGTATCCAGTCATTAATCAAGAGAAAATGTCTCTTGGTTCTTATTTCTAATATAAGCATTTAAGATAAAAGAACTGGGCTACGGTACAGGCTGAACCTCATAGGAGATACATTTGTTAGTCGCATTAAACAGTAAAGTTAGTGAGTATAGTAGTTCAATTTCTTTCTTTTACTATCACATTGCCTCTCATTTATATATCAAATGAATATTTGTTTTTGTATTGTTTTTGTTTGTGAAAGTGAGTGTGTGCACATCACTTAAAGTTCAATGTTAAGTGCAGAACGGTGCAACAAGAACCGCGGGTGTGAACTGAGATTAAACATTTTCACATGAAATGATGTGAAAGTGTGCAATTAAATTGTACCCATACATCTATGTCCTCGGCTAAATGTAAGTATTATGTATAAATCAAATCTAAACCTTCTCACTGACCATAGTGTGGTCTCCATCAGACTCAGATCCTGTACCAGAAGCCTGAGGGTGAGGGTTCAGCACAGAATCTTAGCTTTTTCCAGCAGTGAACTATTTTGTCCAAACATTTCTGATGTTGTTCCAGTTATCTGCTTGACCGATTCATCCAGGTTGGGAGGGCACAGCCCCTAATGCTCCAATCAACACTGAACACCTCTGTTGCGTTTACTCTACTTATCCTCTCCAACTCTTCATTTAGCCCTTGGTATTTGTCTGAAGTAGCTATTACTGCGGGTTCTATCACAACTTCTGTCTTCTGAAGATTTTCCACCACCACAAAAACGGTTGGTATGACATCACAATCTTGACAATCTGGATCCGGATGCCGCCTCAGGATCTTGGCCTCTTTGTTTTTTTTTCAACGTTTAAAGGTGTCTCCTATCTGGGACTTACCGTCCATACTCAGTGCAGATATTCTTGTAAACTATGAACACTTTCGATATATACAATGACCGCTCTACATACAAGCTTCTGGAGAAACGGAAAACTTTTGATGCTAGCTGAATTTTGAGCAAAAATTCTTGCCTGAGATTTGAGAGAAAAAAAGTTAAGAGAATTTCCAGAAGCTACCATTAGAAATCGCTCACCGTTAGCATCAATTCGTCCCAGTTAGCTCGTGCGTTTCCTGCGATGCAGACCTAATTATGCGCGTTTCTGTTGTGTTTTTTAATCGCAACTACCTTCCCATGCTCACACCCTATTCCTTTACACTCTGGGCCAAATAATTTAAAAAGGTGATCACATGACGGAGGTTCGCGCTCTGCTGGGCCTACAGAAATGTCTATGCTAGCTGCTAGCAGCCCCGTACTGTGTCAGCGAGGGATGACTGAATGGAGGCAAGTGTGCTTAACAAAGGATGGAATTTATGGACAAAAACCGTGAAAAACAAACAAAAACACACCAGGTCTCAAAACAACAACCAAAGACGCCAAAACAGAAACAAAGAAAACAAGACTGTCGTGATAAAAAAAACTGGACAGAAGTGGCAATGTCCTGACCCTGTGTGTTGTCCAAACAATTATGACAAAGGGCCAGGTTAGTCACCGTCAGGTGTAGGCAGATTGGGCACAGGTGTGGCATACCAGAGCCTGGCATTTCAGCGCCCTAGGTGGGTTCCAATAAAAAACGCCCTGGTGCATTCCATTTAAATTAAATGAAGCTGGAAACTGACACCCATACATAAAAGTTACCGGACATATGACAGGGAAGAGTCCTTTGAAATTACCCACATGTCCTCAAATTAAAAAACAAAGATTTTCTTTTTTTTTTTTCTGCTGTTAAAGAAAAAAACATCAAGACACAGGATACAATTCATCATAATCTACAATTACATTTGGGTTTCATGTGTCTTATTATTGAAGGTATATTATTTACTAATGTGCAAATAGTATTCTATCATGTCCATTAACAAAGTGAGGTGTTTGTCCGGTAAGTGGATCCAATTGGCTAAGAGCTTGTGGTTTCTTCAGGCTTTTAAATCAGCACACTGAAAAGTATTGGAAATGGATTCAATTTCAAATAATTAAATGACTTTACATGCCTAACGATGAGTGCTATTTCAGTTTAGTAATCTTTAATATCTTATCATTAAACGGTAAAGTAACTCAATGTAATCCCTATTGTACCCTTTTTTTCAGAATTGATTAGAGTGACCTTTACATGCTGAATAGTGTAGGAGGTGGTGGTGGAATGAGATCAATTCAATACCTCAAAACATTAATTCTTATCCGCCACATCCAGCCTATAGCCTAGTTTCACAGTCTGTGCTTACATATATAAATATATACCGTGCAAAAAGCTGCTTGTCAAAACACGTCCCGGAGAGCAAAGCAATCTTACCACGCCTACACATCTAATTCTTTTGTTCACAAGCAAGTTGAATTTTTTTTATTTGTTTTTTTTTCTTCACCTTCCCTTGCACATGCCCTCCGTGTTATGTTGGTTTGCTGCCATACAACAAGCTGTGTTAAATCCCAGAAGCTGACACCGGCAGTGTAGGTCACTGCTAAAAATGAATGTCGTTACCCTCATTGGTTACTGACACCAAAGGTACTGTGTTACTCTAAAAGTAACCATCTTGTTACAAATAACTGTAAACAACTGCATGGGTGTTAGCTTTAAAATAGCTACATAAAAAAGAAATTAAAGAAAATCTGTGCACAAACCTTTGAAAGTGGTGAACCTTTCATATATCTCGTCCGTTCAAACCACTTGAAGATATCATTCTCCATTTCTGGGCACTGTCTAAGACAATTTGTCTTTTCTCAAGGCATGGTGTATAACAAAAGTCATTTTACCAATGAAAAAGACCAAAATTCAGCACTCGTTTGCAGTAAATTCTGTGTTTTCACCATTGATTTCCTGTTTGTTCTTCCTATACATGTCACGTGGCGTGGTGGAGTGGAAGGGGTGACCGGACCAGAACGGAGGCAGGAGGCAGGAAGGGAGAACTCATATGCGTTGACAATCATAAGTTTTATTTAACAAAATAAAAGTCGCCCAATACACCGGGACCAAAACAGAACAATACAGAGTTCCTCCGGCACAAACTCAACAGGACAAGGCATAACAGACGGAAAATGTTTAAACCTAAAACAGGACAAGGCATAACAGACCTGGGATTGTGTAATGAGCCAGCCCCCGCCAAACCCAAAATCCAGCCTTAAATAGCAGACCAGCAATCAGCTGATCTGCTGCAGCTGAGTTCGGGGGCGCGGCAGACTGGTAGCCATGGCGACCGTGACAGAGCCCCCCCTTTAAGGGACAGCTCCTGAGGTCCCCAAAAAAGGAAAAAAAATAAAATACTACCTCACGCCCCGGAATGGTTCGACGCTCGGCAGGGTTGGGGGGGGCCGGCAGGCAAACTGGACCGGCAAACACGAGGACAGACAGAGAATCAGAACCGGCGAACACGAGGACAGACAGGGAATCAGAACCGGCGAACACGAGGACAGACAGGGAATCAGAACCGGCAAACACGAGGACAGACAGGGAATCAGAACCGGCAAACACAGAGGACAGACAGGGAATCAGAACCGGCAAACACAGAGGACAGACAGGGAATCAGAACCGGCAAACACAGAGGACAGACAGGGAATCCGAACCGGCAAACACAGAGGACAGACAGGGAATCCGAACCGGCAAACACAGAGGACAGACAGGGAATCTGAACCGGCAAACACAGAGGACAGACAGGGAATCCGAACCGGCAAACACAGAGGACAGACAGGGAATCAGAACCGGCAAACACAGAGGACAGACAGGGAATCAGAACCGGCAAACACAGAGGACAGACAGGGAATCAGAACCGGCAAACACAGAGGACAGACAGAGATTCAGAACCGGCAAACACAGAGGACAGACAGAGATTCAGAACCGGCAAACACAGAGGACAGACAGAGATTCAGAACCGGCAAACACAGAGGACAGTCAAAATTGGCAAAAACAGGCGAGAGTCAAAATCAGAACCGGCAAAACAGGAGCAGCGGAGTCGGACTGGCAGGCAGCGGAGTCGGACTGGCAGGCAGCGGAGTCGGACTGGCAGGCAGCGGAGTTGGCCCGGCAGGCAGCGGAGTCGGAGTCGGCCCGGCAGGCAGCGGAGTCGGCCCGGCAGGCAGCGGAGTCAGAGTCGGCCCGGCAGGCAGCGGAGTCGGAGTCGGCCCGGCAGGCAGCGGAGTCGGAGTCGGACTGGCACGCAGGGGAGACTGAATAGCAGGCAATCGGCACGGGAGTCGGGCAGGCAGGCATGAGAGTCGAACAGGCAGGCGTCAATTCCTCCCGGGACCCCATTCGAGGCACAGCAATGGCCACGACGGGCGGGGCCGTGGTTCGAACGGGCAGGGAGTCGAAGTCGGACTCAGTGGGCGCTTGCCAAGCTGCATTCTCCAGGTCTCCCCAAATCGCGCTGGGATCGTTCGCTGAGTTCTTGTCGTGGCTGGCTCATTCTGTCACGTGGCGTGGTGGAGTGGAAGGGGTGACCGGACCAGAACGGAGGCAGGAGGCAGGAAGGGAGAACTCATATGCGTTGACGATCATAAGTTTTATTTAACAAAATAAAAGTCGCCCAATACTCCGGGACCAAAACAGAACAATACAGAGTTCTTCCGGCACGAACTCAACAGGACAAGGCATAACAGACGGAAAATGTTTAAACCTAAAACAGGACAAGGCATAACAGACCTGGGATTGTGTAATGAGCCAGCCCCCGCCAAACCCAAAATCCAGCCTTAAATAGCAGACCAGCAATCAGCTGATCTGCTGCAGCTTAGTTCGGGGGCGCGGCAGACTGGTAGCCATGGCGACCGTGACAATACAAGCAACGCCCCTCAACCCACTCGCTGCCTACTATTCGCTACTGGTGACACATAAAACTACAAACTTCAATATTTTGTTTTATACTTGATAATTTGGCTTAGATGTGAGCAAAGTATGTGTGGTAGGGGTGATATCTACATAAGGGGCAGCGACGCATTTAACTAGGACAAAAAAGTCAGATCACATCACGCCGATTTTGGCTAACCTGCATTGGCTCCCTGTTAGCCCAAGATGTGATTTCAAGGTTCTCTTGGTATTATACAAAATCATACATGGACTTGCTCCCTCATATCTTTCAGGTCTGATGTCCCCCTATGTTCCGGTCCGATGCCTTCATTCTGCAAGCGCCGGTCTACTGGTGATCCCAAGAGAAGTGTTCCGCAGGTTCGAGAGCGCTCTCCATCCGGGCACCGGTGCTGTGGAATGCTCTTCCCCCTGAGATCCGATCTGCAACCTCAGTGGAAATGATTAAATCTAAGCTCAAAACACACTTCTACTCTAAAGCATATGAATAACCTATACTTTTTGTGGACAATATCTCTGTATTATTTGTCCTTTGCCTGGTAATCCTGAAAGGGGGATAACACACATGCGGTCCCTTCTCAAGGTTTCTTCATTTTCGTCATGTTGAGGTTTTTGAGTTTTCCTTGCCCTCGTGTTGTTTCCAGATCAGGGGATGGTGTAATAATAGTCTGAAATAATAGTCTGTGCAATAACCTGTGCAGCCTTTTGAGACTCTTTGTGATTAAGGGCTATACAAATAAAAATGACTTGACTTGACACATCATTAGACATTACAGTTTCATCTAGTGGTCAAATGTTACATAATGTACCTATGTGTGTTTTTAGCGCCTATCAGTGGCAATAATCAGTTTGTACAATAAGCTAAAATAAATAATTATCATTTAAACATGCGGTTTTTTTAACAATCATTGGTCAAGAAATGATCATTTAATTGACAAAAGATGAGTTTCACCCAGGGGGGTTGAGATCTTGGTGCTTGGGACGAATAATAGAAGATACAGAGGGTAAGCAGTACACTGAATACAGGGAGTGCAGAATTATTAGGCAAGTTGTATTTTTGAGGATTAATTTTATTATTTAACAACAACCATGTTCTTAATGAACCCAAAAGTCTCATTAATATCAAAGCTGAATATTTTGGAAGTTGGAGTGGGGCTTTTTTAGTTTTAGCTATTTTAGGAGGATATCTGTGTGTGCAGGTGATTATTACTGTGCATAATTATTAGGCAACTTAACAAAAAACAAATGTATACCCATTTCAATTATTTATTTTCATCAGGGAAACCAATATAACAGCTCAACATTCACAAATATACATTTCTGACATTCAAAAACAAAACAAAAACAAATCAGTGACCAATATAGCCACCTTTCTTTGCAAGGACACTCAAAAGCCTGCCATCCATGGATTCTGTCAGTGCTGTGATCTGTTCACGATCAACGTTGCGTGCAGCAGCAACCACAGCCTCCCAGACACTGTTCAGAGAGGTGTACTGTTTTCCCTCCTTGTAAATCTCACATTTGATGAGGGACCACAGGTTCTCTATGGGGTTCAGATCAGGTGAACAAGGAGGCCATGTCATTCGTTTTTCTTCTTTTAGACCCTTTCTTGCCAGCCACGCTGTGGAGTACTTGGATGCGTGTGATGGAGCGTTGTCCTGCATGAAAATCATGTTTTTCTTGAAGGATGCGGACTTCTTCCTGTACCACTGCTTGAAGAAGGTGTCTTCCAGAAACTGGCAGTAGGACTGGGAGTTGAGCTTGAGTCCATCCTCAACCCGAAAAGGCCCCACAAGCTCATCTTTGATGATACCAGCCCATACCAGTACCCCACCTCCACCTTGCTGGCGTCTGAGGCGGACTGGAGCTCTCTGCCCTTTACCGATCCAGCCACGGGCCCATCCATCTGGCCCATCAAGACTCACTCTCATTTCATCAGTCCATAAAACCTTAGAAAAATCCGTCTTGAAATTTTTCTTGGCCCAGTCTTGACGTTTCAGCTTGTGTGTCTTGTTCAGTGGTGGTCGTTTTTCAGCCTTTCTTACCTTGGCCATGTCTCTGAGTATTGCACACCTTGTGCTTTTGGGCACTCCAGTGATGTTGCAGCTCTGAAATATGGCAAAACTGGTGGCAAGTGGCATCTTGGCAGCTGTACGCTTGACTTTTCTCAGTTCACGGGCAGTTATTTTGCGCCTTGGTTTTTCTACACGCTTCTTGCGACCCTGTTGACTATTTTGAATGTAACGCTTGATTGTTCGATGATCACGCTTCAGAAGCTTGGCAATTTTAAGAGTGCTGCATCCCTCTGCAAGATATCTCACTATTTTTGACTTTTCAGAGCCTGTCAAGTCCCTCTTCTGACCCATTTTGCCAAAGGAAAGGAAGTTGCCTAATAATTATGCACACCTGATATAGGGTGTTGATGTCATTAGACCACACCCCTTCTCATTACAGAGATGCACATCACCTGATATGCTTAATTGGTAGTAGGCTTTCGAGCCTCTACAGCTTGGAGTAAGACAACATGCATAAAGAGGATGATGTGGTCAAAATACTCATTTGCCTAATAATTCTGCACTCCCTGTATATCCATTTTCCTTAGAATGATAATGACACAAGCTTCCATGCCCCACCTATCTAAAAGGATCGTTCCTGTGTTACGTGCTAACTAATAATTTTGTTTTTACATTTTATTTTATTTCCATTTTTCTATTATTGTACAAAAGGTAGGAAAATCTTTGAGTGGCAGACCACATTAGAGGGCCTGGGCCAGAATTCAATAAAACGTTTTTTTGTTTTTTTTCATATCCACCAATACAGTCTCAAATCAGACACTTAAGGAACACAAAATATAATTTAGGCGTATGCAGTTTTCCTCGTGTTCTCTTGGCATTGTTTTCATTGCAAAAATTATATACATGAAAACATTTTACAAAATAGAGATATTTTATTTAGAATAGCAGCAACGGTGTGCAGCTATCTACATGTGCACCTTTTTCTTTTCATTTTTCTATAAATAGACCATTTCATCAGATCTTGATACATAAAATCAATTGTAACAAAATGTGTATTAATTATTAAATTATATAACCAAATAATTAATTTGTCAATTGAAAAATATCATTAAAGACAAATGTAGCCAATGTGGAATGTGAGCCTTCAGCACAGTCCACATTGTTGTTTAATGAAAAATATGTTTTTAACAGAAGGGAATGAATACACACTTTGGCACATTGGGGACAAGAGTGGCACCAAATCAACATTTTAAAAACAAATAAACTATTCCATTTATAATCATATCAACAATTTTGTTTGCCAGGCCGGATTAAAAAGCTAGGTGGACCGGATGTGGCCAACATGCCGTAGTTTGGCCATCCTTGGCGTATACAGTTAAAAGTGCATGTGATCAAAGTAGAATAATTACATTTCTAGGGGGAAAATATTTGTCTTAATTTTCTTTTGTTGGTATTTCATGATGATATTTTCAAAACGTATTTTAGTACAATTAAGAAAAATAATATTTTAAATACTCAAAAATGTGTTTGAGGTTTATTGTAAAATGAGAATATTAATTTGTATAAATGTGCACCATTTGGAAAATAAGGGGAAAGGGTTATTAAAAATAAACAAATAAATTAAGTATATACTTAAGTATTTCATTATTTAATCATTTAAAAGAAAAAATATGTGCTATGACATTGCCTGTTATGTTTAACGATGGAACTTAATTTGCATGATGGCTTCACTTAACATATTTAGAACTAATGCAAATAAAAAATAAGATATAATCAAAATAAAATATATATTTATGAATATCTGTGTCGTATAACAAAAATCAGGAAACAGGAAACTTAAACATTTGAAATCATTGAATTAGTGAATGATCTGGTATGTGCACATTTGACAATCAAGGTATACTAAACACTAGATTAAAAGAGTAATATTTAAGATCGGTAAAAGCAAGTTTCATTTTTTTCAAAGGCAAAGAGAGGTAAACCCAAAACAACAAAGATATTACTAAAACAGTGGACAGTACAAGAACAAGATTTTGGCAAACACACTTGTATTGTATTTTTTTGTTTCGTTATGATTAAGTTCAATTAATATGGATGCCAGCAAGTAAGGATATTTTCCCACCTGAAGCTAAAATATACATTTTCCCCTAAATGAAACCAATAATTAGTTGTGTTTATCTAATTTCACGAACATATAATCTGCAATATTTGTACATTGTGTATGTTTGGAAGTCATATCATATCAACTGTCTTTAAATACATGTTATGCTAAGTACAATACAAACTGGTTTCTTTCTTGTGGAATTAATTTAATGCGATAAGCGCCAAGATCCATTTCCCTGCTTACGAAACCCTGATTTCAAAATTGTTGGAGGCATTAGTAGAAAGGTCAAAGATTATGATTATTATGTTTTTTGTTTTTATTCTTTATGACTTGCCTAAGGAAAAGCATCTTATAATCCACTAAGCACATCTTAATCAATGTCTGCCATGCTGTGGCCTGCAAGGGCAAAAACAAAACATGATGGATGTAATCTGTGTAAAGCCTCTTTCCCTGGAGCAGAGTAATTATGATCTTTGTAAGTCATACACATATCAAATTATTTATTAATAACCCATCAACAAGGAAATTGAAATGTAATCAGTTTGATTTACAGTGGCGGCCTGGTGGTCACCAATGCGTTCACCAGCAATACAAAAAGGCACAAAGTATTCCATTCTCCCAATATAGAACGTTTTTATTGTATGCTCTCATCAATGTGGGGTTGTTTTTTAATTTCTACTGAGGTCTTAAGGGAAGGAATGTTTACATAAACTGAAAGAGGTGTGCATGCATTTCTGTGCCACTATGAGTAAGGCTAACAGTCCTTGAAAATAAAGATGGGCAGATCTTTCTATATATCAATATGGTCTTGGATTGGATCTATACTATTGTACTGTGATTGATTCTTCTTTCTTGGAGCAGAGAGCCAATGGTTGGGAAAGAGATACAATTGTCATTTTGCATTATTATCTTTATTTTCAAAATGTTTTGCATTGGAAGGTATTAGTTGTCTGCTTGACATTGTTATACAGTATTTTCATTACATTGACACTTTTTGCGGTTTGACTCCTGTGATTTTTATCCTGAAACAAATGTTGTAGTTGAATTATTTTTATGCTGTTAAAATTTTAAATTGTATTGTTGACAGTTTTGGGGGCAGCACAGCAGCAGAGTGAGTAGTGCGTGTGCAGCACAGTTCTGAGGTCACGAGATCGAACCTTCCTGTATGGAGTTTGCATGTTCTCCCTGTGCTAGCGTGGGTTTCCACTTTCAAATTGTCCCTAGGTGTGAATGAGCGAGTTAGTTGTCTATCTCTGTGTTCCCCGCGACTTGCTGGCAACCAGTTCAGGGTGTCTCTGCCAACTGCCGGAGGATAGCTGGGATGGGCTCAAGCACCCCCGCGACCCTACTTAAGATAAGTGGTGCAGATAATGGATGGATGGATGGATGGATGGATGGATGGATGGATGAATGGATGGATAGGATTTTTTACATTGACTACACTTTCAAAATATTGTGCAACGGAAAGTATTTTCTTGTTTACATTGTTATGCAGTATTTCGTTTTTGGTTTGACCCGATTGATTTTTGTCCCGAAACAGTTGTTGTAGTAGAAGTATGTTTTTTTATATACTATTAAAGTTTTTAAATTGGATTATTTTCACTGATTGCAAAATTTGACTACACTTTTAAATGGAATGGCGATGGAAAGTATTTTTGATTGGCATTGTTATACAGTATTTGCACTTTTGTTCATTGCTATTTTTTAGGGTTCAACTCTTTTGACTTTTATTGTGAAACAGTTGTAATAGATTTTTTTGTATTTACATACACAGTTTAAGTTAGCATTGTAGTTATTTAATGAAAAATAAAACATTTTTAGTGAAAAATTTGTGTTGTATTTATCATAATTTTAAACAAACTCAAAGAGGACTGGTTTCATTTTTCAACAAACATGACATTTGCCAGCAAAAAGTATAGATTCTGTACTAATCAATAACTCCTTTTATATGCTTGGATCAGATCGATACCGGGCGCCAAGGTGGATGCGTGGTTGGCGCTCAGACCCGCGGTGTGAAGATCCAGCATTTAATTACAGCTACTGCAACCCCACGTGTGGAGTATGCATGTTCTCCCTGTGTGTGGGTTTCCTCCTGTCACTCCAAATTCCTCCCGCATTCCAAAAACATGCATGTCAGGTATATTGGTCGGTTCAAATTGTCCCTAGGTGCGAATGATCGTGTGAATGGTTGTTTGTCTCTGTCTACCCTGTTGAGGGTGTCCCCTGCCCACTGCCCGAAGTTAGCTGGGATGGGCTCCATCATCCCCTGCGACCCTAGGGAGGATTAGCATCATGGATAATGGATGGATTGATGGACGGAAGTGTTGCCCACTCCTACCGGAAAGTGTTGCAATATTAATATAAGTCACTGCATTTCATAGTCATGAATGAACTTTTGATTTATAACAAGTTATAATTTCAGTCATTTAGAACTCTTTCATCTTTTTAATCATGATTATTCATGTATTTGAGAGTAATTAATTATTTACTTCTGGATATAACTACTTGACTTGTTGATATATCCATTCATTCAGTTTTCTTTCAGTCTCTACTTTGTTTCAGGTGATGTTTTTCAAGTGATGTTTGTAGTCAGGAGAGTGTTACATTGTCTTTGCACATGCTTAACTCCGTCAATGGCAAATCAGAATTGGAACAACACAGATAAAATTTGCATGAACAAACCTTTTTCTCCAAACCATATGTACTCATGACATGAGCCATCTATAGCCTCCTAGCCAATCAGATTTCAGGTTTAATGCAATAACTTCTTGCAGGCATAAGAAAACGTCAGCTAGGAGGTGGTCATGCACCAAAGTCCAAAATCCATTTAATTGTTTATTTTTCATCTGTTCTGTAAAACCTTGAACTCGTGTATTGTTTTTATACTTAGCAACTGTACTGTCAAGCAACTCCACATCTTTCAAAAACAGACATTTTTTTTTCCCAATATATTTACTTTTCAGTGCTACAGCAAATAAACTACAGAATACAATTTAACATATGTCATGTAAAACACATCATTTAAAAAAAATCCAAGTAACATTAGTTCAATATTTACAGTTGTGATAAAAAAAGATAAAATACTAAATAATTTTAACCCTTTTCCTTTTCAACAAATTTAAAGTCAACAAAATAGAATCCCTGAAAAAAACATGTTTATTGACCGATCATAAGAGAAAAAAAGTGTCTTGAAGGTAACCAGCTCTTGATTGTTAGGGAGACAACTCCTGTCATTCATTTCCAAAAGCCAAACATGAATATATCTATCTATCATCTACACCGCTTATCCTCAATAGGGTCGCGGGGGTGCCCATCTCAGGTATCTTCAGGCAGTGGGCAGGGGTCACACTGAACTGGTTGACAGCCAGTCGCAGAGTCCACAGAGACATACAACCACTCGTTCATTCACACCTAGGGACATCTTGGAATGGCCAATTAACATAACATGCATGATTTGGGAATGTGGGAGGAATCCTGAGTGCCCAGAGGAAACCCACGCCAGCACGGGGATAACATGCAAACTCTGCAGAGGAAGGCTAGTAGCTGGATTTGATCCTATAACTCAGAACTGTGCTGCGGACGCGCTAACCACTCATCCAAGCTGCTGCAACATAAATATACTTTCCACCATTTTTCTGAGAAAAAAGGTTTTTTTGTTTGAAATAAATCCTCTTGTCATTTGTGACTGTAATGTGTAAGATAAGTTACTAAGGGGCCGGTCACACGGCCGTTTGCGGCTGAATCACGGCCAGAAATTTCTGCCTGTGAGGCGGACGCTATTGGACGCTTTGAGATCGCCATACAGACGAGATACAGCAGTGTTTAACACGCGGTCGGAAATTCGCGCGCGGGTGGCAGCGCGAAAAAGTTTTGCGCTGCTCAATTCTTTAGAGCGCGGGTACACAGCCTTTCACGGGCGTATAGAGGCTGAACCACGGCCAGAAATTTCTGGCCGTAAAGCAGACGCTGTTGGGCGCTGTTGGACGCTTTGAGACCGCCATATAGACGAGATACAGCAGTGCTTTACTCGCGGTCGGAAATTCACATGCGGTTGGCCGCGCGAAAAAGTTTTGAGCTGCTCAAAACTTTGAGCACGTGTTAACCGCGGGCGGCACACGAGGTAATGACGCGGAAATGACGCGGAACGACGTGCTCTGGCCGCGGCCAGGGCGTGGTTACACATGGGTAAGACGGGAAATTTCAGCGGGTAATCGTGGGTGGAGCATGGTAATAGCATGTTCTGCGCCTGTATCGCGGTGTTATTACGTGAAATTAGCGTGTTACGCGTGTGACGGTTAAACGCCTTTCTCCGCGTATATACAGCGCGATTTGCCGAGCACACGTCAGTTGTGCTCAAGACGTCAAGGGGTGAACATGGATGCGCGTCACCGTAGTGACCTCGTCTTAGTCCATTTTTATTTCTTGACATTTCTTTTCATTTCATAACAAGATAATAAAATCAAAATGAAAAACTATTACAATAATAACATATTGGCTTCTTCGGTGCCATAGCTTGAAATCTTGATCTTCACGGGACTGTGTCTTGAGCGGTTATGATTTCTACAGCCCGGTGTTATGCCGAGAAATACATCCCTGCCGAGATTCGCATCCCCTCGCTACTACAACCACTTTTACCTCGTTTTATCTCACTTTTAGGGAATGTAATGGTGAACATATAACCAAAACCACTTCGTCTTGCATTTGTTGGGAATGTAATACAACTTAAACCATTCCGTCTTTGTTTTTGTTGTGAACGTAATCGAACGGTAATGCACACCGTATATAAATCCTCCCCCCCTCGCGTGAACGCGCATTCTGCTGCGCTTCCAACAAAAGCGATTGTATTCTATATAAAACGCTTATTAAAACAATAAAGCGAGCTAATTATAACAATTGGGAGATCCTAGTCTATATAACGCATTTATTTAAACAATAAAGTGTGATCGTATTCTACAAAATGCGTTTGTTAACGCGGATGAAAAAGTCACCAACGTCAATGCACGCTTCCAACAAAAGCGATCGCAGCAGAATGCGCGTTCACGCGAGGGGGGGTTGCGTAGGAGTCGGATTTGGGCACAACACTGGCTCGGGAGCTTTTATACCCGTGGTCCACACGAGAAAATGACGCGAAAATGACGAGAAAATGACGCGGAAATGACGCGATGAGGAAGCGGAACAGTCGCCGGCGTCTGTTTTGCGGGCATACCACCGATGAACAGCTGGTTGGCCAATTTTGCGCATTTTCCATCGCGGGCAACCACGGGCAAAAAAAAAACGCAAAATTTTAGCCGTGATTCAGCCGCAAACGGCTGTGTGACCAGCCCCTAATATGGGTTGAATGCCAAAACAAAATACTGAAAAAACAAAAGTGAAGATTTGGGGTTGACATTAAAGTTTGCACCCAGCCCCAGAGCCAAACTGAGTTTGACATCCTACACAATACAGTGACATCCAGTGGTAAAAAAAATTACAGTGTCCTTTTGTTTTCCACTTATTTGCCAAGGTACTGTTTCAGACACTCAAAAAGACCCGTAGGCACCCCAAAATACATCAGTTGTGGATTTGGAATTTCTGACCACAAGGTGTGCTTTCATAATGATTTCGAAAGCACTCGTGTAATAAAAAGGCGGCAGTCGTCATCATAGGAGCTTGTTGAGTCGGTGGCTGTAGGCAACATGTAGGGAAGTATGTGGGCTACATAACCTGGAACCACTTACAACAGAGGATGTCCTGTTTCTTTCTTATCGTCAGTTTCCTTCCATTGTGGCACACATTGAAAAAAAACTCCTTAACCCCTCCATGCAGGGACATACTAGTATCCATTTGTATCCATTAACCTGCAACATACACTCATATGAAACATATTAATACAAGATGCCTTTCAAGAAAATAAGAAATAAATGTTTAGTTAAGAGCACCCAATTTGATGCAGGTCTTGCCAGCAGGCTGGCATCTGGATGGGGAGGGGCTAGCAGAAAACTTACATCTGGAAACTTTTTACTCTGCAGAAATTAGGAGATTCACCATACATACCACACACAGTCATCAGATGAGGAGAGTATGTGCATGAGTAAGAGACACGTGTTTCCTTTTTTTTTTTTTTTTAAATCGCTCTACCCACTTTTACTGTTCAAGTTGGCGTCCATGCTGACATGATTCTGGTTTTACTGCGTCGCCAGTCATGAAGTGGAAACACTTCTCGGCATCCAGATGTGCCTGGCGACGTTGTAGTTTCGACTTAATAGATGCAAAATAAAACAGATGTAACTGTGATGCTTCATAAAGAACCATTTGTTCACTACAAGTCATTACGCTTCTGCAACAGTGAAGGACATGCAAAGAGCACTTTGACGACGATCTGTGCCTGCATCACCGCAATAGCATTGCCGTTCTTCCTCCACAATGTAATTTAAACACCTAGTGGAGGATATTTGGTTTGCTTGTGTTTCTCATTCTATTTTTGACCCTCCAGTCTTGCTGTAACCAGCATAGGGTGGACTTTTACATTTCAGGAAACAATAAAAATGCATAAGCCAAACTCACAACTCTCCAGTGTTTTTCAAACATGGATCAAATCATGTTCGCTATCTGCTCAAGTCAACCAGAAAGGAACAAGAGCAGAGTAGTAAAAAGGCAAAGAAATATTTCAAAATTGAGTCTGCTTACAACATAAAGGTAAACCAGTAGAATACAACTACAGACCAGGAATACATTTAACCACACCTGAAGACTGAGATGCAAGTTCTGAATGCTCCGGTCATTCTTTCCACTCAGGCAGTTATAGCCATTCATCACACAATTGTCTTAAGAGAACAAGAGTTGGAGCGGAATCAACAAGAGTCCAGGCAACATTCGCTCAAAGACAAGCAGACACTCTAATCGAGCAAGCATGAGTTCAAGCAGAGCAACAATGCAACAATTCAGCTGGATTACGAGCTAACCTTGAAGGTACAGAATGCTGCTGTCGCAGCACACGCTGAGGCTAAAGTCTTAGAAGCTTATGAGGGTAGAATTTGAGAACCTACAGAGCAAAATGAGACAGGTTTAGCTCCCTATTCCTAACTGCAATGCACCACTAAATATGTGTAGCAACATTTTGTGGATCATGGTCAGCAACAACTACTACATCCAAAACAACAAGCCGTTAGTTCACCATAGAACCATTAGAACATGGACAACGATGATCCTATATCTGTGCCAAAGTTCCAGAAACAACGGTGGTACAGAATGGCACACTTGGATGGTCTAACCCAGGGTGGGCTAACCCGGCTCTGGAGAGCTGCATGTCCTACATGTTTTGGAGGTTTCTCTGCTCCAATAGAGGAGATTCCAATCACCTGGATCGTTATCGAGCTCTCACAAAGCCTGCTAACAAGCTGAAAATTGGCCTCACCTGTGTTGGAGCAGAGAAACCTCCAAAACATGCAGGATGTGCGGCTCTCCAGGACTGGGTTAGCCACCCCTGGTCCAACCCTTTTTACGATATTGCAATGTCAACCCACACTCAAGTAGCTTTAGTCTTTTGCACCAAGTATCAAATCATGTTCGCTATCTGTAAGCTATCCAAAAAAAGTGGACAACAGCCACTCTTACCATGCGCCACTTTTGTGCAGCTTGTAAGCTGTTCTCTGGTTGCTGTGGAGGAATGTCCCATTAGTCTGTGATTATCTCTATGCGGTCCACATTCGGTTTCCTGCAACTTGAGTAATTGCATTTTTATGCTTCCTTTTTTTCATTTTAATCAAACTCCCAAACAATACGCATGGAAGCAGTGACAGGAAGTCGATGCGGCTCGATCGGCTGAGACGCAGCCCCCACGCCAACGTCTTTTATGTTTGAGATGATGAAAGCGAGTAGGCCCATCACACAACCGCCAGGTTAAACAAAAACGCCTCTGAGCAATCGGCCTCAGGGTCTGAAGTGAAATCTGCTGTGGCGGTGTAGACAGCCGCCACTGTGCAATTCCCGTGGCCTGACAAAAGACTGATGCTATCTAATAAAAAGGGCCGCGGCCGCGTCAAGCACACAAACATCAGCAACGGCCCAACGCGGACAAGAAAAAAAAAACGATGTTTGGATGAGAAACTACAGGTGAGACATTTGCTGATGCGAGCGCCATGAATAGTCACTGTACAATATGGAGGAGAAATAAACCTCATACGAACAAAAGCAGGGTTGGGCAAGCTTTTGAAAGTTGGGTAACAACTTGGCCAAGGATCCAGTGCAGGAGACCTATCCAATTTTCATTTTTAAATAAACATACTTGCAGACATCTGTATGTACATGTTATATTTATTTTTTTATTTGTTTTTAATAGATCAGTTTCACCAAATTAGTGAAGAAATGCTTACAATTGAAGTAGAAGAACATATTAGGTCCCTGGTTTTAGCACTAGATTTAGTAGATTTTAATTTTCTAGTATTTTTTTTGTAGTATTACTGTAGTATTTTAGTAATATATCTGTAGTATTTCAGTGGTATTACAGAATTTTTATTTTCTTGTAATTCTGTCATTCAACATATTTCTGTAGAATTTGTGAAGTTGTTCTGAAGTAGGATTTTTGTAGTATTTCTGTGGTATTATTTCTGCAGTTTTGTAGCACTCTATTGGATTTCTGGAGTATGCTTTTGGGTTAAAGTATTTCTGTAGTAATATTTAAGTGTTTTGGTAATGTTTTTTCTTTTTTAAATGAAGACATAACATAACAGGTCCCTGTTTTAAGCTCTAAATTTGATATTAATTTAGTATCTTTGTACTATTTCTGTAGTAGTATTTTTTTTGTAGTTGAGACAAAAAGGGCCAATGGGCACAAAGATGGCAACAAAAATGCAAATTCCTCACTACAACCTTTTTTTGTTAGATTTTAAACACTATTGCTTAAAATACGATCTTTCCTTTGTGGCGATACAGAGGGAAAAGGCAAGCTGCTCTTTTCTACAGCGCAGGTGATCTAAATGTAAAACAAGTAAAGTCATGTTCATTTGTATAGCCCTTAATCACAACAATTCTCAAAGGGCTGCACAGATTATTGCAAATTACAGACTATTATTACACCATCCCCTTATCTAAAACCTACATGGGGGCAAGGAAAAACTCAAAAACCTCAACATGAGGAAAATGAAAAAACCTTGAGAAGGGACTGCACATGAGGTAATCCCCCTTCCAGAATGACCAGGCTGCAACAGATGTTGCAATAACAAAAATCACAGATATAGTCAACAGGAAATATAGATCATGAGCTATATATTGGAAGTGTGTTTTAAGCCTAAATTTAAACAGTTCCACTGAAGTTGCAGATCAAATCTTAGAGCATTCCCCAACACTGCAGTGACGTCTGGAAAGTTTTATGATGCCCTTCTAGAGGATGTATGAGTCAAAAGTTTTACCAAAATGTATTATATAATACATAACAGGAGCAGAACCGGAGTTGACAGTACTTTATTCAATATTTACAACATACTAACCATTTTTCAAGTTTTTCACTCACAAGTTAAATCCTCAAGTTATACGTCTGAGTTGAACAGCAAGAATACTTATCTATTAAAATCACTTCACTTCTCTTTCCGTGTCATTGCCATCAATTTCAATATTATTTTTTATTTGTTTGTTTCATCTTTAACAGTTGATTCCGATCAGACCTTTCCAATTAATCATAGCCACATTGACATTATGAGACCAAATCCTGCACAACTGGATATTTCAAACAAAAACAATGAGTCACGACCGCTGTTATAATTGCATACTTGGTGAGACGAGAGTATACTTTGTCGAAAGACTGCATGAGATTACTTCTAACATATGCGTGACAGAAGCCATGCTGGGATTGCTAATACCCCTTGTATTCTTTTTTTTTAAATTCCATTTTATTTGTTCTCATTGATTTTGTGTGCGGACGGGAATCACAGCTCTGAGAATAAAACGCCGGTGCTGACCTGTGCATAGATAATTTGCCATGAAAGACAATCAATAAATAACAAACACTCCCTAATCAGCCGAGGAGCTGACAGAATGACATTCCATTATCCCCATCTGGCCCAGTGGAGTCGGAGCGGCAAAACCCTCAAAGGGCCAACATTCACTCCTTTCTTGGCCCGGATGTCACATCACAAAACACCCGTGCATTTCCCCCAAAACACAAATAATTGCCTCAGAGATATAGCATGCCCTTGCATAAGTACCTACCGGCATAATCAAACAGCATTTAGGAATGAATAGTAAGCGATGTCATTTTCGGAATGTATAAACAATTGGTTTTTGAACTAGTTTTCCGTGAGACCTTGTCTTGTGTCACAGGATATTGCCCGGTTTTATTTTTGCAAAAAAAAGAAATCACACCATTGCTTCTTATCTTTGCTTTTATACATTCAAGTAACTAACAATAGTCCACATGTTTTTCTTTTTCTATACTAAGTATATGTTCATAAATCAGGGGAATATATTCATACATGTTTTGTCTATGAAACAGTTTAAAATTGCGCTGCAGAAAATAACGATACAAGTCCAACACAGTGAACCAACACTATCACACCATTTACGTTTCACAGTCTCGCTAATTCACTGAATTGCAGCGCGCATTGTGTTCTGCATTCTGATTGGCTGAACAGTCAGTACACATTCACGATTAAAATTTGACAGTACCACAGTTATTTGTTGTAAAAACTGTTGTACAGTACTTTTAATGTTGTCATTGTGAACCTTATTGTAACAGCACAGATGAATTACTTCCTCTCACCACGCGAGCAAACATGCCATATATTAATAACAAATAAAAATGATGGATATCAACTGGGTAAAAAAGTAGGCAAATAGAAATATAAAAATGTTTGAGGTTTAGAATGACTAATGTGCAAAGTATAATCTGGAATTCAAACAGTGCAGCAGTGCATTATTATTTGTATTTGTGAAAATAATGCTAGTCAGTGAAAAAGGTCTATTCTTTAGTTTTTAATTGTATAATAATTGTTTAAAAAATCATACTACTTCCTTTTGAATACAACCCCTATAAAACAAATATCTCACATGTATTATTGTTGATTTCATTTATTTTATTACACTAAAGAAAGAAATTTGAGAAAGGAAGAAATGTTTGTTTTTTTGTTCCACTGACAGATGTTTTTTTGCTTCTTTCAAGATTTGTTTTTGTTATTTTTCTAGAAGGACATATTTTAAAATAAAAGTAAAACTTGAAAAAGAGGTTAAAAATATGGTAAAATCCAAAATAGATCAAAATAATTCGTTATCATGCATTACGTTCCAAAAAGAACCTGTGATAGGCTAAATCAGTGAAGTAGAAACCTTATTTTTTCTTACAAATATTGTCACTATGGCAAATGAACCAGTAAAAGACAATTATTCAATGGTCATACCAGCTCAGTAGCCTAGATGGTAGTGTGCCCGCTTTGAGACTGGGAGGTCGCTGGTTCGCGCCTCGGCCGAGACATACCTAATTGGTATAATGGCGGCGCCCTCTGTTGGCTGCGGCTGCATCGACTCGCTACAACGGGTCAGGTGTATCGACATTTCGTTCTGTGTACATTGTTACAAAGAATGACAATACAAAGGAAATTATTATTATTATTATTATGATATAACCATGCAAAAACTATCAGTAATAGGTAGGTATCAACCGATACTACACTGTATTTACTTGGATTGGATCGATACCAAAATTCCCAGTACTGCCCACCCCTAGTTTAAACTATTCATGTGTTTCTTCTTTCATTTAAGACCAAACCAGGCTTAACATTCAATTATTTAAAAAGTACCTGACTGGCATGCATCTTTGCTTAATTTACAGTGTCAGAGTAAAAAAAAATGCTAAAATGTGAAAGTCAATATTGTGCTGAATAGGCTCCAAACAATTAACTAACATTTGCTGTTTTTAAGGGACACTGTGTAATGTTTGAACGATAGAAGTCACTGTACTGTGAAGTGCAGGGGTCTCCTGCTTTTGTTTCTATTAGGGCAAAGGGCAACTCCGTTTGATATGCATTTCTAAAATAACAAACTATCATGTTATTACTATGTTGTTACTGTATAACTACCAGGTTAGTTTTTGGAAGTAGTGTGGGACTGAGTACACTACTAAAATAATACTAGCAAATAATAATAATAATACTAGCAAATCACAATGATCGAGCACTAGTAAGCTATTTTTAGAGCAGTTCTGTGGGCACCTCAGCTGTCCTTTGGAGTCAACCTGGTGCCCACGGGAACTATGTTGGAGACCCCATGTGTAGTGCAACTGAAAAAAGGCGCTAGAAAGCAAAAGGAAGATAACATACTTCGGAGACTCAAAGAGACAAACTGCATGATTCTTTTCTAATTTTTGCCTAGCCTTCTGTGAGATTTTTTATATTTTCGCTACCCGTAGTTGCAAAATGGTGGACAAGTATGTTAGCGCTCTGTAGGTGAAGCTCATGTTATGTAAAATGAATACAAATTATTTGTTAAGGAAAATGCACCTGCATGTGATAATTTATTTAACATTTTGATTATTTCCAGATAAATATATATATATAAGTTTATTTTACCACTATGAGGTGCTGATGACAAACTCATGGATTTGTGAGTCAGGGAATTCAAGCTCACTCATTTCACAACTAACTTAACCTCTAACTTGTGGTGTCCAAATTCCGAACACCACTTTGGGTGACACATCATATTACTTTGTGACCAATTTCTTTCTCAACTCAGCTGACAACAATAAAATGCCAAACATTTTCGAAACACCAATATTTGATCAATGTATCCCAGGTCTCAGAAAGGAAGGATCGTAAAATAAATGGAATCGAACAATTGGCTCGTTAAATTCACCATTATTAAATGTAACAACAGTATAGTATTGTTAAAATTATTTTCTATAACAGGATACATTGCTCTAATGTTTTTTTTCATCTACTAGTACTACTACATTTTTAACTTGTTTATACCCGTTTAAAAAAAAATAATAATAAGGCACTTAAAATGAGCTATTTGATCTCACACAGCATAAATAGATCATTGAGCGCATATTTTAAATTATGTTTGAATAATTCCTTCTTAAAGTAATTAAAGTAATTAAAGTATATACCATAAAATCACCCTGAAGTTCTATTTAGGATGTACGAAATACAGTGACAATGTTCACCCAGACAAATCATTACAAACATAGCCAAAAAAATAAAGAAAAGCAATAAAATGACCTCAAACACATGTCTTACTCAACATTTTTTACCCCATTCTTTTTCTGTTCTCCATCGAAACTTGATTCATAAAAATAACAGATTTTGATTTGAATAATAAGCAGAAATTCATGATTTTTTACATGAAGTTTTTTTTTAAATAATCGTAAGAATTTTGTATTTGTCTTTCATAACATGAGGCTCATCTAGAGGGGACTGAAATAAATCTGTCACCTTTCCACGATGGGTACCCGAAGGACGACAAAATGAGAAGAAAAATGGTGCATAGTTTGTATTTTTTCATGTGCTTTGTAACACTTGTTTCTCTTTTACAATTACCCGAAGAACCAAAAACCATACAAAAGGTTGGGCAAAAAAATGAAAATAAAAATTGTGCGGTTTGGTCCTTAGTTTGTATTTTTTCGTGTGCTTTGTAGCATATGTTTCTATAACCTAGTAATCAAAGACCTTACAAAAGGCTGGGCATAAAAATGAAAATAAGAACGTTTCTCTTTGGTCACTTTGAGTCTCCGTAGTTTCCTTGTTCTTTTTACCACTAGTTTTTCTTAGCATTTCAGAATACAGTCACATGTTGTGATCAAATACTTTACAGCGTCCCTTCAAAATAATGCTCTGCGGCTTTTTTAATAATTAACTGACAGCAATACATTACTTCTTACCTTCCAACGAACAAACAAACTAACCCTGCAATCAGTGTTAATATTTTTTTAAAGGGAGAAAAAGAAGCATTTTTGTGCAATGAGTATAAAAGCTTTGTTCTTAACGCAAGCCAGAGCTTTCAATATTAATCCAATTAATAAATACAAGATGCTAATTTCCCCAAGTCTTTTAGATAGATAGATAGATAGATAGATAGATAGATAGATAGATAGATAGATAGATAGATAGATAGATAGATAGATAGATAGATAGATAGATAGATAGATAGATAGATAGATAGATAGATAGATAGATAGATAGATAGATAGATAGATAGATAGATAGATAGATAGATAGATAGATAGATAGATACTTTATTCATCCCCTAAGGGAAATTCACATTTTACTGCTTCGTGCTACTTTGTCACATTCCACCTCAGCTGCAAGTAACAACTTTCTCAAAGCATTCCGGGCCAAAATGAGTTTCAGTCATGGATCACGGCGTGTAAGGAAATAATCCCAAAATGACGTGTGAAATTGGCGGATTGAAGAAGAGCCTGGTTCTTGTCTGGCTCTTGAACCTATTCCCGTCATCTGTCACAGCGGTTCATGTGGGTGTACCTACGTGTTTGCGAGGTAGGAAATACATGATAGTAATAATGATTTATTTACTTTATGAAACTGTTTAAGATTGCACTGCAATACAAATCCAAGAAAGTAAAAATCTTGTACATACTTTTGTTGATTTAAGTTATTTGTTAGATTCTAATTTTCCTTAAAAACTTTTTTTTTAAACAGATTCAATAAAATCCTATGTATGTTTGTATATATATATATATATATATATATATATATATATATATATATAGTGGAACCTCGGTTCTTGACCATAATCCATTCCGGAACCCTGTTCGAAAACCGATTTGTTCAATCACCCATTAAAAGTAATGTAAAATCGTTTTAATCCGTTCCAACACCCTGAATGTTTACCCTGAACGTAAACATGAAGCTAACCCAGGCTAATCGTACGTTCGCGTTAGCGTAATCTTCCGTACGAAAGATTACGCTAACATGAACGTGTAAAAATAAAAAAATCAGGTCGTCTACACGTCATTTAGCACCCGGGTCTCCACAACAAGTGGTGAACGGTTAAAGGATAAAGAAAAGATTTATGAATAGGATTTCTTACCTTTGTGGTGGTCTGCAGAAGCCATGCTCTATTACCTCGAAAGAAGGGAAACTCGCACATCTTCTTCATATGTTGCTATTATTTCTTTCTAAAATGCAATAGTTGTACGAACTACTCTTCTTCACTTGTAGCAACTTTGCTGCTTGCACCGACCTTCTTCCGAGGCATAATTAGGGGTTAAAACACTCCGTTCACCGATGTTAAAAACGAAAGCAAAAAGAAGTGCGCGCTCACGTGACAACAGTTCTTCACGAGGGGTGGGGGCAATCTACACCCGTACGCCGCTCAGCATCGCCCCTAGCGTACCGGCATTCGAACTCTGATTTTTTGAACGAAAAGTGAAGCAAGAATTTCTCGAAATTTTTGGTCGAGAACCGATTTGTTCGAACTGAGAGGCGTTCGAAAACCGAGGTTCCACTGTATATATATATATATATATATATATATATATATATATATATATATATATAATCATGATATTCCCAATCAAAAGAAGTATCAATCGATTCTTTCTTGATTGGGAATATTGTGAATCGATATTTACTTGTACTCCCCACCCTTAGTATAAACACTCAATCTGTTTTTTTTTCTTTTTACAGGGTAATCATTAATAAATGCACACACATACATGTATACATACACACACACACATATATATATATGTATATATATGTATATATATATATATATATATATATTATACATATATGCGTGTATGTTTTCATACATTTGAAAATTGGCGTTTGAGCTGCCATCATAGTTCTGCGCTTCTATTTTGTCGCTTTTAGCCATAAACAATTATCATGTTAACCACAAGAAGACACTCGAAGACCACTCTATATATTTCTCAAAAGCAAAGCAGTTGCTGCAGTATCATTTACTGGCAACCATGCATTTCCACCGTATATTCTGGTATATAAGGGACGGATTATCAAGCACACTTTTAAATTTCTGTCCATTTTTTTTTTTTTTTTTTTATGTACGCCTTCTAGTCCGGAAAATACGATAATCCCTTGCTATAATGCAGTTCACCTTTCACGGTCTTTCTGCTTTCGGTCTCAACACGGTCTTCTGCATTCTGATTGGCTAAACCAGACCTGGTCACTCCAGATTTTGGAGGCTTTTCTTCTTCATTTCAGGTGAGACATTTCATCAGCTCGTTACCAAGCTGGAAAACACTTGTTAACGAACCTGTTGATTGGAATCACCTGTATTGGCGTAGAGAACCCTCAAAAATCATGCACGAAATGCGGCCGTTGAGGCCTGAAGTGCCCAGATATGGGCGAGCCACTAAACAGTCCCTAAGAAAGTAGGTATTGATCAAAATAAATAAATACATGCCTACAGATACAGTATACTGTATGTTTATTTGTTAAGTCAAGTCATGTTTATTTGTATGGCCCTTAATCACAAAGAGTCTCAAAGGGCTGCACAGATCAAACACTATTGCAAACTACAAACTATTAAGGCTTGGGCCTGTAAAAATGGTTGTTCTTTGGTTTTAAAGTACAATGGAGTATTCAATTGCATAATAATTGTAGGAAAAAAAATCACAGATTTCACCTACCATGGGTTGTCCTTGGAAAATAATCCCGGCAATATCCCGATTTTATATAAAATATATATATATATATATATATATATATATATATATCCGTTCCAAGCCCTGCAATAGTACTGTATATTCTGTTTTAAAAATCATAAAAGGGAATCAGAACATGAAACAAATGCATGTTTAAATTAAATTATCACACAATAAACATGAGGCAAGAGGCACACAATGTAAAACAAAACAAAGAATAAAGGAACTACGGAAAATATTAATTTACTTTTTTGTCTCACGTTTCTTGAAAAACGGATCCAATAACATCTGCTCATGCCGGCTTTTGACGATCTGTCGGAAATGTGATAGGCAGAAGTAGCGATAGCCCGACTTGTCAAAGCTTTTTCCAGGTGATTCCTTCCCACAAATTCCCCAAATTTCTGGAATTTGTCTAAAACGTCTTGATTTTGGGCTGAATGAATGATGCCTGAGTGTTGCCGAAAACCCTCCTCCTCCTTGTCTGCGAACAGTGACTGTGACACAAAGAGCATGCTAAAAGCACGCATTTACACTGGTTGCCATGCAGATTTGAAACAACAGCCAGTTTGTTGATGCAGGGCAGTTAGTGCAAAGCATGACTAGTGGGTGCGCTTTCAGTGTCTATTGTTTGGTAAACACTGGAAGCGGTGAATAGCGGCGCCTACTGTACTGTATTGTTGACTTCTTAACTAAAGGCAATCTTTGTAACTAGAAGCAAGATTTTCCCGTTCATGTGCTTTGTTACCTGAAACTTTCGTGTGTAGAGACATTCTTAAGTAGAGGTAACACTATGTGTGTATGTATATATAAGTGCTGTCAAAAATATTGTGTAAATAACGCGTTAATACAAATCAATTTAACAGCGTCATATCTTTAAGTGCAAGGATAATGTTCATTGTGATCAGGTGATCCTTATAAGCTGTGGCCATTAGAAGTAATGTCAGAAAAACTACAGGATCCGCTTGTAACATGGAAACAAGAAAATAGGCATGCCCCACGGATGTGTTAGATACCACAACAAAGAACAAGCTTAATGACAGCCTAATACTGCGGAGGACGAGCTTCTAACTGAGATCATTCATGTTGCATCAAACGACTGGACCTATGAAGCTCCTGCAAGAGCCACCATTATAAGTAGTGCGAGTAAAATAAGGAATATCACAGTAAGCCATGGTTTACTACTCTCCAGTTGAGTTATAGTTAACAAAATGTGCACTTTGTAACTTTATTTTGTAACATCATGTGTTGATCCCTTAGAAAAGTTTGCTGAAGGGTTTTTGGTAACAAAATATTCATATTTTTGTCATTTGTTTATTGACAATCTTAAATTGTGTGAAATGTTCTTTCAAATGGGAATGACCAGAGTCAGAATAGTTCATGTAAAATATAACACTACGCTTCGTTTTCAATAAAGGAAAACTGCACAAAGCAAGCTTATTCACTTTTCTATGTTGAGTATTATACTGTATGTATGAATAAAGGGACATTTAGAATAGATTTAAATGGGTGATTAATGTACAACTAATCACGAATTAACTATGATATTCATGAGATTTATCGCGATTCAATATTTTAATCAATTGACAGCACAGGTTTTAAATATATATATATATATATATATATATATATAGCAGTGTCTGAAATAACCTCTGCACGGACGCCTGGGGCGTGCATCTTTTATGTCGGGCGTACAACTTACAAAACGTCTCCGCCCAGGTAGCCGACAACTTTTACAAAAAAAAAAAAGTTTTTTTCTTTTCAAATCAAACGTTTTCGTTATTCCGATTTCGAAATCTTCGTTTGGTTTGTTAATTTACGAATTTCCGTTCGTTTGGCAGTTTGCATACCTGACATCCGATCAGACGAGCGTTATAAGGTCGTGCATTTGCATATCATTTTCCAAAGTAGACGCACAGAGACCACCAGAAAAATGGATAAGTGGTTAGGAATCAAGCCAAAACCTCAGCTCCAGAAGAAAGATTGAAAAGAAGCTAACAAAATTAATGACGCTAAAAAACGTAAACGTACCCTAGAAGCATCGTGGAAAGAGGAGTTCACACGGCTTGTAGCAGACAACGCAACACAAACATTGCATGAATGAAGATGAGTAAATACAGGGACAAACTGATCGCAGATGAAAAACAGCGATGTCATATATATGCAATGAATGTTATAAGTAGATTTATAATAAACTTAATTTCAAAGTGTTGTTCTGTTTTATATTCTGATTATCAAACCTTAATACTTTGCAACAATGTTTTTTGGTTTTTTTTTTTGCGCGATTAGTCGTCTTATTGTGTTTCAGGTCGTGAAAAATGGCGCCCTGGTGTCCGATAACTTTTTGTCATGAGTTTCAGACACTGTATATATATATATTTAAAAACATTTTGAGAGACAGAGATAAACAGGCTGGTGATAAGGGGAGTGGAACCAGCCGTGTAAGTTATAGGATGTTTCACTTTGCGCCTCCATAAAATTGACACGTGGCACAGCGAAGTAGTCACGGCTCTCAATGCTACGGGGGCAGTGACTGGTTAAAGGTGGCGAGACGAAAGAGCAAACAAGAAGGCGACGGCCACTCGCTGACTTAACCTCTGTCATCGAAGTGCTCTGGTGTCAGCATGCGAATCAAATCAAGATGAATGGGGCCTATCCAGGCCACTGCAGCTCGCCTCATTGGTCCCAATTTCATCACCGCCAGTAACTGTTCATACAGAAAGATTAATAGAGCGTCCGACCATGCTTCTGTGTGAAGAGCAAAGGCAGATGCATACAAATAGGTTCCCTGTCAGAGAAGAGGGCCTTATTATGGGGATTCACTGCAGGTGAAAAGATAGAGGGTTCCAGTACTCTGGGGGCTCATTGATGGGGCCCTTTAGGGACACATTCATTTGGGGAATGCTTGTTTTGCTATATATTCATGTGTTTTTTGTCTTTTAAGTGTTATTTTCCATTGCATTTTGGTTGTAGTTAAATAGGAAAAATAATACTTAACATTAGTGATTTTCATACCCACATCGTTCCAAATACCGATATTATTAATACTATGCAAGGAGATTGATACTATTGTCCTGGAATTTTTTTGCCCCTCCACCAATTTTCTCAAAGCATGGCTACTATATATAGATAGTTATGTCTTTCTCCCTCTCGACCAGCGGCCTTGGCCACTATATGTTTACGCCTGTTTGTAAAACTGACAGGCACTTGTTAGCACCTTTCCCTACCAGGCCTGCTGCTGCATCTTGCCTGCCAGGCAGAAGGGCCAAATATAAGTGAGCACCCATAGCAAAAGCTAAATCTGAGGCAACCGGCAAGCGCAGCGCTGTATGGATTTGTTTCTTCAACAACAGAAAAGGGCAATGCCAGGAGTCATTTGTGCGTTTAAGTGGTCCGCTACTCTGTCACCTTGACATAAACACATGAAAAAGTTCACCCAACATAGAGTAACAAGCTGCAACCAAAATGTAAACATTTTGCTGTTCCTAAACAAAAAGAAGTATTTTTTTTAATGTTAAAGGTTTTTCGATTGTATTGTCTACATTATTTGCACTTTCTGACTTCAAAATAGTGTCCAATGAAAGTATACTTGACATGTTAACATTGTTATATTTGTATTTTTGTGACATTGCTGCTTTTTTACTTAACTCTCTTAGTTTTGTTATTTGTGATAGAAATATTTCTAGTTTTGTTTTTGCATAATAAAGTTTGCATTGTAGTTATTTAATAAATAAATATTTTTAGTTCCTTAAATCTTTGTGCTGTGTTTATCTTAAATATAAACTAATTCAAGATGGGGTTCAATTATTCAAAGATTATGACATTTCCAGTGAAGGATTTTATACATTTTATAAAGGATATTATACAATTAACTACAAAGTAAGTACACATACTCAGTTTGATGCAGTAGAGAGATTCACTGACTGTTCTTCTTCAAGGTACATTAGAAGGTTAGGCTGTCTGGAATGTATTAGAGGTATTTTGATAACAAAATTCCTGTGAGTGCTGACGGGAGAAGGCCAGATGCACTAGGATGTCAGGCGTTGTTTTGATAAGCACTCTGCTGTTATGAGTTTTTTAGACATTGTGACGCCCTTCGGCGAGGAGGTGGTGAAGCTGGTACCTGGCGCGCCCATGAGAGGAGTCGGCACGCCCATGGGAGGTGTCAGATTCTAGCACCTCGATTTAAGACAAAAGCATGGCAACACACCAAAAAAATTACATCTTACTCATATAGCAGAATACTTCACTTATTTTACGTCGAACATTGCTTATTCTAGGATAATTACCTTGAACTTCTTGTTAAATAGGAAACTGTATTCCTAAAAAAAGCAAAAATGTCTTATCTAGTATGGAGGACCGAACATGACACATGTAGAAAGTATCCATTATCCGCACCGCTTATCATAAGTAGGGTTGCGGGGGTGCTGGAACCCATCCCAGCTATCATTGGGGAGTGGGGCAGGGGACACGCTGACCTGGTTGCCAGGCAGTCGCGGGGCAAACAGTGACAGACAACTCACTTGCTCATTCACACCTAGGGACGATTTCCATCCATCCATTATCCACACCATTTATCCTCAGAAGGGCCGCAGGGACGCTGGAGCCCATCCCAGCTATTATTGGGAAGTGGGCAGGGGACACCATTAATTAGTTGCCGGCCAGTCGATTTAGACCAGCCAAATAACCTGACATGCATGTTTTTGGAATGTGGGAGAAAACCGCGAGAACAAGTAGAACATGCAAACTCCGCATAGGAAGGCTGTTATCTGGGTTTGATCCCATGACTTCAGAACCACTCACCCGCCGTAACAACCATGTAGAAAGTAATTTACATATAGAAAAAGTACCTGAAAATATATGCTAAATAAATCGATGAACACAAATGTGTTAGCTATGTGACAAATATATGTAATAAAAATGTTCAAGTCACACTGTCAATCAATTCATCATTTATATATCTGTCATTTCTTATCATTTGGTTGCACTTCTCAACTACTCCTAATCATATTCTGCTAAAATGTGTTATATTTCTGATGACCTTAGTCGGCTTGATAAGCTCAACATGAGAAATGTATCTAGCAGAATTTTGTGACATAATTTATTTCATGGACTATCATGAAAATCTCCATGTTGATAAGTTTTTGTTATAACGATCTGTATAAAGTTGTTGCTGGTCATGGTTTTGAAGGGTTTTGTGTCATCTCTTGATGTTATCACGAGCATTTCCTTTTGGTAATTTAGCCTTGTTTTTGTTTTAAAACTAACACTAAAGCTGTGTTTTATCAGAGAAGTAAATTATGTGAAATGCAATATTGTCTTTGGATTAAAACTAACCTGAAAATCACCTCATTGACAAGTGTGTCCATCTTTAGTTATGTGACCCTTGTGTTTATACGAAATTAACGCACTCAATCTGCACAACTGTGCTCTTGGTGTTGTGGTCTAAGTGATACAAAATAATGAATCCACACAACTGTTAAACTTATTTAACCTTTTAGGCTGTATTGAAATATGTGTGTCTTCATTTGTTTTAAAATAACCAAAAAATAATAAGCCATGATTGAGCAGTAATTGGTGATAGAAGTGAACACAAACGTGACAGGATAGTCTTTCTGAAAGAGATGTGATCTGAGGAACTTTGACTATAGTCAACTTTGTTATTGTCCCAGATTGAAGGACTTGAGTCTTTCATGCTAAAGTTTAACCCAGGTCCAAGTTTGACTGCGCAATGCACAGTAACTTTTTTGTATTGCACTATGATGATTGGCTCACTGATGAGGCAAGTGGATTAGTGGGTATAGTAGTTTGTGAAGAACATTCCATTATTTTCCTGGACAATGTCTCTTTGGAGTGCATTACATTATAAGCATGGGTCTCAGCTACTAGTTACTTCGTTTAAAAAGTAACTCAGTTATTCCCAGATGACTGATACCAAAATGTGGCATGTTACTCTGAAAGTATCTAAGTAAAAATTACCATATATGCTCACACAGAAGCCGACCCCCCCCCTCAAAACTGCTTTAAAGTAGCCACATAGGAGAGATGGAAGAAAAATGTACACAAACTTGTAGAAGAAGTGAACCCTTCATATTTCTTGGCTTGTGCAATCTTGAGAGTTTGCTCATGAACACTTAGCCGAGACACTCCATATTCATTTAGTCTCTGAGCTTCAAACCACTCGAGGATATCCTTCTCCATTTCTGGGAAGCGTCCAAGACATTTTTTTTTCTCCAGAGATGGTGTATTGCAAAAATAATTTTACAAATAAAAATACCAAAATTCAACACCTTTTTACTGTAGATTCTGTGCGCAAGTTTGCCCCATTGATTTCACATTCCCTTGTTGTTCCTGTAAAAGGCACACCCCCTCCCCAGTTACTGCCTTGCTACTGGTGAACACACACCCTAATATGAGCATATAAGCTAACACCTTGAATTTGTTTTATTTTATAGTTGTTAAAGTGGCTTAGATGCAAGTATATATAGTAGGGATGATATCTCCATTAAGAGAAATGCAACAGAATGCAAGCTTAACATTGCTCCGCTATATTTATATCCAGTTATGCTTTGAGGGAAAACAAACATTTTAGTCTATCTTGCCAGTGGATTGAAGTTTATATGCGACAATGTGAGTTACGAACAAGTATCCGTCATACAGAAGACATTGCAATTAATTGTTTACATTTAATATTTAGCGGATTACCACAGTAGCACACCATGTTTTAATTACAACAGTTTAAAAATGTCATTAATTATGTTTTACAGTACTGTTACCGAGAAAAGTAATTGCGTTCCAGGAAGGCGTTCATTTATAATGTGATACTGCTAACACTAGGAATAATTGACCACTTGGTGTCGCTGGATCATAGAATGGAGCTAAAGCCTGTGCATTTGAATAAGTCACATTACACAGGCCGGAAACACACACCTTTATTAAATCACAAGCCTACTTCCAAATCATTTTTTGTGTGAGCTAAGATCAATTTCAGCAATAGACAGATCACAAAAGCCAGTGTTGCAGTCAGGAAACTTTTTTGTTAGCATTTGAGTAAATGGGTCGAGGCTTGTCCTCCTGAGTCCAGTTCATGGCTTAATTATGCAGAAAGACAAGTATGTGGGGTGAACTTTGATACCAACATGTGTCGTGTGACATGGGATCATAAGCAGAGGTTACTAAGATCCTATATCTGTCAACCTGTACGATTTTGCCGTATAAAGTACGTTTATTATGCATTTTAAAACGTGTACGACGTACAAGAAAATTGGTACGGAATAACGCAAATTTGTCAATTATAGGTACCATCCGGTAAACACCGACTATCACGAATTGGCAAATCAATCAAGTCTAACGAGTTCGCCGCGGTAGCCTCTATCTCGGTATCGTTTTTTTTCGTTGCAAACGAAGCGAGCGGTTTGATGCTATTGTGCGCATGCGTCTGCCGCCTGGGGATTTCCCATCATGCATCACTCCGTAAAAAAAAAATATGGTGTAAGATTGTTTTGTATTTTGTAAGGAAAAATACGACAGTTTGTACGGGCATGGAGCTGTGGCAAAAGAGAAGAACAAGAGAAAGGGTCATAAACTATGTATCAAACCTTCGTTTAAATGTCATCAGTTTTGCGTTAGCGTAGAAATGAACTCATTTCATGCTACCTATTAGCTCCTTTGTTGTAGCCGAAGCAGCTTTCAATCTGATGCAGTGCAGTTCTGCCCCACGTCATTTAGCATGCGGATGAGCACATCTTGCTAAGCATGTATAATTGATATGAATTGATCTGTGCGTGCGCTGCCCCAGCGGCCAATGACTATTATGTGTGCGTTTGCATAATAAATAAATACACACACAGGGAAGTTTGGAAGCCAGAGACGTAGCTGCCAGTACTGCCAGCTAGTTTGATGGAGATGGTAGCTGATGGGTCAGCATGTTTTAGAGTGGCTGCTAAAGCTCCACTAATTGTCATAAGAAGTTCAAATTGATTGGCCTGCTGCATTAACGCGTTCAGGATTGATTAATGTTTTGCTCGAAAATGAACCTGTGTAGGGGATGGGGTTGGTGTGTCACTTTGTTTATTGCATTCATTAATGCAACCCTCAGGACAAGAGTGATGCCATGGGGCAGGCCCTTGTTTGTCAGAGTGCATCTGTTCTTGTGCGATTTCAGGACAAAATAAATCACAAAGATCAAATTTACGAAATCAAGAGCTATTTTAAATTAAATATACGTAAACAAATGCTTATTTCTCTTTAAAGTCTTTATTTTGTGTTTACCCTGGAGTTTCATGTCTGATTTTGTTGCTAATTATGTTCACTACTTTGTTACAAATGCCGAAAAAGACAATTCAATTCAAATAATTAAAAAAACATTTACCCAAACAATGATAATTACTTAAATTCATAGCAAATAAGGATTACTATATCAGTATTATTCATTAAAATAACACAACTTTAAAACCTCTACTATACCTTTAAGTAGCGCTTCTATTACAGAAACCATTTTTGTATTCCGCAATCATATCTTTCTCCGACTCCATTCTATCTATCACTCTTTTGACTATTCCTTATCCTTATCTTGAGACCCATTATTATCAACAAAAAAAGAAATAAAACATTCAAAGTCCCAATAAAATGAGATCTGGTGCCTCTCAAACATAATTGGGACAGCGCCGATTGACTGAACAGGAACAAGAGATCAGGCAAGAGGGTAGCATGAGGCAATGGGTGGCTATGACTGTTTTATGAACTCTTGTGTTCCTTTTTTATCTGTGCATATAAACAGACTCCCAGATTTTGGTATAGTATTTTGTACTTCTAAATTCGGCCTAAATATACGATGTACACATATACAGTCAGGGACAGTTTTGTTGGTATGTTTTCTGACTACAAATGTTTTGTTTGTGCTTTTTAATCAATGTTTTAGACTAAATAATGGATTGAAAATAGTGACTTTTTATTAAACGACGTCTTTGCTCATTCATCACCATCTCTCACCAGCAATTGTAGTGGAAACAGTAGTTGTAGCCAAGTCCTTACAATCGTCCTTACAATCCCTTACAATATGGATGACCAATCCTGCCATATGTAGAAATGATTGTGTAAATAAATACCTACAAATACATGCCATTTTAACCAATGAACATATAAATAAATCAAATACTACCTACTATTTTCTCAAGCATTTTGTTGAGTAATCTGTGACAAGATCATGATATTCAAATAAAGGGTTTGGGGGGTTAAAACTTGCTGAACTTTTAAATAATTGGTTGTTTAGTGAATGACAAAGACATTGCAGTTGATTTGCGCGCTCATTGATCAACCAAAAACTCAGGCAACTCTGCCAACTTTTCATAATTTTGTCGTAACCAAATACACAACAATATGCATGACAAAATACACGGCAAAATTCATTAATCCCTCGCTATATCGCAGTTTACTCTTTGCAGTTTTGCTACTTCGCAGAGTCTCATCGTGGCAATGTGTTCTGCATTCTGATTGGCTAAACAGTCTCCCTGCCCTTTTTCTGCCTGAGTGCTCTGGACCCACAAAACCACCTTTTCCCGGCCCAAAAACAGAGAGAAAGATGCTTTCTATTGCCAACAAACTTGGACTATTCGACATGCCCAGAAAGGTAAAAGCATTTTTACCCCACATATTTGTTTTCCAATAATGTCCACATGATGGCGACAAAATATCATCTGAAGTACTGTAATTTGGAAAGATTTGAAATGTTCAGAATTCATATTTAATTATTTTGTATGTATATAATATTGTATGACCAGCCAAACAAAAAAACGCAACATAAGTTAATGACAATTTTTTGTGCCAAATAGAGATTGTTGTCTTAATAAGGTTCCCATAGAAAGCTAGTTTTTCTCCACATATCCCCAAGTCGGTCAACCAATTAAATTTCAGATAACCCGTCAATAGGGCTATATAGAGCAATATTATTTTTTAAATTATAATTTGACAGTACAGAAGCAATTTGTAAAAAAAAAAAATAATAAATAAAAAATAAATATCATATCGTAAACTAGATAGTGTCTTGAATCAATAGTGCAATTTAACAGCGAAATTATTTTTTAAATTATCATTATTTGACAGTACAGATCATATTTTTTTTTTAAGTTTTGAAGCACAATACAGGAGTTTGTTTGCTTGAGACTATGAATTGGGCTTGTGCTTTGGTTTCAATGTATAATACAGTATTTAATAGATAAATGAATGAATTAATAAATAAAAGTTTCTACATTGCGGGTATCACAACAAAATAAATAAAAAAAACAAATAAATGAATGAATAAGTGACTAAATGCAAAAAATATACAAATAGATTGCATGTATGTCATATATTTAGGTATCATGTGATTTATTTATGTGTTTATTTATTTAAACTATGTTCCTTAGAAATGTACATTCTCTGACAAAAGCATTGTTTGAAGGATATATTTTTTTCAAATAAAAAATAGTATTCCTAACCTTCTGAATGTCTCGACTACACCTTCTATTTGTTTTGCAACTCATTTGATTGAAGTATATAAGGCATATATTTCTATCTATTTTATTATTTATACATTTAGTTGTGCATATGGTGTCATGTGAACAACCTCTCACTGAACACAACAAAAACAAGGGAGTTAATCCTGGATTTCAGGAAGGGCAGAGCAGACCCAGCCCCATATCAACAGGGACAGCACGGAAAGGGTCCACTCCGTCCGATTTTCGGGGTATGCAGATTTCTGAGGAACCTTGGTCAATAAAGAATGCCGAGCAGCAACTCCGCTTTCTCAGAGTGCTCAGGAGGAACAACATGAAAAAGAGGTTAATAGTCAAATTCTACAGCACCTCGATAGAAAGCATAATAATGTACTGCATCTCGACGTGGTACACAGGACAGAAGCGGACAGTAAATCCCTGCAGAGGATTACAAATACAGCCCAAAAGATCACCGGCTGCCCTCTGCTTAGGAGGATATTACCAGCTCTCGCTGCCTTAGCAGAAAGCATCCCGAAGGACTCCTTACACCCCTGCAACCGCCTTTTCGAACTGTAAACATCGAGCCAACGGTTCAGGTCCCACAGCGCCCAAATAAACAGACTGAGGGATAGCTTCTTCCCCAGAGCTATGAACACACTAAACCACAGTCTGTGCATAGTTTTTTATTTTAGATGGGAATACTTTTTTATATATATTACAATTTACAGTGGCTTGCGAAACTATTTGCCCCACTTGAACTTTGTGACCTTTTGCCACATTTCAGACTTCAAACATCAATATATAAAACTGTAATTTCTTGTGACTAATCAACAATAAGTGGGACACAATCATGAATTGGAACACACTTTATTGGCTATTTTAAACTTTTTTTAACAAATAAAAAACGAAAAAGTGGTTGTGCAAAATGATTCAGCCCCTTTACTTTCAGTGCAGCAAACTCTGTCCAGAAGTTCACTGAAGATCGCTGAATGATTCAATGTTGATCTACATGACTAACAATGATTAATGGAATCCACCTGTGTGTAAACAAGTCTCTGTATAAATCGCCTGCACTGTGATAGTCTCAGAGGTCTGTTTAAAGCGCAGAGAGCATCATGAAGAACGAGGAACAGACTAGGCCGGTCCGAGATACTGTTGTGGAGAAGTTTAAAGCTGGACAATGATCCAAAACATAAAGCAGAAGCTACAATGGAATGGTTCACCAAAAAACATATCAAGGTGTTAGAATGGCCAAGTCAAAGTCTAGATCTCAATACAATTGAGAATCTGTGGAAAGAACTGAAAATTGCTGTTCACGAACGCCTTCCATTCAACCTCACTGAGCTCGAGCTATTTTGCAAAGAGGAATGGGCAAAAATATCAGCTTTTCGACGTGCAAAACTGATAAAGACATACCCCGAGCGACTTGCAGCTGTAATCGCAGCAAAAGGTGGCGCTACAAAGTATTAACTCAATGGGGCTGAATCATTTTGCACACCCACTTTTTCCTTTTTTATTTGTTAAAAAAGTTTAAAATATCCAATAAAGTGTGTTCCACTCCATGATTGTGTCCCACTTATTGTTGATGCTTCACAAGAAATTACAGTTGTATGTCTTGATGCTGGAAGTCTGAAATGTGGCAAAAGGTCACAAAGTTCAAGGGGGCCAAATAGTTTCACAAGCCACTGTATATTTGTCTATTTTACTAACTGGAGTGTAACTCTAATTTCGTTATAGCAACACAATGATTCTGATACACTCAGTTCTACCGGTCCTCCATATTACAACAGTTTGTTGCCTCAACGTTTAGTGAGCTGAAAAAGTCCCAATCCACATTCAGTTTACTTCTCCCCAAGCGCACCAAAGAATGTGAAGGTGCAGCTGCAAGCGTGTGCCAGCACAACCGAGTCTATTAAAGTGATTGCAGCAAGTAGTCCAAAATCATTCAAATGATGTAAACACTTTGTTGTTATTTGCTTTGACCGTTTGGCCACCGGTGCAGCGTTTTAGGAATTACCTCAACCATTTGCATAGCAGCGGGTCACAGATGGACAATTGGCTTTTTAGGCGGCCTAAATAAAATCCCGGTCTCCGAAGAGCGGGGACGCTGCATCGTACTTTAGGAGTGATAACAACCTCTCGCATTTACATATACTTTTACTTTGTCTCCTGTCACAACGTCTTAACCTCTCGCTCCCTGTTTCGGCCATAAATGGACCTGTCTGAGTTGCCTCTCCTACAATCACCAACACACAATCTCTTTTCTCATTCTCTTCTTCTCACCCTCCTTCCAAATTGCAAGCCTATATTTCTGGACCTCTGATGCAATTATGCCAGCGCGATTGCCTTGAAGTGGAAGCAGGATAAAAAGCACACAAAGCGCTAGCTTTTGTGTATCGAGAAAATAAAGGCTCGGAATTGCCTGGTGAGTGCTCATCCCCAGTCTCGCTCGCGTACACAAACCGCAGACAGCAAAGCCTTCCTCAGATAGGACGGGATAAAAGTCGACAGTTTCTATTATCAATAACTAGATAAAATACAGAGGTCCTTTATCTCTTAAAATGTAAATTTATACAAAAGCAGCACATACCACCGTGCTGTAAATATCTACCATCTCTTAAGAACAGCAGAACTAGACTCGATTGATTTTTTTTTTCACTCCCCTCCTCCTAGTTGCAGCCATCTGCAAAATCTTTCCCGTCTGGCATAATATCAATGATGAAATTAAAAATCCTTCATTTGTCCAAACCATGAGGGAGATCACCTTGGTTCAGGCCTTTTACTCTTTAAATTATATGATTGATTTCCTTTAAGCTCATTTGTTTATTTCATTGTTCATATCTGCTTAATCTAAATCATTTCTCAAGTTTATTCTATTGATTTTTTAGGGACAACAGCCATTCTCTCTTTCTCTCTTTCCCTCTAACCTTGTTTTTGGTGGGCTGGTGCAGGGACAACAGCCTGGTCCTGAATGTTGACAAAACTAAAGAGATCATTGTCGACTTTAGGAAAAACCAGCCCAACCATGCCCCACTTTGCATCAACAACAAGGCTGTGGAGGTTGTCAGCAGTATCAAGTTCCTAGGGGTGCACATTACAAACAAACTCACCTGGTCCGTAAACACTGCATCACTGGTTAAGAGGGCACAGCAGCGCCTGTACTTCCTGCGGAGGATGAGGAGAGCCCACCTGCCCCCACCCTCCCTCATTACATTCTACAGGGGCACCATAGAGAGTATCCTGACCAGCTGTATCTCTGTGTGGTGTGGAGGCTGCAGCGCTACCGACTGGGGTAGTGTGAGGAGGGTAACGAGGACAGCAGAGAAAATAATCGGGACTACACTTCCCTCCATTCAGGACATTGGCCAGAAGCACTGCCTATCCCATGCTAAAAACATTACCGGGGACCCCTCTCACCCCCATCATGGACTGTTCACTCTGCTAGCCTCTGGGAAGAGGTACTGCAGTGTGCGGTGCAGGACCACCAGGCTCCGCAATAGTCTAGTCCCCCTGGCCATTAGACTGTTAAATGGTCAATCTAACATATAGTTAACTTAAATCTAAACGGCTGCTAATCTGACTTTTGCACTACTGGCAGTTTTTTTTATAGCTTGCCACTCCTTGCACATTGCTCTCTGCACTATTGTAATTACAGCGTTATTGTTACAGTGTTAATGTTACTGTGTACCTGACTTGTTAACCTGACTGCCCATTTTGCGCATCTGGTTAGCTACTCTTCTTGCACTATCGGCACTATGGTAAAATACTATACGTAGCCAAAATACAATACAACATTATTTATATCTGTACATTCAAGGAAACTGTGGGGGTCAGATGCATCGACATTTCGTTCTGTATACACGTGTACTAGAATGACAATAAAGTAGATCTGAATCTGAATCTGAATCTGAATATATATACATACATAGAGAGAGAGAGAAAATGTTATCCCCGTGCCTGCGTGGGTTTCCTCTGGTACTCCTGGTTCCTCCCATATTCCAAAAATATGCATGTCAGGTTAATTGGCCAGTCCAAATTGTCCCTGGGTGTGAATGAGCGTGTGCCCTATGACTGGCTGGAAACCAGTATCAGGTGTCCCCTGCCCACTGCCCAAAGATAGCTGAAGTGGGTTCCAGGATACTAGTGAAGATAAGCGGCACAGGAACCGGATGAATGAATTGTTGCCACTCCATATATTCAAAGACAAAATTGAACAAAACCGCCAATCACATTCTCCAGACAAAAGCTATTTTATTTCATTGTGTAGCGTTTGGTGATTAGATAAAAAAATGTCTCACCTCATCTCATCTCACTAGCTGCACTGCTTATCCTCAGTAGGGTCGCGGGGGTGCCGGAGCCCATCCCAGCAATCATCGGGCAGTGGGCAGGGGACACCCTGAACTGGCTGCCAGCCAATTGCAGGGCACACAGGGAAAGACAACTCGCTCATTCACACCTAGGGACAATTTGGACCGGCCAATCCACCTGAAATGCATGTCTTTGGAATGTGGGAGGAAACCGGAGTGCCCGGAGGAAACCCACGCAAGCACGGGGAGAACATACAAACTCTGCACAGTAAGTCCGGTAGCTGGATATGAACCCACACAAGAGGTTCCCAAGACCTTAGAACTGTGCCGCACACGCACTAACCAATGCACCGCCGTGCTGTCCGGTTATAAAAAAATGTGAAATAATAAATTCAGAGCTTGGGTCCCATATCAATATGATTATACAACTTAAAATGTGTCTCCCTTCTGCAGTTACTTAAGAGTGATGAGGCTCATTTCAACTACAATTTTTATATTATCGTTTAATAACAAAGTGCAAGCAAAGTTCTTTTGTCAAAATGTCACTTAATACTGTACTGCAAACCACGATACCAACTTATTTACATTCAGTGCAGACAGTTCTAGGGAAGGGGAAGAAAAAGTGTAAACAGTGTGTATAGCCCCACCCATTCCTACTGCTCCCCCAATGCTAGAGGTTTTTGGGTGTTTACAGTTTTTTTCTGTGGGTTTTCATGATAAAGTACCTCAGCAGCGAACATACATTGTTTAATTAGCTTCCATATAATGATTCTTTAGCAATGTAGAGCCAAAACAGTTTGTTGGTGTGAAACCATGACAATAAATTGTAGTTGTTGTATGTGCCTTATATATAAGACTATTGATAAGTCAGTATTGTCCAGTCTTCGCACCAATAGAGTAAATAAATCCATAAGTTGTATTTTATCTCTGAGCTAGATGTACTCATGAAAAGAGCCATATATGTCTCAAGAGTCATAGGTTCCCAACACCTGGTTTACATCATTGTAACAAACGGTAAATCATGTTCTTGTTCTTTGATACCCACACCAGTTAGGGTGGACCTTCTTTTGTAAACATGAGGTTTTGATTTTGAGAAAAAGGGGGCTTAGCAGAAGGTTTTAAGAGCAGATTGGAATGTCTTAGTGGAGGTTTGTGTCCTCTCCTATTCTCCTTGCAATTTCAAAATCTATTGCTGTCTTCTCTCTTTGTTTTGCGTGTCAACTAAATTATGTAAATGTAACCCATCTAAACTAGTTTTTAAATCCTTATTTGCGTCTGTGCGTGTGTGCGGTTGTATGTGACCTATAGGCTGTGAAACAGCTTAAAAGATTCCTGTAAAAATGTACACAGTTGTACTCTTAGATTCTGCAAGTGTCTTTACTAGGTTTCGTGTCAAGGCACCACCAATAAATAACAACAGAATCAAGCCATATCTGCATTCATGGGGTCTCCTTTTTTGGTGTCTCTAATGCCCTCTGGCAGCCACAAAAGGTACTGCAGCTCCCAAACAACTGAATTCAAACCTCTATCTGAACCAACACCTGGTTTGATATAATTATTTCTTACGCATACATTTCAACAAATAACATCTGCAACGCGGGCCATTTTTGGGGTTTTTTGATCAGAGCACTCTTCACTAATTGATTTTTAGATGCTAAGACATTTTAACTTCTGGCGGGCCAATTAAGATGTGATGTACGGCCGCATTTGGCCCTCGGGCCAAGAGTTTAACCAATGTGTTATAGAAGATCCAAAAGCAGCAGCCTCAAGTGGGTCAATCAGCCGGATCGATGTTCCTAAAACGTCCGGTTACAGTTTTTTCCCATCCAAACTAAACTCTGCCACTCAAACTCAGCTCTATCGCAGCCAGTCACACTTACTGAGCTGATACTAAACACCACTTTGAGTGCACTCAATACCTTCAGCCTGGATTTATGCAGTGACACAAAAATCCCCCGCAATATCATGTAAGATTTTCCCATATAATCAGTGACCCTAGAACTGGGCCAATCAAAGCCAGCCTCTTTACGTCCCTTTGATTTTTTTTTTTCCGAGCGTGTCGGGGATCTCGTTGCAGCTTTTAGATAATGCTAATAGATCACAGGCCAACAGGACAGAGCAGGATAATGGAGCTTTCATTGCAGCCTGATTAACTTGGCTGTAGGGTTCCACCTCAACCCTTTCGGCATGATGGCTCTAATTAATAATGATTGCTCCCCAAAATGTGCAAATGGAACGATAAACGAAGGGCCAACTAATTAACTGCAACCATTTCTACTAATCATTAGTTAACATCCCGTTTTGTCATCATTACGCCGGTGCGTGTGTGCAAGGGCAGATAAAACAGGTCAGCCCTTTTTTTTGGCCCAACCATAAAGCTCGACGACCATATTTTCTTCCTGCAATAAAAAGACTAACAAGTAATTAAAGTGAAGGCTGAAGTTAGGTTCGGAAAGTTTCCATGTCTTAAATATACTCACTGTAGGTGAGGCGTCCCTGTTTTTTCTCAAGTGCTCTCTAAAATCATTACATTTTCAGATTGGATTTTATGTTCCTGTCAGCAGCTCATAGATTTACGTGGGTGTTCCAAATCTTGGACACATTTTGACATTGAATATCTCCGAAACTGTTAAGGATGTGAAAGCACAACTGGTCATTTCGAAATGTTGGAATCTAGTTTACTTACATGGAATGTTTAAAGATTTTCAATGTGAGCACCATTGGCCACACAACACACATAAAGCCAATATTCAAATTATTGCCAATGCGTCCCATCATTTCATTGTCAATGCCTGCAATAGCTTCTTTTATTAGTGCCTTCAGCTCACCCATGTCTTTTGGAATGGGGGGCACATAGATCAATCCTTTCCCTAATCTTCACAAAAAGATATCGCATGGTGTGAGATCTTGAGATCTGTTTGGCCAGGACATGAGATTGTGATCATTCTGCCTTCAAACTCATCTGTTTGGCAGTGTTGTGTTAAGAAAATGTTTAACCGTGAGGTTTCAGTGTGGTTTTGACCCATCCTTTTTTTAAATCACCAAAACTCTTTCTCAATCAATGTATCCAACCAGTTTTCCAGCATGTTGAGGTAGATCTCACCAGTGACTGTTGATCCTTAAACGAAGAAAAGGTCCGTAGACTGCTTTCTTCGACATAGCACAAAACACGGTCTCCTTTGGGAAAAATTGCTAATGCTCAAGAAGTCCCCATATGCAAGTGTTATGCCTCTTACTTTGCAATTTAGGTGGAAAGTCACCCCATCTCTAAAAAACGGTCATCAAATTTTTCATCTTCCATCTTCTGTTGCATTGCAATGTGAAAGTCATGACGAGCTGGTTTATCAGTGTCCTTCAACTGTTTGACTAATTGTAGCTAGTAAGTTGTTGTGTGCAGTCGTTTCCTTAAGACACGCCAGGCAATTATTCTAAGGACACTGAAGTTCCCTACTGGCTAATCTGAACAGTTTACGATCAAGCACATGTTTTGATGTTGAGGGGTGTCCGTTTTTTTAGCTGGGCATTAGAACCTATCTGGTTATGAACTTACCAAACAATCTCATTATCAACTTCCTCTCTGGTGGCTCTTTTCCAAATTTTCTGCAAATGCACTTTTAATGATAGTCCTAGGTTCAGTCTTTGCAAATTCAAGCACACAAAACATCTTTTCTGTTTAAGTGAACGCAACTAAAGGTCTGAAAATAAACTTTAAAAATCTGTAGACTTAAACAAAACTATGTAATTAACTTTTAAATTAAACTACTTTTATAGTACAAGCATTAATAGTTAAGGGGATGGGGTGACTTCAAATGTGGCCAAAACTTTTGAAATACTTTGTATAAAAACAAAAATTACCAAAATAAACCCGAGAAGAATTGTTAGCACTATTTACTGCAACTCATTTATTTTTGCAATGGAGTGAATACATTTCAGCGAGACACTGCTATTTTTTTTTCTTTTCCAGGATGCTGAGACATACTGTTCATACTGCGGCCCTTTATTTATGGCTTCCTGCCACAGTCTGTAAAATCGACAGGCTTAAATGATGAACACGTAGTGTCAGCTGAGCTGCCAATCAAAACCGTAATAGTCTAACCATTTAGGAGTAGAAATGAGCCACTTTGCCTATTTTTGCATGCAACCCAAAAAAGTGCCATGTTTGTTGAATAGCCTGTCATTCTTTCTGAATAATGTAGGACACATTTCTGGCACGAGGTTGCAAACTTTGACTTTGACACACCTGCCTTTCCTAATTGCTGAAAAAAATATAAATTGTAAATTGTTTCAAAAGTCCCTTTATACATTCAGATTCAGATTCAGATTCAGATTTACTTTATTGTCATTCGTGTACACGTGTATACAGAACGAAATGTCGATACATCTGACCCGCACAGTTTCTTTGAACGTCAGCCGGGATAGATAAGATTAACCATGTCTTCGTCAGAATTTTAGCGCAGCAGTTCGTCATCTCGCGGTTCGATGTTAGTTCCAGTTGTAGATGGTCCAGTTTATTGTCCAGAGAGCGAACGTTGGAGAGGAAAATGGCTGGGAGAGGCGTTTCGCAGGGTTTAGCCTTTAGCCTAGCTGTTAGCCCGGCCCGACAACCTCGCTTCCTCGTCCGGCGGTCACGCCGCTGTCCTGCCACTTTGCTTCGCTGCTTTGTAGGCCGCTGGGTCTTGTTGGCATAGCAGTCTGTGGCTAATAAACACTCCCGAGTGGTCGTAGCACCGAGCGCTTGATGTCTGGATGATCGCATATCCAGCAAAAAAAACTGCGATCGTATCTTAATCTGCAGTTCGAGCCGACTTTGTGCGCCATCAAAACTGAGTCGAAGACTGGGTCTTATGGCCGACGTGTAAAAAACTGTTGCGAGTCGATGCAGCCGCAGCCGAACAGGGGCGCCGCCATATTGTATACATGAATATAAGCCTACAAGCTGACCCCCTACAACTGCTTTAAAATAGTACTTATTAAAAGATTTATGTACCCAAAATATTAACGAAACATGTACTTAAGCAACTAATACTGTATTCTTTAAATGTGAAAATAATCAAGACTAATATACCAGTAATAAAGATATAAAACCAAACAATTTTATACTATGTACTGTACTTATAAGCAGCACTTCGATGGAAGACACTCGAACACCATTTTTGTATAAAACAATTGATCATAGTGGTCACTGTTTTCCACTTTTTTTTTCTTTTCTTGGAATCCATTATAATGGGCAAAAAAACGACCTAAATAACATGAAAAGAAGATGTGATCCCTCTCAAACAACAAGCAGAAGAGATCTGGCAAGGGGGGACATGAAAACATTGCAAGGCAGTGTGCCATTGGGTGGCTATGCCTTTCCTACGCCCCCTTGTGTTTACTTTGTTTCATGCGCATATAAGCTGACCCCCTCATTTCAGTATTTTGTTTTATAGTTATATGCTGATATTCAGATTCAGATTAAGATATACTTTATTGTCATTCTTGTACACGTGTATACAGAACAAAATGTCGATACATCTGACCCGCACAGTTTCCTTGAATGTACAGATATAAATAAAATGTTGTATTGAGTTGGAGTATTGAAGTACTAATAATATACTAAATAAGTATAGCTATGTATAGTATTAGATAGATAGATAGATAGATAGATACTTTATTCATCCCCGTAGGGAAATTCACACTTCCAGCAGTCTACCCCGTTGTTTATTAACAAATTTACATGATGCCCTAGGGGTGCTTGTAGAGAAGTGGATGACGTCACGCCAGTCCAAAAGTTGGACATCCCTGCGGCAGATGGAAAACTTTTCTTTGTGAAAATCCAGGGATACACCACCTCGTGTTAGCAAGTCCGCCTCCTCTCCGAATCCCTCCGGCTTTCGTGTCTCTGTTTAGCGGCGTTGAAGCCGGATAGCTCCGGGTGGCTACACGTTAGCGTCCGGAATGCTAAACGTGAGCCACGTTTCCGCAAAACACAGCAACTGCGCTCCCTGTGCGCTTCGATGTTTTCCACCAGCACTCGATGATCTTATTTGGTCGTGAGTTCGCATTTACCATGATTACGGATGGTACCGAAGACTTATAATGCCGCTAGCCGCTTCGCTAGCTCCGGCTCTTCTTCCACGATCGGCCCCTTCATCATGCCGGCACGAGAATTCTTCAGGGCAAGGAGTTGAAATTCCTTGAATACACGCATTTTTTGTGCGCTAAAACCCATTTCTCATATGATCGAAGTAATCCATAGCGTAGTTGTCAAATCGGGAAGAAAAAACACCGAAGATAGGAGCAGACAATAAAACAATAGGGCAGCTGCTGGAAAAGGCAGCCACTCGTGGCAGCGCCGCTTTGATACATTATACTGTAGTGCAAAGAGTGCAAGAGGAGCAGCTAACCAGATGTGCAAAATGGGCAGGCAGGTAAACAAGTCACTATACAATAACAATAACACTGGAATACCAAACAGATAAGTTGGAAGGCAGAATGATCACAATCTCATGTCCTGGCCAAACAGATCTCAAGATCTCACACCATGCGATATCTTTTTGTGAAGATTAGGGAAAGGATTGGTCTATGTGCCCCCCATTCCAAAAGACATGGGTGAGCTGAAGGCACTAATAACAGAAGCTATTGCAGGCATTGACAATAAAATGATGGGACACATTGGCAATTATTTGAATATTGGCTTTATGTGTGTTGTGTGGCCAATGGTGCAGAGGAGAACAGATGTGCAAAGGAGTGGCTAGGTATAACTGCCAGTAGTGCAAAAAAAAAAAAAAAAAAACAGATGTACAGATTAGCAGCTGTGTAGGCTTACTGTGTGTGTGAGATTGACCATTTAACAGTCTAAAACATTCTTTTGGCCGGGGGACAAAGCTGTTGCAGAACCTGGTGGTCCTGCACCACACACTGCAATACCTCTTCCCAGAGGTTAGCAGAGTGAACAGTCCATGATCGGGGTAAGAGGGGTCCCTAATGATGTTCTTGGCTCGGGATAGGCAGCGCTTCTGGCCAATGTCCTGAATGGAGGGGAGAAGATGATTTTCTCTGCTGTCCTCATCACCCTCCTCATACTACCCCAGTCGGAGACGCTGCAGCCTCCACACCACACAGAGATACAGCTGGTCAGGATGCTCTCTATGGTGCCCCTGTATAATGTGATAAGGGTGGGTGGGGGCAGGTGGGCTCTCCTCATACTCCGCAGGAAGTACAGGCGCTGCTGTGCCTTCTTCACCAATGATGCAGTGTTCACGGACCTGGTGAGTTTGTCTGTGATGTGCACCCCTAGGAACTTGGTGCTGCTGACAACCTCCACAGCCTTGTTGTTGATGAGAAGTGGGGCATGGTTGGGCTGGTTTTTCCTGAAGTCGATAATGATCTCTTTAGTTTTGTCAACATTCAGGCCCAGGCTGTTGACTCTGCACCAGCCCACCAACTGCTCCACCTCCTCTCTGTAGGCCAGGTCGTTGTTGTCCCTGATGAGGTCCACCACTGTTGTGTCGTCCGCAAACTTCACGATGTGGTTTGTGGCTGACCTAGGGACGCAGTCGTGTGTCATCAGGGTGAACAGCAGGGGGCTCAGGACACAGCCTTGGGGGGAGCCCGTGCTGAGGGTGATGACATCAGAGATGTTTTGACCAAGCCGCACTGACTGGATTCTGTCAGTGAGGAAGTCCAGCAGCCAGTTCCGTAGGGGGGTGTTGAAGCCCAGAAGTTTCAGTTGGTCTACCAGGTGTTGTGGGATGATGGTGTTGAAATGCTGAACTGAAGTCCAGGAACAGCATCCGCACATGGATGTTCTTCTCCTTTAGGTGTGTCAGGCTCAGGTGAAGAGCAGAAGAGATGGCATCCCCGGTGGAGCGGTTTGTCCAGTAGGCAAACTGAAAGGGGTCGAGTGAGGAGGGGAGACTGGATAGGATGTGCTCTTTAACCAGTCTCTCAAAGCACTTCATTATGATGGGAGTCGGTAGTCGTTCAATGATGAGATCTGGGGACATGAGAGTATTTACACCACTGATCTATTGATGTGCAAATCCGTACCAATATTTTTGTAAATATCTTTAGTCAGTGGTGTGAACAGACAGACACTTGGTGGTGGTATAGCTTCTGGCAGTCTGCCATCTTGCAAATGTGTTTTCTATGAAAAAGTTTTATTTTCGAGTACTTTTTTTGTTTTCATTATTATCATTGAGTTTCCTCGGGTCAAATATGGTTGCCACTGGCTTTTAGAGCAATTTTTAAAATTTGTTTTCAAGCAAAGGCACATTTTTAATATTAAAAAATCTCGAGTCACACCATACGTCCAATACGTTTAAGAATTAATTTCTGGAACCAGTTTTATCTTTTTATTATCTTTTGATGCTATAAAGGTTTCATTTTCATTTGTGGTCACCGTGGCTCTTAGAAGGTAATTTTTCTCAGTAATTCACTGTAATTAGGCATTTTATCATATATTTACTTGTTTTTCAAGATTTTCAATATTCTTTTTTTTCTAGAAAAACAATTATTCATAACGGCCAAAGATTATATAAACTAATTGATGAAAGATGCATATTTCATTTCTACAATAAGTAATCTAAATATGATCATACACAGCCTGGATCCGGGGGTGGCCTTCTTTCTGAATGTGGTGCTCAGATATTTATAAACTCCAACTACACGTACATATGTCAATCCAACCTTCTTTCAGTTTTCAGCATGCTCCCCATCCATCCATTATCTGCACCTTTTATCTTCTGTTATACCAGGGGTAGCTGGAGCCTATCCCAGTTATCTTCGGGAAGTGGGCAGGGGACACCCTGAACTGGTTGTCAGCCAGTCGGAGGGCACACAGAGACAGACAGCTCACTCGCTCATTGTCACCTAGGAACAATTTGGACCGCCCAATCAACCTGACGCGCATGCTGTTGGAATGTGGGAGGAAACCAGAGTTCCCAAGCACAGGGAGAACATGCAAACTCTGCACAGGAAGGCTGGTAGCTGGTTTTGTGAACCCATGACCTCGAAACTGTGCGGCGGACGTGCTAACCTCTGGGCTGCCGTGCAGCCCCTCGCTTTTATCCTTTATATATAAATGTGTCACTCACAATATTACAAGTTTTAAATCTGAAGCAACCACTCACAAATCAACATGATTATGTACTGCAAAACTAACAAGAAACAAGAATATCAAAAGGTTTACATAATTCCGATTAAACAATATAGTACTCACTAAATTCATCTCCATCAATTGACCTTTGGTAACAGAGGGTAGCAGGCATTTTGTAGCTGCCTGGAAAGTATTGATGGAACTAAATGGGGTTGTTTGGATTTCAAAATCATGCTCTTTGGCCTGGTTGTTTATTTGTTACATCAAACTCATTAAAAGGACATGTGATTGGGATGCACATTGACATTCATGTAATAGGTTGGTATGTAAATATAATGTAGGCAATAAAATTGCCCCACTGAAAAAAAAATTCAATAGTTATTTGATGTACTTTAAATAGCTGCATTCCACGTATCTTCTTAATGACATTTGTTTTAAGGTTGTTGGTGGTTGTGGACAGAAAGATGGATGGATGGTTTGATGGACAAATGACAGACGGATACAAAGACAGACAAAGACAGATAGCTAGACAGCGGGATAGCTAGACAGTGAGATAGCTAGATAGCTGGACAGATGATAGATGGATAGATGGGTAGATAGATATATAGATTGACAGCGGGATAGCTAGACAGTGAGATAGCTGGATAGACGATAGATAGATGGATAGATAGATAGATAGATAGATAGATAAATAGATAGATAAATGCGCAGGTTAGGTAGGTATGTAGGTAGGACGGTCGGTGGACAGACGGACGGGTAGATCAATTTTGAATTTTTTGCTTGAATTTTTCAAGAATACCTCCATAGTTGGCAACATTACAGTGCTTTGAGTCATGAACATTATTGGAAGAGACAACAACAAGGGAGATAGAGCAGAACACCGGGGACAAATGAAGCTGACACACCCTGACATTGACACAAGTGTCAGATAAGAAGGAGGAGGAGGGACATGGACGTGACAAATAATAGGGGAATTAGAAATTAATGATTCCGCCAGTATGTAAATGGCAATTAAAGGACGGGCATTGCTCCAGGCTCTTTAGGCCTTACGCACACATACTCGGGCACACACACGTGTGCACTTTTGTGACGCATATTGAAGCTGTGACACACAAGCATAAAAGAAAATAAATCCACAGGGCCCTGGACCAGATCAAATCAATTGTCCATAATGGCAGGGCTGATCATTATGTGCTGCTTTTGTTTGTTTAAATGAAGAGTGAGTGCGGTTGCAATATTGAGTTGAGTTAGGCAATGGCTAAGTGTTGCCTGCAGCATCAAACATTGGACATGATGACTCACAAACTGGGCCTTCTACACTATAACATACTTTTGTTAGAATTAAAAAACACTTTTTGGGGATGATTAACATGCCAAATATTCAAATGGTGTTATAATATGCCATATTTTATCAGTATTCAGATTTTAAAATACAATAAAATTGTCTTTACTGTCAATGATAACAATGTGGTTAACATTGTGTGTAACAAGTTTTGACATTTTGTTCCAGGATAAACTAGATAAACATGTGATAAAGACTTAAAAGCAAAAGAATGAGAGGTAGGTAGGTAGGTAGAATTTAAATCCATCAATTAATCAAATATTTTATAAAAAACTTTTTTTGAAAATAAACAAGCTCAGTTTATTAAAACTGTATAGCTTTAGGTATATCCTGATTTGAAAATAAATGTATTGCAGATAATGGATGGATGGATGTATTTTTTATTCAAAAGTTATAATATAATATTCTGTCATGAAACAATAAAGCAAAGTAGTGCAATAGCATTTAGAAGCAACAAAATCCCCAAATAAGTTGATGAATATGATATGAATACCCATTTCTCTCTACAATACCATATAGTCTCCAATAAGAATGGCAAATTTTACATTTTATTTTTCACAGTTCTGCATGCTTCTTTAGGGTACTGATAGTTCTTTGGAAGAAACTGTCTCAGAGCCTTTTGACTAGAAAGAGCCGGTGGGTTTTGGATTGAGATCCTCCTCTATTTGAAAAATGAATTGCCCTACTTATTTATTTCCCTTTTTAAAAGCACAAATGAAAGGGGGCAGAAAGAAGGTAAACTTATGATATCTCTCTCTGGTTATCATCAAAATCAATGTCAGCAAAAATGAAGACATTCTTTATCTAATTTCCCAAAAGACAAACTTAACTGAAACGAACACCAATGTGGATTGCGCATTTGGCAATGTTTAAGGTGTATTTTTCAAAATGTACATGGACTGTGCTGTTTTTGTCTTTTATAATCAGGGTTAAATTAAAAAATGCCTCACAACACGTGGTAAGCTTTCTCTCCTGGCTTTGATCTCCGGCAAAACTAACCATAAAATGCAACAGAAACAAAATGAAAATAAATCCAAACAGCTTGCCAACATCATATTTGCCGTTCCATGTGTTCCGTTACTCCCCAAGCCTGCACAAAATTTAGTAATTTTATTTATTTAGTTTCTTTTGTCTTTTATTAGCATAGCATATTTGGTATTAGAGTAATCCAAAAGTAATTGAAAGTAATCAAGTTAAAGTAACCCTACCCAACCCTGTTTATAATGTAGTTTGCTCTGGATGACAAGGACATTTTAATTCTGGATGAAGCTATTTGTGGGGATAAGTAACTCCAATCCATGCATTTTGTGAGCGATTGGTCAGGCGTTTGTCAAGAAGATGCTCAGATGTGCTGGTTTGTGCAGTAGCCTCCTTGGCCTAGCATCCAGGCTTGACCGGCAGTCTTATTTTGTAATAATTAAAGGAATGGTATACACAGGATTCATTGATGTATAATGTTCTTTTTTTAACTAATTAATAACTCAAACATTCGGTATACATAGTACACGAGGTTTTCCTGCTTTACGGCAAACCATTGGTTGAAACAGGATTCTAACCCAGGTCGCAGCGGTGAAAGTGTCCTATAGTAAGCACTGCACCACAAGTGATGTGGATGACTTAAGAAAAGGCGTTTGATTTTATGTTATTATCACATTATTTTTATCAGAGACAAATGTTTTTTTTTTTTTGGGGAGCCTTATGTATCTGATCGAGTAGAAATCGTCTTGGGATCAAGAGGTCACTGGTTCGATTCCCGGCTCCTCCGTGTTATATGTCCAAGTGTCCTTGGGCAAGACATTGAATCCCTAATTCCCCCAATAAGCAGGTAAGCGCCTTGCATAGCTGGCTCCCTATTGGTGTGTGAGTGTGTGTGTGAATGGATAAGTGTAAAGCACATTGTAAAGCACTTTGGGAGGTCTTCATTGACTTGAAAAGCGCTATATAAATGCACACCATTTACCATTTAACCCTTCATAATACTCCGGCCATGCCCAGGGATCTTTGACAACCGATTCAAGCAGACAGGAAACTGACAGAGGTGAATAGTAAATGTAGCAGTGGGATACCTGACTTTATCCTTATCGACTTAGCATTCTGAAAAGTAAAGCGCAAACTAATTAGGGAAGGGCGCTGAGGTGGTGGGTCTGACAAGCATGTGGTCTTCTTCATCGAGGCCAGTGCTTATCTTCTGATGATTTCCATCATCCCTCCCAAAGGGGTGTGTGGAGAGGAATGTTGATTTTATTGTGCATTTCACATATTACAGTCACATGTCACCTGGACCACTGGTGGTCCTGTGGTTAGAATCCAGTTCTCTCACCGCCACGACCCGGGTTTGGTTCCTATTGCCTCCAACTGCAAAGTTTGAGCTGAGAAAAATTAAACTTTAACTAAAGTTTTATACCAATTTTTGATTTAGATAGATAGATACTTTATTCATCCCTTGAGGGAAATTCACATTTCCAGCAGCATCCCTGAGCTGAGAACAATACAATAATAAAGCAAGAAGAATACAATATACAAGTACCCAGTGTGACGTGCAAATGCCCACTGTAGCGTGTTATATAGAATATCTAAATAGTGCTACACAGAATACATATTGCAATAAAATACGGTAATATGCAATGTAGGTGGTGTGGTTTAATGTGGGCTTTTACTCTGCCGGGTAGAGTTAAAGAGCCTCATGGCATGAGGAAGAAAAGATCTCTTCAGTCTGTCCGTAGTACAAGACAGTGACAGCAGTCTGTCGCTGAAACTGCTCTTCTGTCTGGAGATAATGCTGTGTAGTGGATGCGATGGATTGTCCATGATTGACCGCAGCTTTTCCAGTGCCCGTCTCTCAGCTACTGTTGTTAGGCTGTCCAGCTCTTTGCCCACAACAGAGCTCGCTTTCCTAGCCAGTTTATTGAGACGAGAGGCAAATTACGGGTGCAATTTATACATAAAGTGTGCGTTATACATGAATAAATAGAAGAAGAATATAATGTTTTAAACCATTTTGGTTTTGTGAATGAATCCAGAAAGGTATATTGTAATTGTGACACAATCTGGACTTGTTATTTCGGATTTGTTGTTACTAAAAGGGCTGACATTTTAATAGGCATGTTCATCAATTAGGTTCATTTCCTTCCCTTGACTTGATGAATGTTCAACTGCACAGGCTTAAGGAAGTCCTTGCTCAGCGTTGATTCAAACTGTCACGGACCAACAGATTCCATTTCTGCTGTTTGGGCTGGAAGCGAAGTAATGCCAATAGTTATAGAAAATCTATAGACACAAAAGTCATTAAAATGGTTTATCGAGAGTTTCCAAAATAATGTTTAACTCTTGTGTCTTCTTCATTACAATTATTCTGTTATATCCAACTGACCTACAAAAATAGAAGCAGCAGCAGTAACACCAAATACCTTTGCAAAATAAATTGTACGTCAGTCTCCACCACTCTCTTGATTCCCCCATTGCTCCTACTTAATGTGTTCCTCTCCCAACAGCTTTGCTAAAAGTAATATAAAAGCATAGGGGCTCGTTGAACACAGTTGGGCATTGTTAAGACATACTCATTGGCTGGCCATGCATCTTACACCAGCTCCAGTCTGAAGGAGTGATGTATTGTTCGCGAACGAACCGGCTCTATGAGCTGGCCCTTAGAAGTAAAATTCCCTATATTATATGTGAGGACTTGGGTGTAAGAGAGGTGTTTTGGGCTCACCCAGAAGCCACAGTGCGCAGGGCGCTTGAGGAGCCGGCAACGTGAACTGAGAGGCAGTGGGGCTCGAGAAATAAAGATTGTCTTAAACAAGATCATACAAACAGACAAAGAAGAATATTGACAGGTGGATAATACCAAAAAAGTTAGTAAAAGAGAAGTTCGGTCCCACCATAGATTAATGATTGATAATTAAGGCCCAATCACACTGAAATTTGGATCGGGTTGGGTCGGGTTGGGTCTTAAGATCTTACCTCTGGGCTGAAAGTGGAGGACAAAACCTTTACAATAAAGTTCCTTGTGCAGCTCGTTTCTTCAAGTTTGATTGCTTTTGGCGCGATCCCTTTGGTGAATTACTACCCATTAGTCAATCAGTTTGTGAAAGCGATGACGTTTCCCAAGGCCCGCTAGCAGGCGCTCAGACGCGAAATCGGAACATGATTGGCTAAACCAACAGCTTTCTTGAAGGCTGATGTTGGGGTGCAAAGCCTTCAGAATGTTTTTTGAAGGCTTCCAGGTAGGTTTCTGAGCCTAACAACTGATAGCTGAAATGTGAATAGTTAAAGGCCTAAACATGAAATCACACATCTGGAAGCAGCACAACCAGGAAGAAGCAATGAGAGGAGGCTGACGGACCATTTGTAATTACTTCATGAGTATTGATGGACAAAATATAATTAACATCAAAAGATTCACGCTGACCTCCCCCCACTGCACAAACTTAAAAGAGAAAATATTTGACTTTCAATATTTTTAAGGACACCTCAAATGATGCACCCCACCAGTAATGGTCTGAAAATATCATGCATTTGGTCGCCATATTTCGTGTATCAACAATTATGATTAACAATCAGTTAAATGAAATATATTCTCTAGGCATCCCTCATCATATTAAGCCCCCCGGAGGAGTAAAATGACACCGTGTGAATTACTTCATCTCGCTGGTTAATGGAAATGATGTATGATCGTCATTTGTTTTATTTGATCCCTGCGCTATTAACATTGTGTTGCTGTACAACTAATTACCGCATTAACTCTTTTGAAATAATTGGTTGTAATTAATCTGTCAGCAAAGAGGGCAAACGATCGCACCGACAGTTTTGACGAATAGCAGTTGCTATATAATTATGTAATGATGCCTGTGCGCGCCAGTGTATCTTTAATGTCAATGTCTGACTTGTGCTCCTTTGGATGTAGTTTCTATGGAAACCATGTCAAGTGATTGCGGTCAGAGGTCAAACTGACCAATAGCGAGTAAATTACAATTCTCAGAATGAAAGCCTGTGAGCTGCTATTGAAATCGAGCTCCGGCCCTCTGATGGATACGACTTGTCAGTCACAGTTAAGAAGACGAGATGGGAACGTAGTAACATGACACCAAAGAGGTTTGCTTATTCATAAGAAAAAGCCACTGAACGTGTAGTGTTCCTCCCCACGATTATAGAAATATGTTCAAAAATATTTCTCAGCAAGGGGACACGAAAGATTTAGTCTCAAAATTGAACCATCTGGTTTGTTTGCTGGTGAGCTGTAAGGTCATTGAAGGAACGTAACCCTTTCAAGATAGCGAATCCCGTTACACAACATGTGAGGCAGCTCTGAAACAGACAGTGATTGTAGTGAAGAGTGATTGCATTGGAGAAATTACTTACTGACTTACTTACTTAAATAAACAAACTTTGCTTACCCTGTTGCTGTAGACCTTGTCACTGTTTTTATAAAGTTCTGTGCTTCAACCTAGAAAGCTGCATGGGGTAAGTTGGCCTGCTGCTGTGAATGCGTGCGTTCCTTGTTGGCCTTCGCTTCCTCTTAGGTAGGTAGGTGATTGTAGGATTTTCGTTTGGTTTTCACTGTGTGTTTCGCTGTTGGTATAATTTGGTCCAACTAGCTCACTGTTAGCCTCTGGACTGCCAAATGCTTTCTTGTTTTTTTTTGCTCCCGGTTGGTGCTCGTTGGTTGCCCACCGTGCATTGTTTGACAGGCTAGCCAGGTGTAAGCGCTAGTTCTGTTGGGTCCCTTGGTTTATCCGCAAGCGGCTTTGCGTTTGTCACCATGGGTGTTGCTGCTTTTTGTTGTTGGTTACCGGATAGCCTGGCTGCTCATCATGTTTTTTTTTATGTCAAACCTAGTGTTAATGCCAGTTCTGCCATGTTCATTGGTTTATTTCTTCCCAGCCTGCTTCGTATTTGTCGCCATGGCCGTTGCCACTGTACGTTGTTGGTTCCCGGTTAGCCTGGCTGCTCACCGTGTGTTTCCTAGTTGGCTAGCCTCACTTTTTTTTCCACCGCAACCGCCTGTTCTAGTTTAACCCCAGTTAGCCCTGCAAAGGCGGCTCTCAGTGTGTTAATTTTGCCAGTTAGGCTCTTTTTGGCTGCTTGCCCTTTGTTGTACCGTTACTGCAGCTACTTGCGACAGAGCACCTAGGTAGTCGTCAAAAAACTACCAAAACATTGTTTGAAACACTCGTAACCTTTTGGACTAATTAATCCCATAACGTTCCCGAAAAATTCGCCTGAAATTCCAATTCAAGACGTACCCAAGGTAAAGTGACTGCGGTTCTTAAATCATTTGGACAATATGAAGGGTTTTGGTCTTTTTTGAAAGGTAAGACTCTGTTTTGTCCAAACTAAAATAATCACTGCAAGTGATATTAACATTGAGTAATCTGAGTTGGAACACACATAAATGGAAGGTTTTGCCTAAGGTTTTTTTTTAATTGTCCGCAATTGGGTGTAGCGTCGGCATCAAAGCTGGAAAACAGGTGAGACAATAGCTTGAAGCCTTGCCTGGTACCTTGTCAAATGTGAACACAATCTGAAAAACTAAACATATTTTACACATGTATCTACTGGTAAGTCGAGGCTTTTCCAAAAGTAGCCAATTCACAACGCTAAAGCCTCTGCAAATGAGTATTTTACTTTGGCCATTTTTTTAGACATTTTGAAAGAGTTAAAGAATTGTGCCATCTCTTTACAGAAGTCAAATCAATGATTGTGCACACTTGCGCGAATGGTAAGTAAAAATGAATCACAGACTGCCTTGCGCACGTTATCCAGCTCTCATTAGGTATGATCAATGGGGGAATCAAGAGAGTGGTGGAGACCCCTGAGAAATTGAAAATAAATATGTTTGGATCTTCATTGGCTAAACAATGTGTCAATCATTAGTCGATTTAGTTACTTCTGACTGAAGATATTCGGAATTACAGGAAGCGATCTTACCTCCATCAAACAAGCCCGTATAGGCTAATGCTGGCTGTGGACCATGCTATTAGCCGAAAGTGAGTCAATCGAAAGGTAAGGATAACGGAAATACCGGAAGTCATCTGATTAGTGTGCTTATTTGTAAACAGGATTTATGGGGATAAACAGGTATTATTGTGTGTTTTTTAGTAAATGTTTTACACTGTTAGATTCTCTAGATTCTTGCGGATTTAAGGAGGGAAATGGGAGGTTTGACAGTACTTTATTCGATATTTACTACGTTTTCACCCACAAATCAAGTCCTCAGTTTAAACATCCAAATTCAACAGCAGTGTCAACTGACTATCAAAAAATTAAACTTCTCTCTGTATCATCAGTCAGGTTGCTAAAGTTTTTTTAATCCTTGAGGAACATTACCAAGCAAATATCCATTACCAATGTCAACGATACAAAAATACACGCCTCTGTAGCAATCTGGCACTATCTTCCACAGTGTGGTTTCCCTGGCGCTTTTGCCTAGAAATAGATCTCACATTTTACATGACGCAGCCATCGTTCATGTCTTCTTTAGGTGCAGTAGTAAATATGTGTTTGTCTTTGTAATTGCCATCTTGAATGGTCACATGATCCGAAAGCACATGAGGTAAACAACTCTTAGCAAAACAAAACATGACAGGGTTGAAAGTAGCGCCAAGTGTTGGGGGGGGCACAGCGTGGTTGGCGTTCTGCAGCCGACAGTGTCAACGCCAAATCTCCATGCGGTTGGTGCCTGGTTATCGCTGGGCTTAAAATGTACATCATTTAGTTATCTGTCAGGTTTACGTATTACAAGCCGGGCTTGGAGTAGTTCGGAGCTTCAGCATCCAATTTGGCCACCAGTGGCCATTAGAAACCCCAAGAAAGTAGATGACATGAAAACAGATGTTTATCGATTTAATTGGTATTTTTGGGGAGTTCTCTGATACTAAACTTTGCTAAAGACACTCGCGGAACCATAAAGTACATCTGTGTACATTTCCATTAAAATCCGTTCAGCTGTTTCGGAGCCCATGCGTGACATACACACTCACACACACGCACATCCACACAGATTAGATAGATATTATTATAATGTGTAGCTATTTTTGGAGCAAATACAGTATTTTGTTTCCTTTTGTTAATTAGTGTTTGATGTTGCTGTTTTTTGTTCTGTACCGACATAAGAAGCCACAAACAAACAAACATAACAAAACTATATGTTGCCATCTCTACAACCGTCATGCTCGAAGGTCAGGTTGTTTGTCTAAAACACATTGTCCACAATCTCTCAACCAGGCCAACTGCTGACGTTAACCTCCTTCCCTTTGTCCCTCCTCCCAAAGACACAGAGACCGTTCAGCACTGTGTCAACCACAGAATAAAAAGAGATAACAAAAAAATAACTTCAAACACTTGTGATGTATTGCTTCTTGTGTACTGGAAAATGAAGCACTGAACACAGTGAACCCATTAAGTGAAATCCATTACAAATTAAATTGAATACACAGTGTCTTGAGCCAATATCAAAGAGAGTAAAATACAGATCTATGACAGAGGTTATAAATGACCGTGAAGCAATGATCTCCAATGACCTGTCCATCACTACGAGAGCCGGTCGATGCTAACAATTCATTTCTGAAATTATCTCTACATTGATTCAGGGACAAGAGCCAGTAAGGCAGAGGGCAACATGGACCTAATACAATAATGATATGAAGGGATACAAGCTCATCCTAGCCAACAATAAAGCCTGTCAGCAGCATCAAGGATGGTGAAACCCTATAAGCTATCAGCACACTGGCCCCTGACCTCTGGGCTTGGCTGCTTCTGTTAGCTGAACAAGTAACTCAAGGAAGGACCAATTGTCGGATTCACTTCAATGGCCAGAGGTGGAAAAAACCCTGGTCTGCCGTTGATGAGATGACGCGGTGTCAGCTTTTCCCTTGTGTGGACGTTAGCTAACACCGCACATTTGCGTTTTGTCTTTTGTGACCCAGCACTGTTCTTGTAACAACAATTTTTCAGCATTGTGACAAAACTAACGGAAAAGTTACAGAAATATAAAATATGAGGAATTGCTCATGACTGGGTAAACTCGTATTTTTCAAATAGATCTCAATACGTACAGATTGGCGGCAACTATTCAAGTATTATGAACATCAGCTGTGGAGTTCTTCAAGGGTCTGTGTTAGGTACCTTTTGGTTTTTATCGTATATAGATTACTTGTCTAGTGTATAAATTTGTCTAGAATAAAACGGTTAAAATTGTGTTGTGTTTTATCTTTTTTGGGGGGGCGGCAGTGGCTCAGGAGGTAGAGCGCTCGTCTTGGGATCAAGAGATCGCAGTTTGAATCCCAGCTCCTCCGTGTTACATGTCGAAGTGTCCTTGGGTAAGACAGTGAACCCCTAATGCCCCCAATAAGCAGGGTAGCGCCTTACATGGCTGCACGGCTGCTATTGGGAAATGTGAAGCACACTGTAAAGCGATTTGGAAAGTCTTGACTTGAAAAGAGCTGTATAAATGCAGATCATTTCATTTCATACAAGTATTTGAATTAATGTTTCCTTTTTTTCCAATGTTAAGTTTATTCCTGTGATTTTTGTGATTTGTTTGTTGTGAGTTTTTCAGATATTCTTGGTTGCTTAACCTCAAAGTTTATTGTAGAGTAAAAAAATGAATGCTTTTGTAATATAGAAGAATAGAAGTGAATAGAGTGGTTGGTTCGGTCCCTTAACCACTCGGGTCATAGGGGAACGATTTCCTATGGTAAGTCTTGGCAAGTACAGGCAGGTGGCGCCCATCCCTCACTAGGCCAAAATACAATCCCACCTGGTCTTGAACTAGGGACCTTTCGTGTGATAGGTGAATGTGCTAGCCCCTGCACCACGGAAACTTGGAAGATCAAGCCTAAAACAATGCGGCCTAACCTGAGTAATGGCTGAAATTTCGTTGGTTACATGCTTAAATATGAAAGCACACATCTTGAAGCAGCAAAACCAAGAGGAAAAGCAATGAAAGGAAGCTAACAGACCATTTCGAATTATTTAATAAGTATTCATCGACAAAACATAATTATATCACATAATTCAGATATATTTTAGGCCAGCAGAAAAGGCCTTTAAGGTCACGACGGCCAACTACTGTTAGCTGAACTCCCTATGTAAACAGCATACAGTACATATTTGATGAAGAAATATTTGACTCATACCATGTAGAGTTCATTCATTTTAACTTATTTCATCCATCTGTACATCCAATTTCCGCTTCGTTTTATTCTCACCTTGGTCGCAGGGGGTGCTGAAGACCATTCCAGCAATCTTGGGGCAATGGGCAGGGGACACCCCTAATTGGCTGCCAGCCAGTCGCAGGGAACACAGACAGACAACTTGCTTGCTCAATCACACCCAGGGTCAGTTTGGACCAGCCAATTAAACTGATATGCATGATTTTGGAACGTAGGAGGAAACCGGAGTCCCCGGGAGAAATCCGGGCAGGCACGGAGAGAACATGCAAACTCTACACAGGGAAGCTGGGATTTGACCCTTGACCTCCGCACCATGGGGCTGTGCACTATTCACTCATCTGCCGTGCCCCTTTTTGGAGTAGGAAACTGTTGGGATTGTGCATAATTTTGGGTATAAAGAACATGTAAACAAACTATTGACGAGTCACCTGCGCCACAAGAGAAGAAAAAAAAACAAGGGGCGCTAGCTCCCTATTGGGGGGGAGCCGGCTCCCTTTGTTCACTTCAGAGGGCCAGCTTTTAGAGTACTTACTTTTGCGAATGACGCATCGCTATCCCATTTACATAGTGAAGGGATCGCATGGCAGTCATTATTCTGACATCAGAAATACATTAAATTAAAGTCACCTACTGGGTCTCCTTTGCAAACACATGTTCTCTGTTTTTAAACATTGCGTCGATAAAACCTTATTATGTTTATGTAAAAATCTTACAGGGAGCATGCAAGATTGCGGGTGCTTGGCGAGTAATCTGAGGAATCATGAAAATGATATTTGAGCCACCTGTTTTGGCTCAAGATGGATCACTTGCACGCGAAATGGTATAGGACAGGCCATCTGTCAGTGTCGCATAGCATTAATACACAATTAGGGGCATGTATACCACTTGAAATTACAAGGGGGAATCAAACATTTTCTCTCAGACACCAATACTTCAATCTGATTACTTTTAATATTTTATGTCAGAGGATAGCAAACTACAGCCCGTGGGTAACATGTGGCCCGACAAGATTTTTAATCGGGCCCGCCAAACCAAAATTGTCATTATATTAAGACATTTTATATATAATAGTAAATAAGGTACTACTAATGCTTTTTAAATGTTTTTTATGCCATCTTAGTCTCCAATGTCCCTTTTGTGTGTCTTCTACAAAAAATACTACGAGAAAGAATACTTCATAACTAAATATCAGATTTGGTGTGACATTTGAAATGATTTTGCCCTAATTCTGAAAAATTGACAAAATATTGAACGGGATGCCTTCTGTGCTATTTAGTAAGTAAGAGTAGCTCTCAGCTTTAAAGAGGTTGAAGACCCCTACCTTACACCATGTAGTTTTAAACCATACATAGATCTCTTTATTTCATGATCTCATTATAGATCCATGTATTATCTGCATCGCTTATCCTCACTAGGGTCGTGGGAGCACAGGAGCCCAACCCAGCTATTTTCAGGCAGTGGGCAGGGGGACGCCCTAAACCGTTTGCCAGCCAGTCGCACGGCACACAGAGACAGACAACCAAGCACACGCTCACTCATACCTAAAGACAATTTGGATTCACCAATTAACCTACCATGCATGTTTTTAGAATGTGGGAGAATACCCACGCAGGCAAGGGGAGAACATGCAAACTCTGCACAGGAAGGCTGGTAGCCAGATCTGAACTCATGACCTCAGCGGTGTAAAAATGTTGATACTATCATCATTAGTTACTTATCGATTTATTTTCTAAGGGAGGTTTCTAAAAATCCGGACTGTTTCAAAAGAAGCTTTGGAAGAGGACCTTTGTCCCCAGTTACCTTAATAGACTAATTGATCTGGTATTGAAGCTGCTCGTTCCTCTGAGCATCACTGAGACAGGCTGGCTCCCATCAGACAGGCATGTGCTATCAAACTGGGAAGTCAATTAAGAGAGAGCAGAAGGATGTGAGAAAGCGAGAGAGAAAAAGATTGGGGTGAGGGATTAAGAAAGTGGTGGTGGGTTTGCTTGGCTTGACTGCTTCTCACTTGAGGAAGTTGATTTCAGAAACCTCACTGCAGGTATACAAAAATCAACGTATGAGTGTTCGGATGGAGTTATAAATATAATAGTTGCTGATTTGCTCATTTAAAATGGCATTGTGTAGTATTTAGCGCCTCCTAGTGTTAAAAAAAATCTGATCATTACAAAATAGATACTTATTTTAATAATTAGCATAAATATGCTAACTACTATATAAAAGTGCATTTTTCAAATATGAATAGGTCGAGAAATTTCTATTTACAGTGGTACCTCTTTGTATGACCACAGATAAACATGAGAATTTTGGTATGCAAATTTTCTTTGGAACAAAATTAATAATGCCCCCAAAAAGCAGGTAGGCGCCTTGCATGGCTGACTCCCTATTGGTGTGTGAATGTGTGTGTGAATGGGTAAGTGTGAAGCACATTGTAAATTGCTTTGGGAGGTCTTCATTGACTTGAAAAGCGCTATATAAATGCAGACCATTTACCATTTACTATTTTTCTTAATAATGTTGTTTTTTTACCACTGGGAGGCTCCAAGACACAATGTCCTTTTATCAACCCAGGAGGTTCAGTCAAATTAACTATTAATAGATTTGTCCCCAATTGACCCAAATTGAGTTATTTTGACCTAACTGTTTTCAAAGAGCACGAAGACTGTTTAATAAATATTAAAAGTACAGGCTGAGGAATAAGCCACCCTTAATTGCCTCAGACGGTGCAACAATGGTAGATTACTGGACTGTGACGGACCCGCGTTTCAACACAAGACAAACAGAGGATGTATCTATTATGTAAGGCACACTGAGGTCGTCGACCAACGACAAGAAGAGGGCCCGATATATAGTGCTCTTGAGCAATTTAATCTTCTCACAAAATAAAAGGCAGAGGATGGACAAGGAGGCAATGCCACAAAAGAGCCAGAGGAATCAATGGTCGCATCGGAAGTGTCATGTTTCCGAAGGAACCCGGTCTTTTTCTTCTCGAGGCGCTCAATGCCATCACGCTTGGGCCGATTCCGCTCACTCGTCTGACAAACGTATTAATCGTATTTCAGTTGGCGACTGTAGATGCTGAAAAGCGATTGTGCAGTAGCAGCTGTGTCTCTCTTAGTTCGGCTTCCTCTCACCTTCATACTTCCGCATCTACTTTTCTTGAGTCCTCCGTCCTCTCTACCCACTTGGACACACACACACACACTTTCTCTATTCTCCATCCATTCGTTAAGTCATTACTGGTCAGTGTCAGCACTTGAAAACTGTTGTGCTTGCTGTGCCGGTGTCATCACTAGTGGAATGAACTATTTTCTCCAAGTCTGATTGCAAGAAGCCGAACTGATTCCACCACTCTCATGGTCCACTGTCACAAAAAGCAAACCCATACGAAGCTTTTAAAGAAATACTTTGAACCAGATCTTATTTTTTATGTTTGGATAAGGTTCATTTATGATCTTAACCAGAAGGTTCTAAATATTTGTTTTTCTCATCTGGTCTATGTTTGGAAACAAATTCACTGTAGTAGCTCTTTACATGAGCACCTCTAAACACATGAATTCCAGTATAGTTAGTCCAGTAAGTTTTTTTTTACAACATACAGCTTGCTCGCTATACATAGGAAAATCCAGTTCACGAGCAAAACCACTAGAGAGCGCTTGAGATTCCTTACTGCCTGTTACTGCTCATTACAGCATCAGCTTGTCCAGTTTGAGAATACAAACTACACCCCCCCAACCCCCCCCTCAAACTTGTGCTGTAAAAATGTTTCATGTGTATGTTCATTTAATGTTAAAATACAATTCTAAGAGTACAGTAAGCACTTACATACCCGTCTTTCGATCTCATAACTCTCAACCTCCGCATATTTCTCCCCTTATTATCAATTGCAAATCACCCTTATTAGGCAATAATAAACCATATAAACACAAAATGTCACCCACTTGCAGCAAGACAGACTATGGAGAATACCCTGACAATATTGGCAATCTACAATGACCTAGACATCTGCTACCATTAACCAAGACAATCTAGATTACAGCCAAAATGGGCAAGATGAGATAATTTTTTTTATGTCTTTTTTTCCCGTATAGAAATTGCTGGACGTAGTACACAATGTGAAATCAGCAAAGGAAAAAGGTATAAAGTACAGCCAATACATAAAAGTTGACTGGTATGCAATCTCTGTCACTCATCCTTGCGAACTATTTACCGTAAATTCCGGACTATAGAGCGCACCTGATTATAAGCCGCACCCACCACTTTTTAAGTTATTTTCCACTTTTGTTCTTACACAAGCCGCCCCTGTGTATAAGCTGCGTGCGCCCGCATTGAAACTTATGACACAATCACAAATTTAAGCCAGACCAGGGTGTGAGCTCCAGGAATGTGATTTTGTAGAGATTGATTGGTCTATATTCTTTATCAATTGTCCATTATTCATCAGATCATAATACACTACAGAGCCAATAGGCCGAAACACTTGTTCTCAGCCAAGAGGCTGAGTCAAGGTCCTAGCCTCCTAGCCTCCTGTCGACACAATTTAAGAGGGGTGGGGGGAGATTTTGTAGAGGTTTATTGTTCTATATTCTTATTCATTTATCCATTATCCGTTATCAGTCAAATCATAATACACTACAAAGCCAAAAGGCCGAGACGCATGCTCCCAGCCAAGAGGCTGAGTCAAGGTCCTACCCACAGGGCCAAGTAGCGATCAGTGCGAATGTACCGTTCCCGAAGGTACTGCAATACCGGGCCGATGCATGGAGTGGACAGAGCAAGTTCTTATTCCGTACTCAAATGAACCACAGCTGACAATAGTGCACAATCCTAGAACTGCAGTCGGTATCATTAATGGAAAATCTCATCTCATCTCATCTCATTAGCCGTACCGCTTATCCTCATTAGGGTTGCGGGGGGGGCTGGAGCCCATCCCAGCCGTATGATGCAGACTTGTAAAGTCCGGGTCCCGTTGAAAGTAATCCAAGGAAACAAAATGTTTATTTCCAAAGTTAAGGGTGGGAACCGTGCCTTTGAAAGGTACCAACACGCTAGTAGGCTCGCGCTCGCATGGCATCAGACGTGTCTGTAAAAAGAAAGCATCCCGTAATTGTGAAGTTCACTGTAGATCATTCTTAAATTCCACCTCATAACTACTGTCATCAAGGGCGTCTTCCTCATCATCGGAACGTACCTTTACTTAACAGACAATGTATGCACAATCTTAGAGGTTGCAGTCTTTCTTGGCGCACATAATCTACTGGTCTTAATCTTGCCTTTTATACTCCAGCGCCGCTGGTGGCCGTTAGAAAAATTCCATATATTCGACGCTTCACTGAATAAGCCGCAGGGCTGAACATTTGGGAAAAAAGTAGCGGCTTATAGTCCGGAATTTACGGTAACAAACATTTAAGTACATTGATCAAGGGGTGCACTAGTAATATATGTTACTAACCATATGCCGAATATTTTCCTACATTAAGGTCCCTTTCTCAAAAGTAAAGTATTTGCAGCTAAAGGTTCTGGATAATGGCCAGTTTCCTAAATTCCACCAAGATACTAGGTACCTGATATCAGGGAAATGATGTAATGTGTGCCCCTGGTTGACAGGGAGTACTAAAACGTAACATTCCATATCGAATATGTCATATGGAACTTATTGAACTGGTCAATTTCTGAATTAAACTATCACAAAGACGATGTTCACAATAATTACAAGTGAACCTGGTTTGTTTCATAAAACTTCTACTATAGCATTTTTCAGAAAACAAAATGTGACATCCGAACATTTTAACTATAAGTGCGACTTTGTTTTTTAGAGTCAACAAGGTTCTATTTGGATCATTTGAATTACTAACTAAACCCAGAGATCATCAGTTATTGTAAAGTACACACTGCAATGAATCGTTATAGGCTCGTACTTTAATCATTTGCGTATGATTCAGTGGACAGGGAGAGCTTGTACTTTACAAGTGATTTTGGTTAGAACCTTGTTATTTTCAGGTTTTGAATGGCATGTGTGATATGTTATGACAAAGTAGCTTTCTGTCATGGTTCCCATGCCGCCCAATTGGCCCCGTCCGTGTGGCTTCCCTTCTATTTAAGCTCACTGCTTTCACTCACCCTTTGTCAGTCCGACAGCAAACCTCTTCCCCGCAAGATGTGGGATTTGATTCTGTCCGGTTCCCTGCCTGTGTTTCCTGTACGGTATTGTTGCCGTCTAGTTTGTCCTGTTTAATTTCGATATCCAGTTTTGATATCAATCCTGTCTGTCCCGTCCTGTCCGGTATCACTTCATCTGTCCGATATCACTTCATCTGTCCGATATCTGCTTGAGCAATCGTTATCGATCTTGTCGGCCTCTGGCTTCCTGTCATTCCACCCCAGAGTGCTGCCATATTTCCGACCAATGATCGTCAAATCACTGGCATTTGGATTGACGTGAACGACTGTCCCATTTCCCGTAAAATAAATGTTTGCGTGAGAAATGTCACACATTTGGGTTCTCCTCCGGTTCCGGTTCATGACGGCTTTCTATTGATACCAGCTAAATACCAGTTAAATGACATGCACAGAGACCTACTTTAAGTTCAGGTGTGGTCAGTCCGAGTTGCACAGAGCTGTTATTTTCGATTCCATCAGATCTTTCTTGATATAAAAAGATAACACGCAAAATTGCACGGACCACTTTGGGGAAATGCATCTTTCAATGTAAGACTATAAAATGTAATTCCTTGCAGAGAACAATAAATCATAATCACAAGGGATTACATCTAAAATCTTGTATTTAGGCCTTCAGTTCGAGTAATCTGTTTTCTGATCTGCCCGGTACACGTCTTGATACATTTAATATCGCATGCGTCATATAATACAAATCTTTTTTTTTTTTTTTCGCGTATTCATTACTTGGCAGAAGATTATAAGATTTGCTGCGATTTGATTTCACCCCCTACTGTTTCTAGGTGACCTCAAAGCCAAAATTAGAACTTGGGCTTGGTTGAGAACCATTAGCACTGCAACCTGGATAATTTTAATGACTTTTTAATAGAAGCAGTGCTTCAAATGTGTGACAAAATAGCTAGAGTAAAAAAAAAAAGTCTCTCAGTTAATGTATCATCATCTGAGTGGCTTTGGATTGGAGTTATTAGTGTATTTCACTTTGTTGCATGACCTCCTATTCCTGCTCAGATCATGAATCCTATTCATTACCCAGTCCTTCAAGAGTGCCTGCCTTTATAATATTACTCAATTTATATTCTGAAGCAGGCTCCTGGGAGAGCGATCAGCGCTCCGAAACAGCGACCCCCGGCCCCCGGCCCCCTCCCTATAACCCAATCACAATATTTAAAGGGCAGCAAAGAGCTTTTTAATGCACGTCGTAGATAACCATTTAAAGTGGATTGCTTTGGTTTAATATGACCTTAACAGGCCAGCAGTCACATGTGAAGAATGAATAAGCTAATAGGAGAGACGACAAGGGGGAAGAATGAAATCAAAAAGCCGAATATGAGAAATTTGTTTCAATGCAAGCCTGCCGCTGAAAGGAGCATGATGGAGACTCACAAGCGTGTGAATGAAACAGGACAGGCGATGAATGAAGCTCCTGCTTGCGTTTCTCTTTTCCCTTTTTCCCAGAGTATGAACTGCTTCATCATGATAAAAGATAAGACAGGTATAAATGACACATTTACATTCCCGCTTTAAAGACAAGGCTGTTTTAGTCGGGATGAAAGCGGACACGGAACTCGGGTTTTCTAAGTGTGTTGCGCAGGGTCAAAGACAATATAGCAAATATAGGAGACCGGTTTCATTGGAATTTAGGGTAATAGTTGTAGAAAGAAGACACTTTCTTCTAGGTTACTACTAATTGAACTTTAATACAGTGTCTTCTGTCAAACTCAAAGTTAATTTGATTATTTAGGGTTTTTTTAACATTTTTTTACTGGATCACATTTAAAAACTGAAAAAGACAACTTCACGCTTACATTTGTTTTATTATAATTCCATATGATGTCTATCTTTGTGTATGACTTGTGTGATTTCTTCAGAAAAGTTCTCATGCCGCATTGGTGTGAAATAGCTATCATATCAGAAAGTTTGGTATGTACTGTACAGCAATGCATTGCTGTATCGTGTTTTACTTTTTACAGTTTTTATACTTCGCAGACTTTCCTTATGCATGTTCTGCAGACAACACACAGCAAATGCGTACACGGGAAGGTTGTAGGACGTCATCCACTTCGCTACAAGCACCCCTAGGGCATCATGTTCATCTGTTATTAAACGACTGCTGGAAGTGTGAATTTCCCTACGGGGATGAATAAAGTATCTATCTATCTATCTTTCTATCTAGGTGTGTGTGATGGGTAGGCGAGACTGTCTGTGTGCAAGATTGTGATTTGCTGGTGTATGCTGTCATTTAAATAGCCGGGCAGGTGCTCCAGTAATTGGTCAATTGAATCAGATATTGAAGAAAGTTAGAAGAGCGCAAAAAAAAGGTGGCTTGTTATCGGGTCTGTGAAGAGACTAAGGCAGCGCCGGTAGAGGAAGCAATAGAGAAGCTGCAGGTCCAACATAATGCTGCAGCTACGTAACAACTTTCACAAGCCACCCTTACCAATTATTTATCTAACCAACACAAGATCCACGACCCATTTAACGGATGACCTAGAGCTACAACTCATGGGAAACCGTTACATTTGTGTCTGTCGTATTCAAATTAACACGAAAACCTGGCTCAACCTGAAGATCCCCTATGCCAATGGGCAGCTAGCTGGCCGCTCTCTACATCACTTTCTTATACTGAAAGGAGAACCCTTGCACTTTCATTACACTATTGTATAATGACAATAAAGATTGTCTGTTACGTTCCTGTGTTTTGCTTGGGTTTTTGCTTCTCTCCCTTTGTTTCCCTGCAGGGTTTGCGTGGCAGGGGGCGTTGCTAGCTGCTGCTGTTGTGCACATGTGATGCTAGCACCATGTCAATGGAAGTAGATCATCTATGCTTACATACCCTTGACACATTTCATCGTAAATAACCAAATGCATCATTTCATTTTAAATCTGACTGAAGAAAAGATTTTCACTGAATGAAAAAGTGTTGCGCTCTCTGCCTCTTTCATTATTATAAAGCACATGGAGCACTCTAATTTGACAGGTCTTCTCACTGACAAGCCCCGGGAACCTTACTGTAAGCATACATATAATATATAACATCATCGCAGGATGTGGGTGGATACATATGCTACGCAACTCAATTCAAACGATTGAGTACTTTGAACGGAGAAGCAAAGCAGAAGAAAAACAAATGGCTTTGGAGATTGGACAAGTACGCTGGTTCATAAAAGCTATTTGCATGGCTCTGATTAATGACTTGCCGTAGATTGTATCGTCAGTCCCTGGTCAAAAATTGTGATTAAGAATTTAGTGCTTTGTCAATTTCAATCTGTTTTCAAGATTTTAATTAGTAAATGAACCTCTCTTATAGACAGATGATTGATAAGTTCCCGCAAGGTTCTCCCATCAGGGTGAGTGAATAAGTGTCTGTGCTTTATGTGCATGTAAGCATAAGAACAATGCAGATGATATATCGCGGTCATCAGCCAAATGAAAAACAACCATTACATTAGTGGTTTAGAATGCAATAGAGATGGAAGGGTCACTCTATCTGAGCAATAATAAATCCTAATTGGACATATTACATACTGCAAACTTGTCAAAATGAAGCCATTGAGGCACAATGATTAGAGCCAAGCAATATTTGCATGTGGTACTGCACACTCATCGCATACAAGTTAAAAACAGACACCTGGTTTTACTTTTGAGTGAGTGTTTTTAATATTTTACTGAACGATTATCCAGTGAAGTGTAGGTACTCTAAGTGTTGTGTTTTGAAGACTAACAAGTGGTCCAGAGTAGTTTCCCAAAGTGTTGTGCCAGTATATATAATTGTCCAAATAAGGAGTCACTCCTTTTTATTTAATCTGTCTTTTTAAATGTGCATTTATGTCCATTTTGTAGTATTGTGTTTTTCTTTCTGTATCACAAAGTGAGGGTTGTCAGACATTTTCTAAATGTGGTTAAGAAGTGTATACCTTTTGTTTTCTATATTGGACACCAGTAAAATAGATTTCATAGGATACCAGTTTGTTATTTTACTATTATGGTGCACTAATGTTTGTTGTTTTAACTTTTATGTACTGTTTGCAACTTTGTCGCTATCGGCCAATCATGTTGCTGTTTTTTGATTCCCACACCTTTAAGGGCAGATCTAATTTAATGTATTCAATCAGGGGACGGCTTTTAGTCCATGTTGGAAAATCTTATCTGAGGTTTGAGGTCCCTCCCTTGTTCTCCTTGCAATTTCAAAGTTCTTTGGTCTCTTAAACTTATCAATGCAGGTAAAACTTTCAATTTAGAATTCAGAATTTAACGATAAATCTAAAATACATCCAAGCTCCATTCCATCATGGATGGATGGATGGATGGATGGATGGATGGATGTATGGATGTATTGATTGATTGATGTAAGGACGGATGGAAGGACAGATGGATGGATGGATGGATGGATGGATGAGCATTCGATGGATGGACAGATGGATAAACAATAGGTTGTTGCATAGATTAAAGGTTGGATGGATGGACAATAAGCTGATGGATGGAATTATGGATAGATGGACACAAGTTAATTGACAAATGGACTCACCGTCTGACGGAACGACAGTCAAACACACCAAGACAGTTTACCAAAAAGCAATTACACTGCACACTTACTGCTATGTCTATACAAGCAGGCCATATTAGAGGGTGAAATGGTGACAAATAAAAGCCAAAGTGTCTGAAATGCTGCCGTTCACACTTTCCCAGATTAGCGTCATTTGTATCTGTTTAGCAGCGGAGGGAGAAAACTGCATGATGAAGGAGAACACTGCCCGGGAAACTGAAGACAACTGTAGAGATGAACTGAAAGTGAGAGGATGCAAGCTTGCGTTTTGTCACGAGGCGGGGCAGCAGCGGGCATAAGGGACAGACGACTCAAGGGTCGGAGGTGGATCTAAAGCAAAAGAAGGGGGAATGTTGAATTTCTGTGGTCATGTTGAAATAACGCCCACAGGCCCAAGTTATTAACCTCTTTAAAACCCGTGGAGTGGCGTCACGCAAGCCTCCAGTCAGACGTTGCGGTGGTCAAAGGACAGATCGCAGAGATAATAGAAGTGCACTTGCAGGAACAATGTGCTGATCTGTCGAGGGAAGGGAGGGAGAAAGTGAGAAAACAAGTCCAAATAAAAAGAGTATAATCCTGGGCACAAATAATCAATGAAGGTGAGTGAGAAAAGCACTTTTGTCACTTTACTTTTAGGATTTCTATTCGCTTTGAGTTTATGATCCTTTATGTTCGCCCCCTGCGCCGAGTTGCCGGGAGAGCTCTAAAGGGGTCCCACGGAAGGCTAAGGATGCTGGTTCACGGAGGGTTCACCCATTACCCGGGCCCTGCAGCCAACTGGGGGGCTAACCAGGATGATCAGCGCTAGCCACAGTCCGCGCAGGCCCCAATGATTTTCACATCAACGCGCCTGATGTACAGCTCCTCCATCTACCAATCGCTCTCCCGTATCGATCCCCTCTTAAATGAGCCTTCCCCGCTTTGTACCATGAGCAATAATTAAAAAAGCAGCGCATTGATTTTAACTAATATTATGAGAGATCAGGATGTGCACATGCTTACAAAACAGCAGAGGTGTTTCGACTATACTACCCGCAGAGGAAAAACAAAGGAAAGAGGGAAAAAGAACAGGCGGTAGGGCTGAGAGATACTGGGATTTTTGATACTGATCCGATCCAAGTAAATACAGGGTAGTATCAAACGATATTGATATTGATGTTTTTTGCTCGGAAATCTCATCATCATTAAATAGTTGAACACCTAACCCCTTGAGTTAAGATGGATGAATGGATGAATGGATGGATGGGTGCATGGATAGATTGATTAACAATAAGTTGGTGGATGGATAACACATGTGGAATGACAGTAAAGTGATACCTCTACATACAAGAATAATTTGTTCCCTGATCATGATGGTATTTGGAATTACTTGTATCTCACAGTAAAATATCCGGTGTTAATTTAACACCCGTAGATAAGGACCTTGTATGTTTGTATTACGATACCAAACTGTATGTAACATCCTACATGCCGACATTTCTTGTGTAAATATTGTGTAAATTATAACTATAACCTTATCCTCCTTGTTTTATAACCTTATCTTCTCTGTTCTTTATCTTCTTGGCTTTTTTACCTCACTGTGAATGTGTGAAACTGGAGTGTCAAGCCCAATTTCGTTGTCACAATATGTTTACCCATTTTGTAACAATGACAATAAAGGTATATTCTATTTCTATTTCTGCATTCACAGGTTTAGTGTAAGATAGTACACTTAAAATATCCAGTGTTAAATTAAAACTTAAAGAGTAAACTTTTAACACCTCAGTGAAAATATGGTCATTATGTCTTTTTATGGTAATAACAAAGACATTAGTGAATCTTATCTATGCGTGTTAATTTAACACTGGTTGTTTTACATTGTAATGACTGATGGACGTACTCTCCGACGGACCATCCAACAAACACATTGTGACAGTTTATCAAAAAGCAATTACACCGCGCTTTCACTGCTACAAGCTGCTACTGCTATACAAGTGGGCCATATTAAAGGCTGAATTACTTAACCTTCGACCCACTAACAACATTATCACTGTGAAACGGTAAGACAGTTTTGCTCTTAAAACAATAGTATCGATCAGTATCGATAATATCGATATTTGGATCGGTCCAACCACCCTTGACAGACGAGAAGGGATCTGGGGTAACAAAAGGATGCAAAGATACAAAAATCAAGCGTTTGTACAAGTCGTTTGTTTGTCTTGTAAAACACACACAAGTCTAGCAAAGTCTGTCTTTTGCTAGCGATGCAGCCTGCGGGCATGCTCAAATTCCTCCATGCGCCATTTGTTGAATTTAAACTGGTTTTAAAGGGGAAATAAACATCAGTTGTGCCTCAAAGCTTTTAGGATTTAGTGCAACGTATTTACAAAAAGTCAAGTTTTCCGCAGGAACTAACAACTGCTTACATTTTTTCCCCTAACTTTTAAATAATCCTTTGGGGTTGTTACGGCTCAAATTCTGACCACCCGAAACAAACAATGCAATATATTGTGGAATTGGAATGTCTTGAGTTAGGAATAACAGAAATTATAAACTGGTGCGTGGCTGAGTATAATTTAAAGGGTTATCATGTGTTATTTAGGGCCTCCTAGTGGTATAAAAACGGCATTCCTTGAAAATAAGCAAAAATACACAAACTATTATTCAAACATGCATTTTATTTTACATTTATTTTACATAATACGAGGCTCACCTAGAGAGAGCTGGCATGAACGTCTGCCATCTTGCTGCTAACAGTACTCCCAAAAAATGCTGTGCAAAAAAGATAGAAAATGGTTGTAGTTTGGTCACTTTGAGTATCTGGGGTTTTTATTCTTCCTTGTGCTTTGTAGCACTGGTTTTTAGTTGCAAGACACAACAATAGAATATTACACAGAGTCCCTTAAGGACTAAAATGGCCTCTCAACATAAACGAGGGGGGGTCACAAATGTATTTGAAGTGGAGATCTACTTTTCTTATGGTATAGGCTTCCAATATAATTCCTGCTTCAACGGGTACACCTTAAAACCTTAAACTTTAAAAATGAGTCCGTTTTTACATTAGGTTATGCCATTATTGTGTTATTATTGTGTAAAAAATCCTTATATTCTAAAGGTCCCTTCTTAAAGTTTCTTCATTTTGTTCACGTTGAGGTTTTTGAGTTTTACCTTGCCCTCATGCAGGTTTTAGATCAGGGGATGGTGTAAGAATAGTCTGTAGTTTGCAATAATCTGTGGTCTGTGCAGGGCTTTGAGACTCCTTATGATTAAGGGCTATACAAATAAACATGACTTAACTTGACTTGACTTAAAGATATTAAGATATTTAAGAGCAAAATTGGGTATTTTCATTTTTATGTGTGATGTATGAGACTTCTAAAATAGTTTGTTATCCATAATTTCTCATTCATTTATTACGCATTAAGCATTTATTTAGACATACTTTTTCAAACTGTGCTAGGACAAGTAACACATCTAGCTCAAAATCCCAATTAATGATGTTGAAATTGATACAATGAATGTGATGATTGTTCCTAGGATTAATAATTCATAATGGAAGTCTCAGATAAACCTTGTTAAAGCAAACAAACAAAAAAATCTTTTGCAATTCTCGCCGCGGCTTAAGACGTCTGATACAATTATGCTGTTTTTATAATATATTTGACGTAACTGGAAAATAAATTTGACTTGAGTGTTTGAAAGATATTTATTGGGTCTTTCAATTAATCTAAAGTCTAGCGCAGTGTCAATGAACCTCATTTTTATGTATAAATTGTCTTAGGTAATTTGTAATTCTACTGTATAGAATGAAAAGTCCAATAGAAATCAATATAGTTAAGGGGAAACTTGACCACTAGATTCCAAAGTATTGTATGGCGCAACAGAAAATGTTATAAAGACATGGTTGGCAACCACAAAGCCACGGATGGGTCCTGGGCCCAGGGTCGTTTAGTACCGGGCTGCAGAAAAAGGGAAAATAATTGCCTAATTGTTTTGCTTGTACCGAATTCATTCGTGAAGACACACATTTTTTTGCACACCCCCGAAACATAAAAATTTTGGTTGCACGTTATACCGAGGTCCAACTGAAGTACAGTATATCACCGTCATTGAGTAGTGATTGATCAGTTGACAGATATCACTTACCGCATTTTTTCAGCATTTGATGGAACAGGAATTGCGGCAGTGAGAGCGCTGAAATCCTAAACACTAGGCCAATAGGGTCATGGATGACAACAGAAAATGCATTTGATTTGACTGTAATGGTCCATTATGGGAAAAGGTTCAGCCGAAACAACGTTGTACACAGTGGTACCGTGAGAAAAAATCGTGTGATGATGAGATCAAATCGAATGCATTTGACTATTTCGTCTTGATCCCTAATGGACTAGTGATTACGCAGTTGATTTGGGCTTATTTTTTTTTATTTTTATTATTAATACAGGTACTATCAGTATGATTAAAATTATTACTATTATTGTTGTAATTGTTGTTATCACTAATGTTATTATTGGGCCAGGCCATGAGAATACGCTCAGACATTTAACAGTCCGTGATACAAAAAAAAAATAGCCGAAGAAAAAAAAGAAAATAAAAAGGGGAAAAGGAAAAAAAGAAGTAAAAAAAGAAAGAACAAGGTAGAAAATGAAAGAAAAACAGAAAATAGAAAGAGAAAAAATGAAGAAAACGGAAGAAAAGTATTAAGAAAAAAACAGTGAAATAACATGGAAAACAAAAATGAAAAGAACAAAATCCAAGAAAAAGAAAGAAAAAAAGAAATAGAGAATGATACAAAACAAAAAAAGGCAGATGTTTGGGGGCACCCTTAGCACCAAGATCTCAGCCCCCCTGGGTGAAACTCATCTTTTGTCAATTAAATGCTCATTTCTTGACCAATGATTATTAAAAAAAATGCATGTTTAAATGATAATTATTTATTTTAGCTTATTATACAAACTGATAGCTTTTCATTACCACTGATAGGCGCTAAAAACACATATAGGTACGTTATGTGACATTTGACCACTAGATGAAACTAATGTCTAATGATGTGTCAAGTCAAGTCATGTTTATTTGTAGAGCACTTAATCACAAAGAGTCTCTAAGGGCTGCACTGACCACAGATTATCGCAAACCACAGACTATTATTACACCATCCCCTGATCTAAAACCTACATGAGGGCAAGGAAAAACTAAATAACCTCAACATGAGGAAAATGAAGAACCCTTGAGAAGGAACCACACATGAGGCCATCCCCCTTACAGGATGACCAGGCTGCAATCAATGTTGCAATAACAAATAAAACACAGATATTGTCAACATAAAATATAGGCTATTCATACGCTATAAAATAGAAGTGTGTTTTAAGCTTAGATTCAAACATTTCCACTACAGTTGCAGATCAAATCTAAGGGGGAAGAGCATTCTACAGCACTGGGGCCCGAATGGAGAACGCTCACAGCGTAGCAGCAAGGTGCCATACAAACATGGCAGCGACCTCTCGGTATGGATTTCTCTATATAAAAGAAATACAAGATTGTTGACCTATGATTATTTCTAAAAAAAAAAACATTGGGATGATACTTCATGTATGTTTGCTTGTTATCCAAATCAATGCTTGTTATTTTTTGACTGAATGAAGGTTTTTTTGATCCCCTGGGAGGCACAACATATTAGACTCTGTCCCTTTAACACTTCAGAATCGTCCGATTTGTTCTTTCTGCTGCATTGACGCTTGCAGGGAAGCAAAGACTCGTAAAATAAAAAGCTCTGCTCTGTTCCGTTGTGCATTTGTGGGGATTTTCAATGATCGTGGTGTGACATTAAAGCCTCGGTCATTGAAGATCAGCATATGTTGAGGCAATGCGGTCGTGTCACACACGGGAGCAAAAGTGGGGAATGAGGGTGGTCGGGGGTTGCAGGATCCCTGTTCGGTCTACAGCTGACAACACCGGCGGCCCCCGGTGGACACTAGGTTGTATTTGGCCAATGTGCCACTTCCACTTAAGGCCATTAAATGTTCCTATAAAGTGACCAAGGCCCTTGTGGCATGTGGCGCTGCAGTTTCTTACACTTATGTGGGACACAGGCATCCCATAATCTTTAGCATATGGCCGACGTGTGTCGACAGGCATGAAATTACATCAAGGGCATTTTTTGATAACTGTCGATACACTCGCAAAAAGGTGGTGGGCCGGAGCGACGCCAAAGTCAACTGTGTGTGTATGTATGGATGGCCTTGTCAATATATATGTATATATATATATATATATATATATATATATATATATATATATATATATATATATATATATATATATATATATATGAGAGAGAGAGAGAGAGAGAGAGAGAGAAATGGAATAGAATAGAATATACCTTTATTGTCATTGTTACAAAATGGGTTAACATATTGTGACAACGAAATTGGGCATGACACTCCAGTTTTACACATTAACAGTGAGGGATGAGCCAAGAAGATAAGGGAACAGAGAAGATAAGATTATAAAACAAGGGGGATAAGGCTATAGTCATAATTTACATGGTATTTACACAAGAAATGTCGGCATGTGGGATGTTACATACAGTTGTTATCGTGATACCGTTGGTATCGTAAGGGGTGTGCAATATTGCATTTGGTGCAGAAGTCATCATAGTGCAAAAAATAGTCAGCATATGCATTGGTGCAGACATAGTCATCATAGTGCAGAAAAAAGAAATGGTCAGACATTGTGCATGGTGAGCAGTAAACATAGTGCAGTCGACATGTGCAAGAACATAGACATGAGTACCATTATATTCGTATGAGGTAGTGTTGGCAAGAGTTTTCAGTTTTTTGTGCGGTGTCTGTTTACAGTGAACAAACATAGTGCAGTCAGCATGTACGTGAGTACTATTTTACATTCGTGTGAGTTAGTTTTTTGCAAGAGTTTTCAGTTTTTCGTGCGGTGCCTGTTTAGGGTGGTAATGGCTGTGCGGAAGAAACTATATTTACAGGACTGTCTCAGAAAATTAGAATATTCTGATAAAGTTCTTTATTTTCTGTAATGCAATTAAAAAAACAAAAATGTCATACATTCTGGATTCATTGCACATCAACTGAACTATTTCAAGCCTTTTATTATTTGAATATTGCTGATTTTGGCTTACAGCTGAAAAAAACTCAAAAATCCTATCTCAAAATATAAGAATACTTCCTCAGACCAAGTAAAAAAATAATTTTATAACAGCAAAACTAAATCAAACATTTGAAAATGTCCATTGATGCACTCAGTACTTGGTTGGGAATCCTTTTGCACGGATTACTGCATCAATCCGGCGTGGCATGGAGGCAATCAGCCTGTGGCATTGCTGAGGTGTTATTGATGCCCAGGATGCTTCGATAGCGGCCTTCAGCTCATTTGCATTTGTAGGTCTGGTGTCTTTTATCTTCTTCTTAACTATACCCCACAAATTCTCGATGGGGTTCAGGTCAGGGGAATTAGCAGGCCAATCATGGACAGTGATGCCATGGTCAGTGCACCACTTACTGGTGGTTTTGGCACTGTGGGCAGGTGCCAGATCATGCTGGAAAATGAAATCCTCATCTTCATAGAGCTTTTCAGCAGATGGAAGCATGTAGTGCTCTAAAATCTCTTGGTACACAGTTGCATTTACTCTGGACTTGATGAAACACAGTTGACCAACACCAGCAGCTGACATGGCTCCCCAAACCATTGCTGACTGTGGGAACTTCACACTGGATTTCAAGCAACTTGGATTTTGCTCCTCTCCAGCCTTTCTCCAGACTCTGGCGCCTTGACTTCCAAATGAAATGCAAAATTTGCTTTCGTCTGAAAAGAGGACTTTGGACCACTCTGCAACTGTCCAGTGCTTCTTCTCCATAGCCCAAGTCAGACGCTTCTTCCGTTGTCTTGAGTTCAGAAGTGGCTTGACCATGGGAATACGGCTATTGTAGCCCATTTCCCGGACACGTCTGTGAACTGTGGCTTTTGATACCTGGACTCCAGCTTCAGCCCACTGTCTTTGAAGCTCCCCCAAATTCTGGAAGCGGCTCTTCGTCACAATTTTGTTAAGGCTGCGGTCATCTCTCTTGGTTGTGCAGCGTTTCCGGCCACATTTTTCCCTTCCAACAGACTTTTTGTGGATATGCTTTGAAACTGCACTCTGTGAACAGCCTGCTCTTTGAGAAATTTCTTTTTGTGTCTTACCCTCCTGATGGAGGGTATCAATGATGGTCCTCTGGACAGCAGTCAGATCAGCAGTCTTCCCCATACTTGTGATTTAGTTTACTGAACCAAGCTGAGTGTTTTTAAGGCTCAGGAAACCCTCGCAAGGTGTTTCGAGTTAATTAGATGATTCAGGTGATTAGTTGAATAGCCTACTTGTATACTTTTTCATGATATTCTAATATTTTGAGATAGGATTTTTGAGTTTTCTTAAGCTGTAAGCCAAATTCATCAATATTGAAATAATAAAAGGCTTGAAATAGTTCAGTTGATGTGTAATGAATCCAGAATGTATGACATTTTTGTTTTTTTAATTGCATTACAGAAAATAAAGAACTTTATCACAATATTCCAATTTTCTGAGACAGCCCTGTATATATATATATATATATATATATATATATATATATAATATAGGTTATTCATATGCTATAGAGTAGAAGTGTGATTTAAGCTTAGATTTCAACATTTCCACTAAGTATTAAATATGTGCATTTATGATGGACCATGCAAATATTTAAGGTAGCATTTCCCAGTGGTAAATTGTAATAGGAAGAATATCTGCAAGCAAAAATGTTAGCTACATTTTACTCATGTTTTTCTTACTAGTCAGTTCTACCCAATCTCTATACGGGAAGGGATTATTCTCGAAAACAAATATATTTGCAGTTTACTTAATATCTAAGAATCATTTGTTTTGATAAATGCACACAAAGGGTTTAAAATGGAATATGTAAATTGTAGATATATGCGTCGCTCTGCAAAATATATGATTCACGCTGTATCTTTCTTTTACTGGTGCTGGAGAAATTGAAAAAATGGCTTTGAAAGTCCTTCAAAAGGGCTTGAATTTGGAAATGAAGAAGGCTAAGCTCAAGGAGGTACCACTGTACACATAGAAAAATGGATTTCCTGTGTAATTTTTATGTTTTGTTTTTTTGTTTTTTGTTTTCAAAATGTAGCTTGTGGTTGTCATAGCAGTAAGACAAAATATATATAAAGGTTTTTTTGTTCCCGATTCCATAGTGCAGAATGGTGTATTAACTGGTTTGGGGGGGTGTGTGTGAGTGTTTGTGTGGTAAGGGGGAGTCTGGGTTTGATGTCGGACCCGCAATGTCAGACAGAAGCCAGAGTGAGGACCGATCCAGTGGGAGCCTGATCTTTATTGATATGAGTAAATTGATATTGATAAGGATTTAGATTGCTATGGATTGTTTTAAGCAGGAGTATAATAAAGGAGTCCTCCAAAAAGATTGTGGCCACCGAGTCACTTTGTTAGACGCGATAATGGGATGATTGAGTCTTTTCTTCAAACTCAAAGAGATATTGGCGAACGGGGGGGAAATTTAACATAAAATAATTTCTGGCGAAATCGACTGAGCCAGGGCACCTCACACACAGTTACAAAGGGGATCTTTAAGGGTTTTTTTCACATTATGCAACGAATGTGATATAGTGCCATCTAGTGAACTTTGAAAATATGATGTGTCATCCCTAGCAATATATCTTATATTTTTTGTGAATTATTTGCTGTATGTTGCCCAATAATGGCTACGGGAAGGTGCATTAAGGGATGATTCCATTTTTGATTTATTTTTAATTTAATATTACTTATTTGTATTCAATTACTCTAGTCATTTTAGACTGTGATATTAAATCTGTCCTTGCTCTTTTTAATTTTGTTGTCCATTTTACTGTACTTTGTTATTATTTTTTGTGTCCATTGTTTTTATGTTTTTACTCAAATCTCTGCAGCGCAGTATCCACGGCACAGTTCTGGGGTCATGGGTTCAAATCCAGCTACCAGCCTTCATCTACAGAGTTTGCATGTTCTCCCCCTGCTTGTGTGGGTTTCCTTCGGGCACTCCAGTTACCACCCACATCCCAAAAACATGCATGTCGGATGAATTGCCCGGTCCAAATTGGTGTGAATGAGCGAGTGAGTTGTCTGTCTCTGTGTGCCCTGCGACTGGCTGGCCACCAGTTTAGGGTGTCCCCTGCCCTTTGCCCATAGGTGGCTGGGATGGGCTCCAGCATCCCCGCTGTGGATGAGCGGTGCAGATAATGAATGGATAATATAATATGGATAAATAAATAAATATTTATGGACGGATATGGAAAATTAATATAAGAGTAGATCATAATTTATATAGGAATTGATTCTGTTTTTGATATTGGACAAATGCAAAAAAGATTTCATAGGATTCCCTGTTCTTTATTTTGACTCTTATTGTCCATTTATGCCACTAGGCAATAGGATGGGAAGGAATTATTTGATCAGAAAGCTCTTCTCCCAGCTCTCCTTGCAAGTTCAAAATCCATTAATGTCTTATTTCCTTATTTTGAGGTTCTAGTAAAGTTTAATTTATATATTCGAAAGTTATCTTTAAAGCGCGATTAAACTTCTGAATGATACAACAAACTGCTTCCTGCTGCACTTAGCCTGTATTAGCAACTGCTAGCTTCCCCCCCTAACATGCAGTGGTGTGCTGGCAGGGCCAGCAAGACCTTCTCAGGTGGCCAAAAAAATATCTGAATCACACGGTTAATTGTATTTTGTTCTTTAATACGAAATGAATTGTTCCAAAATGTCTATCAGCTTCAATTTATTGCTTCTCCCTGGTTTTGCCTCTTTCAGATGTGTGCTTTCATATTTGAGCATTTAACCGAATGACATTTCAGCCAATAGTTGTAGTCCTTGCGAATGAAATAGGAAATGTTACTTCCAAGAGCCAGCTCACAGAGCTGGTTCGTTCGCCAACGACTCAACACTCATTCAGACTAGAGCGGAAGGCCTAGGTGTAAAATACACAGTCCGCCACTGCTTTCATGACTAACAAACAAGTTCCCATAAGCCCACTCAGTCTCGCCCACTGCGACACTCATCCGTTGCCCTTTCTTTAATAGCAGACGCGCAGCCTGTACATTACAGATATCAGCTGTTATCCCGTCTAACATCAGTCCCCAGGCGCTATGCTAACAGGCTTCTCTACAAGCCAATTTACAAGGATTCTGCTCATGTTTACATTAGCCCTTTCTCAGTGCATGAAAAGAGCAGGTCGGGCCTGCCAGGGGGGTGCAGCGCAGAATAGAAATGAGCAAATATGAATAATTCAATTTTCCCTCCGGCTATTAGCGCATTTGCCTTGAATAAAGTGATAATAGGTTATCATGTGTGAAATGGAAATTTCATAACAGAGACATGGAGACATCTCCGTTTACAGCTGAGGAAATGGATTTCACAGCACATCTGCTCCACAAAGACACGGCACTTCAACGCTAAGTACAAGAAAATGTCGTTGTTCGGCTCCGCTGCCTTTCAAATTAGATTAGCATGCTTATTAGAGGGTGGGAAGACTCCACAGAGTCAAAGGAATTAGTGTTCCCGATTATAACTAGCTAATTTTTAATAATCGTGAAATGATTGAGCCCTTTAGAAGGGTTGAAAACATAATCATACTAATGTTAGTCGGACTCTGTGTCATAACTTTTTGGAGTCGCAGTACGCCTTAGGTAAAATAATTTGGAGCCAGGCATATATATATATATATATATATATATATATATATATATATATATATATATATATATATATATATATATATATATATATATATATATATATATATATATATATATGTATATAAAATGCAAATGCAATATGCAGTTTTGAAATGTTGATTTCATTTATTAAGGCACAAAAAGGCTATTTGTGAAAGAGTAAATACCCCCTTATTAAATCCTAAAGTAACAGTTTTGGAAAGGCTCAGTTCAATTTCACCATCCATGACCGAAATTGATTGCCACGTGTGTTGAACCAAGAAATGGCCTGAACTGAATCTGTTGGACATAATGAAGTAGGCTACAAAATCTCAAGAAGACAATTGACATGCCACAATGCAAAGAAAATCCAAAAGAAAGTAGAAAAAGTGATTGAAATCTATCAGTCCAGAAAAGGTCATAAAATCATTTCCAAGGCTGAAGGGCTTCAGATAACCACTGTCAGAGCCATTATCAAAATGGAAAGGACTGGGAACAGTGGCAAACCTTCTCAGGAGTGGTCGACCAACTAAGATTACTCCGAGAGTACGCCGACAGCTCATCCAGGAGGTTACAAAAGAACCTCAAAAAATATCCAAAGAACTGCAGGCTTTTCTAACCTCAGTTAAGGTTACTCCACTATAAGAGAGACACTGCTCGAAAAGAACTTCCATGGGAGAGTCCACAGGCAAAAACCACTCTTTGTCACGAAGCATGGCGAAGTTGAAGGGGTGACCGGACCAGAACGGAGGCAGGAGGCATGAAGGGAGAACTCAAATGCGTTGACGATCCATAGGTTTTATTTAATAAAATAAAAGTCGCCCAATACTCCGAGGCAAAACAGAACAATACAGAGTTCCTCCGGCACGAACTCAACAGGACACGGCATAACAGACTAAAACATGACAAGGCATAACAGACCGGGATTGTGTATAAGAGTAATGAACCAGCCACCGCAGAGCCCACAATGCAGCCTTAAATAGCAGACACAATTAGTGAAACTGCTTCAGCTGTTGCCCAGAGGGCGGGGCAGACTGGTCACCAAGGCGAACGTGACAGAGCCCTCCTCTTAAGGGACAGCTCCCGAGGTCCCAAAAAGAAAAAATTACAACCTCACGCCCCGGAATGTTGACGCTCGCGATTGGGGCAACCCCGCTCCCTCCTCCGAACACGCAGGAACGGGGAGAGGCAGGCGCCATCTGCGTCGGGCAGATCGGAATCGGCGCTCAGCAGGGAGGGGGTCTGGTGGGCAAACTGGACAGGGGATAACAGACAGGCAGAACCGACGAGAACAGGACAGGCAAAATCAGGGCAGGTAAACAGGACAGGCAAAATCAGAGCAGGTAAACAGGACAGGCAAAATCAGAGCAGGTAAACAGGACAGGCCTCTACAGAAGAGTCGCACTCAGGACAGGCCTCTACAGAAGAGTCGCACTCAGGACAGGCCGATGCAGAAGAGTCGCACTCAGGACAGGCCGATGCAGAAGAGTCGCACTCAGGACAGGCCGATGCAGAAGAGTCGCACTCAGGACAGGCCGATGCAGAAGAGTCGCACTCAGGACAGGCCGATGCAGAAGAGCCGCACTCAGGACAGGCCGATGCAGAAGAGTCGCACCCAGGTCAGGCCGATGCAGAAGAGTCGCACTCAGGGGGTTCAGGTTCAGAAGAGTCGCACTCAGGGGGTTCAGGTTCAGAAGAGTCGCACTCAGGGGGTTCAGATGCAGAAGAGTCAGACTCAGGGGGTTCAGGTTCAGAAGAGTCAGACTCAGGGGGTTCAGGTTCAGAAGAGTCAGACTCAGGGGGTTCAGGTTCAGAAGAGTCAGACTCAGGGGGTTCAGGTTCAGAAGAGTCAGACTCAGGGGGTTCAGGTTCAGAAGAGGCGATTCAGACAGGACAGGCGGAATCAGAAAAGGCAAAACATGAGAGGGTCAAAATCAAAACAGACAAGACATAAGAGAGTCAAAATCAGAACAGACAAGACATGAGAGAGTCAAAATCAGAACAGACAAGACATGAGAGAGTCAAAATCAGAACAGACAAGACATGAGAGAGTCAAAATCAGAACAGACAAAACAGGAGGAGCGGAGTCGGACTGGCAGGCAGCGGAGTCGGAGTCGGCCCGACGGGCAGCGGAGTCGGAGTCGGCCCGACGGGCAGCAGAGTCGGAGTCGGGCTGGCACGCAGGGGAGACGGAATAGCAGGCAATCGGCACGGGAGTCGGGCAGGCAGGCATGAGAGTCGAACAGGCAGGCGTCAATTCTTCCCGGGACCCCATTCGAGGCACAGCAAGGGCCACGACGGGCGGGGCCGTGGTTCGAACGGGCAGGGAAGGCCAACTCAGTAGGCGCCTGCCGAACTGCGCTCTCCAGCTCTCCCCAAGTCGCGCTGGGATCGTTCGCTGAGTTCTATTTGTTGGCTGGTTCATTCTGTCACGAAGCATGGCGAAGTTGAAGGGGTGACCGGACCAGAACGGAGGCAGGAGGCATGAAGGGAGAACTCAAATGCGTTGACGATCCATAGGTTTTATTTAATAAAATAAAAGTCGCCCAATACTCCGAGGCAAAACAGAACAATACAGAGTTCCTCCGGCACGAACTCAACAGGACACGGCACAACAGACTAAAACATGACAAGGCATAACAGACTAAAACAGGACAAGCATAACAGACCGGGATTGTGTATAAGAGTAATGAACCAGCCACCGCAGAGCCCACAATGCAGCCTTAAATAGCAGACACAATTAGTGGAACTGCTTCAGCTGTTGCCCAGAGAGCGGGGCAGACTGGTCACCAAGGCGAACGTGACACTCTTGTCACAAAAGAACACAAATAGTTTGTCTATTCTGTTTGTCAAAAAGGATCTTGGAGAAACATTCTGTGGACTGATGAAATGAAATGAAATGATCTGCATTTATATAGCGCTTTTCAAGTCAATGACTTCCCAAAGCGCTTTACATTGTGCTTCACATTTCCCAATAGCGGCCGTGATCTGTGCAGCCATGTAAGGCGCTAACCTGCTTATTGGGGGTAATTGGGGGTTCAATGTCTTACCCAAGGACACTTCAACATGTAACACGGACAAGCCGGGATTCGAACTGGGATCCCTTAATCCTAAAACGATCGCTCTACCTCCTGAGCTACTGCCGCCCCCGAGTCAAAAGTTTTTAAAAGGTGTTCAGCCCATTACATCTGGCGTAAAAATGGCACAGTATTTGACAAAAAGAACATGATCCCAACAGTAAAGCATGGTGGTGACAATGTGATGATCTGGGGCTGCTTTGCTGCCTCAAGACCAGGACAATTTGCTGTGGTTGATGGATTAAGGCAGAAGATCCTGAAGGAGATCGTGATGCCATCAGTTTGTGCCCTCAAATTCAAGTTCACTTGGATCATGCAGCAGGACAACGATTGATATGTTGTGGTGTGATGTTGACCACCCAATAAATAGCAGACAATTCTGCAAAGAAGAGTGGAGTGTTGTGAAACCCTCATTACCAATTATCGTCAACATTTGATTTTTGTCATTGCTGCCAAAGGTGTCCCAGGTCGCTGTTAGGTTCTGTAGTATTTTGTATAGTATTTTTGTATTATTACTGTGGTAACATTTTTATCATTTCTGTACATTTTTGTTTTATTACTTGGTTGGATTTCTGTAGTATTTCTATTTAAAGATTTTTGTAACATTACTCTGGCAAGCTTTTGAAGTAGTTCTGTAGTTGCATTTCTTGCAGTAATACTGTAGTTGTATTTTTGTTGTATTTTTCAAGCATTTTTGAAACAATATTTCTGTACTGTATTATAGTATTTTTGTGGTAGTTTTTTATTAGTATTTCTGCAGTATTTCAATATTTATGTATTATTTTTAAAGAATTACTCTAGTTGTATGTCTGCTGTGTTTTTGGAGTAGTTTTGTAGTATTTCTGTATTAGTATTCTGTAACATTTCTGTAGTATTTTTCATCATAGTAATACATTAGTACTCATTAGTATTTGTATTTCTGAAGCATTTTATTTCTGTAGTTTTTTTGTAATATTACTCTAGTAATATTTAGTTATATTTCTGTAGATTTTTTTGTCGTATCACTGTTGTGATTTTGTTGTAGAGTTTCTGTAGTCTGTAGTATTTTTGTAGTAGCATTTTTGTATTACTATATCGCATTACTCCAGTAGTGTTTTTGTCTTATTTCTGTAGTATTTTTTTCATGTCAAAGGCACAATGGGAACCAAGCAGACACCAAAAAAGCTGACATTTTATTGTTTTTTTATACCAGTTAATTTACTATTATATATACTTTCATAATATTTTTATCATGTGTGTTCAGCAGGCCAGATCCAAAAGCCTGGCGAGCTGCATGTGGCCCGCGGACTGTAGTATGCCCATCCTGGTCCATTTAAAAAAAAGGGAAAACCCTTTCTTTCTCTTTCTTTGTGGAGGAAGATAAGTGGAGCTAGCAAATCAATCTCGCAATTGAAAACTTCTGCCGAGAGGATAAGAAAGTGACGGCAGTGTAAACAGTTATGATTTTGATGGCTATCGTAATAAAGAGGCCAGCGGCGCTACTCAGGGTGTCAAACCTCAAAGGGATTAAAAGTCTTTGTGGTCTTAACCCGCTCTTTTCATTTGTTTCCAATACTTTTTTTTCTCCCTTCTTTTGTTTGTTTTGTTTTATTGTTTACTGGTGGACAGCTGTAAATGATAAGCGATTGAAGCCACCTATCTGAAATGGGGATCAGCAATCCCCACGGTGCATGCCTATAAGACTCAAAGCGCCCGCCGACTTTAGAAGAAGAACTAGAGAAAGGCTATTACGGGGCCATTGCTTTCGGCTTGTGGACATTAAATGTAAAAAAAAAAACTCAGAGGATCAATGATTTAAGTTATTGATTTAAAAAAGGAGCTTTGACTCTTTCTGATGCATCCTGAAGTATATGCTATAAACTGAGGGTTCAGTTTACCTGGGGGCTGCCTGAGCTAGGCTCTGGATGACATACCTTTCAACCTCAGCCAATTGCTACCCTCATATTAAGTGATAATAAACCTTAGAAACACAACGCCTATTTACTCACAGCAAGACAGACCATGTAGAATCACATGTCACAAATCCCTTAACCACTAACGTCATAGGGACAGCTGTCCATTTTGTGTATTGGACAAGCACAGCCTAGCGGCACACATTCCTCTCAGGGCAGTTTTTGTTGTGTGTGGGTTGTGTGTGTGTGGGGGGGTGTTGTCTCTGACATGAAACAGATAATACTGGTTTTAGTTTACTGGACTCAGATACAGCACCTTCTTCATCTGTTCGCCATTGTTTGTTGGTGTCAAGCGTCATCCAGCTCTTCAGACAGGGAAGAATGCAGGCAGGGTGTATCACAATACTGACTCTAGATCCAGGGTTCATACACCTTTAGCATGGCCAATTTCAAGCAGTTTTTCAGGACTATCAAGGCCAATTTTCCAATTTCTCCAGTACCATTTAAAAAAAGATCCTGTGCGAATCATGTATTTAGCAGAGCCCCAAATATATCTGTGATTTACATTTGTGATTTTTAATCTTGTGTGTGCTTTCATGAACACATATGATACTTAAATCTTGAGTAAACCGTGAATGTATTTGTTTTTGAAACAAATTTCTCATCATATAGATGTTGGGTAAAAATGACAAGTAATATGTAGCTTACATTTTCAGTTGCAGGAAGTTGTTCCCATTACAATTCACCACCAGGAAACAGTACCTTAATTTTTTTCCATGGCCCTTAATAAATGCCCATAATTGGTGCTTAATACTTGCTCAAATACACGTTAGTTGTCGCATGCACCTGCCCTCTTTAGCGCGACCCGTATGGGACAATAATGCTTCATGGTACAATGCTATACAAACTAATGACAGCTGCAGTTAATCACGAGGAGAGAAGAAATTAAATGGCAAAGGGAATCCACCAGAGGGACTTTCAGGCTCATTTTTAAGCAAATTCTCATTTTTAAATGATATGGTATAGAAAATAAATGAACAATTAAAAGAAATCTTTACAGTCTAACATACATAAAATGTTTTATGAATTTACAGTTTAACATATGCCATAATCTTTCTTTAGAGATTTAAATTTTTCAGAAGAAAATAATTTCCTTAAATGAGATCCTGTTTTTTGACTTGGAAGGTTCAACTCTTTCAAGCTGCTGATCCCACTTTGAAAAAGGTACTAAATTTGTTAATATGGTACTGCATGACATCCGTATTACTACGCCTAAAATTAAAAATATTCATAAATGTGGGAAGAATATATTTTTCCCCCTTTTTGATTATTAAAAATAACTATTTTCACAAATTACCCAAATCATTTCTACAATTGTGCACTGTCCATATGGATGGCATACTCAACAACACTACCGTTATAGCACGACAATTGTTAGCAATCTACAATAATGTTACCCTCATGTTACCAATAATCAAGACGATCCAGATTACAGCCTAAATGGCCAAGATGAGATCGGTCTAAAAAAAAACAATTAAAAAAAAGTCAGTCGCTCAAACACCGAAGTTCGTTTTTCTCCCTCACCTTGCCACCGGCCAACAAAAAAAAATGTGGTCAACATCAATTATAAGCTATAAAATATAAATTTGTCTACAGGCTATATTTTAACACTTCCACTGAGGTTGCAGGTTTTAGGGGTCAGAGCATTCTCTCTTGCCTGCAGATTTCTTCTTGGCTCTTGGAGTCACAAGTAGACCGGCATTTTTGGAGCGTAGACTCCTAGCAGGAACATAGGGCACGCCTTAATCTGAACGATAAGGGTAGGCAGGTCCAAGCAAACTTTTGTATGTTAGTAAGATAGGTTTAAAGTCACGATTGAACAGAAAGAGATCCAGTCCATGTCAGCTAAAATTGGAGTGATCAAACTTTCTTGTCCCGGCCAAAAGTCTCACTGCCACATTTTGGGCCAGCTAAAAAATGTTGATGCTAGACATCAGGAGACCAGAGAGCAATTCATTACAGTAACCACGCCGAGATGTAACAAACGCATGAATTATAATCTCAGCATCTGATTTCAACAGAATCCTTGTCAATGAAAATGAACTGAAAATGTACACAAACCACAATTAGGTCACAATTTGCCCAAGGGATTCCAGCATTTTACTACTCTCGCTGTAGAAGCTTTGAATAAGTATAAAGGTAGTTTAACATTAAGCAATGTACAGAAAATTGACACAAAAAATTATGACTAAACGTTATGGAAAATAATTGTTCACAAACTACAAGCACTCTATTATTACCCCCAAAGTAGTGTTAGATTTTGTTTTAACAGAAAGACTTCAACAAAGCTCTGTATCGTGTTTCCATTACAATTCCCTGCAACTCTTCTTATCCTTGATTCATCCTTTAGTAGTTGTGTTGTTGGGCACAGAATTAAGACCACATCGTCCTAAAGATATAGTCCAATTTACTGCTCTTAAATTTGTAATTCCACCTCACCGCTGCTCTAAAGCCTTTCTTCTCCATCAAAACTGTTAAGGGCATCAAGGCCTGGAGTATCATCAACAATGACAGGTAAATATTTAGTCTCTCTGGTGCAAATGGGACTGCCAAGGTCAAATGGCTGTGTTGGTCCTTTGCAGCTTTCGCTATATCCTGCTGAATGTTTTTAGTAAGTAAGAGAAAAGTATGTACATTAATCAAAATAAGAGCAAGGAACAGCGTTTGTGAATCATTTTTTGATGGGACTGTGACAAGATTCCTGAGAACTAAGGTGTTTACATATTGAGATGTTGTATTTTCGTATGAAAACGTTTGGGGACACCTGATCATTTTCAAGCGGCAGTAGCTCAAGAGGTAGAGCGCTCGTCTTGGGATCAAGGGATCCCAGTTCGAATCCCGGCTTGTCCGTGTTACATGTCGAGGTGTCCTTGGGTAAGACACTGAACCCCTAATACCCCCAATAAGCAGGTTAGCGTCTTACATGGCTGCAATACAAGGCCGCTATTGGGAAATGTGAAGCACACTGTAAAGCGCTTTGGGAAGTCATTGACTTGAAAAGCGCTATATAAATGCAGATCATTTCATTTCATTTCAAGATCTTCCCTTATAAATCTGTTGTTTGGATAAGCAAATTCAGGTAAAGCTTATAATATTGCAGACAATTGATTGACATTTCACATTTGATCTGCAACCTCACTGGAAGTGTTAAATCTAGGCTTACAACATAATTATATTCAATTGCTTATGAATAATGTTGACCTTAGGAAGCTGTCAATCGGACATTCAGTTATCACCTGTATTTAATGTTCACGACATCTTAACATTGTCTGTTGATGCCCTTGCAACATCCATTTCAGCGTAGTCATCTTGGAAGGGAGATTACCTGATGCGCAGCTTAACCAGGTTTCTTTATTCTCCTCAAGCTGAGGTTTTTGAGTTTTTCCATGCCCTATTGAATATTTTAAATTAGGGATGGTGTATTAGTAGTCTGTCCCAATCAGTCCGATGCTGTCCCAATCAGATGCTGAGGTTTTAATTTATGTGTTTATTATTCATCAGCTTTATTACTGTAATGTACTACTTTCTGATTTCCTGATGTCTAGCATCAAAAGTTTGCTGCTGGTTCAGAATGCGACAGCGAGAATCTTGACTAAGACAAAAATGTTTGAGCAAATTACTCCTGTGTTGGCCAACTTGCACTGGCTCCCAGTCCACTCAACATGTGACTTTAAGGTTCTTTTACGAAAATACAAATGTTTGCATGGACTTGCACCTTTTATCTCTCAGATTTGGTTTCCCCCTTTGTTCCTGCACGGAGCCTTCTCTCTGAAAGTGCCGATCTACTTGTGACTCCGAGAGCCAAGAAGAAGTCTGCAGGCTCAGGAGAGTTCTCCATCTTGGCCCCGGTGCTGTGGAATGCTCTGCCTCCGGAGATAAGATCTGCAACCTCAGTGGAAGTTTTTATATTTAAACTTAAGACACACTTCTATTCAAAAGCTTATAATTGATGCCCACCTCATATTTTGTATTGTCCTGTCTTTTTCCGAATGCCTGGCTGGTGGTGATACAAAGTAGAAGGACGATTCGAGATGAGTCAGTGGACCAGCAACTGGACCTAAAGCATGTCAACGCCTGCATCGACCAGCCGGCAGAGATGGGAAGCTGCGTCGTTGCTGTTTTTGGACTATGTTGCCGTCATGCACTTTCCGGACAAATTTCAACATGTTACCTATTGTTCTCTTTTATTGATGTTCACTATGTTTGTGTACTGTTACCCAGTCCTAAATTGTTTCCACCCTGGTCATCTTGGAAGGCGGATTACTACTTGTGAGGCCCCTTTTCAAAGTTTATTTTTTCCTCATGCTAAGGTTTTGAGTTTTCCTTGCCCGCATGGTGGTTTTAAGATCAGGCGATGAGACATTTTTTTTATTAAGGTCTGTACAAATAAATGTGACTTTACTTTACTTGTACACCCCTTTGAGACTTCTTGTGATTACGGGCTATACAAATAAAAATAACTTGACCATCACAGTGATATTTGAGAAGAGGAATTACCACTAGTATTATAGTCACACAATGTCCCTTTAAAATTATCGTCTTTGAGTTTGAGATGCTTGATGTAGTCTTATGCAGTGTTTTTTCAATTATTTCTATTAAAAAACTGTATTTTCCACACACATCACCCATAGAAAAATCAGTTTTATAAAAAAATGAATATTTAACTGCAATTTAATTTTGTAACATTGTGTTTATTGGGGGCAGCACAGCGGCAAAGTGGTTAGCACGCGTGAGACACAGTTCTGAGGTCATGAGATTGAACATTCCTGTGTGGAGTTTGCTTGTTCTCCCCATGCCAGCGTGACTTTCCTCTGGGCACTCCAGTTTCCTCTCGCATTCCCAAAAACATGCACGTCAGGTTAATTGGCAGGTTTCATTTGTCCCTAGGTGTGAATGAGCAAGTCAGTTGTCTGTCTCCATGTGCCCTGCGACTGTCTGGCAACTAGTTCAGGGTGTTCCCTCCCCACTTCCCGAAGATGGCTGGGGTGCCTCCTAGCCCCCCTGCGACCCTACTGAGGATAAACGTTGCAGATAATGGATGGATGGATGTGATCATCGGAGTTTCTTGCAGATAATTTGTATATAATTTGTATATAAGCCGTGGGCAGCAATTGGTCATCAGGCTGCGAGTCTGAGACTCCTGGTTCAGAAGCAGTTATTTCTGTAAAAGGAGGATCTACTATACTGGACTGTCTCAGAAAATTAGAATATTGTGATAAAGTTCTTTATTTTCTGTAATGCAATTAAAAAAACAAAAATGGCATACATTCTGGATTCATTACACATCAACTGAACTATTTCAAGCCTTTTATTATTTGAATATTGCTGAATTTGGCTTACAGCTTAAGAAAACTCAAAAATCCTATCTCAAAATATTAGAATATCATGAAAAAGTATACAAGTAGGCTATTCAACTAATCACCTGAATCATCTAATTAACTCGAAACACCTTGCGAGGGTTTCCTGAGCCTTAAAAACACTCAGCTTGGTTCAGTAAACTAAATCACAAGTATGGGGAAGACTGCTGATCTGTCTGCTGTCCAGAGGACCATCATTGATACCCTCCATCAGGAGGGTAAGACACAAAAAGAAATTTCTCAAAGAGCAGGCTGTTCACAGAGTGCAGTTTCAAAGCATATCCACAAAAAGTCTGTTGGAAGGGAAAAATGTGGCCGGAAACGCTGCACAACCAAGAGAGATGACCGCAGCCTTAACGAAATTGTGAAGAAGAGCCGCTTCCAGAATTTGGGGTAGCTTCAAAGACAGTGGGCTGAAGCTGGAGTCCAGGTATCAAAAGCCACAGTTCACAGACGTGTCCGGGAAATGGGCTACAATAGCCGTATTCCCATGGTCAAGCCACTTCTGAACTCAAGACAACGGAAGAAGCGTCTGACTTGGGCTATGGAGAAGAAGCACTGGACAGTTGCAGTGTGGTCCAAAGTCCTCTTTTCAGACGAAAGCAAGTTTTGCATTTCATTTGGAAGTCAAGGCGCCAGAGTCTGGAGAAAGGCTGGAGAGGAGCAAAATCCAAGTTGCTTGAAATCCAGTGTGAAGTTCCCACAGTCAGCAATGGTTTGGGGAGCCATGTCAGCTGCTGGTGTTGGTCCACTGTGTTTCATCAAGTCCAGAGTAAATGCAACTGTGTAGCAAGAGATTTTAGAGCACTACATGCTTCCATCTGCTGAAAAGCTCTATGGAGATGAGGATTTCATTTTCCAGCATGATCTGGCACCTGCCCACAGTGCCAAAACCACCAGTAAATGGTGCACTGACCATGGCATCACTGTCCTTGATTGGCCTGCTAATTCCCCTGACCTGAACCCCATTGAGAATTTGTTGGGTATAGTTAAGAAGAAGATAAAAGACACCAGACCTACAAATGCAAATGAGCTGAAGGCCGCTATCGAAGCATCCTGGGCATCAATAACACCTCAGCAATGCCACAGGTTGATTGCCTCCATGCCACGCCGGATTGATGCAGTAATCCGTGCAAAAGGATTCCCAACCAAGTACTGAGTGCATCAATGGACATTTTCAAATGTTTGATTTAGTTTTGCTGTTATGAAATTATTTTTTTACTTGGTCTGAGGAAGTATTCTAATATTTTGAGATAGGATTTTTGAGTTTTCTTAAGCTGTAAGCCAAATTCAGCAATATTCAAATAATAAAAGGCTTGAAATAGTTCAGTTGATGTGTAATGAATCCAGAATGTATGCCATTTTTGTTTTTTTAATTGCATTACAGAAAATAAAGAACTTTATCACAATATTCTATTTTTCTGAGACAGTCCAGTATATTGGTGTGATTTTTCTCTTGGGGGTCCAAACTGATTCACTTGTTTAATCTTCTTAAAGCATTTCACACGTTCTGTAAATTCTATAAACTCCATTTTATTTATCAAATATCACTGTGTTTGCCTGACATATGATATATTTAACTGAAATTGTTGGTCCGAATAATCAATGGTTTATTAACTTAAATCTTGAAAATAATCAGGGGTAGCCAAACTTTTCGTAGGTCTGAAATTGTCCAAATGATGCACTACAGATGTAGCTGTTCTTTGCCGCATTATTCGGGTTAATCTTTTGCATCAAAAACAGCAAATCATCACTGCATAAAAAAAATTAATCTCCTGGAAAAAAAAGGTCAAGCTAACCTTTTTGGCGCTCATCAATTTATCACTGCTACTGTCTGTCCATCCAACTGAAGCAGTTCTTTAAGAAAGAAAAAAGCTCATAATTGAAGTTTTTATCTTTTCTATTATTTCCTGCACAGCCTCTGCAAACAAAATCAAAATGTCATTTTGTCACTTAAGACAGTGCAGCAGCAGGTTAGTTCTATGTTGGTCACACAGATGCTGCCCTGGATAACAAGTGAGCACTTCTGTCATGTGTCAACAGGGGACATTATGGCTTTCAAGCCATAAATCATAAAAACATATATATTGTAGTCCTAACATTTCAGATAAGGGAGTTAGGAATCTAAATAAATTTGCTGGCTATACACAAGGGAGAAACATCTCGATGTGCAGTAACAATAAATAGACAACGGATGATGTTGGAGGCTTGGTAAATCCATAAGTCTTAAAGTGACCAGGTCTTGTCCTCATTTAAAAAGACATCTCTGTAGTTTTATATACATGGCAATGTTAATAAAATCACACTTTAATTGTTTCTACTGTTGGAAAAGTCATAGAATATAAAGTTTAAAAAATGTCATTTAGTGGATTTTTTTCTCTTTTTTTGTAAAACGCTGTGGACAAGTGCCATTGCTTTGCTAATTTTGATTGGTTGAATAGTTGAAAAACATGAGTGTAAACATTTTCCAACATTGACCTCAGCGGGGGCTACAAATGATTGTCTTGCAGGCTAAAATAGCTTGAGGGGCTGCAAATGGCTTGCGGGCCACCATTGGGTTCGGGCCGCTAGTTTGAGAACCCTGGTATACATTTCTGTAGTGTATTTTCCAATGTAGACTGAACAGAAGCTAATTTTTCACACACGGCACCCGTAGAAAATGTTTAAAAAAATTAAGACTCAACTCCCGTTTACTTATATTTTTAAAAAACACATCAGTGTCTGGATTAGAATTCCCCATCTGTGGTGTCTAAGATTCGGGAGGCATTCAGAGTAACTACCGTAAATTCCGGACCATAAGCCGCTACTTTTTTCCCAAATGTTCAGCCCTGCAATTTATGTAATTTTTCTAACGGCCGCTTATGACGAGGACGACTTCAACTCCTTAGATTATGCAAAAACTGTCTATGACAAAGGTTCTTTCAGTTTGCGAGGAGACGCCTTTCACAGCGACAGAGAGGAAGATAAAAAAAAAAACGTCTTGGTCAGTACCCAGAAATGGAGAAGGCAAAGTTTGAGTCATTTGAAGCCCAGAGACAAAATGGATATGCAGTGTCTAGATGTTCCTAGATGTTTTCTTCCATATACTGTCTTTTGGCTAATTTAAAGCAGTTTTAGGTGATCAACCTTAATGTAAGTATACAGTACATGGTATATATTGGTATATATTTGCAAATAGATATGACTTTTGGCTGTCAGTAATCTCTGTGATAACAGAATGACTTTCGACATGAAGTAACTAATAACTGTAACTAATTACAGTTTTTCAGTAACTGGCCCAACATTGATCCGTAGTTAGGTGTCAGCAATAAATGATCCCTTCTAATATGACATTAGTCACCAGGATTAGACATAACCAAACAAAACCCACTAGGCTGCAGCCATCTCCTTCCCCTATCGATTGCTGTTTCCTCCATTACTAACACGAAGGCTATCTGCATGACATCGGGGCACTTCGCATGTTGATGATGGTCTTGTCTGCTCCTGAACCAAGAGGAGAGAGAAAAACACGGGAAAAAGAGAAGGAGATAAAGCTGGACAGTACGACGAGCCTCTCCAGAGAGTAAAGGTATAATGGAGTAGTGGATGGGTTTACTACAAACAACAGAAGTATCCTCCCCCCGTAGTCAAGTGCTGTTAATATCTCCTCCTTTCCTTAAGCAAATCAAGTTACATGGCACCGCCTGTGTTTCGATAAGAAGCGAATAAGGTCCGATGAGAACAGCCTTATTTAGTTGTTGTTTAAAGTGAAGATCCACAATTCTCAAATGCACAGGCTGCATGATGTCCATCTTCTTGTGGATGCCAGTACAAGGAGTGATAAAAACAAACCGAGGTAATGTCATCAGGGTGAATCCCTCATTTCTGAGCCCTTGTTTTCAATGCCTCAAACATGCCAAAAGGCATTACCGAAATAATGCCTGAAGGTGCGGGCTGTCCCCTTTAGTTGAAATTGAAATGCACCAAATCCACTTTAATCCCAGATTTCAATCTTTGCAAATTGCCCTCTGTTCTCAAATTTAACGAAGGAGATCACTTTGTTTGCAAGACTTTTCCCGGGCTTTTCTGTTGTCTTGCAATGAACTAAGTGGCATTTTGTCTTCCTTGTGATAACACTGCATCATCACAGACTTTAGAAGACTTTTAACTCATCGAACTTTGAAACGCACAAGTACTCACTTTGGCAGTGTTGAGACTAACACATTACAAATGAACACGTTCCTTGAGCGCAATTAGTTTCCTCTGTATTGATAAAATGTAGTAACTCTAATGTCGTTACTACATGGTGCCTTAGAGTTTCTCTGACTCCAATACTGTCATCAGTGAAAATGCTTATATATTCCTTGGATGTCTTTAATGAACAAGGTGCGAAGCTTGCATGTTCTCCCTGTGCCAGTGTGGATTTCCTCTGGGCGCTCCAGTTTCCTCCAGTCCACACTGTCCCTAGGTTTGAATGAGCGAGTTAATGGTATGTCTCTATGTGCCCTGTGATTGGCCGGCAACCAATTCAGGATGTCACCTGCCCACTGCCCGGAGATAGCTCGGATGGGCTCCAGCACCCCCGCGACCCCAGTGAGGATAAGCGGCACAGAAATTGGATGGATGGATGGATGAATACTTGGTACCACGTTTTTTTCAACCTGATACCATTAACGAACTCTGAAGTTGTCCTCAACACCTAAACCACATACCAATATCACTAGTCGATTTATTTCAATTACCTCAGCCTTCCTTGCATTTAATCTTTGGTATCATATTCTTCTAATTTCATGTCCTGATTGTTACCTGAGCTGGCAACAGTTGATACTGGTAATACCCCCCGCTGTGTTTATCGATACATTGAAAAGACTGGTATCAGAATGGTATTTTGGAAAATGTCCCACATTCATTAAGCTAATTTCATTGGGACACTCACAAATGCATATGTTGGGTAACTAAAATTTGTAAACCAATTATCTTTGCCAGGTTTTGACTTTGGATTCTGGCGCTTCATCACTTTTGCTGCTGCTGGATCTTAGTGCTGCTTTTGACACAGTGCACCACAATTTCCTACTAGAACGGTTGGAAAAATGGATTGGTCTCTCAGGAACCATCCTCTCGTGGTTCAGATCCTACCTCTCAGATAGGACGCACTGTGTTAAATATGGTGAAATGACATCTGAGCCCTTTAATGTTACCTGTGGTGTTCCGCAGGGTTCAGTGCTTGGCCCCCTTCTTTTCAGCATTTACATGCTTCCATTAGGTGATATTATTCGCAAGTACAGTATCAGCTTCCACTGCTACCCAGACGACACTCAACTATATCTTCCGTTGGAGGAATCTCCCACACTAAACTGTGGAAATTTGAAGGCCTGCCTCATTGAGATAAAAGAGTGGATGTCACTCAATTTCTTGCGTCTTAACTCTGAAAAGACCGAAATGTTAGTCATTGGTCCATCTAAATGCCGTGACTTATTCTCAAAAACTGCAGTGAACATTGACAAATGTCACATCACACAGAGTGACTCAGTTAAAAATTTAGGTGTCATATTTGACCCTGATCTATCCTTTGAAATGCATGTAAAGAAAATTACTAGAACCGCTTTCTTCCATCTTCGTAACATTGTTAAAATCCGTTCAATACTGTCTCAGTCAGATGCGGAAATTATAATTCATGCGTTTGTTACCTCCCGTCTCGATTACTGTAATGCACTACTCTCTGGTCTCCCGAAGTCTAGAATCAAATCTCTTCAGCTGGTACAAAATGCCGCAGCGAGGCTTTTAACTAGGACAAAAGGCAGTAGCTCAGGAGGTAGAGCGATCGTTTTAGGATTAAGGGATCCCAGTTCGAATCCCGGCTTGTCCGTGTTACATGCCGAAGTGTCCTTGGGTAAGACACTGAACCCCCAATACCCCCAATAAGCAGGTTAGCGCCTTACATGGCTGCACAGATCACGGCCGCTATTGGGAAATGTGAAGCACAATGTAAAGCGCTTTGGGAAGTCATTGACTTGAAAAGCGCTATAGAAATGCATATCATTTCATTTCTTTTCATCAGATACAAAATTGTCTTTTATATATGTAGTGATAATGTACATATCTCTGGAATACCAGTTAACACTGTCCTTCATCAAGAATGGAAAAAGTTCAAATTTAAGAAATAAATAAACAGACTACTAAATCTAGTGTTTAGTAGTGTACCGTTTTCTGAAGAAAGTGAATGTTGAAAAAGTAAAGAAAAAACATGTACATTGACGTACATTGAAAAATTGAGAAATTATGTGTGTGAAAGTACTGGGATTTGTAACATAGGGGAAAGAACATAAGATCTACTAAATGTCTAAAGTATTGGGAAAAGCCTCTGCGCTTCCCCCTCTAATCCTTCTTGTTCCAGGCCAGCTTGCTCCAGGGCAATATTCTCTTTACCTGGGGCGAATACCAAGAATAACAAGTGCAACGTGAAATCTCCTTTAAAAAGTGACATGCACAGGAGTAATACAACTGAAGTCATAGGTCAAGGTGACGTGGAGCTTGTAGGAGATCAGATAAGTTTCACTTCGTTGAACATTTTCTCTACGCTCTTTTTAAATCATGGAGATGGAAAGACAAGAAGCCCTTGAGAGAAGGAAACATTGTGAAATCATAATGGGATTGTGAGGAAACGTTCTTGTATTTGAAGGTGCCCTTATGTAAGCATGATAGAAGGTCGATGTTGTGTTTTATCATTTCAGACAAAGAGCTTTTCAAAAGTGTTCAAAGATTAAGAAGTCCCAATCTGTTTTCCTTTGATCATTATTGTATTACAAAAAAGCCTGTGTTATCTACATTTTCTTCCTCTTCCTCCCTACCCCATGTGTATCCACCACCCTCCTCTTGGGAATAGATAGAGAGCCTTCAGAGGCTGGTAAAAAAAACTGTAATTACTCAAAATGCAACAAATTCCTCAGCAATGACAACTGGTTCCTTTCACAACTGCAAGAATAAACGCATAGACATACAAACAGGAGATCAAAACTTGCCGCCTCAAAGATATTTAATGTGTTATGCACTGTGTTGGGAGTGGGACTAATGTGTTGCTTTGTAACACAGTCCTGGAATGCAATTACCTTTCACGGTAATGAAAACTCTAACGTCTTATTAATAACATTTTGTTCCTACCGTTGTTACTTATTACTGCATTGCTTGGTAACTCCGCTACTTTATGAATGTAAATTATTAATTATTTTGTCCTCTGATTGTTGAGTACTCTTACCAGTACACTTACGATGTTACAGAGAAAGACCCTGGAGGGTAATTATATTTACCTAGTACAACTAAATACAGTTATGGTGGCCCCATCTTGAATGCAAGGTCGTTGAATTTCTCCTCATGCAGATATTCTCTCTTAAGTATATAAGTAAGTATATATCCAAGCCGAATTTACAACTATAAAAATACTAAAATCAGTGAGTTCTCTAAGGCTGCTTCTTTATTCTTTTATTTTTTTCATTTTAGCAAAAAACAATATAAAATGGTGCTCCAAGACCACTTTATATATTTATCAAAAGCAGAACAGCGACCTCACACTGATTGTGAACCAAACATTATTTATCTTTTTAACTAAACATACACAGTTAACAATATACTAACAATTGGGTGAAAAGATTTCAAATAGTTGAAAGAACCCTGAAAATTGGATAAAGACAAAAAATACTAATGTTCTATTTATGTTCGGTAGATATAAAAAGACGATGTCCCCAGTAGCTGTAATAAATTTGGAAAGCCTAAACTCTTGGGATTCAAAATATGATGACCATTTCCAAATAAACATCAGGATCAGTCTGAAACAAGAGACCAAAAAACTATAAAACCTTCATAGCTCACTTATAACGTCACCTGGGAGTCAGTACATAATACAAGTATTCCCAAACATTGTCTTGTTACATTCACGAGTGTCGAGTGACCTCAACCAAGTAAAATATTTACTCCAAAACACAAGATAATACCCACACATATGAAAAATCTGCCTAAAAGCATTTCTGCATCGTTGGAGGTTTCTTGTTACAATCTGTCTGTTTTGCCACATAATTCCCATTTATAAATAAACAGACTAAAATCATTTCCAATTTAGCTGTTAGCCTCTGACCTTTTGATTGATACCACTCTCGATCAATTGCAGGCTTTTTTTCACGGTCCACAGCCAGAATTAGTCAATATGGGCCTCTATGAATAAAACAGAGATCGCCTCGTTTCGCTCAAAATATATTTAGCCAGTAGTAACCAATTCAAATGATGATTGACACATTAGTTAGGCAATGAAATTCTGAAAATAACTATACGCAGATGTTCAAAGTGTATTCAAATTATACCCCAAATAAACCTGTGTAACGCCACTTGTGATTACTTTTTACTCATCCTTACTACCCACACGTGTGTTCAATAATGATAGAGACGCGGGAAGGGAAGTCAAACATTTACAACTCTTTTAAAATCTCGAAAAAATTGGCCTAAGTATATTCTAAAGTTGTACATGTTTTAGTGCTGTCATTTGGTCCTCTCCAGTTTTGGAAATGGTCACAGGTAGCAGATCGCTTGGAATGCGGAAGTGGCACTTCTGTGGTGAGCGAAGGCAGTGTCGAGAGCAGGGTAAGAACAGGTTGATGGCCGGGACGGAGGAGCAGAAACATAATCGAGTTCAGAAAAGAAGTCGGCGCCGGGAATTAAATGTGAATCAGGACCGGATTGAGTCAGGGGTCAAAAAGTGCTTGCCTAGCACGGGGCTGAGGTTCGCAGATGAACTGACAATCGTTAACAGGAAGACTGGGATTTAAAAAGCGATCAGCAGCCAATCAGAGTCCGAGGCCGTTGGCGCCAACGGAGCAGACTCAGGTGCCACGCATCAGTAATCATGACAGAAATATGAAAAGCTTTCACTGTTTTCAGGGGTCGGTGTACACGTTTTCTTCAATTCATTTTTTTATTGTAGCTATTTTAAACCAAGTTAAAGAGGTGGCTTCTCTGCAAGTACTATATACATGGTAATTTTCTCAACTACATATTTACTTTAAGAGTAATGTGCTACTCTTTTGCCTAAGTAATCTAAGGGGGTAACTGAATTACTCTATAATGGTAAGTGCGTCCAATACTGGCTATGCATGTTTACTAAATGACTACAAAAAAGAGGCTCCATCGTATCATTTCATGTTTCTTTTTCATTTCACCTCACCTTCACTACCATTGACAAAAAATGAGACAAAGGGCGGCCGGACGAGGAAATCCCGTCCGAACCACAATTGGAAAAAATGAATTATTTTCTGACGTGAGACAAAAGGTGAGCAATAAAACCTCTCATGATACATAAGGGTGAGGAAGGATAACAAACAAGTGGGTGAGATTTGCTGCCTTTCAGCAACCCCCTTAAGTGGTAATGGGATAACCCCGGACACGTCAAGAGCCTATCAAACTGCCCCTCACATTCGACCCCTGGGTGAAACAGGAAGGGCCTGCTTTGTTTGTAGCAATTGGGTCCTGTGTGCAGGGCCATAATGAAGTGACCTGAAATAATGGAAAGCCCTGGGCCTCACACAGATGATTTTTGCTGGGATAAGAGCAGGGATCCTGATTCGGAGTCACAGTTCATTTCATTTTTTGCCTCTGATGAGATCTCCTTTGTTATCTGATAAAATTGAACGGCCATTACCGGCAAGGGCTCAGGCCGGCCAAGCGGTAAGGCGCCGCCGACTGCTGCTAACAGAAATCCTATACACTCCACTTTGTCAGCAGTTTTGAATTCATTGATGCTAGACCTTGAGCCACATGATGGGATAAATTCCCACGAATGAGATTGGCACGCTATTTCAGAAATCAATATTTATAATTTACTCTATTTAACGTTCATTCTAAAAAAAGATTTCATATTATTGTCATGTTTGTGGAGGCGGGACCAAATGCTGCAAAGGTGTGCACAACAAAGGATGTATTTATCAACCAAACCAGGAACAAACAATAACAAAGAAGGTCTTAAAAAAACTAACGAAGTATTAAAACCGGCCCCAAAATGGAACGTGTCCTGGTAACAAAACACAGGATGGAAGTGGCAAATGCCATGAGCTGACGCAGTGTGCTGTCCAAGCAGTCAATATAAAGTCTTGGAATAATTGGGGACAGGTGTGTGGAGATTGGGTTTAGGTGTGTCCAGTTCGAAACCCGGTTAGCACCCAATAGGGCTAAGGTGCAATACAAAATCATGACATTACCTCCCCCTCAAGGGGCATATGCCAGACGGACCAAAGAGCAATAAAAACATAAAAAAAGATCAGTCCTTTGCCAGAACCGGGGACAGCTGAAGGTCTTTGTCTGTTCCCGCCAAAACGGGGCCAGAAGCAGTCAAGTGACCTTCTCGTCTCCAGGACAGTAAGCTTCTTGCTGCCAAGACAGGAACCAGAAGCAGCCGAGGAACCCTCTACTCACCACTAGGATAGGGTACAGAAGCAGACAATGGACCCTTTCCTCGCTGCTGGGCCGCGATACAAGAGTAACAGTAGGAGTCTTCCCTTGCCACCGGAACTGAGTACAGAAACGACCAAGGGACTTTCTCCTCGCCGAATGTGGAAGCTTCCCATGGGGTCCTTATCTGGTCGGGTCATTCTGTCACGTTTGTGGAGATGAACCCAAATGCAGAAAAGACGTAAAGCTCAACAAAGGATATATTTACCAAATCTGAGAACAAACTAAATCAAAGAAGGTCTTAAAACAACTAGCAAAGAGTTCAAACCAGAAATAAAAACAAATCTGACATGGTAACAGTGTCAGGAACCAGAAACGGAGACAGGACCCAATTGCATTTGTTTTTCTTAGTTTTATTGAGAAGGAGGCAAAGGCTGGTACCCTCGATCCGGTGATCGTTGGTCGCGGGGAGCAGATCTCGCGGAACGCGGAAGTGGCACTTCTGTGGCGAGCGATGGCGGTGTTGAAGGCGGGGAAGATAGGTCGGTTGCCTGGATGGAGGAGCAGAGATGTGCTCAAACAGAAACGGGTCGAAGCCGGGAAACATACGAGAGCCAAAAACAGGAGGGGGTCAGAGTCGGATGACTGGGCTAGCAGGAGCTGAGGGTCGCAGACGGTCTGAACCAGGGGGTTTAAAAAGTAGCAGGGAGCCAATCAGCGTCCAGGGGTGTTGGCGCCAAGGAACGGGCACAGGTGCCTTACATCAGTAATCATGACAAACAGAAGACAGGATGGGAATGGAAGCTGATACTTTTTTAAATACATGCTTCTATAGGTACCCTGAAAACCTTGTGAAAGGCTGGGCAGAAAAAGCGGCAAGGGGCTGCCGACTACTACAAAGAGAAATCCTATACAAGAGTGGTCTGCAATCACTGGGCGCACAATTAGATTACCTATACCTTATTTATTTGTGAATAAACACTTTTGTTCTTTTTAATCCCCCAAAAATACTCAATGTTTGGGTGTTTGATAATATGTCGACAGGTATCACTGATGTATTTGGCTCAGAATTGGATGCAACGGTTGATCGCAATGCCACTAGGATTGTAAATTTTACAGGGAAAAGACATTAGTTTTTTTGCTCATTATAACACTATTTTTACTCATGGTACCATGTTGTACAATGTTGTAATGGAGCATTATGGGAAAGAGTTCCACCAAAACAATGTTGTACAATGTGGTACCGTGAGTAAAAAGTTTGATAATCAGGAAAAAAAATGTAATGCCTTTTTTCATGTCATTTACATCTCTATTGGTCTAGTTATCACCTGTTTTGGAGCTAAATATGCACAGTATAAATATTTGTTTGTTTGTCTTTTGTTTGTGTGTGTGTGTCCACCCAAGAAAAGGGGAATGACATTAAATATGACCACCGTCGTTTAAAGGCATTGGGGTAGGTTACCCTAGATGTGAAAATTGCCAAAAAAGATGACTCAACACTTTTAGTTTTGTTGACTCAGCTTGTTTTCCCAGAAAGACATTCCACTCTACCAGATAGAACAGAATTAAATACCAACACCATCTTTCACACGCACTCAGGTTGGTTATCCTACATGAGAAAGATGCACCCAAATAATGCTGACCCAGCCCTTTTGGGGTTTTTTTACCCTGATTTTTTTCCCAGAAATACATTCTGCTCTTCTAGAAGAGAACAACTATAAATATCAATACTGTCTTTACAAGCAGTCAGGTAGGTTAACCCAGATGTAAAAACTGGCCAAAAAAGCTGACTTGGTATTTTTGGCTCAGTGACTCAGCAGCTTTCCCGGAAAGACATTCTACTTCCCAGACCAGGATAAGCTTGGCCAGAATGATAATCTTTCACAGACAATCAGATAAGTCATCTTAGAGGTGAAAATGCAAAACAATCTGACTAAGCACTTTTGGTTTGACTGACTTAGCAGTTTTTCAAAAAATAAATGCCCATTTTTAAAGCGAGAACAATATTCCATTTTAACGCAACGTCTTGGAAATAGTTAAAAGAGTTGACTTATATACGGAAACCGCCCCCCAAAAAGTAAACTCCGCACTTTTGGATTTGCTGACTCAGCAAGACATTCCACTATTCCAGACCAGAATGTCAATAAATATATTCACCATCTTTTACAGTCATATAGGTAAGCCCAGATGTGAAAACTGCCCCAAAAAGTTGACTTCACATTTTTTGTTTCGCTGACTCAGCAGCTTTCCCAGAAAGACATTTCCCAGAAAGACTTTCTTATCCCATAACAACTTTGAACAGGATCACAGTTTTTTACAACCAATAAAGTAGGTCCATCTAGAGGTGAATGACCCTGCCAAAAAGGGAAAGGCAACCCAAAATTGGTTTGCTGACAGCCCACAGCCATTCCAGTTACACAGTGGATTCAGGTTTATTATTGTTGTTATTGTTATTTTCGTTATTTTTGCTGTTATTCCCAATTGGCCTGCGCTGCGAGAATATAGTCAGACATTAAACCGGTCCGTGGTACAGAAAATGTTATTGTTTTTGATTTATTACTGTTAGAACTCATCTGAAATCTGGCTAGAATTTCGCAAATAAGATTCACACTTCATTTCAGAAATCAATACTTATAATTTACCCATTTCAAAGTTCATTCTTAGAGATGATTCCATATTGTCCTTTCCAAATAAGCTGATCGTATCGCTTTACACTCTCGGAATGGCCTTTTTAAAATACGAATTTTGGGGGTTCCGAGAAAAAAAAAATCAATGTCACCATTGTTGGCTTTAATCTGCCGTTTGATGACAGTAAATCTTTATCTTTTTATAGGCAAACGGCTTTCGGCCACTGACACCATTTCCTCCCAGAACAAAGCCCCCTCGCCCCAAGTGAATGCTGGTAGATACATGGAGTCCTAATGTGGCCGGACACACCACGGACGGGTCATTAATCAGACACTGTGACAGCCACCGCTTCCCCAATCCGACACCAACTTCAGACACCAGACAAGACCACTACACTCCTTGCCCACAGGAGGCCACGCAGTGAGAAAAAGAAACAGAAGGGTAGGAAAGGGCTGAACGGGAAATCGTAAGACAATGTCAAAAGCGATGAGAACACTTCAAAGCCAAATAAACAAGGATAGATGAATTTACTCAATCGATTGGAAATAATCAGAGCCAACAGGGTAGCCCGCAAGGAGAACATACTATAAGTAGAACTAGGACCAAAAAGAGATTTACAGATGTACAGTGTTGGGACTAACGCATTACAATGGAATACATTCCTGGAACACAATTACTTTTCTCGGGAACGTGTACTGTATTAAGTTTATAATTAAGATTTGTAACTCAACTGTCGTTACAACACGGTGTGTTACTCTGCTACATATTAAAAGCAACATCCAATGATTGCTAACTGTTCCTCCCCCGGATTAAAACCTCAATTTCCTGGCAATGACAAATAAGGGTGGGCGTGTTTATATAATTACCTAAAACTGAATACAGTAATGATAGCACTGTCTTAAGCAGAAGAGATATTCTCCTCAATGTATATACTCGCATCTAAGCCGTATTAACAACTGTAGAGTAAAATACTGAAATCAGCGTGTCAGTTTATAAGCGTGTTTTGATTGTGTCAAACCAGAGGCAAATGGTAGGCAGCACCTGGGAAGGGGGCATGGCTTGTACAGGAACAACCAAATCAATTGGGGCAAACATGAGCACAGAAATCACTGTATGTACCAGCTATTTTGCTATTTCTCCCACTTAGAAATAATGGAGAAGTCTGAAATTTTCATCGTAGGTGCATGTCCACTGTGAGAGAGATGAACTAAAAAGAAAATCCAGAAATCACAATGCAAAACTTTTTAACGATTTATTTGTGAGATATAGCTGCAAATAAGTAATTGAAAACCTTGGAAAATGAATTTTAATATTTGGTAAAGTGGCCTTCGTTTGCTATTACGGAGATCAAACGTTTTCTGTGGTCTTTCAACAGGTTTGCTCACACTGCAGGAGGGATCTTGGCCGACTCTTCCACACAGATTTTCTCTACATCAGTCAGTTTTCAGGGCTGTCGCTGAGAAACACGGAGTTTGAGCTCCCTCGAAAGATTTTTGATTGGGTTCAGGTCTGGAGACTGGCTGGCCACTCCTTGGTTTTACTGGCTGCGTGCTTTGGGTCGTTGTCGTGGAAGACCCAGCCATGACCCATCTTCAATGCTCCGACTACACAGTCCCAGTCATCCTCTCTTTAATGCAGTGCACTTGCCCTGTCCAAAATGCAACGAAACACCCCAAAACCATGTTACTAGCACCCCATGCTTCACAGTAGGGGTGGTGTTCTTCAGATTGTAATCTTCATTCTTCTTCCTCCAAACACGCTGAGTGGAACTATGACCAAAAAGTTTGGTCTTATCTGACCACAAAACTTTCTTCCATGACACCTGTGTATCATCCAAATGGTCATAGGCAAACTTAAGACGGGCCTTGACATGTGCTGGTTTAAGCAAGGGAACCTTTCGTGTCATGCATGATTTCAAATTATGACGTCTTAGTATATTAACTACAGTAACAGGTCATTGACCGACTCCTGTCGTGTAGTTCCGGGCTGATTTCTCACCTTTCTTAAAATTATTGAGACCCCACGAGCTGATAGCTTGCGTGGGGCTCCATTTCAATTGAGATTGACTGTCATTTTTAGCTCCTTCCATTTTCTAATGATTGCTCCAACAGTTGACCTTTTTTCACCAAGCTGCTTGGCAATTGCTCCGTAGCCCTTTCCAACCTTGTCAAGGTGTACAATTTTGTTTCTGGTGTCTTTGGACAGCTCTTTAGTTTTTGACATGTTGCAAGTTAAAGTCTTACTGATTGTATGGGGTGGGCAGGTGTCTATGTGCGGCTAACAAACTCAAACAGGTGCATCTGATTCAGGACGATAAATGGAGTGCAGGTGGACTTCTAATGGGCGGACTAACAGGTCTTTCAGGGCTAGAATTCTAGTTGAGACACAGGTGTTCAAATACTTATTTGCAGCTGTTTCACACAAATAATTTGTTTAAAAAAATCATGCATTAGGATTTTTGGATTAGATTTTTTTGTTTATCTCTTTCACAGTAGACATGAACCTATGACGAAATATTCAGACCCTCCATGATTTCTAAGTGGGAGAAATAGCAGGGTGTTCAAATACTTATTTTCTTTATTTCTATATATATATATATCTTTAGACACTGTATATATGTATGTATATATATATATATATATATATATATATATATATATATTTATTTATTTTTATTTTTATTTTTATTTTTTTAATTTACAAAGCAACATTCATGTCAGGTTAATTGGCAGGTCCTCTTTGTGAATGATCAAGTGGTTGATGTCTTGCGACAAGCTGGCAACCAGTTCAGTGTGTTTCCTGCCCACGGCCCAAAGATGGCCTGGATGTTTTTGGTGTTGGATTTTATCAAATAAATTTCCCCCATAAATGCGACCTATACGCCGGTGTGACTCATAAATGGTTTTTCCTTCTTAATTCTGCATTGTTGGGGTCGTGCGACTTATACTGCAGAGAAAAATCAGGTATTTATTAGTCACCTCTACCAGAGGCCTAGGGGTTTGCAATCAAATGGCATGTACACTGGGTTAAAGGATAGAATCATCTTTGAATCAAACATGTATAAAGACTGTAAACGGAAAAAATATTTAAAAATATAAATGTTTAAATGATCATACATGTATGTTTGCTTTTGATTTACCATAAATAAATATTTTTGTTTATAATGAATGTTGAATTTTTAACCAGTAGGAGTTGCTTTATGATACACCATGTCCCTTTAACAAATCATTAAACGGAACTTATATGAACAGGCTTACTTGTCCACTCAAACAACCACAACTTGTATCGCACATCAAGAACACAAACAAACCATTTTGGCTCGTCTGATTGTAATTTACTCCCATATTGTGAAATGTAGGCTCCCTGGTCACCGTTTTATTGCACCAAGGAAAAGCGATAAGAAGACACATTAACATTGATCATCACATGTGAACCCTCGGAGGTGCAACCAGATGCAGTTAAAGGAGAAATAACCAATCACAACTTGTGCTTTACTGAAAACCTTAACATGATTTGCAGCTAAGTTAGAGCCAAGTGTGCATGAGTGTTATCCAATTTTCAGTCTTCTTCAGGATTGAAGTGATGTTCCAAATCATTTTATGGGCACAACTAATGCAGTTTCAATTGATCACAGATTTGAAGAAAGACTATCTTCTCATTCGAGTGCCCGAGGACAGTATCAACTACATGGAAACGCAGTAAACATTTGACCGAATATGAGCACAATGTTTTGGTTTTTTTGTAAATGCTCAAAGGAGATTGTACACATTACAAAAATCCCTTCTCCCTAGTATATAAAGCCCACTTCTCCATAAACCCCGGCGAATCAAATAAAATACTGCACTCCTCTGTATTGACTGAGTGAAATGAAATAATCTATGATGCATGAACAAGCTCTAAATGAAATAATAATGTCCTTTGCGGTGAAAAACGAATTGCCGGTACAGTAATTGAGCAGATTTATTTCCACCCTCTGGAAAATAGGAGGAAAGCAGGGCAGCGCTAGATGGCTGAAAATTGCCCAGCTATTTTATTTAATCTCATATCGGAGGAATTATTGGCTGGTAATCTATTGTTAAACACCATTTAGGGTGATGGATTGAGCCCGTCTAGCGCCCCTCCCCACATAATCAATTCATATCTCATTAGCACGTATTATTTATGATTCTTATAATATCCCTCCGGGAGAAGCCGGCCCTATTTGAGGCCTCAGCTGCTGCTTGAATGGGAAATGTGGCCTACTGTAGCAGATGACTCAGTGTTCAATATATTATTATTATGAATGAAAACTTTATTTGAACATCAAAATAAAAACAGGACAAAAAACAATAACTCAACAACAAATAATGTTGCATAATATGTTCAAAAGGGGTAGTAAGAAGCAAATGCTTATATTCCCTACCCCTTCATCTTCCCCACCAAATACACCAATGATATTACAACAATTGTAATGATATTATTAATTACAGTTATGATATGAGAATAGCAACAATAACACACAGTTAACTAGACGCACTATTCCCAATCTCCCGCACCACTCATACCCCACCCTCCTCATCTCTGTATTCCGCCAGGAATGTTTCTTTGTATCTAAACCTGAACAAGTGAATCGTTGGACACTGTTTGATCTCGTCTTGCAATCCCTTCCAAAGCTTGACTCCACACACAGACACACACACACATACTTGTCATGGTGGTTCTCACCTTTGGGATTATGCATTCACTACAGCCCCTTAAATTATAATTTCCCTCTTTCTGAATGAATAATTTATGGATGTTTTCTGGCACTATGTTTTTGTTGACCCTAAATAGCAGTTGTGCAGTGAATTTTTTTACTAAATCATCTAATTTTAATCATTTGGACTGCAGGGATAAAATATTAGTATGATCTCGATATCCTACCCTGTGTATGCTTCTAATTGCACGTTTTTGGAGGATAAAAAAGGGCTGTAGTGAACTTTTTTAATTATTGGTCTAGACTTCTGCACAATATGTTAATTATGGCAGAATGAGAGAACAATATAATAAATACAATGCATTATAGTTTAAAATGAATTTGGCTATATTAATTATTGAAATGCTTTTAGATATTTTAGTTATTAAGGTATTGCATTTTTTTCTGGCCATTTTTGTAAATTAGAGAGGTGACTGAATATCTATTATGGCCCACAAAGAAAACAGACATATCAAGTCAAGTCATGTTTATTTGTATAGCCGTCAATCACAAGAAGTCTCAAAGGGCTGTACAGACTACCTTCACACTATCTCCTGATCTGAAACCTACAGCAAACAGTACACAGACTTTTTGAATGGCTGGAAAAGGTAGCACTGATTTGTGTATGTTATAAATTGGACAAGTCTGGGTCACCAGTGACCTCCAGGAAAGGCTGGATGGCAACCCAGGAAGATTGGTGACACTGGTAAGACAGATGACCTTTCTGAAAGACTGGTACGGATGTGTGAGGCTTGCAACCCTATCCACAGCACTTGCGAGAGGGCACCAACCATTGCTAGAGAACAGAACAATGAGCAACACACCCAGGGTCTCCCGAGAGGGGGGTAGGATGAGAGACTCAGGAAGACAGATTAAACAGTAACTGGAATATCACAAACATAGACGACGAGACGGCTTACCCAAACCACACTACCTGGGATCTGTTAGAAGTGAAGTGCCACTGTGGGAAATACTGAAAAACACAAGGGGCCTCATGATACATCTAACCAGGGCCATCCGTAGGAAGGGGAAAAACTGATGCAGCGCATGGTGGAAACAGGAGACATCTCCGCATCTGCCTCACCCCTTGACCACAGAGTCCCCTCTCACACAACCCTCTGGAATATGAGGGAGAAGTTTAGCTAGGGACCAGGAGAAGATGGGACGTGAGTGGCCATCACTACCAGCCCGCCAACTCGAGGGCGTTGTGGTTCAGGGTCGAAACGCCTAGTGACAGTTGGACACCACTTGATGACATCTACTCCTTTTTGAGTGACTGGAAAAGGTAGCACTAATTTGTGTATGTAATAACAAACAACATAAAATGTAGGTAATAACAGAATGTCCGGTTGACAGCTTCGTCTTCCAAAATATTGACTGATACAGCAGGTTCTAGATGATGGCGGTCATCAGGTCTAAGTTGTGGTATGTTGGCTCAGAAAGCATGCCTTGTGCAACTACTAGAGTACAAGAGTATGAGGTCAACATCATTCATACTTTGAATTAAATATAAGTGTGTTTTAAGTCTAGATTTAAATGCCTCCTCTGAGGTTACAGAATGAATCTCAGAGGGCAGAGCATTCCACAGCATCAGGGCCCAAATGGAGAACACTCTCAAACCTGCGTATTTCTTTTTGGCACTTGGGATTACGGGACTAGTTGACCAGCGTTTTCAAAGCGCAGGCTCCGAGCAGGAAATTTAACATTATTATGATTATTTTACCCCATCATCAGTTGAACAAACATAAATGGAGATAATTGTACATAGTAGTAATACATTATCAGAGACTGATATCAGGAGGTTGGTGCGAGCTCCAGTATGTAATAGCATACAAAGTTTAATAGAAAATAACATGCATCAGACACCTACAAATTGTTCATTAATTTTACTTCAACAGAACTGATTATTTTCGCCAACACACATTTTTCATCTGATGCAGACTTGAATGAACAAGACCTTTAAAAAAAGAATTGGCCAAGTTTATGGCACTTGTTTAATGTCTGGTTAGGGTAAAAGATGAAATCACAGTTTCACAACGGATATTGAGATGTTACCCTGTATAAAAAAAAACGTGGTATCTTTCCATCACAAATCCATATAATTCACACTTATTAACATTTCCCAATAGCATTCATAAGAAACTCTTGGACATACTGTATGTCCCGATACATTATAAATGAAGTTATTTGGTGCATCTGAAAATACTTGCAGGTGTATGTTAATTGCAGGTTTATATTTGACTTCAATGCATTTCTGCACCCTCTCAAAAAAGTGTCATTTTGGGAAGTATTTTTCTTTCTTTCGTTCCATTTTTTTCTTTTTTTTTTGGTTCGTTTTCTTTCTTTCTTTCTTTCTGTCCTTTATCCTTCCATTTTTACATTTTTCTATTCTTTTTCTTTACATTTACATTATCACCCTTTCCTTCCTTCTTTCTATCATTTTTAGTATGTAATTTTGTCTTTCTCTACTTCTTTCCTCTCTTCTTCTCGCCTTTTTATTGCTTCTCTACTTCTTTTCTTCCTTCATTCATTCCTTCCTTCTTTCCTTCATTCCTTCCTCCCTTCCTTTCTTCTTCTTACTTCCTTCCTTCTTTCGTTACTTCCTTCCTTCCTTGCTTCCTTTCTATCTTCTTACTTTTCTTCCTTTTTTTTGTACTTGTTTCCTTCCTTCTTTCTTTACTTTTTCCATCCTTCCTTGCTTCTTTTCTAACTTTCTACCTTAATTTCTTTATTTCTTATTTTATTATTCCTTCTTTCTTTACCTTTTCTTTCGTTCCTTCTTTCTTTTCTATCTTTCTTCCTTAATTTCTTTATTTCTTCTTTTATTCTTCCTTCTTTCCTTCTTACCATATTTCTTTTTTCCTTTCATTACATCCTTCCTTCCTCCATTTATTTTCTTACTACATTGTTTCTTCCTCTTTCTTTCTTTTTTTCTTTCGTTCTTTCTATTAAATGTGCTGATCTGAAAAGCATGATTGCCCAGAATGTTTGGGTGGTCACGTACGATATTGACAATAATATGCAACACAAGTTGACAGAAGAGAAAATGCACATTAAAATAGACGTTTACACAAGTGTTAAAGTGTTAACGCACTAAAATGTCCGTGAGTGCTGTATTGCCGTGTCATTTTAAGAACTCGCAGGAAAAAAAGGCTCAATGGATTTTTCTTCTTCTTGCACACTTGAGAGGTCTTGGGACTGAAATCTATGATCAATATCCTGGACAGGAGCATACCGAGTCGCATGAGCTTTTCCTCTGTTCACTGAGCCAGCACTGAAAAGGAAAAGTGTCATATTGTGATCTTTATCCAGTAATCGTCCTGACACAAAGTCAAGTGATATATATATGTCTGCTAGATTGCTGTGAGGCGCCACGGTTGGGCGCTACCTAACGTGTGTACTCCAGCTAACGTTTCATCTGCTTGCTTAGGCTACAACCGGTAAACGAGAAAACCCGAAGATGGAGAAATAATGAGAAGGGCAAATTATAGACGGGTTGAGTTCAATCGTACCAAGGGAGTGCAGAAATGAATGGATACTGACAATACGTCTTACGATTCTGAGTAGATTTCCAAATACTTTTCATTGCATTATTGTTACGATCAGTGTTGGGAATAACCCCATGATGCATAACGTCTTTACGTAACGGCAAAAAAATTTCAGTAACGGGTGAAGGACTTTATACATTTGACTATAAAGGATTTTATACGATCGAATACAAATTACATTTAATGCAGAAAATATTCACTGGCTGGGCTGTGGTGCGATGTCAGGGCACCCTAGTAGAAAATGTTGTTTACAGGAACGGCAGGAACGGGACGTAAGGCTAATAAAATAATCAGCAGATCCAGACGCAGAAAGGCCCTGATGACCTAGACACGCTCGGTGTTGTTTTGGTTATTCCAGACATTGCGACGCTCTTCAACGAGATTGTAAATCCCATCGGGGGCTTCCCTGGCACGCCCATTGGAGGAGTCGGCACGCCATTATGCGGGGAGAAGATGACCAATAAGAGAGATCTGGCTTCCCAGAGACTCCAACTTCACTAATTCGGCCGTTTTCGATGGAGTACACTTAGTTAAATTGTTAATTAAATTAAATCTGCCCCGTGTGAAAATGTCGGTTTAGTAGTCTATCTTTTCCATCAAGAAACGAGCGCGCATAAATTGTTGGGTGAATGTAGGTGGTGTTTGGTTAATGGAGTCGGATAACTAATTCGAACAATTTGGTAAACAGTACATTTTAAAATTTAATTCCCAACACGGGTCAAAAGTGGTGCATTACTTTGGCCAACAGCGGCATGCCCTCGCAAATCTGACGCCGGTTTTCCCCTCTCCTCAGAATTATTTACGTCTCCTCTTTTTGGATCATGTCAGCATTTAAAATAGCGGCTACCATATAGTTAGCTCTCCATGTTTAACCAATCAAACATACCAATGTGACCACATACAACTTCAGCGGGGGAAATGTTGTTCATGGATGAAACGGATCGATAAGGTCGCATACTGACTATGAAAACACAGAAGAGGAAGAACACTCCTGGCCTCACATCAGAAGCATGTTCCCCTTAAAAAGGTTGCCAAACACCAGGTAAAATATGCTATGTCTCTTAAGTTCGAGTTCATGGGCTAGCTTGTTGTTCTGCTTGCAGAGGCTGTCAAGTATTGTGGCTTTAAATGTGCTGCTTGGTGCTACATGTGCTTAATTTATTTGATTTCTACTATTTCTATTTCATTTATTTATTGAAGGATTTGAATTTACTTTGATTATTTCAATCTACTTTTAACATAATTGTATTTTTTCTTAATTGGATGGACCTAAATAATTTGATGATCTGATATATTTTTTTTTAAAAGAATCAATAAATACGACGTTGCCACAGTTACTCAGTACTTAAGTATTTTTTTCACCAAGTACTTTTTTTACTTTAACTCAAGTAAGTATTTGGATGACTACTTTTACTTTTACTTGAGTAATATTATCCTGAAGTAACAGTACTTTTACTTGCATAAAATTTTGGCTACTCTACCCACCTCTGGCCCATAATCACTTGGTGGCAGCCATCCCTCTCCAGGCCACCAGTATATCCATCCATCCATTATCTGCACCACTTATCCTCAGTAGGGTTGCTGGGGTGCTGGAGCCCATCCCAGCCATCTTCAGGCAGTGGGCAGGGGGTACCCTGAACTGGTTGCCAGACAGTCGCAGGGCACACAGGACAACTCACTCGCAAATTTACACCTAGGGAGAACTTGGGCCGACCAAGTAACCTGAAATGTATGTTTTTAAATTTGTGGAATTAAACCCGAGTGCTCGGAGGAAACTCACACAGACACGGGGAGAGCATACAAACTCCACACAGAAAAGACTGTAAGCTGGATTCGAACCCATGACCTGTGCCGCTGGAAACAATTTCAACTAAGTCAAGTCAAGTCATGTATATTCGTAAAGCCCTTAATCGCAAAGAGTCTCAAAGGGCTGCACAGACCACAAATTATTACAAACAACACTATTATTACACCATCTAAAACCTACATGAGGACAAGGAAAAAAGAGGCAACTTGTTAAATAAACTGCTGTATGATAAAGGCTATCAAATTCATTTATGAGTAAACATTGGTAAAAATTGTGCTAAAAGATTAAACTATAAAAAAAAAGCGAATGGAGTAATTGGCAAAAAAAGTGACCTAGCAGGCAGCAAGCTGGTGCACTTGAAGTTTAAGTCCCATACCACACACATATCTAATGGTGCTGCATTTTCATGGAAACAATAAATAAAACAAAATTAAACTTGCTGGGACTGACAAAACTGTTACCTTACAGACCGACTGTCACGCGAGCAGACCCTGTTTTGGCTGTAAATCGCTAAATAATCCTTTATATGGAACCTCATTAAACCATTTAGGTTCACTAGTGAGAGACTTTTTAATAAAAACTCACAGAACAAATTTAACCCAAAACAAATGTTTTGCCTAGATGCTCGAGAGCAATTTGATTGGGTGAGTGGTAAGAATGGGCTGAACTATGCACAGGACAGGACACGCGCACTCTTTCACCTTGGTCCAGTGCCGTCTGCACTCAAGGTTAGTACGTTGGTAACCTTGTTTGCAGTATTTTGTGACATTTTTGCAAAATAACTGCGTGCACCTTGTTTTGAAACCATTATTTGGGACAAAGATGACAGACAAAATGAGCATCAACACTCTTAAGTAACTGCGGGAGGGAGTCAAATTTTAAGTGGTATATTTATATTGATATTGGACACAGGCTCTGGCACTATTATTGTTTCATAGATTTCATGAAACCATCAATGTCACACAGTGAAATAAAATGTAGGCTTTCAGGGCTTGCAAAGCCTTCTCTGCTGGCCTAAAAATATCTGAATCATGCGATGTAATTATATTTTGCCCATGAATATTTGTTAAATAATTCCAAGTTCTGTTAGTTCTGTTCCAAGTTCAGTGTTCTGTTAGCTTCCTTGCATTGCTCTCCCCCTGGTTGTGCTGCTTCCAGATGTGTGCTTTCATTTGTAAGCATTTAACCACATTTCAGCCATTACTTATTGCCCGGGTCAAAAATCCTTCAGATTAAGATTTACAGGCCTTGAAGCATAACTTCAGTGTTTGATAAATCTGTTGGTTTAGCCAATCAGATGTAGAGTTGATGACATTAAGGCCTTCTTGCAGTCATAAAGAAACGTACCTAAGTCTAATATCTTTAATTCTATTATATTATAATAGAATGTATTTTGTTCACATTACAGTAAACTTTTAACTCAATTAAACTTTTAACAGTTTTATACCAAGCAATATGAATGTAAAGCATCTCAGAATATCTTTAAATATCTAATAAAAAGTATAAAATGCAAAAAAATATATATATATCTTCCTCTTTTTTCTTTCGAAGGCATACATGAATGGTCATATCTGCGGTGTTGTCTCTGAGAAGGCAATACAGAGGACAAAAAGAGTCAAACAAAAATGAGTCAAAGCAGGAAAATGACTCAATTGAATGATAAATACAGATTTTCGGGGATTCTGTGTAGTTTCAATCTCAAAAGTGTTAAAAGTGGATTGTAAATAGTTAAAAATGTCTTTATTTAGTATTTCAGAGCACTGAAGAGTCATTGATTTGCATTTTTACAGGGCTTCTGTATTGTTTGATTTTAAAGTTCCTTGGTATTAAAAAGTTAAAAGTTTAAATGAGTTATAAGTTCACTATGGAGTGAAAAAATAAATATAAAATCATTAAAAAAAAGACATTAACAAAATGAATTGTTAATTTGTTTGTGTATAGTGTTACGTTATTATTTGTAATATATTGAATGAACCAATAAAACAATCAGAAAAGACGTTTGAGAGCCAGCTCTTTAATGAGAGCTGGAATTCCCACTACTGATTGTTGTGTGGATGGAAAGAAGGAGGGAATCTTTTAATATGCACACATTTACTATGCATCATCAGAGTATTATTTCTCTTAATGTTTTTATCCTTTTGCAAATATTTACCTTTTTATTTTATTTTGTTTTCACTGAATGGAGAATCCCTCCAATTTCATTATACTAGTGTCTAAAGATAATAAAAAGCAATTAGTCTATTCAACAATACCAAATTATATATAAAGCTTTCAAACATCAAGTGAAAAGCATGAAAAAGCGGTTTGCCGTTATAGTGTGTCTCATAAATTATTTTCTATATTTAATAGAAGGTCACACTGTACTGTTGGAGGGTTTAGGCCTGTAGCTGTGCCACGAGCATTTAATTATACAAAGCTGACATCTCCTGGACAGAGGCGGTACATGCTGAACACAAAGGCGCACTTATCAATTCAAGAGAAAATATTTAATAAAAATGCACAACATAAGGTAAATCTGATCGCTGATTTATTTATTGATTTCAAATGAGATCTGAATAAGCTATAGGGTATGAGCCACAGCACAATGCAGTTTTTTTTACACTCTAACGCACTTTGATGTACATATAGCCGTCTCGGAATAAATGTACATAGTCTTTTCCTTTTTGTATATACAGATTTATTTTATATTTTCATTGTGCTCAGTTTTTTAAACTTCTTTATCAACCTCGTACACCAGGGTTGCAAATAAAATTCAAATGGAATTTTTATGTTAATGAAAACAAAGACAATCTTGAATCTTGAAATATGATGCAGCACGGTAAATTTTGTAAAGTGTATTTAAATATGTATGAAGAATAAAGCGCTACTCAGTAGCAAAAAAAAGTAGCTCTCAGGTTAAAAAAGGTTGGGAACCCTTCCTTCCAGTGTAAGATAGAGTATTGAATTGCGTATTAATTAAAAGTAAAAAATGAATAAAGAACCAGTTCAGGGTGTCCCCTGCCCACTGCCCGAGGATAGCTGGGATGGGCTCAAGCACCCATGCGACCCTACTGAGGATAAACGATGCAGATAATGGATGGATGGATGGATGGATGGATACTCAGGTTTTTTTTCTAAAACAAAATGGCCGCCAAAAACAAAGCAACTTCTTGTATTAATATTCCCTTCAATGCTCAATAAGCTGCATGTTAATGTAATCCATAATACATTTTTTTAGGGACTCAACATGCACAGAAATGACACAAAAAAGGGAAAATATTGCAAAAACTTCACCCACTGAATCCAAACAATAAACAATGCAGTATGGGTGGTAAAATTGATTTCTTCTGTTGCATTTATTACCCACAAACTCTAACTAAATCGCAAAAAAGGGCCAAATCGACTTTTTTTCTGATTAGCTTTTACAGGTCAATATTGGAAAAACTGCTTTGAACAAAATTAAGCAGTACTATTTCTACATTAGCAGTATGTCATGATTACTGATTTGGGGCACGTGCGGCTGCCCCGTTGGCGCCAACAGCCACAGGACCTGATTGGCTGTTGGTCTCTTTTTAAACTCCCGTCTTCCGAAAAGAACTCGTCAGACCGTCTGCGAACCTATGCTCTCAGCTAGACAAGCCTTTGTACTCTCTGACACTATCCTGTCCTGTTTCCTGCCTGATACCTCTTGCTGACCTCCTTTCTGGACCTGTTTCGGCTTTTGCTCCTCCTTCCCGGCCATCGACCTGTTTTTCTCGCTCCTAACGACTACCCTCGCTCGACACGGAAGTGCCAGTCCCACGTTCCTGCTATCTGCTACCCGTGACCGACGATCATCGGATCGTGGATGCAAGCACTGTAAAACGAACGCTATTGGGTCCCGTCTCCGTTCCTGGTCCGTGACACAGTAACCTTGACCTGATTTTTGAAGAATTGTTGTGGGAACTGGGCCTGTTTTGTATTATTATCACCCTCACTGTTAAGAAGTTTAACTGACCCTAGAATATTTTTTTCTTAGCATTACTCTGTGGAGGAAAAGGACCGTGACCCACGTTTGCGTCCCGACCCACCAGTTGAGAAACACTGCTTTAAGAAATTGATATTGGCTCCCATGTTCACAGAAAAAAAAAAGATTCACAGAGCTTCCTTGATTGAGTTTGAAGACGGAATCCTCATTTCCACAAGACACCTGTCTCTTATCTCCTTCTTATCTGTCAGGATCGAAGCATGCAGACGCTTGAATTACCTGCCTATACAATGTCATCTATTTGTCCCCCAAGATAGCGTAACCCAACCTTGAAATCAGAGCCACTGAAACTGAATAAATGAAACCCTAATCAAAAATGCTGCCTTCCGTCAAAGGGGAAGCGTGAGCCGTCCTGATTTGATTTTCTTTCCAAACCACATGATGCATTCAGACAATTAAAATTTCAGCAAGTCTTTCTCGCTGATAGCCTGTGAGCGAGCGCCATTGGGCCGAGACGGGGTTTTAGATTTCTTGCGGTTCCGCTGACGCTCTGAGGGCAGGTTGGCTGGAGTTAAGGCTGGGATTTGGGTTGGAGCAAGGGTTAGGGTTTGGTCGGAGTGCCTTGGGTTTCAGCCCTTAACTACGTATTTGAAATATTATCACCGGTTGCCCAACTGGTAAGACTCTTACATCCCCAGCCACGCCAGTACAAACTTACAGTTATGGAAGTAATGTTTTGGTTGAAGCTAAAGTTAGGTTTTTTTCGTAGGGGTAGGGTTTGGGCTGAAGTTTGGGTTTTGGTTTATGCTAGGGTTAGTTAGGGTTTTGGTTGGAGTTAGGGTTAGGGTTAGGGATCTAGAGTTTCAGACCTAAATTAAGTGTATGAACTTTTATCACCGGGAGCTCAACCTTACACACATTGGATTATGGATTACTCCCCACCATGTCAGTAAAAACGTACACTTACGCAGCTAATGATTTGGTTGGAGCTAGCATTAGAGTTTGATAGGAGCTAGGGATAGGGTTTTGGCTGGAGTTTTTAGCCTTAAAATATTGCTCACAGAGAAAATCCTTGTTGTTGGTTGAGATCAGGGTGATATCCTTCCTCTTCTTTTGAATCTAGGACATGTTGTAGTCTCTGTGAAGGCAATTTTTGAGGAAAGAGGAACTCTGCCCTTGATGTATATCTAGGCAGGGGGAGCTCTGGTTTGTTTTCTCTTACTGTTCCCACGATGATCAGTTTTCTTTTCAGAAACTCTTGGCCAAAAGCATAGGAAGTGAAAATAATTATCACAGGTGATGTCCACAGTCAAGAGTAGAAAAAATATGCAAATTCCTACCTCAATCTTGATGTGAAGCTCTATGATGAATCAGATCCTTGTTGAATTCCTTGTCTGGCTAGCTTGCCACTCAGATAACTGAAATTTACAATCATCCAAGAAATCAGGGTTTTTTCCTGGGAAGGGAAAAATACTAGCCAAAACTGGTGTAGTTCAGGGTTTTCGTCCATTGTGAATCACACCGTCACCAGGTGGAGTCAAAAAAAAAAAGAGAGAGAGATTTGGTTTTCCAAGCAATGTCTTGAGAACAATTGTTATCAAATATATCGGATTCTGTCAGTCGTCTACATTGGTGTGCACCAGAAGAGATGACCAAAGATATGCTATTGGTTCTTGCTATGATGTCAATGATTTTTTTTTCTTTTTTTAAACTTCATTGAAACAGGGAATGACAAATAACCGTTCGCTAATCAAAATAATCTATTTATTTGATGCTTTAGTTATATGATCAAATATTTACTACAATGTGTTTGTTTCCCATTGTGTTTAAGGATTTTATCCAAGCGCAGAGTTATCCCATTATATATTCGGGCGGCAGTATATCCGGTGGTAAAGCACTCAAGAGGTTGCAGGTTAGATTCCTGGGTCCTCTGTGTTATATGTCGAAGTGTCCTTGGGTAAGACACTAAATCCCCAATTCCCAGATAAGCAGGTAGCTGCCTTGCATGGCTGACAGTGCTATCAGAGTGTGAGTGTGTGGGAGTGTGTGTGAATGGGTAAGTGTGAAGCACATTGTATAGCACTTTGGGAGGTCTTCAGTGATTTGAAAAGCACTATAGAAATGCTGACCATTTACATGTACATCTATTTTGAACTCGCTTCATACGGTGGTTACAACATGCTTAAAGAGTTTTGTGTAAATTTACTTTTGGACGTTTTTATGATGTGGATTGGGTGTGTATGGATGAAATAGAACAAAGCAACTGTGATTAAGTTCAAGCCATCAAGTATAATCCGCTACACAGCAACGCCGCGAAGAGGCAACTGCTTTCTTCGCCAATGGACAACAAGATAGGGATGTGCAGCAGTCCGTAGCACACTTCTCACCCACAGGGGTCCTTTCAGAATTCGAGTGACAACAATGATGAGGTCATCAAAATAGGCCTCGGCATGATGTGCTTGAAAGCAAAGCTCGACTGTGGGAAAATTGGCGATTTTAGTGAGCAGTGAAGCCTGACAATTCCACTACAGGCGCTGAATAATTCCCAGCGCACAGAGAAAGGACGTGAATCGGAAAAAGTAAACGTATGGCTCAACCATAAATAATGAAAAACTAATGACATTCTATACCTCGTGGCTTACTTTGCAGAGCTATTTTTGCTTTTTATTACACTTGATTGGTTTTGTTTTTGATTAAGTTTTCAAATTGAAAAAAAAGGATTCTTAAAAAAAGTCAAGAAGATGTAGCAACTTAGTTTATTTAAAGCAGTGTTCTCCAGATTTTCTAGTAAAATTGTTTTTTTAGAGATTGACAGACTCCATTCAACCTTATTTCCAATTATTAACATGGGAATGACACAGCAACAACATAGAAATAACAGGATAATTTGTCATTTTAAAAATCAATACCATCACAAAAACAAATAAGTATTGCTTTTCAATAGAGACTGGTGATGTTTTTATTTGTGTTTTACACATTTTGATTTTTTTTTTCTAAAAGGGCTATGTGTTGTTTCGGTCTGAATCGGTTAAAAGTTGTATCGTAAATTCTGAAAAGTCTCTGTACTGTATCATGTATCTTAATCTCTGAAGAGTAAGTAACTTAAATGTAAATGTTATTTTTTTGCATTTTTGCATTTTTTTAGGGATATTGTGTTAGTGTTTAAATTTGTGGAGCGTATAAAAAACTAATTGTTTTGAATTTTCTCTTTAATTGTACATTTGTTAATAGTTTGATCAATATTTTCTGTGTTTTACAGGTATCATTCACTTTAAAGGTGGGGTGCCTAGTTTTGTTTGTCCTTAAAAAGTTGAAGGTTAGATATTTATTTTCTATTAGGTATGTGGTAATAAGCCCAACTGCGTTCAAAAGCCCTTATGCTTTTTTTTCCCAATGTGCCTATTTGCTTTTGTCTTACTTCCTCGGGCCTGTTCGAGGTGGAACAAACCCCAAAAAGATGAAAATAGAAGAGTTTATATGAGCGAATCTTAGAAATGCACGCAGATTATGTGTTACTCTGCCGCCATCTCCAGGCTTAAAGTTGTGATTGCAGCCTTAATTCTCTAAATGCCGCAGTGTGTATCATATAGCGACTTCTGGTGGTAAAAAAAAAGTTTGCTCATTTGAAAAACAACTTTGATTGAAATAACATGCAAACATAAGTTATATTAACTTAACTTGATTTTTTTAAAACACTTGTGAGTCGTAAACTAAGTCTGTAATGATTTTACATAACACGAGGCTCACCTAGAGGGAGCTTCTATGATTGTCCGTCATCTTAAAGTTACGGGTACCCCAAAAAGACAAAAAGTTTGTAAAAAGCTGGACAATAAAATTGAGAAGAAAACCAGTACTTTTTGGTCACTTTGAGTCTCCGTAGGTTGTATTCTTTCTTGTGCTTTGTAGCATATGATTTTGGTTGTACAACACACTACAGCATCTCGTCAAATTATACACACTGTTCCTTTAAAGAGAAAAAAAAAAAAAATATATATATATATATATATATATATATATATATATATATATATATATATATATATATATATATATATATATATATATATATATAGTATATATATATATCTGCGATTGGCTGGCAACCAGTTCAGGCGACCCTACTGAGAATAAACGGTGAAGCTAATGAGATGAGATGTGATATATATATACAGATATATATATATATATATATATATATATACAGTATATATATAAATATACCACTAATTTTTTTCAAATCATCGGGATTGGTCACTTTGTGGTGCATTCGCTCCACCAGGACTAGTGGTGATAAAATACACATTTTGTCATTGTTTAAAACGTGGTTACAGGCAAGACAAGGAAGAATAAACAAGAGTGAAGTGCAGTATACAAGATTCCTTTGTAAGTTAAACATTACTGGTTATTTCTAACGATTCCAATGGTTTTAAAGTGAGTGAAATTAAAAGCAATACTTAAATAAAATTAAAATTTGTTGCATATCTTATAGGGACACTGTCGAACATTTGTCCGAAAGAGGTCACTGTATTGTGTCGTGCAAGCAAAAACAAGTGCTAAAAAACACATGGAAGAATACAAACCATGGTAAGTCAAAGTGACAAAACTGCATCATTTTCTTTTAATTTCTTAATGCCTAGCCTTTTAAAATGTTTCTTGTTTTTTGGGTGTAGGCCTCTCAGCAATCACAACCAGTCACTGGGTGTCTGTCCCCTGCCCACTGCCTGAAGGTAGCTGGGACCCTTTGTGACCCTTGTAAGGATTAGCAGCACAGAAAATGGATGGCTGAATGGATAGATCAGGGTTGAGAAAACTAAGGCAGCAGGTTTTCAATTCTGCTTGCCAAACGAAAAGTGTAAAACTGTTAGGATAATAATATATGGTTGGTTGGATCCGTTAACCACTCTCTGGGCCAACATATGTTTTCCCCCGAGATCGTAGACCTTTCACGTGTTAGACATATGAGCTAACCACTGCATTCATATGTAGAATGGTAAAATAAAGTAGCAATAATAAAATAGATTTGTTTTGGTTTATATTTTATTTTAACTTTTATTGTTTGTTAATGCAACATCCCTTGGAGCCTGATCATCCTAGAAGAGGGATTACTCCATGTGCAGTCCCTTCTCAAGGTTTCTTCATTTTACTCATGTAGGTTTTAGATCAGATCGTGTAATAATATTCCATAGTTTAGTCTGTGGTCCGTGCAGCCCTTTGATACTCCTTGTGATTAAGGTCTATACAAATAAACTTGACTTTACTTGGTGCCACCCTTGTCCCCACTGTCCATTTTTGATGGGATAATTGGATGGGTCTACATTATATTTTTCTTTTTCTTGTGTATTACTGATGTATCGGATCTGAGACTATCAGAAGATACAAAAAAAAAAACAATTATCATTTATTTTCTTCCTGGCACGGTCACTGTTGTAATTATTTTGTAACCCAAAGCAGTCCACGACTGATTTCCGTTCAGAGTTAGAACAAAGTACAATATCAACAGCAGTCGTTTTTATCCAGTCACAGAACAGTGTACAGTACTTCATTTTAGTTACAATGCTGCCACCCTGTGGAAACTTGTAGTAATTGAAATTGTTTGAGCTAGCTAGCTAGCTAGATAGATAGATAGATAGATAGATAGATAGATAGATAGATAGATAGATAGATAGATAGATAGATAGATAGATAGATAGATAGATAGATAGATAGATAGATAGATAGATAGATAGATAGATAGATAGATAGATAGATAGATAGATAGATAGATAGATAGATAGATAGATAGATAGATAGATAGATAGATAGATAGATAGATAGATAGATAGATAGATAGATAGATAGATAGATAGATAGATAGATAGATAGATAGATAGATAGATAGATACTTTATTCATCTCCATAGGGAAATTCACACTTGCAGCAGTATCCTTGTGTTAAAAAATAAAATAATAAATCAAAGAATACAAAAATACCCAATATAATATGTTGATAAAGAGCATTTAAATAGTGTTACAGAAAATACACACTGTAATAAAAATAGGGTAATATGCAAATGTGGGGGTGGGGTTTAATGTGGGCTTTTACTCCCCCGGGTGGAGTTAAAGAGCCGAAATGATCTCTTCAGTCTCTCCGTGGAACGGGACTGTGACAGCAGTCGGTCACTGAAGCTGCTCTTCTGTTTGGAGATGATGCTGTGTAGTGGATGTGATGAATTGTCTATGATTGACCGCAGATTGTTCAGTGCCCGTCGCTCAGCTCCAGTTATCAGGCTGTCCAGCTCTGTGCCCACAACAGAGCCCGGCTTCCTCACCAGTTTATTTGCGGCGCTCCCGTGCTGCTGACCACAGTGTCAGATGTACAGCCCCCCTGTCTCACATACTGGGGTCTGCCTGTCAGGTAGTCCATAATCCATTCTACAAGGCGTGAGCTAACTCCCATCTCTGTCAGTTTACACTAAGTATCAGAAGCTGAATGGTGTTGAAGCTAAAGGAAAAGTCCAAAAAAGTTATCCTTACAGCACCCCTGCCACTGTCCAGGTGAGAGGGGGTTCGGTGTAGCATGTAGACAGTAGCATTCTTCACTCCCACCTTCTCCTTGTAGGCAAACTGCAGAGGGTCGATGGCGTGCCGGACCTGTGGCCTCAGGTGGTGTAGCAGCAACCGCTCCATGGTCTTCATCCCATGTGATGTTAGGACGACCGGCCTGAAATCGTTGAGTTCCTCAGGTCATGGTATCTTTGGGACTGGGATGATGCAGGGTGTTTTCCACAGCTGGGGGACCCTCCCCTGTTCCAGGCTCAGGTTGAAGATGCGCTGTACAGGGTCTCCCAGCTCCAACGCACTGGCCTTCAGCTCTCCCCACACCTGGCTGCAGTGATCTTGAGTGGGGGGGATGTCCTCCTCCATGCTGGTGTCCAGAGTGGGAGGGACAGTACTCTGGGCTGAGAACGGGTGGGGGTGGTCAAACCTGTTAAAAAAGTTGTTCAACTGGTTAACCCTCCCCACATCTGCTTCTACGGCCTCACCCTGCTTAGTGCTGCAGCCGGTGATGGTCTTCATTCCTTGCCACACCGCCTTTATGAGGTGATCTGAATGATCTGCATTTATATAGCGCTTTTCAAGTCAATGACTTCCCAAAGCGCTTTACAGTGTGCTTCACATTTCCCAATAGCGGCCTTGTATTGCAGCCATGTAAGACGCTAACCTGCTTATTAGGGGTATTAGGGGTTCAGTGTCTTACCCAAGGACACTTTGACATGTAACACGGACAAGCCGGGATTCGAACTGGGACCCCTTGATCCCAAGACGAGCGCTCTTCCTCCTGAGCTACTGCCACCCCTTTATGCTGTTGTTCTGCAGCTTTTTCTGCAGCACTATTTCAAACATGTAATACTTTCATAACAGACTTTCAGACAAGCACATTATTAATAAGGCCGTTGTTTCGTTGTGTTGCACAGAGATTCCAATGCATCACATATTCAAACTGCCAAAAGAGGAAGTGCCAAATTGTCACCATCGGTTATCGCGGTTAATGGGGACCATAACCATCCGCGAAAAGTGAAAATCTGCGAAGTAGCGACGCCCCTTCAAAAATGCTTAATTTTTTTTTAATTTTTTTTTATTATTTATTTATTTTTTTGGGACCTGCGAAGCTCTGAACCCGCGAACGTGGAACCACGAAGTAGCGACGCCCCTTCAAAAATGCTTTAAAAAAAAAAAAACTTTTTTATTTTATTTTTTTTTTATTTTAAATTTTATTATTATTATTTTTTTAGACCTGCGAAGCTCTGAACCCGCGAACGTGGAACCACGAAGTAGCAACGCCCCTTCAAAAATGCTTTAAAAAAATATGTATACATACATATATTTTTTTATTATTTTATTTATTTATTTATTTATTTATTTATTTATTTTCAGACCCGCTAAGCTCTGAACCCGCGAACGTGGAACCGCGAAGTAGCGAGGTCCCACTGTATTCCAAATATCTGCGCTCTCTTGTCGTCACGGCAACACCCGTAACGCGTAAGTTGGTCACATGCTCTGCTCCCTGTCCAATCACGTTCTTCTTGTTGTCAACGTCCGAGATTCAAAGTATGTAATAACGTTTGCGTTGCTAGTCCAGAGTCTGTTCCTCTTTTTAGCCATTTCAAAGTATTTAACATTCAATGTTTTTGAAACACTAAAGTTTATATGTGTCACTTGGGATGGAGGGGAGAGTTATTGGACCAGGACCGTACAGAGCAACAAAGCTGGTGAGTAATGTAAAGAGTGAATCAAGAAAAGAAATGGCGTGTTTGAATAACTTGAGTTGGACGCACTTTTTTACGGTGTGGAAATATAACTACGTTATTACATGTACTTCACATTAATTCATAAACATTGTTTTATGCGTAGTAGCAACGAAGGTCCTCTGTGTTATTGTTTTGCTACTCGATATTAGAAGAAGTTGGAATGCTCTGTTTTCTAAAATTTTGTCGAAGTAAAATGGACTTCCACAAAGTTACCGTTTTCCCATTATTCAAGGTCCAGGGTCTATTATTCAATTATAAGATGGGGATGTGCTTCGTAGTGCAATCCACAACGATTGCTAAAAAGCACAAGGACAAATACAACGTTGTATGTTAGCAATTTTCCTTTTTTTCCTGCTCGTTCGTGAGAATTTTGGTGTTTTGGGCACCCGCAGCAGCGATCTTAAACTACAGGAATTGAAGTATATGTACGTATATAATGGTTCATGTATTTTTTTTCATTTATAATCCATTTTTTGTTTGAAATAAGTATTTTTTTACCACTTGCGGGTGCTAAATAATACACTGGCACTTTTATTTAAACAAACGCGTTGCATCACACTGGTAGCAAGTTGCATTAATAGGGACGTTTCTCAATCCTTTTCGTTCTTGATGCAGAAGTATTTGCTTAAAGAAATAATCAAATGCTAGGTTTCAAAGTCAAGTGCATCATCGTGGCATTTATCAAAACGAGTTCCAAATTTGTGTAAAATCCGCCTTTGGAATGCAGACATGGGCCAGCACGTCTCAGTTTGCCAAATAACTATGCACTGAATAACAATCATGGTTGTAAGCACAGCTAATCTTTTTTCACAAGTAATGTTATTCCTTTTTTATTTTTTTTACTGACTAGAAACTCATTATTAACTATGTTTGATTTTCTTTCCTTCTTTTTTTGGGTCCTGTCAAAAAAAGTCTCAGAGGGCTCCAAGTACCACGATTACAACATCCCCTGATCAGAAACTTACTTGAGGCAGGAAAAATTAAAATGAACAACCACAAAAAAATCTCAGTATGAGAAAAATTAAGAAACCTTAAAAGGGGTCGCACATGGGGTAATCTGCCTTCCAGGACGACCAGACTGCAATGGAGGTTGCATGGGGATCAACAATACAATGCACAGTCAACGTTAAGTTGACTGAAATCATGAAAAAGTCCATCTGACAGCGAAGACAAGACAAGCTTCCTACCTTAAAATCTTGACTGATGCATCAGGTTCGAGATGATGATATACAGTAGGTCCAAGCGCTTTTATGATTGCTTGTAAGACATGCGCCTTGAAACATCCAGGCTCGTTCTTATCCCTCAAGGAGAAATACAGTATGAGGTCAACTCAAGAATACAAGTGCGCCTTAAGTTTAGGTTTAACAACTTCCACTAAGGTTGCCTACCGTATCTTAGAGGAAAGATCATTCCACAGCCCTGGGGCCTGGATGGAGAACGCTCTTGAGCCTGCAGATTTCTCCTTGGCTCTTGGAACCACTTGTAGACCAGCATTTTCTGTTCAAAGGCTCTAAGCTGGAACATCGGGCACATGTAAATCAGAAAGACAAGAGGGGGGAAGTCCATTCAAATGTATTTTGTATGTTCTCATCTCAACCTTAAAAATCACATCTTAAAATGACAGGGGGCCTAGTGCAGGTCAACTAAAATTGCGGTACTATGAACAACCTTTTTTTGTCCTAGTCATAAGTATTGTTGCAGGGTTTTGCACGAGCTGCAAACTTTTGATTCTCGACATCAGGAGACCAGAGACCAATACACTTGTTTCACCTGGTATACCCATTAATATTTTATGAATGACTTGTAGAATACTTTGTGCACAGAGATTGTTGCCTAGACATGCTATTCAAACACATTTAAGTAAAGTTAGAATTAAGCATTTCCATGTGTTAATTTTTTTTGCAGTGGAATGAAACTATTCACCTCTTCCGTGGGGGCATGCCACTGAGAAGACACTGGATGCACTTCCGCTACTATGACTGCACTTTCACAGGATCCGAGGCGGTGGATTACCTAAATCAGCTTCTCCGCCACAACTGTAACTTTGGGCCGGAGGTGACTCGCTACCAGACTTTACAGCTGCTTAGGAAATTTCTCAAGGCCCACGTTATCGAGGACATAAAGGGCCGCTATGGAATGGAGGACTTTGACGATGACGGTCATTTGTACAGGTGGATGTTGTTTCTGTTGTCCTTTCTTTTTGGGTTTCATGTTTATTCAAGGGCTTTAACTAACAACTATTATAATAGTTGACTATTCACCAACTATTGAAACAATTAGTTAAATGATTGGATATTTACTCATTTATTCTCAAATTTAGCAATAAGCTGATTTAATTTTGTGGCAAATGATAACAGACACAAGAAAAATGTACAATGAAAACAAATCTTATATGGAACAGTCTCTGGATTCGTACAAAAAATAAAATAAAAACGTATTATCTAAAACCAATTAGGCACTGTGCTCAGTCAGGAGGGACATAAATCCATAATTAAACTTGTGTCTTTTTAGGGACAGGTAGATGCATAATAATTAAAATCATGTAAACATTTTTTATCCATGTGAACCAAAAAGAGGCATATTGGCATCAGTAAAACAGTAAATAAAAAAAATACGATGTCCGTTTTGTGAAGTACATTCAGTGTTGAACCGCAAAGTCTAACCAAAGTACTTACCATTTCACAACAGTTTGAAAATGGTTTTAACAGCTGATGTGTGTTCTTCAGATTGCATGCATTCAATTTCAAATGCGTTTGTTAGTCACAGTTTGGGATGACTCGAGTTCTCTTACGGTCAAATAAACGCTGAATATACAATACATGTCATCAAAACCATATTGTTTTGAATGTTACTTGAAACTTACAGAGGCGAGTCAGACTCTTTTTTTTTTTTTTTTTTTTGTTCAAATGTCTGAGTTGCTGTTTAAATGATTGTGCTTCACCTATCTACCTCCATAATACAAAAGGTCTGCCCTACAAACTTTGCAAGTACTGTAGTCTTTCAATCATCTGTATCCAGGCAAAAAAATTGGTATGCGTAGTTGATGTTGACACTTCTATTTCTGTATGCCCATGTTACTGCTCGAGAAAGAGACGCTATTGCGCATGCGAGACTCTCAGCAAAGATTATATTTATGTACTGACACCTCTTTTAGTGTGAAAAATGTGTGTAGCAACAGTAGTTGACATTTAAATGAACTAATGACTATTTCTATTATTGATTATTGTCAACAACGTTGACGAATTGTCCACTATATTTATTTCTGTTAGTGAGGATGACACTGGTAACAGGAGAGATACTGTCTGATAGCAATTTGTTGAATTCGGTCTTGTCTCTTTTCCTTTTAGATTCCCTACTTTGTCTCCCCTCAAGTCGTTCCCAACAAGATCTGTGTCTAAAAACAACACTGATCTGCCACGACTCATCCGCTGGGATGACTATGAAGAATTACAAGGGGAGAACACTGCACCTTTAAAGTCTACTGGAATGGTGAGACAGACATCATTTAGCACATAAGTGGGCACATGCAGCCCACCAGGCTTTTTAATCTGGCCCACCAAACGAAAAGTGTAAAAATACAATGATAATATATAGAAAAGAAAACCTTATAGTCCCTCCTGGGCCGGCCCCTCTCCAAAATCTTCTACCTTATTTGACCCGTGACTCAAAATAATTTGCCCACCGCCGATTTAAGATCTTATGTTTGTGTTTTCATACATATTTGTCCCTTTTTTATCAGACCTCAGATTTTTGGACCAAAAGGCACAGCGTGGCGATTGGTGATGTGCATGAATGCAAACTCATTCGCAGAAAAGAGATCTCTCCCATGCAAGTGGACAGCATCTGGAAAACAATGACAGTTGCACAGTACGTATGACTCCATGTAATGTATCGTCACCTTTAATTGTGTGTTTATTAACAGGCGATATGGCTTTTAGTTTACAGCGAGTGCTGGGTTTAACAACGTTGGATGGTGTTTTAAATCCAGTACATGTGAAGGGCAAATACATAGTTCACAACATTTTTCACGTCAATAAGTCAGGGATCGTTGTGTTGGAGAAGAATGAGGGTAATGCCATGTCCAAAGAAGATATTTTCTCCTGATTAAAAATCAGACTTAATAATCATTCATGTTTTTTTTTTTTTTTCAGACGATATTCCCCATTGGGTGACATCGGCAATGAAATGCTTGGCCAACTGTGAGTACAATATTTGATTAGGAAGTTACCTGTTAAAAACACAATACAGTATTATATCCAATTCTCTTTTTGTCAGAGTCGAAACACTTTTGTGGCTTATTTACTCCCACTTTTTCAGCTTGCAAACTACTTGTCAAAATGATCTACCCTCAGCCAAAAATGCAAAACAACAATTTATCTTCAAATGTAAAGAAGAATCTTTGCATTATCTTCGATTATACCAAAAATGGACTAAAATGAATTATTATTTAAAGGGCAGTCTTGCATTTGAAAAACGATCTTGCAATGTCCCCTTCACACAGGAGTGCTTCACACGCTACTATTACAATATTCAGTGGTTTGGGGTTTACGTCCAGCTACTGCAGCCTCTCCGTGTGGAGTTTGCATGTCCTCACTGTGTCTGCGTGGTTTTCCTACGGGCACTCCGGTTTCCTCCCTCATTCCCAAAACATGCATGTCAGGTTGATTGGCCAGTTCAAATTGTCCCTAGGTGTGATTTAGCAATTGAGTTCTCTTTCTCTGTGATCCCTCCGACTGGCTGACAACCAGTTCGGGGTGTCCACTGCCCGGGGACAGCTGGGATGGCCTCTAGCACCCCCGCCACTCGACTGAGGATAAGTGGTGCAGATAATGGATGGACATTCCTGGACATTTGTGATTGCTGTGAGATATGACCAGCTCGGTAGCCTAGATGGTAGGGCGCCTCATTGCCTCCCTGCTTGGCGCTTGGCATTAAGGGTTGAAATTGGGGGGTTTGGTCACCTAATGACTCCCAACAGTTGGGTCTAAAATGGCGGTGCCCTGTTTGGCTGCGGCTGCATCGGCTTGCCACATTTTAAGTATACGGGTCAGGTGTATCGACATTTCGTTCTTTGTGCATGGTTACAAAGAATGACAATAAAAGTAAATTTTATTCTAAATAAATCCTTATTTTACAGTCAACACACATGTTTTGTTCCTTTTTATGTTTAATAGAGAGGGAGGACTGTTCAGATATTTGAGATGTTACTAAGTAAAAAATATTGACAGAATCCATTCTTTTAAACGGTATCCAACATGTTTATGTAGTTTTAAAACATAATATTGTTGTCGCCCTTGAAACATAGTTAAAAGGTTCGAAATCTTTTCAGAAAATGCTTGGTAGTCAAAGAGCTAATTATCAAAATTTTTAAATTTACTTAAATATTCACATGTTTCATATTGTTGAATTTGTAAGGCATGTTGATAAACTCCGTTATACATTTTACAATCTATATATGCCCTTTCAAATGTGTATATATAAGGAATTTAGGACATGATATAAGTCAAATAATGTTTTTTTTTTGTATAGCCCTTAATCACAAGGAGTGTCAAAGGGCTGCACAGACTATTGCAAACTAATTTTGTGAGACAATCTGATCTAAACATGACATGACTTGACAAATCTGAAGGTTTCCATTTTGTTACGGTCTTGAGCAACATTGTGCTTCATGCCAACTTGCTACAAATGACCACTAGATGGCGACGTACCTCAACAAACGCACAGCCATACACTTGCTTGTTATTTACTATTGAGATATACCAATAGATTGCAATTCAAGATAATGAGCACCCCTTATTCATAAGGTATAATATCTGATGAGGTGTACAATTTCAATATACATTGTTCTATGAATAATTAAATGTTTAAGTTGTATCAGTGTACTCGTTGCATTGCAAGTCTCCATTTTGTCTTACTGAAACTGTTTGTCTGACAACTGTTTCATTATCCTTCAATATTTCGAAGCATCATGCAAAAAACTTAATTTAACTTTTTTTATTTAATATGCTGCTGTTTTTATTTTAATTATCCAGTTGTTAATGGGAGTACATAAAGCCACTCCAGGGGAAGCAGGAGATTGTTATAATAATAAACAAATGTGAACATGGGCATTCGTATAAAATTATTTTAAAGTAATAATAATCTTTTAAGATAAGTATTATCAAAAATAATGATAATACGATAATAACAAAATAAATCATTTATTTTGTTGTCCATTTAATGCAATTCCACTAGCCCTAAGTCTGCCAATACCAGAACTGTTTAATCCAATCTGTGATTTGCCACTGTTAGGTTTACTCTGTTTTTTTATAATGGACACCTGCAAAGTAGATCGCATAGGACGCCAGTTTGTGATTTTGACTATTATTCCTCACTGTTTTGTCTTTATATTGTCCATTTACAATACATCATTTTCACTATTGGCCAGTAATGTTTTTTTTTTATTCCACACCCTTAAGGGTGCAATTGCTTATTGTAACCAGTGCTGGTTATGGGTTCCTGAATGAAAAAATATGTTTTACTGAGGGTAAATCACTTAAAAAAACATTTGAAGGTCCACTGTTTGAAGTAATTGTACTGCAGGACCTGTATGCGGTCCCATACTTTTCATGTGTGCAATGATGTAAAAGATTTTGTACCTTCTTTATAAGGGCCGAACGGGAATGACAGCAAACACCCAGTGTATCCAGGATTCGAGCGAGATGTCCTGAAAACAGTTGCCGACTATTATCAACGACTCAAAGAACCTTTGCTGACTTTCCATCTTTATGAAGTTTTTGTCAATATACTCAGTAAGTTATTTTTTTGTCTTTGTGGTAGGCCTGAAACCAATGACTATTTTGTTAGTTGAGGAGTCACCGCCTTGAGACGATTAGTTGAATAAATGGATAATTGTTAATTTTTGCTTCTTTAATTTAGCATGAAGTTGATATTATTATGTGTAAAATAATAATAAACAAAAGAAAACTGGGTACAATAAATCTTCTATTGGACATACTGCGGATTCGTACGAAAATGAAAACGAAAATTAGGCTCTGTGGTTTGTCACCGCTTGAGACAGATACGCTATTGTGCATGAGTGACTCTCAGCAGAGAATGTATTCATGTAGAGGTGCTTTTTGGAAAAACGTCTTTGACGACAATAGTTGACAATGATATTCGTTGAGTTTTGGTCAACAACGTCGACTGATCGTTGCAGCCCTTTTATTTGTTTAATTGGAAGTTGTACTTGTTTTTTGTTTTTATCGTGTACCTCATTGAGTGAATACTTCAAGTACCTTGAATTTTGAATCTGCTTTCATGATTCAATACTTGACATCTGCAGGTCTGCTACAAAGGCAAGATTTGGCCACCGAGGCGCTTCAAGTCAGCACCCTTTTGCTGCCACCATCCAACCGAAGACATCTTCAGCTTTTGCTGAGACTCATGGCAAGAGTGTCTGGCAACTCCCAACTGCCATTACTAAATGACACCATTGCTACCCGCACACTGGTATGGACTCCCAACAAAAAATTCCTTCATATGTATGAATATTTACTAAGAAGACCGCACCAAATTTAAAGCAAAATAGTTAAAGCTGAACCTAAAAAAACTAATGACTACTGGAATCACAACACCTAACTGTAGGGAGGCTATGTAGATTAAGCCACACACTACTAGATTCAGAGCTACAGTTTCCAAAAGTTATTCACATTCAATTGTTTTGTGACATACACCCTGCTAAATGTTTTTTCCTTCTCACCAGTGCTAAGCTTAAGGGTCAAATATGTAAAATTGCCACTTTAATAAAATGTTTTTGTTCTTTTTTGGTCTATTTTACTATTTACTTTAACATCTATTAGTAAAGTTTTCTGACCTATAATCTGCACCTAAAAAACGAAAAAACCCAAATTTGCCATAAATTAGAAAGATATAATTAGGTGCACATTTATAGACCACAAATACTGTAAAAACAATTGTAAATGCCTAATAAAACGAAATGCTTCTACATACAATAACCATTAATGGATGAATCAATTATCTTTGTGAAACCAGCACCCCCCAACCCTACTGAGGATGAGCGGTGCAGATGATAGATGATGATAGATGGATGGATTATGTACAGTATACCCATACATCATAGTCCTGAAATAGTAACGTAAACTAATTTACTTACTAAAGCACTTTTTACATACGTAGTTATGTTGGGTGCTTTCTTTAGATATCAGTTTGCATTAGTGTTCCACATAAGCATTAAATTAGGGGCCTCAAACTCAATTTACTTGAGACCCACCAACGCCAAAATCTGGATGACGTTGGGCTGGATTGTAACGGCTCCCAGACTACATTGGGTACCACACAACAATATAAGTGAAACAATAGCTTATGTCTTACCCATTGCGTTTTTGTGAAACATTGAAATTGCATTGAAATGAGGCCGCCTTAACCACTGTTTTAGTCACCATTCACTGCTCTGCTTTATTCGCATTTATCAATGACAAAAAATTCGCCATCAATAAACAACATCCGAGCAAATGTAACAACAATCAAAACAAATGTTCTACCTTCTTAAGTTCTGCATATGTTCATGTAGTGCCTTTAACCCCCTAAGGGTGTGCGTGGGTGTGTGAGGACATTATAAATGCATGTTGTGCCAATGTTCTTTAAGTGTGCAAGACATTCTCGTTTCCAATTCTATGAAATAACCTAAATAACATTATTCTTCAAGTCTAAAAAGCTTCTACTTTACAGCTCTGGGGAAATAACGTCTCTCAGTCTATTAGTGGTGGCCAAGGGGGCTGGGATCTGTGGCGATGGCCCTTGCTCTCCTCTTGACTCTGCTCGCATACATGGATTCCAAGTCAGGGAGGGGGCAACGCACATATGCCCCCCTGCAGTCCTTACCACCCGCCAGTTGTTTCCTCTCCTGTGCCTCTGCCGTAATACATGTTTTTTCTCCAAACAAACTAACAAGGAGCGAAGGAGCTACTGCGAAATAGCATTTAAAGTTGCTGAGTAATGCACCACGTTGCAACGACAGTTGAGTTAATACATTTTATCAATAACGCGTAACAGCACTCCCTACCCAAAAAAATATCGCTAAAGGCTGGATAGAAAAATAGAAGAAAAATGGTGCTCATGGTCACTCTGAGTCACTGTAATTTTAATTCCTACTTGTGATTTTTAATTCTCGTTATCGGTTGCGCGACAGAATACTACAACATCTAGTAGTCAAATATAGTGTCGCTTTAACGTTCTTATCAAGGCGGGAGCCTCAAATTATAATCATGAGGGCCCCAAATGGACCTAGGCCCATGGGTTTGAGACCTGTGGTCTCATTTAATTTTCAGCAAACACCTTCTGACGAAATATGACAAACCTGTCAGAACCATCATATTAAGTGTCCTATGCTCGCTCTACCTCCAGATGGTGCAAACGTTCTCTCAGTGCGTTTTGGGCTCATCAGATGAGATGGATTTGGATGAGCTACTCGCCTCCAAACTTGTGACTTTCATGATGGAGCGCCATAACAGCATCTTTCATGTGCCCGAAAAGCTGCGTCACCAAGTCGAGGAGCACCTTTCCCACTTTCGAAGAGTTCAGGTCTGTGTTGCCTCGGATCGTGTGCCTCACAAGAAGCATCACATAATAGGATTGCTCTTATGTGTTGCACATAATCTCCTGAGTTATACAGGACTCACTGGAGCATCCAGCCTGTTTTCAAAAGCTTTGAATGAGTGATTGTTATCCACTGGCATGTCTTGATTCTCCATCAGAAGCAAAATACCTGCTAAAAACAAATACATAGAGCTGGTTAAGATAATAATGTAGTTGTATAATAAATTAAGAAAAATAATAATCTTATAGAGTGTCAATTAATTTTGCCTATTTTACTTACCGTATAATCCAGACTATGAGTCACAGTTTTGTTTTTGTTTTCATAGTTTGGCCGGGGTTACTTGTACTCCGGTGAGACTTATCTGTGCAACATTGACACATTATAACCAGATATGATTTCACATCCTATTTTCACTCTTAACCGCAGGAAGGCACTCTTGGCCTGTGTTGACTGTTTAACCTACCAGAATGCACTTTGCAAATCAGTGTTTCTGGTACCGTGAGTATAGTGTCATATGATATCAGCTCCAATGCTTTTTTGTATGTCATCTGTACCGCTCTTGGTCAAGATGGTAACGTTTTGGCGCCCTCACCACCACAGCTCAGGGTCAAATCCCGTTGCAATCTGAGGTAGTGATGATTTTTGATTCCTCAAACATTGCACAGTTCCCTAAGTATACTGTAAAACTGTTTGTATTGAAACACACAATAGAAATACTGTATGCATTCTCCACTGTAATTTGTTGGATATCAGGCACACTTTAAAATTTCTGGCTAATTTTTAAGTGCGCCTTTGAGTCCGGAAAATCCGATCCATAAAATAAACGAAATCATGTGCCAACAAAACCGGATTGGGATTTTCTCTCTTTCAGCGTGCTCATTTCATGACTTCTCCCTTTCTTTTTTGTTTTCACACTCCAGATTAAATATGCAGGTTCAGATACAGACTCCAGTATATCTCCAGCATTTTCTAAACAGATCACCAGGATGGAGTCAGAGGAACCAAGGGCAATCGGTACTCAGACTCCTCTGCAGGAACTGCTGGAAGGTTTGCTCTCTGACAAAGAACTTCCTGCAAAGGACAAGAAGAAAAGACTAAAACAGGTATGCCTTCATGAGAACAAAATTTGCAATCTTGCTAGCATATAGGCTGAATTTAGAACAATAAAACGCAATACTGAAATCAGGGGTATGCTTATATGCGTATAAAATAGAAGGAATACTATGGGGTATAAGACAGGCAGTCAACCAAGTCAGGCTGTCATTTTAGCTCATTTGAGCTCAATCTTTGTAAATCAGCTATTTTGCCGACTTGCTTTACTTTTCCCCCATATCTCAGCCTAAATCTTTTGGTCCTCATCCCATCTTTTTCCTGTTCAGTCCAGGGTTCCCACAGATCCTTGAAAAGTTCTAAAAAGCATTTAATTTATTGTCGTAAAAAAATAAGGCTTTAAGTGGCATTAAAATGTATTTAGTCCCATTTTCGAAGTCTTATAAATGTGAGACACATTAATAAGACTTATATATGTTTGAACAAAAAAAAAGTTAGTAAATAAAGTCATTTTTCATGCACCATGATAAAAATGCCTCATGAATGTAGCAGAAGAGTTGTTTGGAATTAATAGTAAACATCCTTTTTATTTCCTGTTTTCCATGTCTAAAACTTTGGAGAGTACTGTGATTTTCAGATGAAAACTTTTCAACTGCACAGAAATTTGTATTTAAAAAAAACATTTGTTTAACATTGCCTTTATTTCATAAGTAATTTCAATGGTCATTTTTTGTCTACATGGTCTTAGATGTAATTTCAATAGGCGTTAAAAAGTCTTCAAAAGTCTTGAATTAATTTACCTAAACTGTTGGAACCATGTCAGTCAATCTGCGCCATTCCAATTGTGTTTGAGGAATCACATTTCATTTTAATATGATTTACTGCGTTTTATTGCCTTTTTTGCCGCTAATAATGGGTTCAAAGAATGTTAGTGATAAAAGGAAGTACAAGTAGAAAACAGTGACAACAACCATTGAGTCAAAGAAGGAGATTATTGCAAGTTAACAATTTGGTTCACGAGTGTCAGCCGAAGTAATTAGTTTAAAATGGGTTTGTTTTTATCTTTATTACCGGTATATCAGTCTTTATTACTTACCCATTTAAATAATTATGGTTGTTAAGGTGCACGTTTTATTAACATTTCGGGGATTCTTGATTCAATTATTTGTCAAATATTCTTACCAGGTTTGCAAGGAGCTTGTCACACTTCTTCTCATTTCAAAGACTAAATTACACCTTTCTGCTGAATGCTCAATTTCTCGAGATAATTGTGGTTTTATTGATCTACACATTGTTTTGCCTTCTACTTGTAACATTATACCCCAATGTTCACTGCCAAAAGTAATCACGTCAACAGAGTAATGCGCACACATGTGGAAAACCTCATGATTTGTAAGATTTCGTAAACAACGGACAAAGAAACTACGTTAAAATTCTAGTTTTTACTTACTTTCTTCAAAGGAAGCCAAAGACTGCTTTTTTTCTGTGAAAAATTCTGTGGATGTATCTTCAAATACCCAGGCTTAGATAGAGCTCAAATGTTTGTTTTGCATAATCAATCACAACGAGTAACCCGGCTGCTTGAAATCCTTAAAAACTGCTCGAATTTCAATGTATTATTTTCAAGGCCGGTAGAAGTGCTTCAAAATGCTTAAAATTGACCAAGGAATAAACTATGAAAAATAAAATAAGTGCATACAAGTGATGGTGAAATGATGGTGCCTCCTCATTATCGAATGTTTATGTGAAGCATCACTGCTCCTTGCTAGTCGCTTCCAAAACCAAATTATATTATAATGTGTTAATAATTACACGTATAAGTCTCACTGGGGTATAAGTCGCACCCCCGGCCAAACTGAAAAAAAACAGCGATTTATAGTCCGAAAAATACTGTACTGTGTGTTTATTTGTTACAAAAAATACTTGGGCCTGTAAAAATGTAAATTATAATCGTGTTCAGTCGGTCGATTGGTTCCCTTAACCACTAGGGTTGTATGGGTACCATTTCCTGTGGTGTGTCTTGGTCAAGTACAGCCTGGTGGCGTCCATCCCTCTCCAGGCCAACATATGTTTCCACCCGGTAATACTGTATTTTATTCCCTTTCAAGTAACTGCTTCGGAAGGCGTTGTTAAGCCAACGTCAGTATAGACACAGGATATCAGCCAGTGAGAAATCTCACCATGCAGAGATGCATGCTTTTACTTTGGAGTTGTTCACATCACAGTTTTATAACATGGGTGTTTCATGCGTCTTGGAACGCAATAAAGTCCTTGATAATTCTCATTTGTTGTTGTTGTGATCCTTTCTGTTTCAGTTCCAAAAGTCTTATCCCGAAATCTACCGAAACCGGTTCCCTTTAGAGGAACGGAAAGCCTCTGTTGTTTCGGAGAAAACCCCTCGCCTCAAACCCCACCTTATGTTTTTCAAGCTCAAAAAACCTTCAAATCCTTTTCAAAGGAGCTGGAGTTTTAGGACATGACGAGCCACTACCGATTTTAAGTCTGGGTTTTCCAAGCTTGGAGTATACAGCATGGTATGTGCCACTCTTGACACCCTGGAATACTCCAACAATATATTTAATTTCACAAACCTTCAGAGAAAGGTTGCCCTAAAGATCGGAAAGAAAGGGACACGCACAGAAAATACTTTGTTGCCTAGTAGGTCGTGTCACATATTTATCTTGTGAGCCAGTCAGATCAACAAATAGGAAGAAGCTGCTGCATAATGTTATATGCAATCTGTGGTGCTAAATAAATTAGCAGTTTATTGCCGCTAATACTTGAAAAAATACGTCCGTATGAACTTAAATTCAATTAGGATAATTTAAAACTCATTTGGTGTAGAAGGGTATACCTACCCCTAGCCTTATGCAAAAAAATCTACATTAAATCCCTAACCGTACATAAATTGCTAATAAGGTTGTTTTTACTAAATATGTATATGTCTACTGTTGATTAGAACTAAAAGAACCACTATTGTTTGTTATACACAAATTCAAATTGTTGAGCACTGGACTTGGATATAATTATATGCAAGGGAAATGTATGCATTTCAAAATTATTATGTTAATGGGTCTAAACATGTCAAAATCAAAGGGTAAAACGATTGCTGCATTCAATAAGTGAACGTTGTATATACTGTTGTTATAACTTGGCTGGTAAATCATTTCATTTGTAAAAATCATGGTGCGCAAACTATTTTCATACCATCTTTTTTAAATCAGCGTTGTCTAGAGTGTGAGTTTAGCTTATTTGTGAAATTGGTACATACAAATAATGGCGGTTTTTCTTTTTATAAATTAATCAGCATTTTTTCTGCTATGAAGAATATTCCAATAGATCTTATTTCACAAGGATTCTGTATTATTTTTATGTAACTTTTTTATCTGCTGTATTGTATCTCCTGTTAGTTTCAAAGGAATCCCAAGAGTAGTTTTATTCTTTGATAACTTATATTATAATAATATTAATAATAATATTAATATTATTCTTGTTGGATACACTAAACATTTTTGTAATAGTGATTACTGGAACGACTGTTACACTTGAATTTGACTCTGCTGGAAATGGAAACATATGATGTTTTTTTTTGTCAATTTAGATTTATTTTGAAAACCTTAAATGTATTATTGTTTTCTGTCTTCTGTTATGCAAGAATTTAGATTGGGGCATTATTTTCCAATATTGGACAGTAGCATGATAACGATCTAATTTCTTTAGAGATATAATAAATTGAGCTGCAAAATAAAACAAATATTTGTCCTTGTGAACTTGTATACTGTATAATTGTACTGACTGTATGCAGGTGGATTATAACAGGAATTAGTAGAGTTACTTTACCCAGATCCACAACCAAACCAATCCGTCAAAATCCAGCAAATGTGTTATTTTTGAAGTATAAACTTGGATTATAAATACAGTGGAAACATCTTTGCTTGCAAATATGAGCAGTTTATCTAGGGAATTGTTGTTTGTGAGTTTAAAATTGTGAGTTTACATCTTTGAAAGCTCCATACCTCTTAACCAGTGGTGTCAAACTTGTTGAAACTCAGGGGCCAAAAAACAGAGTACTAAATAAGTGGCATAAAAGTTTGCCCATCCTAAAGGGAGATTGCCTTAAACATATTGTCCATGGCTTATATGTTATGTAAAAATAACATTGAGATGGATGTTTCTTCATATGTTCTCTGGTTTATAAATGTAGTTTCCTTTAATCATTGAGGTAAAGCAGTAAAGCAGCAACCACCAATAACAACAACACAAACTCTTCGGAATTGCAATCTGGCACTATAATACACAGTGGTTGCCCTCGTTAATTTAAATGTAAGTGTCGCTATTGCCAGACTATGTAAATCTGTGCCAGATACACAGATTTACCTAGTGTAGTCTTATAGATTAAACAATCTACTTCTACACTCGTGTGTTAAGTCTTTCGGTTAAATATGAAGATGTATGGTATATTGTTGAAAGACTTTTCTTTTCTCCATTCTCTTACACTCAGTGAAGAAGTGGAGAGACTGTTTAACCTATCAAAATGCACTATGCAAGTCTGTTTCTGGCAGTGAGTAAATATTGTGTGATAATCAGATTTATATGTATAGTATATTACCTTTATCACCGGTGGTCTAGAGGTAAGTAATGTGTTGGCGCTCTGAATCCCACTACTCAGATTCAATTCCCATTGCATAAAATATTTAGCAATTTTTGAACAGTGATGTATCGTAGTACCTCGTATAGTATTGCATACCTATAATTACTGTGTGCATGACCAATCTTATCCGCAGTATGCAGCGGTATATAGGGCACACCATGTTGCAAGATGCAATTTAAAATTTCTGGTCAAATTGGTGTTTTTAGGTACGCCTTATAGTCCGGAAAATAGAGACGTTAGTTTTTATGGCTTTTTAAGCCTGCGGCTTAATATCTGGTGCAGCTTGTTAAAAGACTAAATTGAGTTTTGTTCATAAATTTGAGCATGCAACTAGAGCGATCGTTTTAGGATTAAGGGATCCCAGTTCGAATCCTGGCTTGTCCGTGTTACATGCCGAAGTGTCCTTGGGTAAGACACTGAAACCCCAATACCCCCAATAAGCAGGTTGGCGCCTTACATGGCTGCACAGATCACGGCCGCTATTGGGAAATGTGAAGCACAATCTAAAGCGCTTTGGGAAGTCATTGACTTGAAAAGCGCTATATAAATGCAGATCATTTCATTTCATCAAGTGCGCTATGTAGTCTGGAATTTATGGTATGTACTTGATTATTGTTTTTACTATTCTCTCTGCATGATGTAGTTCCTGTTAAAAGTCAGCAGTAATTAAAAAAAATGAAAATTCAACATTTAAATAAAATATAAAATTTGATACGAAACTCATTGTAGTAAATATTTGATCATAGATTTAAATAATCAAATTAAATCTCATTAGCTCATCTCATTAGCTGCACTGCTTATCCTCAGTAGGGTCGCGGGGGTGCTAGAGCCCATCCCAGCAATCATCGGGCAGTGGGAAGGGGACACCCTGAACTGGTTGCCAGCCAATCGCAGGGCACACAGGGACAGACAACTCGCTCGCTCAATTACACCTAGGGACAATTTGGACCGGCCAATTCACCTGAAATGCATGTCTTTGGAATGTGGGAGGAAACCAGAGTGCCCGGAGGAAACCCACGCAAGCACGGGGAGAACATACAAACTCCGCACAGGAAGACCAGTAGCTGGATTTGAACCCACACAGGAGGTTCCCAAGACCTTAGAACTGTGCCGCACACGCGCTAACCACTGCGCTGCCGAGCTGCCCCAAATTAAATCAATTATTTTAATCAGTGAAAAATAATTTGTTATTGCCTTTTTAATAAAGTTTTGTAAAAAAAAAAAAAACATTCAAACATGAACAGATGGCACGTCTTTTGACATTGCTTGGTGCAGGCAGAACACGCATGCACACAGAACCAGCAAATATCAGCAATTGATTCTTGGAAAACCAAATCACTCCTTTTCTCTTTTTTGAATCCACCTGGTGACATTGATATTCACAAAGGACGTAAAACCCGATCAAAACGTCCTTAGGACAATTTTTTCCCCCTCTCATGAAAATTCCTCATTTCTTTGGACAATCTCGGCTATCGGTTACACAGATCGGGAATCCAACTAATATCTGATTCATTATAGAGCTTCACATCAAGGTTGCAGTAATAATGGGATAACTCCTTTACTTGACTGTGAACTGCTGAATTTTTGGAATCAACATTTGTTCATAGCAATACCCATAGATTTAGAATTCCCTGAATTGCAGAACATCAAAATTGTGTTTCCTTTGCTTTTCCGATGAACCATTTATTTGAATTGTCATTCAAATATAAAGTGTACTATTGTAACTTTAAATTCTGATACAAAACCAGATGTCGGTTGATTGTAAAAGCCTTTCAGTGTGCATAAGTGTAACGTTTTGCTCCTAATGATAGGTTGTGAACTGAAATTAGAGTAGATGATCCGTCACTAAACTGAAATAGAAATAAAACGTGAATTTACGGTATGTACTTTAAAACATTTTTGCAGCACGACTATTTCTCAGGCTGGGGTCGGATAACAAATGAATTGTCTTAATTGCCGGAAGAATGCCTACCTTTTATTTCCAATTTGTGCTAAGGCTGAGACGTTCACTTTGATTTGTTTTGATATAGTGTGTCTGCTGAAAAGCTTACTGAACTGCACTGCAGGGAAGGTTCACACCGTTTCCTCATAATAGGCAACAGGGAATAGACTCACAGCTGCAGCTTTTGAAGGGTCAGCAGCGCCCGTTGTGCATTTCACGATTACATCAACCTCCAAGAAAACCCCAAAAAGAAGGTACTTTGTTGTACTGTCGTTCAGACGTAAATCTAAAAACACAATTGCCAATTATTTTTGCCAAGAACGGCGCTTGGTTAGAATCCAAAAGCAAGTGTGACACAGTATGTTCTGCATTGGTTCATGAGTTGAATGTTGTAGAAACAATTACTTTTGCAACATGAGGCTTTTTTCCTGAGGCACTGCCGGTGTGTGCTGGACATTCGAAATGTTTGTTAAAAATTGCATCTATGCTCATGCGAAGAGCACTGTTTTTCAACCAGGTCTTATCTAGTGTGCCACAGGAAAATGCCCAATTGTAGGTTTTCAAATAAAAAAAACATTTTCCAGTGGATTTGATTTCTTCTAACATTTATCCATATCAGCAAGTGGCAGCAAATTACTTTTTAAATTATTTGATTTACAAACGCCACCTTACTGACGAACCAGATTGTTCATAAGTTGCTTCAGTGCTATCTTTTGTATGTTTAAGGCTTGTTTAAGTAACCTGTATTGTTTTGTACTCAAAAATAAAAAAAAATCATAAAATATGCTCTATGAAGATAAATAAAGGTAAGTTTGACTTACTTTTTGGAAGATGAGCTTCAACAGTTAGGCGACTTCCTCCTCCGTGGTAGAAGGTGGCTGAAAAAAAAGGATCCAATCATTTTTCTCAACCGCATCAAGCATTCTTATTCCACTTTCATTTCAAATGAAACGGTTCATACTTTACACCAACCAAATTGAATGGATGCACAAGATATTGAACAATAAAAATGTCAAAGTTTATAGCGCGCTGGAGGTACAGTATATAATGTTTACACACGAACTAGGAAGATGCAGCAGATTTTTTTTTCTTCAGGGTGGATGCTGGGTGACCACTCACAGCGCCAAAACATGCTGGTCGTGTTTAATATTGTAGCGTTCTTCCAAAGATCAGCTGAGTAAAACTAATATTCATCCATACCAGTAGGCAAAACAGGTTGCTATGTTTTCATTTTATATACTAATTGTATGCTCATAAGGTAATACAAGTAAAATATGCAGTATTTCACAATTTATTTTGTTTGATGAAGCCGTTTAAGATCGTGCTGCAAAAGGGACAAATATACATAGAAATAGAGTAAAAACTTTGCTCATAATTTTGATGATTACAATCATTGGTATTTCACAATTAAAAGATAAAATGTAAAAACAAAATTGATCATTTTAAGTAGTATTTTTTAAAGGGTTGAAAATATAGTCAAATTGTGGTAAAAAAATATTTTTTGTCTCACTAGCTGATGATTTTTGCTCATTTTGTGTATTATTTTTGTTATGTTTAAAAAATTGAAAGTAAAAAAACTATAGTAACGTCCAGACTTATATCAAAATTGTAAAACAAATAAACTGTATTAACTCCTGAGTCATGGTAACCCCAATAGTTCAATAAGATGTACTGTTGATAAGTTGAAAGTTCTGTATACACTCAAAATAAGGAGAGAAGACATCAATGGATTTTGGATTTGCAAGGAGAACAGGGAAGAGCCTGAACCTCAAAAAAGACATTCCAACCCTCCCCTGTGCTCTTTCTTTTTATTAAATCCCCTAGTTAACATACTTAGAACTACAGTAAGGGGTGTGGAAATAAAAGTAGAGCAGCATTATTGGCGGATAGTGACAATGATGTAAACAGTTCATAATATTCCAAACAACATTGCACAAAATGACAAACTGGCATCCTATGCAATCTCCTTTGAAGGTGTACTATAATAGAAACTGAATTAAACTATCAACTGTCAATTCAGGCGGCAGGAATATTTAAATACAGAATATTAAACTGGTGCTGTGAATAACTATAAGGTAGACTATCTTGAGTCCAGCGCGTTAGACTGCTCGGCCATCCTGACTTCTGTGAGACCTTATTTAACTGGGAAATTCTCAGAAAGATATCCTGGTTTTGTGAGGAACTAGTTTGCTTGGCTCGCTTTTAATTGTTACTTTATATAATGTCCACATTTTTGGGCCAGAAGTAGTAATAGTGACGAGCCTCTGCGTACGCCCTTGCAAAATCTAGTAAATTACGAGGTGATTTTGTAAATCTCGCGAGACACGAGGGGGATTTGAACGCCCGCCTCAGAGACCAGAACACCCATACCACTTGTAGAAGGTAGACTACCTTGAGTCTGGCGCCTCAGACCACTCGGCCATCCTGACTTCTATGCAGCCTTACCTAATTGGGAACTTCCCAGAAAGATATCCTGGTTTTGTAAGGAACTAGTTGTCTTACCTAGCTTTTAATTGTTACTTTATAAATTGCCCACATTTTTTTGGCCAGAAGTAGTAAGAGAGACGAGCCGCTGCATACGTCTTTGCAAAATCTCTAGTAAATTACGAGGTGATATTGTAAAAACCCCATGTCAGGAGGGGGATTTGAGCCCCCGCCTCCATTGGAGAACAGAACACCCACACCACTTGGAGAAGGTAGACTACCTTGAGTCTGGTGCCTTAGACCGCTCGGCCATCCTGACTTCTGTGACACCTCATTTAATTGGGAAGTTCTCAGAAAGATATCCTTTGTAAGGAACTAGTTGTCTTGTGACGTTATATAATGTCCACATTTTTGGGCCAGAAGTAGTAATAGACACGAGCCTCTGTGTATGGCCTTGCAAAATGTTTAGTAAATCATCTGGTGATTTCATAATAATCCCTTGTCTGGAGGGGGATTTGAACCCCCGCCTCCATTGGAGACCAGAAAACCCGTGCCATTTGGAGAAGGTAGACTACCTTGAGCGTGTCGCCTTAGACCACTGGGCCGTCCTGATATGTCCTCATATATTGGCCAGGAATAGAAATAGACACGAGCCTCTGCGTACGGCCTTGCAAAATCCTTAGTAAATTACAAGATGATTTTGTAAAATCCTCTTGTCAGGAGGGGGATTTGAACCCCCACCTCCATTAGAGACCAGAACACCCATACCACGTGGATATGGAAGACTACCTTGAATCTGGCGCCTTAGACCACTCGGCCATCCTGTCTTGTCCACATTAAATGGCCAGAAGTAGTAATAGACACGAGCCTCTGCGTACAGCCTTGCAAAATCTCTAGTAAATTACGAGGTAATTTTGTAAAAACCGTTGTCAGGAGGGGGATTTGAACCCCCGCCTCCATAAGAGACCAGAACATTCATACCACTTGAATGAGGTAGACTAGCTTGAGTCTGGCGCCTTAGACCACTCAGCCATCCTGACCTGTCCTCACTATTGGCCAGAAGTAGTAATAGACACGAGCCTCTGCGTACGGCCTTGCAAGATCTCTAGTAAATTACGAGGTGATTTTGTAAAAACCCGTTGTCAGGAGGAGGATTTGAACCGCCGCCTCCATTAGAGACCAGAACACCCATACCACGTGGATAAGCTAGACCACTTTGAATCTGGCGACTTAGACCGCTCGGCCATCCTGACTTGTCCACAATTATTGGCCAGAAGTAATAATAGCCACGAGCCTCTGCGTACGACCTTGCAAAATCTTTAGTAAATTACAAGGTGATTTTGTAAAAAATCTGTCAGGAGGGGGATTTTAACCCCCGCCTCCATTAGAGACCGGAACACCCACACCACTTGGATAAAGAATACTACCTTGAGTCTGGCGCCTTAGACCGCTCGGCCATCCTGACTTGTCCACATCTTTTAGCCAGAAGTAGTAATAGACACAAGCCTGTGCGTACACGCTTGCAAAGTCACTTGTAAATTGCGAGGCGATTTTGTAAAAATCCCTTGTCAGGAGGGGGATTTGAACCCCTGCCTCCATTAGAGACCAGAACACCCATACCACGGGGATATGGAAGACTACCTTGAATCTGGCGCCTTAGACCACTCGGCCATCCTGACTTGTCCACATTAAATGGCCAGAAGTAGTAATAGACACGAGCCTCTGCGTACAGCCTTGCAAAATCTCTAGTAAATTACGAGGTGATTTTGTAAAAACCGTTGTCAGGAGGGGGATTTGAACCCCCGCCTCCATAAGAGACCAGAACATCCATACCACTTGGATGAGGTAGACTATCTTAAGTCTGGCGCCTTAGACCGCATGGCCATCCTGCCTTGTCCACGTTTATTGGCCAGAAGTAGTAATAGACACAAGCTTCTGCGTACGTCCTTGAAAAATCTTTAGTAAAATAGAAGGTGATTTTGTAAAAAACCCTTGTCAGGAGGGGGATTTGAACCCCCGTCTCCATTAGAGACCAGAACACCCATACCACATGGATAAGGTAGACTACCTTGAGTCTGGTGCCTTAGACCACTGGGCCATCCTGACTTGTCCACAATTATTGGCCAGAAGTAGTAATAGACACGAGCCTCTGCGTGCGGCCTTGCAAAATCTTTAGTAAATTTCAAGATGATTTTGTAACAAACCTTTGTCAGGATAGGGATTTGAACCCCAGCCTCCATTGGAGACCAGAATAACCATACCACTCGAAGAACGAAGACAACCTTAAGTCTGGCGCCTTAGACCACTCGGCCATCCTGACTTGTCCACATTTATTGGCCAGTAGTAGTAATAGACCTGAGCCTCTGCGTACGCCCTTGCAAAGTGTCTTGTAAAGTACGAGGTGATTTTGTAAAAACCCCTTGTCAAGAGGGGGATTTGAACCCTCGCATCTATTAAAAACCATAACACCCATACCACTTGGAGAAGCTAGACTACCTTAAGTCTGGTGCCTTAGACCACTGGGCCGTTCTGATATGCCATCATGTTTTGGCCAGGAAAAGAAATAGACACGAGCCTCTGCGCACAGCCTTCGAAAATCTCTAGTAAATTACGAGGTGATTTTGTAAAAACCGTTGTCAGGAGGGGGATTTGAACCCCCACCTCCATAAGAGACCAGAACACCCATACCACTTGGATGAGGTTGACTATCTTGAGTCTGGCGCCTTCAACCGCTCGGCCATCCTGACTTTACCACATTCTTTGGCCAGAAGTAGTAATATACACGAGCCTCTGCGTACGGCGTTGCAAAATTTCTAGTAAATTACGAGGTGATTTTGTAATAAATTCTTGTCAGGAGGGGGATTTGAACCCCCGTCTTCATTGGAGACCAGAATACCCATACCGCTTGGAAAACGAAGACAACCTTAAGTCTGGCGCCTTAGACCGCATGGCCATCCTGTCTTGTCCACATTTATTGGCCAGAAGTAGTAATAGACACGAGCTTCTGCGTACGTCCTTGAAAAATCTCTAGTAAAATAGAAGGTGATTTTGTAAAAAACCCTTGTCAGGAGGGGGATTTGAACCCCCGTCTCCATTAGAGACCAGAACACCCATTCCACATGGATAAGGTAGACTACCTTGAGTCTGGCACCTTAGACCACTCGGCCATCCTGACTTGTCCACATTTATTGGCCAGAAGTAGTAATAGACACGAGCCTCTGCGTGCGGCCTTGCAAAATCTTTAGTAAATTTCAAGATGATTTTGTAAAAAACCTTTGTCAGGAGAGGGATTTGAACCCCCGCCTCCATTGGAGACCAGAATAACCATACCACTCGAAGAACGAAGACAACCTTAAATCTGGCGCCTTAGACCACTCGGCCATCCTGACTTGTCCACATTTATTGGCCAGTAGTAGTAATAGACCTGAGCCTCTGCGTACGCCCTTGCAAAGTCACTTGTAAATTGCGAGGCGATTTTGTAAAAATCCCTTGTCAGGAGGGGGATTTGAACCCCTGCCTCCATTAGAGACCAGAACACCCATACCACGGGGATATGGAAGATTACCTTGAATCTGGCGCCTTAGACCACTCGGCCATCCTGACTTGTCCACATTAAATGGCCAGAAGTAGTAATAGACACGAGCCTCTGCGTACAGCCTTGCAAAATCTCCAGTAAATTATGAGGTGATTTTGTAATAAACTCTTGTCAGGAGGGGGATATGAACCCCTGCCTCCATTGGAGACCAGAACACCCATACCACGTGAATAAGGTAGACTACTTTGAGTCCGGTGCATTAGACCACTCGGCCATCCTGACTTGTCAACATTTATTGGCCAGAAGTAATAATAGACACGAGCCTCTGCGTACGCGCCTGCAAAGTCACCTGTAAATTGCGAGGCGATTTTGTAAAAATCCCTTGTCAGGGGGGGGATTTGAACCCCCGCCTCCATTAGATACCATAAGGTAGACTACCTTGAGTCTGGCGCCTTAGACCGCTCGGCCATCCTGACTTGTTCACATTTATTGGCCAGACGTAGTAATAGCCACGAGCCTCTGCGTACGACCTTGCAAAATCTTTAGTAAATTACAAGGTGATTTTGTATAAAAACCCTTGTCAGGAGGGGGATTTGAACCCCCGCCTCCATTGGAGACCAGAATACCCATAACACTCGGAGAACGAAGACAACCTTAAGTCTGGCACCTTAGACCACTCGGCCATTCTGACTTGTCCACATTTATTGGCCAGTAGTAGTAATAGACCTGAGCCTCTGCGTACGCCCATGCAAAGTATCTTGTAAAGTACGAGGTGATTTTGTAAAAAACCCTTGTCAAGAGGGGGATTTGAACCCTCGCCTCTAATAAAAACCATTAGACCCATACCACTTGGAGAAGCTAGACTACCTTGAGTCTGGCGCCTTAGACCACTGGGCCGTCCTGATATGTCCTCATATGTTGGCCAGGAATAGAAATAGACACGAGCCTCTGCGTACGGCCTTGCAAAATCCTTAGTAAATTTCAAGGTGATTTTGTAAAAACCTCCTGTCAGGAGGGGGATTTGAACCACCGCCTCCATTAGAGACCAGAACACCCATACCACGTGGATTTGGAAGACTACCTTGAATCTGGCGCCTTAGACCACTCGGCCATCCTGTCTTGTCCACATTAAATGGACAGAAGTAATAATAGACACGAGCCTCTGCGTACAGCCTTGCAAAATCTCTAGTAAATTACGAAGTGATTTTGTAAAATCCGTTGTCAGGAGGGGGATTTGAACCCCCGCCTCCATAAGAGACCAGAACATCCATACCACTTGGATGAGGTAGACTAGCTCGAGTCTGGCGCCTTAGACCACTCAGCCATCCTGACCTGTCCTCACTATTGGCCAGAAGTAGTAATAGACACGAGCCTCTGCGTACGGCCTTGCAAGATGTCTAGTAAATTACGAGGTGATTTTGTAAAAACCCGTTGTCAGGAGGGGGATTTGAACCCCCGCCTCCATTAGAGACCAGAACACCCATACCACGTGGATAAGCTAGACTACCTTGAATATGGCGCCTTAGACCGCTCGGCCATCCTGACTTGTCCACAATTATTGGCCAGAAGTAATAATAGCCACGAGCCTCTGCGTACGACCTTGCAAAGTGTCTTGTAAAGTTCGAGGTGATTTTGTAAAAAAACCCTTGTCAAGAGGGGGATTTGAACCCCCGCCTCCATTAGAGACCAGAACACCCATACAACGTGGATAAGGTAGACTACCTTGAGTCTGGCGCCTTAGACCGCTCAGCCATCCTGACTTGTCCACAATTATTGGCCAGAAGTAATAATAGCCACGAGCCTCTGCGTACGACCTTGCAAAATCCTTAGTAAATTACAAGGTGATTTTGTAAAAAACCTTTGTCAGGAGCGGGATTTGAACCCCCGCCTCCATTGGAGACCAGAATACCCATACCACTCGGAGAACGAAGACAACCTTAAGTCTGGCGCCTTAGACCACTCGGCCATCCTGACTTGTCCACATTTATTGGCCAGTAGTAGTAATAGACCTGAGCCTCTGCGTACGCCCTTGCAAAGTGTCTTGTAAAGTTCGAGGTGATTTTGTAAAAAACCCTTGTCAAGAGGGGGATTTGAACCCCCGCCTCCATTAGAGACCAGAATACCCATACCACTCAGAGAACGAAGACAACCTTAAGTCTGGCGCCTTAGACCACTCGGCCATCCTGACTTGTCCACATTTATTGGCCAGTAGTAGTAATAGACCTGAGCCTCTGCGTACGCCCTTGCAAAGTGTCTTGTAAAGTACGAGGTGATTTTGTAAAAAACCCTTGTCAAGAGGGGGATTTGAACCCTCGCATCTATTAAAAACCATAACACCCATACCACTTGGAGAAGCTAGACTACCTTAAGTCTGGTGCCTTAGACCACTGGGCCGTCCTGATATGCCATCATGTTTTGGCCAGGAATAGAAATAGACACGAGCCTCTGCGTACAGCCTTGCAAAATCTCTAGTAAATTACGAGGTGATTTTGTAAAAACCTTTGTCAGGAGGGGGATTTCAACCCCCACCTCCATAAGAGACCAGAACACCCATACCACTTGGATGAGGTAGACTATCTTGAGTCTGGTGCCTTCGACCGCTCGGCCATCCTGACTTTACCACTTTCTTTGGCCAGAAGTAGTAATATACACGAGCCTCTGCGTACGGCGTTGCCAAATTTGTAGTAAATTACGAGGTGATTTTGTAATAAACTCTTGTCAGGAGGGGGATTAAAACCCCTGTCTCCATTGGAGACCAGAATACCCATACCCCTTGGAAAACGAAGACAATCTTAAGTCTGGTGCCTTAGACCACTTGGCCATCCTGACATGTCCACATTAATTGGTCAGAAGTAGTAATAGACACGAGCCTCTAGTACGCCCTTGCAAAGTGTCTTATAAATTACGAGGTGATTTTGTAAAAAAATCCCTTGTCAAGAGGGGGATTTGAACCCTCGCCTCCATTAAAAACCACAAACCCATACCACTTGGAGAAGGTAGACAACCTTTAGTCTGGCGCATTAGACCAATGGGCCATCCTGATCCTCATATTTTGGCCAGGAGTAGTAATAGACACGAGCCTCTGCGTACTGCCTTGCAAAATCTTTAGTAACTTACAAGCTTGATTTTGTAAAAAATCCTTGTCAGGAGGGGGATTTGAACCCCCACCTCCATTAGAGACCAGAACACCCATACCATGTGGATAAGGTAGACTACCTTGAGTCTGGCGCCTTAGACTGCTCGGCCATCCTGACTTGACCACATCTTTTGGCCAGAAGTAGTAATAGACACAAGCCTCTGCGTACGTGCTTGCAAAGTCTCTTGTAAATTGCGAGGTGATTTTGTAAAAACCACTTGTCAGGAGGGGGATATGAACCCCCGCCTCCATCAGAGACCAGAACACCCTTACCACTTGAATAAAGTAGACTACCTTGAGTCTGGCGCCTTAGACCGCTTAGCCATCCTGCCTTGTCCACATTTTTAGGCCAGTAGTTCTAACAGACACAAGCCTCTGCGTACGCGCTTGCAAAGTCTCTTGTAAATTGCGAGGTGATTATGTAAAAACCACTTGTCAGGAGGGGGATTTGAACCCCCGCCTCCATCAGAGACCAGAACACCCATACCACGTGGATAAGGTAGAGTACCTTGAGTCTGGCGCCTTAGAACGCTCGGTCATCCTGACTTGTCCACAATTGTTGGCCAGAAGTAGTAATAGCCACGTGCCTCTGCGTACGACCTTGCAAAATCTTTAGTAAATTACAAGGTGATTTTGTAAAAAACCCTTGTCAGGAGGGGGATTTGAACCCCCGCCTCCATTGGAGACCAGAACACTAACCACTCAGAGAACGGAGAATAACTTAAGTCTGGCGCCTTAGACCACTCAGCCATCCTGACCTGTCCACACTTATTGGCCAGAAGTAGTAATAGACACGAGCCTCTGCGTACGGACTTGCAAAAGCTCTAGTAAATTACGATGTGATTTTGTAAAAACCCGACGTCAGGAGGCGGATTTGAACCCCGCTCCCCATTGGAGATCAGAATATTCATACCACTTAGAGAACAACGACAACCTTATGTCTGGCGCCTTAGACCGTTCGGCCATCATGACTTGTCCGCAATAATTGGCCAGAAGTAGTAAAAGACACAAGCCTCTGCGTAAGGCCTTGCAAATACTCTAGTAAATTACGAGGTGATTTTGTAAAAACTCGATGTCAGGAGGCGAATTTGCACCCCCGCCTCCATTGGAGACCAGAATACCCATACCACTCGGAGAACGAAGACAACCTTAAGTCTGGCGCCTTAGACCACTCGGCCATCCTGACTTGTCCACATTTATTGGCCAGTAATAGTAATAGACCTGAGCCTCTGCGTACGCCCTTGCAAAGTGTCTTGTAAAGTACAAGGTGATTTTGTAAAAACCCCTTGTCAAGAGGGGGATTTGAACCCCCGCCTCCATTAGAGACCAGAACACCCATACCACGTAGATAAGGTAGACTACCTTGAGTCTGGCGCCTTAGACCACTGGACCATCCTGATATGTCCTCATACTTGGCCAGAAATAGAAATAGAAACGAGCCTCTGCGTACGGCCTTGCAAAATCCTTAGTAAATTACAAGGTGATTTTGTAAAAACCCCTTGTCAGGAGGGGGATTTGAACTCCCGCCTCCATTAGAGACCAGAACACCCATACCACGTGGATAAGGTAGACTACCTTGAGTCTGGCGCCTTAGACCACTCGGCCATCCTAATTTGTCTGCATTTATTGGCCAGAAGTAGTAATAGACACGAGCCTCTGCGTGCGGCCTTGCAAAATCTTTAGTAAATTACAAGGTGATTTTGTAAAAAAACCCTTGTCGGGAGGGGGATATGAACCCCTGCCTCCATTGGAGACCAGAACACCCATACCACATGAATAAGGTAGACTACTTTTAGTCTGGTGCCTTAGACCACTCGGCCATCCTGATTTGTCTACATTTATTGGCCAGAAGTAGTAATAGACACGAACCTCTGCGTGCGGCCTTGCAAAATCTTTAGTAAATTACAAGGTGATTTTGTAAAAAACCCTTGTCAAGAGGGGGATTTGAACCCCCGCCTCCATTAGAGACCAGAACACCCATACCACGTAGATAAGGTAGACTACCTTAAGCCGGGCGCCTTAGACCACTGGACCATCCTTATATGTCCTCATGCTTGGCCAGAAATAGAAATAGAAACGAGCCTCTGCGTAGGGCCTTGCAAAATCTTTAGTAAATTACGAGGTGATTTTGTAAAAAACCCTTGTCAGGAGGGGGATCCATTAGAGTCCAGAACATCCTTACCATTTGGATAGAATAGACTACCTTGAGTCTGGCGCCTTAGACCGCATGGCCATCCTGTCTTGTCCACATTTATTGGCCAGAAGTAGTAATAGACACGAGCTTCTGCGTACGTCCTTGAAAAATCTCTAGTAAATTACAAGGTGATTTTGTAAAAACCCGATGTCAGGAGGGGGATTTGGACCCCCGCCTCTATTAAAAACCATAACACCCATACCACTTGGAGAAGCTAGACTACCTTGATTCTGGCGCCTTAGACCACTCGGCCATCCTGATAAGTCCTGATATTTTGGCCCGGAATAGAAATAGACACGAGACTCTGCGTACGGCATTGCAAAATAATAATAATAATAATAATAATAATATTTTCCTTGTATTGTCATTCTGTGTAACAATGTACACAGAACGAAATGTCGATTGCATCTGACCCGATGCAGCCGCAGCCAAGAGAGGGCGCCGCCGACCACTTTTTAAGTCTTAGGAATGACTCGGCCGGGGCGCGAACCCGAACCTCCCAGTCTCAAAGCGGGCGCCTTACCATCTAGGCTACTGAGCTGGTAAATCCTTAGTAAATTACGAGGTGATTTTGTAAAAACCCGTTGTCAGGAGGGGGATTTGAAAACCCGCCTCGATTAGAGACCAGAACACCCATACCACGTGGATAAGCTAGACTACCTTGAATCTGGCGCCTTAGACCGCTCGGCCATCCTGACTTGTCCACAATTAATGGCTAGAAGTAATAATAGCCACGAGCCTCTGCGTACGACCTTGCAAAATCTTTAGTAAATTACAAGGTGATTTTGTAAAAAACCTGTCAGGAGGGGGATTTGAACCCCCGCCTCCATTAGAGACCAGAACACCCACAACACTTGGATAAAGAATACTACCTTGAGTCTGGCGCCTTAGACCGCTCGGCCATCCTGACTTGTCCACATCATTTAGCCAGAAGTAGTAATAGACACAAGCCTGTGCGTACGCGCTTGCAAAGTCACTTGTAAATTGCGAGGCGATTTTGTAAAAATTCCTTGTCAGGAGAGGGATTTGAACCCCCGCCTCCATTAGAGACCAGAGGCGTGTTCAGGAGAGTGAGCGATTGCTATCGCTAGCTATCGCTAGCTTCTGAACGGCCAATGATTATTGAGCGCTCGCGTGCCCGAGTAATCACGGGAGAAAGACCGCTTACTTTGATTTCCAACATGGCGTCGACAGTGCAGAAGATGGAGGATCTCACCCTGACGAGTGCTGTTGGCGATGTAATATATCGTCTTACATTGCCTGGTAATGTTTGTGAACAATGCAAGACAGGTATGACCCTTCCACTGCGTTTAGGATAACCTTAACTGTGCCAATATGCGAACTGTCGCTCATATAAGCCAACTCGCTCAAAGCAAGCTGTAGAACGAAATCCATTGTACTGTCGTCGGCCATTTTGGATCAGTAAGGCAATCACAGTCAAGGCGATTACAAAACGTTCAGCAGTGCGCGGCAAGCGATTAACAAGCGACTACATGTCTGATTACTCTCCTGAACACGCCTCAGAACACCCATACCACGTAGATAAGGTAGACTACCTTGAGTCTGGCGCCTTAGACCGCTCGGCCATCCTGACTTGTCCACATTTATTGGCCAGACGTAGTAATAGCCACGAGCCTCTGCGTACGACCTTGCAAAATCTTTAGTAAATTACAAGGTGATTTTGTGAAAAAAACCCTTGCCAGGAGGGGGATTTGAACCCCCGCCTCCATTGGAGACCAGAATACCCATACCACTCGGAGAATGAAGACAACCTTAAGTCTGGCGCCTTAGACCACTCGGCCATCCTGACTTGTCCACATTTATTGGCCAGTAGTAGTAATAGACCTGAGCCTCTGCGTACGCCCTTGCAAAGTGTCTTGTAAAGTACGAGGTGATTTTGTAAAAACCCCTTGTTAAGAGGGGGATTTGAACCCTCGCCTCTAATAAAAACTATTAGACCCATACCACTTGGAGAAGCTAGACTACCTTGAGTCTGGCGCCTTAGACCACTGGGCCATCCTGATATGTCCTCATATATTTGCCAGGAATAGAAATAGACACGAGCCTCTGCGTACGGCCTTGCAAAATCCTTAGTAAATTACAAGGTGATTTTGTAAAATCCTCTTGTCAGGAGGGGGATTTGAACCCCCACCTCCATTAGAGACCAGAACACCCATACCACGTGGATATGGAAGTCTACCTTGAATCTGGCGCCTTAGACCACTCGGCCATCCTGTCTTGTCCACATTAAATGGCCAGAAGTAGTAATAGACACGAGCCTCTGCGTACAGCCTTGCAAAATCTCTAGTAAATTACGAGGTAATTTTGTAAAAACCGTTGTCAGGAGGGGGATTTGAACCCCCGCCTCCATAAGAGACCAGAACACCCATACCACTTGGATGAGGTAGACTATCTTGAGTCTGGCGCCTTCAACCGCTCGGCCATCCTGACTTTACCACATTCTTTGGCCAGAAGTAGTAATATACACGAGCCTCTGCGTACGGTGTTGCAAAATTTCTAGTAAATTACGAGGTGATTTTGTAATAAATTCTTGTCAGGAGGGGGATTTGAACCCCCGTCTCCATTGGAGACCAGAATACCCATAGCGCTTGGAAAACGAAGACAACCTTAAGTCTGGCGCCTTAGACCGCATGGCCATCCTGTCATGTCCACATTTATTGGCCAGAAGTAGTAATAGACACGAGCTTCTGCGTACGTCCTTGAAAACTCTCTAGTAAATTACGAGGTGATTTTGTAAAAACCCGATGTCAGGAGGGGGATTTGGACCGCCGCCTCTATTAAAAACCATAACACCCATACCACTTGGAGAAGCTAGACTACCTTGATTCTGGCGCCTTAGACCACTGGGCCATCCTGATAAGTCCTGATATTTTGGCCCGGAATAGAAATAGACACGAGACTCTGCGTACGGCATTGCAAAATCCTTAGTAAATTACGAGGTGATTTTGTAAAAAACCATTGTCAGGAGGGGGATTTGAACACCCGCCTCCATTAGAGACCAGAACACCCATACCACGTGGATAAGCTAGACTACCTTGAATCTGGCGCCTTAGACCGCTCGGCCATCCTGACTTGTCCACAATTAATGGCCAGAAGTAATAATAGCCACGAGCCTCTGCGTACGACCTTGCAAAATCTTTAGTAAATTACAAGGTGATTTTGTAAAAAACCTGTCAGGAGGGGGATTTGAACCCCCGCCTCCATTAGAGACCAGAACACCCACAACACTTGGATAAAGAATACTACCTTGAGTCTGGCGCCTTAGACCGCTCGGCCATCCTGACTTGTCCACATCTTTTAGCCAGAAGTAGTAATAGACACAAGCCTGTGCGTACGCGCTTGCAAAGTCACTTGTAAATTGCGAGGCGATTTTGTAAAAATTCCTTGTCAGGAGAGGGATTTGAACCCCCGCCTCCATTAGAGACCAGAACACCCATACCACGTGGATAAGGTAGACTACCTTGAGTCTGGCGCCTTAGACCGCTCGGCCATCCTGACTTGTCCACATTTATTGGCCAGACGTAGTAATAGCCACGAGCCTCTGCGTACGACCTTGCAAAATCTTTAGTAAAAAACAAGGTGATTTTGTGAAAAAACCCTTGTCAGGAGAGGGATTTGAACCCCCGCCTCCATTGGAGATCAGATTACCCATACCACTCGGAGAATGAAGACAACCTTAAGTCTGGCGCCTTAGACCACTCGGCCATCCTGACTTGTCCACATTTATTGGCCAGTAGTAGTAATAGACCTGAGCCTCTGCGTACGCCCTTGCAAAGTGTCTTGTAAAGTACGAGGTGATTTTGTAAAAACCCCTTGTCAAGAGGGGGATTTGAACCCTCGCCTCTAATAAAAACCATTAGACCCATACCACTTGGAGAAGCTAGACTACCTTGAGTCTGGCGCCTTAGACCACTGGGCCGTCCTGATATGTCCTCATATATTGGCCAGGAATAGAAATAGACACGAGCCTCTGCGTACGGCCTTGCAAAATCCTTAGTAAATTACAAGGTGATTTTGTAAAAACCTCCTGTCAGGAGGGGGATTTGAACCACCGCCTCCATTAGAGACCAGAACACCCATACCACGTGGATTTGGAAGACTACCTTGAATCTGGCGCCTTAGACCACTCGGCCATCCTGTCTTGTCCACATTAAATGGCCAGAAGTAGTAATAGACACGAGCCTCTGCGTACAGCCTTGCAAAATCTCTAGTAAATTACGAGGTAATTTTGTAAAAACCGTTGTCAGGAGGGGGATTTGAACCCCCGCCTCCATAAGAGACCAGAACATCCATACCACTTGGATGAGGTAGACTAGCTTGAGTCTGGCGCCTTAGACCACTCAGCCATCCTGACCTGTCCTCACTATTGGCCAGAAGTAGTAATAGACACGAGCCTCTGCGTACGGCCTTGCAAGATCTCTAGTAAATTACGAGGTGATTTTGTAAAAACCCGTTGTCAGGAGGAGGATTTGAACCCCCGCCTCCATTAGAGACCAGAACACCCATACCACGTGGATAAGCTAGACCACCTTGAATCTGGCGACTTAGACCGCTCGGCCATCCTGACTTGTCCACAATTATTGGCCAGAAGTAATAATAGCCACGAGCCTCTGCGTACGACCTTGCAAAATCTTTAGTAAATTACAAGGTGATTTTGTAAAAAACCTGTCAGGAGGGGGATTTTAACCCCCGCCTCCATTAGTGACCGGAACACCCACACCACCTGGATAAAGAATACTACCTTGAGTCTGGCGCCTTAGACCGCTCGGCCATCCTGACTTGTCCACATCTTTTAGCCAGAAGTAGTAATAGACACAAGCCTGTGCGTACACGCTTGCAAAGTCACTTGTAAATTGCGAGGCGATTTTGTAAAAATCCCTTGTCAGGAGGGGGATTTGAACCCCTGCCTCCATTAGAGACCAGAACACCCATACCACGGGGATATGGAAGACTACCTTGAATCTGGCGCCTTAGACCACTCGGCCATCCTGACTTGTCCACATTGAATGGCCAGAAGTAGTAATAGACACGAGCCTCTGCGTACAGCCTTGCAAAATCTCTAGTAAATTACGAGGTGATTTTGTAAAAACCGTTGTCAGGAGGGGGATTTGAACCCCCGCCTCCATAAGAGACCAGAACATCCATACCACTTGGATGAGGTAGACTATCTTAAGTCTGGCGCCTTAGACCGCATGGCCATTCTGCCTTGTCCACGTTTATTGGCCAGAAGTAGTAATAGACACAAGCTTCTGCGTACGTCCTTGAAAAATCTTTAGTAAAATAGAAGGTGATTTTGTAAAAAAACCCTTGTCAGGAGGGGGATTTGAACCCCCGTCTCCATTAGAGACCAGAACACCCATACCACATGGATAAGGTAGACTACTTTGAGTCTGGCGCCTTAGACCGCTCAGCCATCCTGACTTGTCCACAATTATTGGCCAGAAGTAATAATAGCCACGAGCCTCTGCGTACGACCTTGCAAAATCCTTAGTAAATTACAAGGTGATTTTGTAAAAAACCTTTGTCAGGAGGGGGATTTGAACCCCCGCCTCCATTGGAGACCAGAATACCCATACCACTCGGAGAACGAAGACAACCTTAAGTCTGGCGCCTTAGACCACTCGGCCATCCTGACTTGTCCACATTTATTGGCCAGTAGTAGTAATAGACCTGAGCCTCTGCGTACGCCCTTGCAAAGTGTCTTGTAAAGTACAAGGTGATTTTGTAAAAAACCCTTGTCAAGAGGGGGATTTGAACCCTCGCATCTATTAAAAACCATAACACCCATACCACTTGGAGAAGCTAGACTACCTTAAGTCTGGTGCCTTAGACCACTGGGCCATTCTGATATACCATCATGTTTTGGCCAGGAAAAGAAATAGACACGAGCCTCTGCGTACAGCCTTGCAAAATCTCTAGTAAATTACGAGGTGATTTTGTAAAAACCGTTGTCAGGAGGGGGATTTGAACCCCCACCTCCATAAGAGACCAGAACACCCATACCACTTGGATGAGGTAGACTATCTTAAGACTGGCACCTTAGACCACTCGGCCATCCTGACTTGTCCACATTTATTGGCCAGTAGTAGTAATAGACCTGAGCCTCTGCGTACGCCCTTGCAAAGTATCTTGTAAAGTACGAGGTGATTTATGTAAAAACCCCTTGTCAAGAGGGGGATTTGAACCCTCGCCTCTAATAAAATCCATTAGACCCATACCACTTGGAGAAGCTAGACTACCTTGAGTCTGACGCCTTAGACCACTGAGCCGTCCTGATATGTCCTCATATGCTGGCCAGGAATAGAAATAGACATGAGCCTCTGCGTACGGCCTTGCAAAATGCTTAGTAAATTACAAGGTGATTTTGTAAAAACCTCCTGTCAGGAGGGGGATTTGAACCCACGCCTCCATTAGAGACCAGAACACCCATACCCATGGATATGGAAGACTACCTTGAATCTGGCGCCTTAGACCACTCGGGCATCCTGTCTTGTCTACATTAAATGGCAAGAAGTAGTAATAAACACGAGCCTCTGCGTACAGCCTTGCAAAATCTGTAGTAAATTACGAGGTGATTTTGTAAAAACCGTAGTCAGGAGGGGGATTTGAACCCCCGCCTCCATAAGAGACCAGAACATCCATACCACTTGGATGAGGTAGACTATCTTGAGTCTGGGGCCTTGGACCGCTCGGCCATCCTCACTTTACCACATTCTTTGGCCAGAAGTAGTAATATACACGAGCCTCTGCGTACGGCCTTGCAAAATCTCTAGTAAATTATGAGGTGATTTTGTAATAAACTCTTGTCAGGAGGGGGATTTGAACCCCCGCCTCCATTAGAGACCAGAACACCCATACCACATGGATAAGGTAGACTACCTTGAGTCTGGCGCCTTAGACCACTCGGCAATCCTGACTTGTCCACAATTACTGGCCAGAAGTAGTAATAGACACGAGCCTCTGCGTACGCCCTTGCAAAGTCTTTAGTAAATTACAAGATGATTTTGTAAAAAACTCTTGTCAGGACGGGGATTTGAACCCCTGCCTGCATTAGAGACCAGAACACCCATACCACTCGGAGAACAAAGACTGACTTAAGTCTGGCGCCTTAGACTACTCAGCCATCCTGACCTGTCCTCACTATTGGCCAGAAGTAGTAATAGACACGAGCCTCTGCGTACGGCCTTGCAAAATCTCTAGTAAATTACGAGGTGATTTTGTAAAAACCCGTTGTCAGGAGGGGGATTTGAACCCCCGGCTCCATTAGAGACCAGAACACCCATACCACGTGGATAAGCTAGACTACCTTGAATCTGGCGCCTTAGACCGCTCGGCCATCCTGACTTGTCCACAATTATTGGCCAGAAGTAATAATAGCCACGAGCTTCTGCGTACGACCTTGCAAAATCTTTAGTAAATTACAAGGTGATTTTGTAAAAAACCTGTCAAGAGGGGGATTTGAACCCCCGCCTCCATTAGAGACCAGAACACCCATACCACGTGGATAAGGTAGACTACCTTGAGTCTGGCGCCTTAGACCGCTCGGCCATCCTGACTTGTTCACATTTATTGGCCAGACGTAGTAATAGCCACGAGCCTCTGCGTACGACCTTGCAAAATCTTTAGTAAATTACAAGGTGATTTTGTAAAAAAAACCCTTGTCAGGAGGGGGATTTGAACCCCCGCCTCCATTGGAGACCAGAATACCCATACCACTCGGAGAACGAAGACAACCTTAAGTCTGGCGCCTTAGAACACTCGGCCATCCTGACTTGACCACATTTATGGGCCAGTAGTAGTAATAGACCTGAGCCTCTGCGTACGCCCTTGCAAAGTGTCTTGTAAAGTACGAGGTGAATTTGTAAAAACCCGTTGTCAAGAGGGGGATTTGAACCCTCGCCTCTAATAAAAACCATTAGACCCATACCACTTGGATAAAGTATACTACCTTGAGTCTGGCGCCTTAGACCGCTCGGCCATCCTGACTTGTCCACAACCTTTGGCCAGAAGTAGTAATAGACACAAGCCTCTGTGTACGCGCTTGCAAAGTTTCTTGTAAATTGCGAGGTGATTTTGTAAAAACCCCTTGTCAGGAGGGGGATTTGAACCTCCGCCTCCAATAGAGACCAGAAAACCCACACCACGTGGATAAGGTAGAATACCTAGAGTCTTACGCCTTAGACCGCTCGGCCATCCTGAATTGACCACATTTATTGGCCAGAAGTAGTAATAGACCTGAGCCTCTGCGTACGCCCTTGCAAAGTGTCTTGTAAAGTATGAGGTGATTTTGTAAAAACCCCTTGTCAAGAGGGGGATTTGAACCCTCGCCTCTATTAAAAACCATAACACCCATACCACTTGGAGAAGCTAGACTACCTTGAGTCTAGCGCCTGAGACCACTGGTCCGTCCTGATATGTCCTCATATTTTGGCCAGGAATAGAAATAGACACGAGCTTCTGCGTACGGGCTTGCAAAATCCTTAGTAAATTACAAGGTGATTTTGTAAAAACCTCTTGTCAGGAGGGGGATTTGAACCCCCGCCCCCATTAGAGACCTGAACACACATACCACGTGGATAAGGTAGACTACCTTGAGTCTGGCGCCTTAGACCACTCGGCCATCCTGACTTGTCCACATTTAATGGCCAGAAGTAGTAATAGACACGAGCCTCTGCGTACAGCCCTGCAAAATCTCTAGTAAATTACGAGGTGATTTTGTTAAAACCCGATGTCAGGAGGCGGATCTGAACCCCGGGCTCGATTGGAGATCGGAATACTTATACCACTTAGAGAACAAAGACAACTTTATATCTGGCGCCTTAGACCACTCGGCCATCATGACTTGTCCACAACTAATGGCCAGAAGTAGTAATAGACACAAGCCTCTGCGTACGGCCTTGCAAATACTCTAGTAAATTACGAGGTGATTTTGTAAAACCCGACGTCAGGAGGGGGATTTGAACCCCCGTCTCCATTAGAGACCAGAATACCCATACCACTTGGAAAACGAAGACTAACTTAAGTCTGGCGCCTTAGACCACTTGGCCATCCTGACATGTCCACATTGCTTGGCCAGAAGTAGTAATAGACACGAGCCTCTACGTACGCCCTTGCAAAGTCTCTTATAAATTACGAGGTGATTTTGTAAAAAAAATCCCTTGTCAAGATGGGGATTTGAACCCTCGCCTCCATTAAAAACCACAAACCCATACCACTTGGAGAAGGTAGACTACCTTGAGTCTGGCGCCTTCGACCGCTCGGCCATCCTGACTTTATCACATTCTTTGGCCAGAAGTAGTAATATACACGAGCCTCTGCGTACTGCCTTGCAATATCTTTAGTAACTTACAAGCTTGATTTTGTAAAAAATCCTTGTCAGGAGGGGGATTTGAACCCCCACCTCCATTAGAGACCAGAACACCCATACCACGTGGATAAGGTAGACTACCTTGAGTCTGGCGCCTTAGTCCGCTCGGCCATCCTGACTTGTCCACATTTTTTGGCCAGAAGTAGTAATATCCACGAGTCTCTGCGTAGGGCCTTGCAAAATCTTTAGTAAATTACAAGGTGATTTTGTAAAAAACCCGATGTCAGGGGGGGGATTTGAACCCCCACCTACTTTAGAGACCAGAACACCCATACCACTCGGACAAGTTAGACTACCGTGAGTCTAGCGCCTTAGACCACTCGGCTCTTCTAACTTATCCACATTGGCCAGAAGTAGTAATAGACACGAGCCTCTGCGGGCGGACTTGCAAATTCTTTAGTAAATTACAAGGTGATTTTGTAAAAAACCTGTCAGGAGGGGGATTTGAACCCCCGCCTCCATTAGAGACCAGAACACCCACACCACTTGGATAAAGAATACTACCTTAAGTCTGGCGCCTTAGACCGCTCGGCCATCCTGACTTGTCCACATCTTTTCGCCAGAAGTAGTAATAGACACAAGCCTCTGCGTACGCGCTTGCAAAGTCACTTGTAAATTGCGAGGCGATTTTGTAAAAATCCCTTGTCAGGAGGGGGATTTGAACCCCCGCCTCCATTAGAGACCAGAACACCCATACCACGTGGATATGGTAGACTACCTTGAGTCTGGCGCCTTAGACCGCTCGGCCATCCTGACTTGTGCACAATTATTGGCCAGAAGTAGTAATAGCCACGAGCCTCTGCGTACGACCTTGCAAAATCCTTAGTAAATTACAAGGTGATTTTGTAAAAAAAAAACCCTGTCAGGAGGGGTATTTGAACCCCCGCCTCCATTGGAGATCAGAATACCCATACCACTCGGAGAACGAAGACAACCTTAAGTCTGGCGCCTTAGACCACTCGGCCATCCTGACTTGTCCACATTTATTGGCCAGAAGTAGTAATAGACACAAGCCTCTGCGTGCGGCCTTGCAAAATCTATAGTAAATTACGAGGTGATTTTGTAAAAACCCGACATCAGGAAGCGGATTTGAACCCCGGGCTCCATTGGAGATCAGAATACCCATACCACTTCGAGAACAAGGACAATTTTAAGTCTGGCGCCTTAGACCGTTCCGCCATCCTGCCTTGTCCACATTTATTGGCCAGAAGTAGGAATAGACACGAGCTTCTGCGTACGTCCTTGCAAAATCTCTAGTAAATTACGAGGTGATTTTGTAAAAACCCGATATCAGGAGGGGGATTATGACCCCCGCTTCCATTGGAGACCAAAATACCCATACCACTCGGAGAACGAAGACAACCTTAAGTCTGGCGCCTTAGACCACTCGGCCATCCTGACTTGCCCACATTTATTGGCCAGTAGTAGTAATAGACCTGAGCCTCTGCGTACGCCTTTGCAAAGTGTCTTGTAAAGTACGAGGTGATTTTGTAAAAAACCCTTGTCAAGAGGGGGATTTGAACCCCCGCCTCCATTAGAGACCAGAACACCCATACAACGTGGATAAGGTAGACTTCCTTGAGTCTGGCGCCTTAGACCGCTCGGCCATCCTGACTTGTCCACAATTATTGGCCAGAAGTAATAATAGCCACGAGCCTCTGCGTACGACCTTGCAAAATCCTTAGTAAATTACAAGGTAATTTTGTAAAAAACCTTTGTCAGGAGGGGGATTTGAACCCCCGCCTCCATTGGAGACCAGAATACCCATACCACTCGGAGAACGAAGACAACCTTAAGTCTGGCGCCTTAGACCACTCGGCCATCCTGACTTGTCCACATTTATTGGCCAGTAGTAGTAATAGACCTGAGCCTCTGCGTACGCCCTTGCAAAGTGTCTTGTAAAGTACGAGGTGATTTTGTAAAAACCCCTTGTCAAGAGGGGGATTTGAACCCTCGCATCTATTAAAAACCATAACACCCATACCACTTGGAGAAGCTAGACTACCTTAAGTCTGGTGCCTTAGACCACTGGGCCGTTCTGATATGCCATCATGTTTTGGCCAGGAAAAGAAATAGACACGAGCCTCTGCGTACAGCCTTGCAAAATCTCTAGTAAATTACGAGGTGATTTTGTAAAATCCGTTGTCAGGAAGGGATTTTAACCCCCACCTCCATAAGAGACCAGAACACCCATACCACTTGGATGAGGTAGACTATCTTGAGTTTGGCGCCTTCGACCGCTCGGCCATCCTGACTTTACCACATTCTTTGGCCAGAAGTAGTAATATACACCAGCCTCTGCGTACGGCGTTGCAAAATTTCTAGTAAATTACGAGGTGATTTTGTAATAAATTCTTGTCAGGAGGGGAATTTGAACCCCCGTCTCCATTGGAGACCAGAATACCCATACCGCTTGGAAAACGAATACAACCTTAAGTCTGGCGCCTTAGACCGCATGGCCATCCTGTCTTGTCCACATTTATTGGCCAGAAGTAGTAATAGACACGAGCTTCTGCGTACGTCCTTGAAAAATCTGTAGTAAATTACGAGGTGATTTTGTAAAAACCCGATGTCAGGAGGGGGATTCAGACCCCCGCCTCCATTGGAGACCAGAATACCCATACCACTCGGAGAACATAGACAACCTAAAGTCTGGCGCCTTAGACCACTCGGCCATCCTGACTTGTCAACTTTTATTGGCCAGTAGTAGTAATAGACCTGAGCCTCTGTGTACGCCCTTGCAGAGTGTCTTGTAAAGTACGAGGTGGTTTTGTAAAAACCCCATGTAAGGAGGGGGATTTGAACCCCCATACCACGTGGATAAGGTAGACTACTTTTCGTCCGGTGCATTAGACCACTCGGCCATCCTGACTTGTCGACATTTAATGGCCAGAAGTAGTAATAGACACGAGCCTCTGCGTACGCGCCTGCAAAGTCGCCTGTAAATTGCGAGGCGATTTTGTAAAAATCCCTTGTCAGGAGGGGGATTTGAACCCCCGCCTCCATTAGAGACCATAAGGTAGACTACCTTGAGTCTGGCGCCTTAGACCGCTAGGCCATCCTGACTTGTCCACATTTATTGGCCAGAAGTAGTAATAGCCCAGAGCCCCTGCGTACGACCTTGCAAAATCTTTAGTAAATTACAAGGTGATTTTGTAAAAAAAAACCTTGTCAGGAGGGGGATTTGAACCCCCGCCTCTATTGGAGACCAGAATACCCTTACCACTCGGAGAACGAAGACAACCTTAAGTCTGGCACCTTAGACCACTCGGCCATCCTGACTTGTCCACTTTTATTGGCCAGTAGTAGTAATAGACCTGAGCCTCTGCGTACGCCCTTGCAAAGTATCTTGTAAAGTTCGAGGTGATTTTGTTAAAACCCCTTGTCAAGAGGGGGATTTGAACCCTCGCCTCTAATAAAAACTATTAGACCCATACCACTTGGAGAAGCTAAACTACCTTGAGTCTGGCTCCTTAGACCACTGGGCCGTCCCGATATCTCCTCATATGTTGGCCAGGAATAGAAATAGACATGAGCCTCTGCGTACGGCCTTGCGAAATCCTTAGTAAATTACAAGGTGATTTTGTAAAAACCTCCTGTCAGGAGGGGGATTTGAACCCCCGCCTCCATTAGAGACCAGAACACCCATACCACGTGGATATGGAAGACTACCTTGAATCTGGCGCCTTAGACCACTCGGCCATTCTGTCTTGTCCACATTAAATGGCCAGAAGTAGTAATAGACACGAGCCTCTGCGTACAGCCTTGCAAAATCTCTAGTAAATTACGAGGTGATTTTGTAAAAACCGTTGTCAGGAGGGAGATTTGAACCCCCGCCTCCATAAGAGACCAGAACATCCATACCACTTGGATGAGGTAGACTATCTTGAGTCTGGGGCCTTGGACCGCTCGGCCATCCTCACTTTACCACATTCTTTGGCCAGAAGTAGTAATATACACGAGCCTCTGCGTACGGCCTTGCAAAATCTCTAGTAAATTATGAGGTGATTTTGTAATAAACTCTTGCCAGGAGGGGGATTTGAACCCCCGCCTCCATTAGAGACCAGAACACCCATACCACATGCATAAGGTAGACTACCTTGAGTCTAGCGCCTTAGACCACTCGGCCATCCTGACTTGTCCACAATTATTGGCCAGAAGTAGTAATAGACACGAGCCTCTGCGTGCAGCCTTGCAAAATCTTTAGTAAATTACAAGATGATTTTGTAAAAAACCCTTGTCAGGAGGGGGATTTGAACCCCTGCCTGCATTGGAGACCAGAACACCCATACCACTCGGAGAACGAAGACTGACTTAAGTCTGGCGCCTTAGACCACTCAGCCATCCTGACCTGTCCTCACTATTGGCCAGAAGTAGTAATAGACACGAGCCTCTGCGTACGGCCTTGCAAAATCTCTAGTAAATTACGAGGTGATTTTGTAAAAACCCGTTGTCAGGAGGGGAATTTGAACCCCCACCTCCATTAGAGACCAGAACACCCATACCACGTGGATGAGGTAGACTACCTTGAATCTGGCGCCTTAGACCGCTCGGCCATCCTGACTTGTCCACAACTGTTGGCCAGAAGTAATAATAGCCACGAGCCTCTGCGTACGACCTTGCAAAATCTTTAGTAAATTACAAGGTGATTTTGTAAAAAACCTGTCAGGAGGGGGATTTGAACCCCCGCCTCCATTAGAGACCAGAACACCCACAACACTTGGATAAAGAATACTACCTTGAGTCTGGCGCCTTAGACCGCTCGGCCATCCTGACTTGTCCACATCTTTTAGCCAGAAGTAGTAATAGACACAAGCCTGTGCGTACGCGCTTGCAAAGTCACTTGTAAATTGCGAGGCGATTTTGTAAATATTCCTTGTCAGGAGGGGGATTTGAACCGCCGCCTCCATTAGAGACCAGAACACCCATACCACGTGGATAAGGTAGACTACCTTGAGTCTGGCGTCTTAGACCGCTCGGCCATCCTGACTTGTCCACATTCATTGGCCAGACGTAGTAATAGCCACGAGCCTCTGCGTACGACCTTCCCAAATCTTTAGTAAATTACAAGGTGATTTTGTAAAAAAACCCTTGACAGGAGGGGGATTTGAACCCCTGCCTCCATTGGAGACCAGAATACCCATACCACTCGGAGAACGAAGACAACCTTAAGTCTGGCGCCTTAGACCACTCGGCCATCCTGACTTGTCTACATTTATTGGCCAGTAGTAGTAATAGACATGAGCCTCTGCGTACGCCCTTGCAAAGTGTCTTGTAAAGTTCGAGGTGATTTTGTAAAAAACCCTTGTCAAGAGGGGGATTTGAACCCCCGCCTCCATTAGAGACCAGAATACCCATACAACGTGGATAAGGTAGACTACCTTGAGTCTGGCACCTTAGACCGCTCGGCCATCCTGACCTGTCCACAATTATTGGCCAGAAGTAATAATAGCCACGAGCCTCTGCGTACGACCTTGCAAAATCCTTAGTAAATTACAAGGTGATTTTGTAAAAAACCTTTGTCAGGAGGGGGATTTGAACCCCCGCCTCCATTGGAGACCAGAATACCCATACCACTCAGAGAACGAAGACAACCTTAAGTCTGGCGCCTTAGACCACTCGGCCATCCTGACTTGTCCACATTTATTGGCCAGTAGTAGTAATAGACCTGAGCCTCTGCGTACGCCCTTGCAAAGTGTCTTGTAAATTACGAGGTGATTTTGTAAAAAAATCCCTTGTCAAGAGGGGGATTTGAACCCTCGCCTCCATTAAAAACCACAAACCCATACCACTTGGAGAAGGCAGACAACCTTCAGTCTGGCGCATTAGACCAATGGACCAGGAGTAGTAATAGACACGAGCCTCTGCGTACTGCCTTGCAAAATCTTTAGTAACTTACAAGCTTGATTTTGTAAAAAATCCTTGTCAGCAGGGGGATTTGAACCCCCACCTCCATTATAGACCAGAACACCCATACCATGTGGATAAGGTAGACTACCTTGAGTCTGGTGCCTTAGACTGCTCGGCCATCCTGACTTTACCACATCTTTTGGCCAGAAGTAGTAATAGCCACGTGCCTCTGCGTACGACCTTGCAAAATCTTTAGTAAATTACAAGGTGATTTTGTAAAAAACCCTTGTCAGGAGGGGGATTTGAACCCCCGCCTCCATTGGAGACCAGAACACTAACCACTCAGAGAACGAAGAATACCGTATTTTCCGCACTATAAGGCGCACCTAAAAGTCTTGTTTTTTTTCAAAAGCTGACCATGCGCCTTATAACACAGTGCGCCTTATATATGGCTCAATATTAAATTCGCAAGGTCTCGCAACTACGAGAAACAGCCGCCGACTCCATTTTTCGCGCTGTGCATACTGGGAAATATTAAACGATTGGTAGTTGCCGGGGCTCGTGTTGTATTTGTTTACTAAGTGGCAAAATGGCTACCCCATTAAACTGCTTAATTCATATTCAACAAATACAGTATTTGTCTGAATCCAGGGTTATGACTGGTGAAGATGTAAAGCACAATTTACCTTAAACAAAGGCAGAATTATTCAGAATGTCACGTTTGAGAGAGAGAGAGAGCGAGAGAGAGAGAGAGAGCGAGCGAGATTCTCTTTCATACGTGCATTTGTATAAGAAAATGGCTCCTGTTAAGAGACACGCGTACAACGCCGAGTTTAAACTCAAAGCGATCAGTCACGCAGCACAACACGGCAATAGAGCGGCAGCGAGAGAGTTAAACTTAAATGAATCGATGGTACGGAAGTGGAGAAAGGATGAAGATAAGCTCCGCCAAGTAAGGAAAACTCAACAAAGTTTCCGTGGCAATAAAGCAAGATGGCCAGAGTTAGAGGAGACACTTGAACAGTGGGTTGTTCAACAAAGAGCGGCAAGCAGAAGTGTCAGTACGATAACTATACGTATGAAGGCAACAGCGCTGGCACAAAAACACCGGACGTGTTGGATGGCCCATTCACTGAGATATGGTCAATTCGAACACAGCAGAAGAAGAATTCGAGGGATTCGTCGATGAGGAGCTTATAGAGTGATCTTTGTTTTTCTTTTGTGTGTTTACGTTTTACATTTTACAGTTATTGCTTTGCACTCGTTGTTTTTGCACATTACGAGTGTCACTTTATTGCGATTGCACTAACGTTTCATTTAAAATAACAGTATCAGACGTTTTTTTCTTTGCGTGTTGACTAAATGGACAAAAAATAAAATGATATGTCGATGTTGTTCAAAGATGTGTCACGAAAATGCTTTACCTCAGAGAAAATAATAAAACGGCTGTTTATTTATTTTGGGAGTGAATGGAGTTGTGGAAAGCTTGTTTGTTAATAAAGTTTGACCTTTTTGAATATTTTGTTGACATTCCCTTGAGCGTGGCAACATCTAGAGGTTGCATAAAGTAACTACATTCTCTACTGTAGTCAAGTCGTCACATTTATTTACCGTAAATAGCCCTTAATCCCAAAAATGTCTCGAAGGACTGCACAGGATTACAATTACAAAATTGCACAATTACCTGATCTTAAACCAGCATGCACTTATAGCGCCTTATAATGGGGTGCGTCTTATGTATGGCATAAGTTTTAAAATATATCATTCATTGAAGGTGCGCCTTATAACATGGTGCGCCATATAGTGCGGAAAATACGGTAACTTAAGTCTGGCGCCTTAGACCACTCCGCCATCCTGACCTGTCCACACTTATTGGCCAGAAGTAGTAATAGACACGAGCCTCTGCGTACGGCCTTGCAAAAGCTCTAGTAAATTACGATGTGATTTTGTAAAAACCCGACGTCAGGAGGCGGATTTGAACCCCGCGCCCCATTGGAGATCAGAATATTCATACCACTTAGAGAACAACGACAACCTTGTGTCTGGCGCCTTAGACCGTTCGGCCATCATGACTTGTCCGCAATAATTGGCCAGAAGTAGTAAAAGACACAAGCCTCTGCGTAAGGCCTTGCAAATACTCTAGTAAATTACGAGGTGATTTTGTAAAAACCTGATGTCAGGAGGGGGATTGGAACCCCCGCCTCCATTAGAGACCAGAACACCCACACCACTTGGACAAAGTATACTATCTTGAGTCTGGCGCCTTAGACCGCTCGGCCATCATGACTTGTCCACGTTTGTTGGCCAGGAGTAGTAGTAGCCACGAGCCTCTGCGTACGACCTTGCAAAATCTTTAGTAAATTACAAAGTGATTTTGTAAAAAACCCATGTCAAGAGAGGGATTTGAACCCCCACATCCATTAGAGACCAGAACACCCACACCACTTGGATAAAGTATACTACCTTGAGTCTGGCGCATTGGACCGCTCAGCCATCCTGACTTGTCAACATCTTTTGGCCAGAAGTAGTAATAGACACAAGCCTCTGCGTACGCGCCTGCAAAGTCTCTTGTAAATTGCGAGGTGATTTTGTAAAAACCACTTGTCAGGAGGGGGATTTGAACCCCCGCCTCCATCAGAGACCAAAACACCCATACCACGTGGATAAGGTAGACTACCTTGAGTCTGGCGCCTTAGAACGCTTGGCCATCCTGACTTGTCCACATTATTTGCCAGAAGTAATAATAGCCACGAGCCTCTGCGTACGACCCTGCAAAATCTTTAGTAAATTACACAAGGTGATTTTGTAAAAAATCCTTGTCAGGAGGGGCATTTGAACCCCTGCCTCCATTAGAGACCAGAACACCCTTACCAATAGGATAAAGCAGACTACCTTGAGTCTGGCGCCTTAGACCACTTAGCCATCCTGCCTTGTCCACATTTATTGGCCAGAAGTAGTAGTAGACACGAGCTTCTGCGTACGTCCTTGCAAAATCTCTAGTAAATTACGAGGTGATTTTGTAAAAACCCGCTGTAAGGAGGGGGATTTGGACCCCCGCCTCCATTGGAGACCCGAATATCCATACCACTCGGAGAACGAAGACAACCTTAAGTCTGGCGCCTTAAACCGCTCGGCCATCCTGACTTGTCCTCACATATTGGCCAGAAGTAGTAATAGACACGAGCCTCTGTGTACGACCTTGCTAAATTCTCTAGTAAATTACAAGGTGATTTTGTAAAAACCACATGTCAGGAGGGGGATTTGAACCCCGTACTCAAATAGAGAGTAGAACACCCATACCACTTGGAGAAGGTAGACAACTTTGAGTCGGGCGCCTTAGACCGCTCGGCCATCCTGACTTGTCCACATTTATTAGCCAGATGTAGTAATAGCCACGAGCCTCTGCGTACGACCTTGCAAAATCTTTAGTAAATTACAAGGTGATTTTGTAAAAAACCCTTGTCAGGAGGGGGATTTGAATCCCCGCCTCCACTAGAGACCAGAACACCCTTAGCACTTGGATAAAGTAGACTACCTTGAGTCTGGCGCCTTAGACCGCTTAGCCATCCTGCCTTGTCCACATCTATTGGCCAGAAGTAGTAATAGACACGAGCTTCTGCGTACGTCCTTGCAAAATCTCTAGTAAATTACGAGGTGATTTTGTAAAAATCGGATGTAAGGAGGGGGATTTGGACCCCCGCCTCCATTGGAGACCCGAAAACCCATACCACTCGGAGAACGAAGACAACCTTAAGTCTGGCACCTTAAACCGCTCGGCCATCCTGACTTGTCCTCACATATTGGCCAGAAGTAGTAATAGACACGAGCCTCTGTGTACGACCTTGCTAAATTCTCTAGTAAATTACAAGGTGATTTTGTAAAAACCACATGTCAGGAGGGGGATTTGAACCCCCTACTCAATTAGAGAGCAGAACACCCATACCACTTGGAGAAGGTAGACAACTTTGAGTCAGGCGCCTTAGACCACTCGGCCATCCTGAGTTGTCCACAATACTTGGCTAGAAGTAGTAATAGACACAATTCTGTGCGTACGGCCTTGCAAATTCTCTAGTAATTTTTGAGGTGATTTTGTAAAAACACCTTTTCAGGAGTGGGTTTTGAACCCCCGCCTCCATTCAAGACCAGAATTCCCATGTAACAAACAATATGTTCACTGTCTTGAGTCTCGCGCCTTAGACAATTCAGCGAACCTAGCTTTTTCGAAACCTTATTTAACTTAGAGATTCCCAGAATGATATCCTGGTTTTGTAAGGAACTAGTTGTCTTGCCTAACTTTTAATTGTTACTTAATATAATGTTCACATTTTTTGCCAGGAGTAGTAATAGACAAGAGCCTCTGCGTACGCCCTTGCAAAATCTCTACTAAATTACGAGGTGCTTTTGTAAAATCCCATGTCAGGAGGGGAATTTGAACCACAGCCTCCATTGGAAACTAGAACTACTTGGAGAAGAGTAGAATACAATAGAATATACACTGAAGACTTCTCCTGGTTTGTGAACACCAGAGCCCTGGTAAGGAAGGCCCAGCATCGACTCCATTTCCTGAGAGTAAATTTTAACCTTATCTACTTTGTTCCTTTATCTTCTTTGTTTTCTTTTATCCTCACCGCTCAAATGTGAAACTGGAGTGCCACACCCAATTTCGCTGTCACGATATGTTCAACCCATTTTGTAACAATGACATTAAAGGTCTATTCTATTCTATTTTGAAATCTATTCAAAAGATGGTGTGCTTCAAGATCTTCTAAAAGTACCAAAAAAAATGTTGCAAAACACTGGCCTAGAACATAACACAATCAGGAATAAATCAAAGCAAAGATAAACATTGTCAAATTTGGAAAGTATCATTTAAACATGAAATGATTGAAAGAATTCCACATAGTGACACAAACTGCTCAGCCACGACACTTAATTTAATTTTTAGGAATGTAGCCCAAGGCTTTGTTTGTCTTGTATTGAGGGAATTTCACAAAGCAGCTGTTGTTTCTGTTTATGACGTTCAGCCAAAATGGCGCAGCTGTGTAATTGTGCACTGTCATATTTATAATGTTTATTAATCTCTTTTTATGGTTCTTAACTGAAATAGAATTTTACTTTATGCAGGCGGTTATTAGATATGGTATTTTCATGATAGCATTCTTTCACTGCTAGTAGAGGGCGGGTGGTGCTTTGTAGTGGGCCAACCCTGAAATAAACATAAAAAAATAAAGACCTACAAATGAATGAGTGCATTATTAACTCCCATGATATCTAAATAGATTTATTTTGTTGTTTATTTTGTCGTGTATTTTGTTACAACAAAATGTTATTCAAACGAGGGGTGGGTCAAAATGGCTGAGGTTTTCACCTGATCAACCTATTGGTGAAAAGCTCAAGCTATCTCCACCTCCTCATTTGAATACATAACAAAATACACAACAAAAACATGATAATATACCGGACAAAATATTTGACAAAAACACAATAAAATAAATGACAACATGAATAAAAAACTATGCAACAGAATAAAAAAACAATACATTACAAAATCCATGACAAAGTACTCGTCAAAAAAACACGATAAAATGCATGACAAAATCAATGATAAGATAAGCAACGACGTACCCGACAAAATAGAAATTAAACACTACAAAATCATGACAAATACACAATAAAAACACAATAATACATTACAATATACACGACAAAAAAACACAATAGAATACATGACAACATAAACGAAAAAATACGCGACAACATACCCGACGAAAAATGGTAAAAAATACACTACAAAATCCATGACAAAGTACTCGCCAAAATTCCTGAGAAAATATACAACAAAAACACGATAAGATACATAACAAAATACATGACAAGATGTACGACATTAAACACGATAAAATGAATGACAACATGAAAAAAAACTACGAAACAAAATTTACAAAATTACTCTACAAAATCCATTGCAAAGTACTCTCCAAAATACCTGAAAAAATACATGACAAAATACACACCAAAAACACGATAAGATACATTACAATATACACGACAAAAAACACAATAGAATACATGACAACATAAACGAAAAAATACGCAACAACATACCCAACGAAAAATAGAAAAAAATACAAATATTCATAACAAAATACATCACAAAATATTCGACAAAAAACACGATAAAATAAATGACAACATGAAAAAGGAATAAGCAAAAAATATTTGAAAAAAAAATACACTACAAAATCCATGACAAAGTACTCGCCAAAACACCTGAAAAAATACATGACAAACTGCACATCAAAAACACGAAAATATACCTACAAAATAGATGACAAAATATTCAACAAAAAACACGACAAAATAAATGACAACATGAAAAAAAACTTTGAAACAAATTTTTAAAAAATACACTACAAAATCCATGACAAAGTTTTCTCCCAAATACCTGAAAAAAATACACAACAAAAACATGATAATATACAAATATACATAACAAAATACATGAAAAAATATTTGACAAAAACCATGATAAAATAAATGACAACATGAAAAAAAACTATGCAACAAAATAAAAAAAATACAGTACAAAATCCATGACAAAGTACTCGCCAAAATACATGACAAAATACACAACAAAAACACGATAATATACATTACAAAGTACATGACAAAATACACGTCAAAAAGAACTATAAAATACATGACAAAATAAATGATAAGATACGCAACAATGTACCGACAAAATAAAAAAAAAACACTACAAAATCCATGACAGAAACTTGACAAAATACACGTCAAAAAACACGATAGAATACATGACAACATAAAGGAAAAAAATACGCAACAACATACCAAACGAAATAGAAAAAAATACTATACAAAATCCATAACAAAGTACATGCCAAAATACTTGACAAAATACACAACAAAAACACGTTAATATACATTACCAAACACACAACAAAATACACTACAAAGAACACAATATAATACAGGACAAAATAAATTAAAAAAAAATTACACAATTAAGTGCACAACAAAATACAAAAAAAAAAAACTAAAAAATCCATGACGAAATACGCGATAAAATACATGAAGAAATACATGATAAAATTATAAAAAACACAAAATACCTGACAAAATACACAACAAAATATCAGACACAGTAAACACCGACATAAATAAATGACAAAATACACGATAAAATAAATAATTTGCATTTATGTAATATATTTAGGTATCACATGTTTTATGTATGTGTTCACTTATCTTTATTTATAGATGATTATTTATGCGTACATTTATTGCTACATTTTCCAGAATCGGTCCTGTATGTTGCCTAGTAGTTTGTAAAAAAAATAGTTTATTAAAAAAATAATAATAAGCAAATTACATTAACTAACATACAAACATTCATATTTCTAAATACGCGTAGGTCAAGAAATCTATATTTATTTTACATAAAATAAGGCTCACCTTGAAGGAGCTGACATGATTGTCCGCCATCTTGCTGCTACGGGTACCCTAAAAAACAAATGCACTGGTTTTTGGTTGCGCTACACGATACAGTGACATTTAGTGATCAAATATTACGCAGTGTCCCTTTAAAGATTGCATAGTGATACCATCCAAGTACGGCCCAGGCAGAGCAAAAATTAACAAATATTTCTGGCATCCAACAATTTTTCCAAGCCAAATCCTTCCTTTTGTGAATAAATATTCCAGTATAATTAATTTTGTGGGACTCACTGTTACCATGGGAACAAAGGCTGAAAATTTCATCCGTCAATCCATTTCCTCACAAAGGTCGTCCGGGCGGGCAGCAGACGGGGGTGTCCTCAACTGGTTACCTGTCCATCAAAGGCAACAACGAGGCACACAGAGCAGCTTGATAAATTGTGGCCTTTGCTTTTGTTTTTTACCCTAAATTCCAAACAACAGCCGCTAGCTTTTTGCTACATATTGTAGGTATTCCCAAAGTATAAAAACGTGCAATTAGTGAGGAAATATTACATGTTTTTTGCATACAATTTTTATATATTTCAGCGGTATATTCCAATTATTTTCCAGAGATAATGCAGTTTAAAGACAGCCTGTCCTATCCTTGACTTCCTGAACTGTGACATCATGTGAGGAACACGCCGACCGCGTGCGTCGCCATTGGCGATCGTCGTTTATCTTTTGGCGTCAGGTGTGTCGGGGAACTTTTAGGAGGAAAATGGCGCAACTGCCGCCGAGAATCAAACATTTTTGATCATTTTGGCGCTCGATTGCCAAATTCTTCAAGTGTCTGGGCCAGGATTGGCCCAGACCTTCATGGGGCCCTAAGCAAAATTAGATCATTAGAACTCATTCCATATACTACTCTAAGGGTGGGCAACTATTTGGGGTCAGGAGCCGCATGTTACATGTTATAAGCTACTGCTTTTTAAATGGATTAGTTTCATTAAATTGGTTTTGAAACAACCTCAATTCGAGCAAAATACTTTATTAGGTCCCTGTTTTAAGCTCTTAATTTGTTATTTGGTTTTTAAGTATTACTGTGGGTTTTATTTTAGTTTTTTTTATATATTTCTGAAGTCTGATTTGTATGTACTTGGTTTTATGTTTGTACTATTTTTGTGGTATTTCTGAAGTAATTTTTATTTAGTATTTCCATATGAGTGCACTGCAGGAAAGGGGTCTAAACCTAGTGGAACCTAGAGCTCTTGTTGATGATAGGAATGAGTGGAGAAGTGTTGTAAAAGGATAGTGGGATGTTTGGACGTGTTTTAAGGGATGGGCAGGGCACCTGTATGATGCAGCAGGGGTAAACCAGTGAAAGCTGTTGGGCCCTGCTGTTGAACAGAAGAGTGTGTTGTGTCACCCTGACCCGAGTGATATGGCCGCTTTCTTGTGTCCCGTTTCATCTGGAGGGACAAAAGCATGACCAACTTAGGTGCCGAGGTGCCTAACTTGTTTTTGGGCATTTGGGTTGGCCATGGTCCAAACTGTTTGCGAGTGTTTGTTGCTATTTTTTTCCCTTTTTTATTTTCTTTGTTATTATATGTGTTTGTCTTGCTGTCAGTCACCCCTCTTGAGGGGTATAACCAAGGTAGATAGATAGATAGATAGATAGATAGATAGATAGATAGATAGATAGATAGATAGATAGATAGATAGATAGATAGATAGATAGATAGATAGATAGATAGATAGATAGATAGATAGATAGATAGATAGATAGATAGATAGATAGATAGATAGATAGATAGATAGATAGATAGATAGATAGATAGATAGATAGATAGATAGATAGATAGATAGATAGATAGATAGATAGATAGATTTCCATATGAGTAGTTTTTAAGTAAATCTGTAGTATTTTTTCTTGTATTCTCATCTCATCAGCTACACCGCTTATCCTCAGTAGGGTCGCGGTGGTGCTGGAGCCCATCCCAGCAATCATCGGGCAGTGGGCAGGGGACACCCTGAACTGGTTGCCAGCCAATCGCAGGGCACACGGGGACAGACAACTTTTTCTTGTATTTTGAAAGTAAATTTTTTGTTGTATATCTAGTATTTTTGTAGTAATTTTGTATTACTACAGTAAACATGACTTGACTTGACTAGTTTTATAATTATAGTATTTTTGGAGTATTACTGTAGTATTATTGTTTTAGTATTTTTGTACTATCTCTGTTGTATTTTGTAGTATTTCCATATAAGAATTTTTGTTGTATATCTCTAGTATTTTTGTAGTACAGTGTTATTGTAGTTTTATTTTTGTAGTATTTTTGTTAAGTCAAGTCATGTTTATTTGTATAGCCCTTAATCACAAAGAGTCTCAAAGGGATGCACAGATCAAAGACCACCGCAAACTATTATTACAAACCATTAACCAACATGAGGGCAAATGATACACATATTATCAACATAGAGTATAGGTTATTCATATGCTAAAGCATTTTTCACAAATCAGGCAGTTAGCAACCAGGCTAACGGGCAACCAAAATCAAAAAGCTACTACAGCGATAAACCAAAAGAATCCAGGAAAAACTGGACCAAGCTGGCTCGCCGGCCAACAACACTGTGTGTAGCTAGCGGGGGCTAACCAGGACTGATCAGTGAAAAACGGCCACAGGCTCGGTGGAAAAACACGAGGACCAAAAAGTACGCAGTGAGGAGCCAAGCTTACCAGGAACCAAGAACTGAAATGCGGTAACGAAATTGGGGTTCGGTCCAGTATATATAGGACACAAATTTAACTACACTTTACAGTCAAACCAGCTGTAAATTGCTGGAATATATTTCATGTGAAAGCTATTTTCATTGTTGAGACACTTTAGAATTAAAAGCCTCAAATCAAACGTTAACCCAACAAAAATGTAATACCCAGAAGCTCGAGGAAAGCACCTAGAGCAATTTGATTGGTTGAGTTGTAGGAATGTACTAAGCTATACACAGGACAGGACGCGCATACTCTCGCCCAGCGGCGTCTGCACTGAAAGTAAATACGAATCCTTGTTAGAACTTTGTTTGCACCTTATTTTGAAATCATTATTTAGGACAAAAATGAGCGTTAACACTCTTAGGTAACCGTGGGAGGGTAATTGGTATATTTATATTCATATTGGAAACAGGCTCTGGCATGATTATCATTTCAAAGATTTGATCAAATCAACAAACATCACACGGTGAAATGCTGAAAAATGAGCTTTTGTCTGGAGAGCGCGTTTGGCAGTTTTTTTTTAATTTTGTCTTAAAATATATGGTGTGGCTCTCTCAAGAAAAAAAATTATATTGGCTTTTATGGCTCTTTGGGTCAAAAAGGTTCCCGTCCCCTCCACTATAAAGGTTCAGTTTTTGTTCTAAACAAATGCCCCAATATTTGGGGTTATATTAAATTTGACCTACTTTGAGGAGTTGTTTGTATTAAATGAGCCAATTATGGACAAATGAGTCACCCTAGTTAGCTTATTTTTTACCAAACTGGTGTAGAAGTTTTGTAAGGTAGGTTTTTGAAATGAGGCCTGAAAAAAAGAATATGCAGTTCCTGCGGAAGTTTTCTTTACAGAATATTCCGGTCATAAATCAGCGTCAGGCAATTGCTGTAGGGATTCACAAATGAAAAGGCTGACGTGGTTTACCATCTTTCTTCGGCAAAAATATGTGCAGTCTATAAACTGATTATACCCTATTTGAGAATCACTGATTCCCCCACTTTTAATAATAATAATAATAATAATTTCCTTGTATTGTCATTCTGTGTAACAATGTACACAGAACGAAATGTCGATTGCACCTGACTCGTTGTAGCGAGCCGATTCAGCCGCAGCCAACAGAGGGCGCCGCCGACCACTTTTTAAGTCTTAGGAATGACTCGGCCGGGGCGCGAACCACCGACCTCCCAGTCTCAAAGTGGGCGCCTTACCATCTAGGCTACTATACGTTTATGTATATTTTCTTGATTGTGGCATTTTTATATAGGCAAAAATATAACAACATCAAGCACTAATTGATATAGGGAAACAATACAATATTTGCACAAAAGAGTTGTAGCTTACCATGATATAATTCATAAACTTGTGCCCAAAGGGGAGTAGGCTGAACTTCCTTAACATAATAATCATCTATGTGACTTTTAACCGTCCCAGGGCGCACTCTTTTCTTATTTTCTGCTTGTTTTTCTTACAAAAATGTTCACACAATGGCATAAAATTCCTGGGGATCGGGTCAAGAGCTTATTACTGAGGTCAGCAAATGCCCTGTGGTTAAGTGTGATCCACAAAACAAACTCTTGGTGAAACATCATCGATGGGAACTTTCTGTTCTTTGCCTTCAAGTCGCAAAGGGGAGTCGAAATGATCACTTTTTGCTTTCACTGGGAAACAAGACAAAGCTCCTTTTATGGAAATCAACTGAATTTTCAAATCGAAAACAAACACAAGGGAATTTTAAACATGAAATCCACTGATTGAGACTGCAATAACAAGAGTGAGTTTGTAGGAAATGCCACCGTTTATTACTTACACTTTGTCAAACATGACATCAATAACAAGATCTGGAACTTTTAAGACAAGGATGCTGCAATCCATTCTGGTAAGAACAAAGAACACTTTACAAATCACAGGGAATATAAGTCTTCAATATGTACAGCTATTTTCTAAGCAAACCAAAAATCCAACATAGGATCTTCATTTTGGGTTCGAAAATGGAGAGTGCGTTTGTGGACAACTTGTTTACTCGACAGCCTTTACATTGAGGCACCACCTTCCCAAACATGTGTTGTGTGGATTTTAACATTACTGTGCATGAGTTTCAGGATTAGAAAAACATGCAGTATCATACATGAACACAGAAAACAGGCCACAAGAACTTCTGAGCACTAATCTAAGACCGCTTACAAGCTCTACTTAGTGGAGAAGTTCACTCGAACAGGAGTGAGCACATACTTGTATACTTAATAAATATATAAAAACATTTTTTTACAATAACAACTTTCTACATGCCTTCATGTGTTTTTTTAAGTTCTAGTCTTTTGTTTGAAGCTTGATCGCTATAAATAAATACTACATTCACCAACATCAGATTCCACTATACGCTCTCACAGGGAATTAGCACACAAATTTACGCAAAACGGTACATCTTCAACCAAGTGTTCATGTTGTTATAATACAATAATTGTTCCAGAACACGACATTTTTTTTAATTATTAGTTGTTTTCATTAACTAATAACAATTTTAACAGGAAATAATTTACTGCACCAAGAAAATTAGCCCAAACGTAAATGCTAAACAAAGTTGTACTCAGATGGCAGCGGGAGAGCATTATTTAAAGGGACACTGTAATATTCGACCAATAGATGTTGCTGTATTGTCTAGTGTAACCGAAAATAAGTGCTACGAAGCACAAGGTAGAATACATACTATGAAGACACAAAATGACCAAACCGCACATTTTTGTACTTATTTTTTCACAAAGATTTTGTTTTTTCGAGTACTATTAGCGGCAAGATGGCAGAAAAGACTTTTGGCTCCTTCTAGGTACACCTTATGTAATGGAAAATTGAGTATTTTTTAAAAGGCATGTTTGTATTAGTGTTGATGTATTTTTTCCTAACATTCAAATCAACGTGTTTTTTTGTATGAGGGAATACTTTTTTATTTATTCTAGGAGGCGCTAGATAATACACAATCGCACAACTCTTTAAAAATCAATGCTAAAGAGAAAGAGAGAGTCGTTGTATTGGTTAATCTAATGTTGGTAATGGCCATATTTAATAGAAAGTATCGCAGATAAATTGGGTTTGAGATCCCTAATGTACACGACTACTGCTTAGGCACCCTCTAATTTGCTAGCAACCAAGTGAAGTGGAGTACAAACTCTTTAGAGAATAAAATATTGGATTGGGTAATTCTCCTGATCAAAATCAGGTAGGGAAGACTGGTCCTTGAGAGCTTTGTTCCCCCCATGTTCGATGTTGGCCTGCAACGGCTGATTCGATGAACAGAATCGTTCTCAGACTTCTACAGAGCTTCTTGATGAGCTGATTAACAGAGTTAGCTGTGTTAGAGGAGAGAGACATTGAAAACAGACACGCATGTGCCACTTCAAAGGTACAGTGTGTATTCTTTTATCAATAAATGTCACTTTATCAGGTAGGCAAAACGAGTGCTAATGAACACAAGGAAGAATACAAACAGGAGACTCAAAGTGACCAAACCACACAATTTTTCTTTTTTTCAAAGATTTTGCTGCGTTTTGGGTTTCCTGCGTACCTGTCTAAGCAAGAGGGTGGAACATTGTGTTGACTCCATTTTTGATGTAAAATAAATGTAAATTTCTCAACCTATGAGTATTTAAAAAAAATTCACGTTTGATGGTTGTCGGTTTTTTTAATTATAAATCAATGTTGCTGTTTTTTATAGGACCAAGTTTTTTTTTCCTAAAAGGGGGGGCTAAATAATACACACTGTCCCTTAAAATTGTGTTTTTCTTATTCAACAAGTTGTTTAGGGAAAAACATTGTTAAAATAAGGCAAGTCATAAGAAAAAGAATCATGTTCAATTGACTGATCATAATTCAAAATGTAGCGTAATTCCCGCACTACCCCCAGAAAACAATTATTACATTTTTCATACACATCAGACTGTAATGTGGATGAAATTGAGAGTAAAGTGGAGATCGAGCCTAAAGAAATCAATTCAGACCCAATAAACTTGATTTGAGGGACTGATTGACAAGTAAAAACTGAATTTCGGCGCCGTGCAGACTTCGGCACAGAATTGCCTACTTTGGCTGAAGTACGCACTGCGCCGAAATGCAGAGCCAAGGTGCAGCTTCATGTTTATTTCTGGCGCGGTCCCTTAAATGCACACTTCCGCCCCAAAGTGCGCCCTTTGACTACAAAGCGCCAAAGTGTGTTACTCAAGTAAAAGTACAGTTACTTCAGAATAGTATCACTTAGGTAGATGTAAAAAGTAGTCATCCGAATAATTTTTTGAGTAAAAGTAAGTGCATGCTGTGCAGATCCTCCACCAAGAAAAACTAAAACTTTGAGAGAGAAGACCAGCCTGGCACTAAATTTGGGCCAGTTTAGGGTCCAGGCCCAAGATCTCACTTTTAGACAGTAAGGGCCACTGTGATAATTGTTGGGCTCTTTATACTCTTAATATATATATGCAGACGCTCACCTACTTACGACCATTCGACTTATGTAAAACGATAGATACGAACATTATTTTCGGGATGTCAAAAAATCCCCGTACGTTAGATTTTGTATTGTGAGCACCTTTCTCCCAGTAGAGGACATAACTGTAGCGCTCCTTTTCGCCGCTGCCGGCATGTGGTGGCCCTGTAAAAGGTCACCCAGCATCCACCCCGAAGAAGAAATATGCTTCCTCTTCCTAGTTCGTGTGTAAACATGCTATATTGTATCTCCAGCACGCTAAGAACTTTGACATATTTATTGGTTGATACCTCATGCATCCATTCAATCTGGTTGAGGCAATAAAGAAGAGGCAAGCCGTTTCTTTTGAAATGAAAGTGGAATGAGAAAGCCTGATGCTGTTAAGAAAATGGTTGAATCGCTTCTTTTGGCCACTTTTTACCATGGAGGAAGTTACTTTACTCTTGAAGCTCATCTTCCAAAAGTAAGTTAAACTTAACTTTATCTTTCTAGAGCATATTATTTTATCAAACATTAATTTTTTAGTTTCAAAACAATACAGGTTACTTATACTTTACAAGCCTTAAACATACTTATATAAACCTTACACATACAAAATATAGCACTGAAGCAACTTACAAATAAATTCAACTTACGAACGATCGTCCGTAAGTCTGCAGTGTCTGTAATAGCTCAATGATTAATCAGTCGATAAACATCAGTGAATTAAACCGCAGAATGTCGTTTGCATCGGGATTTCAAACCGGACCATGGCGGTGGGGGCGCTAACACTACTACCTGATCATCAGTGGAACTGAGAAGATACAAGAAGGCTTATCTCATTATTACACTATTTTTACAGTGCCGGAAACACTGATTCGCATAGTGCAATCTGATAGTCATGTCATGCTTTATGTTTTTTTTGTATTGTCCTTTATCATGAACAGTCTCAAAGGACTGCACAGACTACCATTAAAAAAAAAACTCTGATTTGAAACCTACACAAAAGCCACAAAAATAACCTCGTGGTTAAATGTGTATACGTAGGTAAAAGAGCTTGTCTAGTATTTTACTGTAAGACTTAGTTTTCTGTTTCTGTTTTTCGCAACGTTGCAAACCCGTGTTTCTGGCACCTTGAGTAAAAATAGTGTGATAATTAGATAATCATTTCATGCCTTTTCAAACGAATTTTGATCACCTGGTGATCTAATGGTAAAACACAAAGATTTGGGCCAGTAACGGTCATTGATTGATCAAGTATTGCTCAACAAGAGTTGCTATTAGTTAAATCTCTTTTTTTTTTCATTAAATACCATATTTTCTGCACTGTAAGTCACACCTAAAATAACCCAAATTGCCCAGAAATTTTAAAGCGAGGCTTACAACCTGGTGCGCCTTATATACCGGAAAATACGATGGCTAAAATTGGAAAAGCAAAGCTAAAATAAAAAAATAAATAAATACTGCTTACGGTAACTGCTCTGCCGTTAAGACACCTATAGGTGTCCCTCTTCTGGATAACTTGTTAATTGTTTGTTACTAATAGGAAACAAGATAAGAGCAGAACTATGACAGCAAGTCAACGTTCATTGCAAATCCTTGTTTGTCGTCGATTTGGACAATATTGTCCCTAAGTATAAAAAGTATTGAGATTACTTGACTGAAGGTTTTTGTTTACGGTAACATTTTGTATAAAATGATGTACTCTTGTTTGAATTGTTGTAAAATTATACTGCATACGGTAACTGTTCTGCCTTTGGGAAACACAGAGTGGTCTTCGAGTGCCCTCTTTGTGGATAACATGCTAATTCTTTGTTGCAAAACTTAATATTAGTGGTGAAACCAGATGTCATAATAATAAGTTATGAACTATGAAAAGATTGTTATTTAATTTTATTAATTTATCTTCTGTGCAGCCCTAAATCCTGTTATTTTAATTCCATGTGCATTATAATCCAGTCCACAGAGAGAGAGAGAGAGAGAGAGAGAGAGAGAGAGTCTCCATACTGGTTAGTCTGTATGGTAATAAATATTAGTTTTCTATTTAATATTAAGAGGTGGCAGCAGCGTAGTTAGCATGTCCGCGGCACAGTTCTGAGGTCATGGGTTCAAATCCAGCTACCAGCCTTCCTGTGCGGAGTTTGCATGTTATCCCCGTGCTTGTGTGGGTTTCCTCCAGGAACTCTGGTTTCCTTCCACATTCCAAAAACATGCGTGTCAGGTTAATTAGCCAGTCCAAATTGTCCCTAGATGTGAATAAGCGAGTGAATTGTGTGCCCTGCGCCTGGCTGGAAACCAGTAAAGGATGTCCCCTGGCCCCTGCCCGAATATAGCTAGGATTGGCTCCATCCCCCCCACGACCCTACTAAAGATAATCGGTGCAAATAATGGATGGAGGTGCTTAATAATACGCAATGTCCCTTTAACCTTTAAAAACCATTGAACAGTTCTTCATGTACAAAGAATGTTTGAAAGGTTTCCTTAGCCTTTGTATCATTGTTCAAAATGGGAACGATCATACAATACAAAATGTCATTTGAAAGCATTCAATAGTTTGTGCAAATAATTTCAAACTCCCAGCACGTACTCGGATCAGCCGTGGCATCATCGACCTAATTTTTCCAATCACGGCTTGCTAGCGTGTCCTAGAATTAAAAATCAGACGCTGGTGCAGTTTGTGGAAGGCGGCGCGTCGGCCTTGCTGCGGATCTCTTTGATCTCGTTGAAGGGAACGTCTTCGGGTCCGATCTGGCACTTGAAGACCTGCTTGTAAGCCTTGCGGAAGTTTTCCGACAGGAAGGCGTAGATGACGGGGTTGACGGAGGAGTTGCTGTAGGCCAGGCAGTGTGCGGCGATCCGCAGCAAAAAGGAAGCCTGATTGAGAGGGAAATGCCCGAACTCCACCCACAGGTGAACGACGTGATGGGGGAGCCACGAGAGGCAGAAGACAACCACCACCACCAGCACCGTCTGAGCCGTCTGAGAACCAACACATGCAAATACAAGAACATCAAATTTTGTTTATTGGTTTGCCCTGCACAACTAAGGTACCAGAGGTGGGCCGCGAGGGCCTGCAAGGCCTTCTCTGCTAACCTAAAAAAAACATCTGAATCATGAGATGTTAACTATATTTTGTCCATCAATACAAATTGCCTATCAGCTTTCACATAATGTTGCCGATATCATTTATAATTTTCTTGTTATATATAAAACAAAAGACAAAAGATTAAAAATTGCTTACATTTTTTGTGAAGTACTTGTAAGTGCCTGAAATTGTTGCCATGTTTCAAGTCTGCTCTTTGCTGGCTTTTTCATGGAAACAACTTCCTGCAACTAATATACTTATACTTTTTACGATTCACCTGTGCTCTAAAAAGCATGTCTTGAAAAATGCAAACGTAGGATTAACATTCGCATATATATGTGTGACACTGAAAATACATGTATCAAACCCAACTTTCATCTTTTAATGGTACTAGAGAGATTGTAAAACGGCTTTGGAAGTCCTCAGAAAGTGCTTGTAATTGGGCTTGAAAACGGGAAACCCAGATATAGTAAAATCCAATATATCTGCTAAAATAATCAATAATAATATATAATAATAATAATATATCTTCTTAAATAATGAAATGAGTAACCTGTCTTACCTCCTGAGCCACAGTCACCAGAAATAAGATTTTTTTTAAATAAAAACATGAAACTAGTGCCAGGAATTATTTTTCAAATACCTATTAGGGATTTCTGAATGAAAAAAAAAATTGTGCATTGGCTCAAAAAAGGTTGAAAAAAAACTCATTTATCAGATATTACATTGTTAAGCTCATTTTGGGTATTTTTTCCTGATCTTGGTAGAAACAATTTCTTAAAATCTTAAAATTATATTCACGTTGGTCCATAGGATAATTAATCTTAATGATTTTTCAAATTGTTTCTGAGAAACAAAATGAATAATCTTAAAATAAAAAGTTTTTTTTAACTTTGCGTCAATTTCTGTCAGAATTTATTTTGCAGGGCAAGATTGTAGTGAATCTGTCCGAAAATGTGTTCGCTTTGAATTAGAGGTAAGATCTTGGACCGGGGCCCGACCCGAACCTGGAATTCAGGCATGGTTAAGGGCTGAAAATGTCAGTCACAAAGTTGGGCTTCTTTCGCAGTTATTTTATTACTTTTTTTTTCCTTTTCTTGGAGGGTCAACAAACATTGCACTTACTTTTACTCAAGTAATTATTTAGATGAAGAAATGCTTGCCAAATTCAGTTTATCAGTTATTTCAAAATCACTAAATCCAAAGAATTTTTCATCCTCTGTGTTGGGGTAAAAGACACGTGGCTTCCTCCTTCTACCTCCCTCACATCAGATGTCATGTCTGCTTCTTGCCAATAGCTTAAAAGCTTTTCAAACTTTCTTTTTGCCTTTTGGCTAAATATTTTACTATTTGCAGCTTGTAATCTGCAGAATTTGATTTTCCTTTCAGTGCCATTTTGTTCACTTTTGTATGCTGCACATCGCCAAGATGCGCACTTCAGCGCCAAACTGTTCATTAAGGCGCTGCACTTGCAGTGCACACTTGATTTAAGGGACCGAAACGCACAGTTTGGCGCTGAAGTGCGCACCGCCGGAGTAAAGCTTCGCTTTTCTTTTGGCGGCAAATTAAAGCTTTGGGTTTATTTCGGGCTCACTTATCAAATCAAGTTACCGTAAATTCCGGACTATAAGCCGCTACTTTTTTCCCAAATGTTCAGCCCTGCGGCTTATTCAGTGAAGCGGCTAATTTATGGAAATTTTCTAACGGCCACCAGCGGCGCTGGAGTATAAAAGGTAAGATTAGGACCAGTAGAATATGTGCGCCAAGAAAGACTGCAGTCTTTAGGTTTTAGCATATATTTTCTGTAAAGTTAAGGTACGTTCCGATACTGAGGTATATGCCTTTGATGGCGATAGTTATCAGAGGGAAGTTGTAAACGATCTACCGTTAAATTCACATTTACGGGATGCTTTTTCTTCTCAGGTATGTTTGATACAGTGCGAGCGTGATCCTACTAGCGTGTTGGTACCTATCAAAGGCACGGTTTGGGATGAAAGTTATATTGTTATCATTAAAGCTTTGAAAACTCTCTCGGTGTACCGTCTTTCTTCGTAAATATGTGTAACCATGTATAATATGTATTTGCAACTGGATATTTTTGTAAGGTATTTATTTTAGAGATTTATTCTGTTATGTGTTCTACGAACGAATCAAAAATAAGGGGCGGAGCAAACGCGGGCTGATGGGAAATGTGGTAGAGCTGAGTTACCGGTAGATCTGTCTGTTGTCACAGCGGACAATAGTGGATATATATTTTTTCCCACCCTTAACTTTGGAAATATACATTTTGTTTCCTTGAATTACTTTCAACGGGACCCGAAATGTTCAAGTCTGCATCATACGTTAATTACGGGCATCATTTTCCATTTGTGATGTCACTGTATTTCAGAATTTGTGTTACAACTGTGAAACTCACAGCCTGGCTTGGGTTAAACTTGTGAATGTGTCGCAAGCTGTACAGCAGGTGCACGCGGCTTATACTTGGGTGCGGCTTGTGTAAGTACAAAAGTGGCAAATCATTCCAAAAATAGTGGGTGCAGCTTATAATCAGATGCGCTTTGTAGTTTGGAATTTACGGTAATCCGTTGGCTTTGGGCTGTTTCGGGTTTTATACCCACGGTCCAGTCGGACTACATTTTTTTTAGGGCAGATATTACCGTTAATTTGAATCGACACTGTGTTATATTTGACACTATAGATGTATTGCTGTATTTTTAGAGCAAGTCAAAACAAGAGCTACAAAGAAAAACTAAGATTGAAAACTACCGAGACTCAAAGTGAGCAAACCGCACCATTTTCTTCTAATTTTCTTTACGCAAGACACCTTTCTAATGACAAAATTAAAGCACTTTTTAGGGACTTTCAAAGCCAATTTTCCAATTATCTAGTACCAGTAAAAGGATAACTCCAATGTGAATTATATATTTTGCCACAAATAAATCAGTGATTTTTGCATAATTTTTTATCTTTTGTGTGCATTTTAGGTCAATCGGGAATACATTTGTTTTTGAGAAAAATCTTTCTCCCATATAGGCAATGGTTTTCAAGCATACTTGTTGAGAGACATGACAACAATTTTAAACATTAAAGAGCACTTCACCCAAAATTCAAGGGCTTTTCACTCCTTGAAAACACAACATTGAAATTCAAGCATTTTTAAGAATTTCAAGCACACGTACAAACCAAGGTTATTGTTTCTTGGGGGTACCCTCAGCGGTAAGATGGCGGACAATCATGTCAAGTCAAGTCATGTTTATTTGTATAGCCCTTCATCACAAGGAGTCTCTAAGGGCTGCACAGACTACAGATTATTGCAAACCACAGACTATTATTACACCATCCCCAATCTAAAACCTACATAAGGGCGAGGTAAACTCAAAAACCTCAAGATGAGGAAAATGAAGAAACCTTGAGAAGGGACCGCACATCAGGTAATCCCCCTTCCAGGATGACCTTGGAGCAACGGATGTTGCAATAACAAATAATACCTAGATATTGTCATTCATAAGCTATAGAATAGAAGTGTGTTGTAACCATAGATTTAGAGTTGTTTATGCAATTTTTAATTGATTAGCACGTTTTTACGAGAGTGCATGGATTTTTGATCTTTTTTTTTTTTTTTTACATAACATAAGGCTAACCTACAGGGCGCTGACATAATTGTACGCCATCTTGCTGCAACAGGTACCCAAAATTTAAATAAAAGGGAGAGAAGGTGCCGCTTGGTCACTCTGAATCAGACCCTAGCTTTGGCGGCCCCTAGGTAAATTGAGTTTGAGACTCCTGCTCTAGGCAATGCAATTTCTTGGAATTGGAAAGTGATCCTTTACTGCCAAGTCCTCCAGGTTGACATGTTTGAAACCGTTTTCTTTGACAACTTTTACAAATAAACATCGTTGCTATTTTTATCTAATACCAAAAAAGCACTGGTAAGGCTCTGGAGAGATATCCAAACAAACAATAAGAGCAAGAACTCAAGCTCATAAGAGGTTTAACATAACTAAGCAAAGCAAGTTTGCAAACAGAACTAAAACAGAGTTCTTGTGGGAAGAGTGGAGGAATGTGAAACAGCAGAATATGCTTTATGCGGCCTCTTTTTATTAAGCAGATCAGTGGTCTAGCCTAGCTGGCAAAGTTTTAGAGTCGTGGGTGACATTGGGTTAAAGAAATTGGCAAAAGGGGCAGGATTGAATGAAAGGCACATCTTTTATTAAACATACTGAAAAATAGAGGTAAGATCGGGGATAAAATATCCAGCCCGACCAGACCCAGCCCAAGGGTATGCAGTAAAAGCCCAAACTTGCCCGACCAATTATCTTAATATGAGGGACCGAGCCCAAAGAAAACCCGAATTATCAATTTTTTTTTGTGAGTACTCAGGTGGAGAAAGGGTGATATGGGTCCGTCGCCCCGCTGAACGCCTGCTTCTCCATGTCCGACAGTAAAGGTGAGCGCACACACCGACGAAAGCGCATGCTGCATTGCGCTAATCATCCACAGAGAAAAATAAAAACAGAACAAATTACGGGTGCATAATTTAAAGAAGGTCAGAGAGGAGCCCACCCGGGATGAACTCGACATCATGATTGACATGCTGGGCTTTGGCCTAAGACAGACCTGGGCACTCCGGTCCTGGAGGGCCGCACGTTCTGCCAGATTTTGAAGTTTGCTCTTCTTTAACTCAGGTGATACAAATTATAACCTCGTTAGCAAGCTAGCAAGTGCTCGTTAACGATACTGGTGATTGGAATCACCTGTATTGGATCAGAGAAACCTCAAAAATCATGCAGAACATGCGGCCCTCCAGGACCGGAGTGCCCAGGTCTGGCCTAAGAGCTTACCTCAACGGCGGATCATTAAATAAAAAGGCCAAAAAACAATCAGGCACAGTGCTTGGTCAGTGGAAACATTTATCCATGTATGTACCTCTGTCCATTTTTAAAGGAAGGCAAAAACATATTAATTAAATCAAGTAAACCCTGTAAACCAAGAAAAGGCTCATTTGCAACAGTACAACAGTATGTAAATAAAATATTGTGTCGATTTTGTGAAGTACATTCAGTGGCCAACTGCAAAATCTGTGACAAATGATTTACGACCGTTTAAACAAACTAGTTCAACAACTGACGTTTGCCTTTTTTTGTAACATTTTAAACAACTGACGTTTGTTTTTTGGACTGCCTGCATGTAATTTCAAATATGTTTTTCCAGGCAAAGTCTATTTCATAGCGAATTACAGTATACGCATATAAAAGTAAAAACCATTTTGGCATGACTGTTACTTTAATTTTACCAAGACGAGCCGGACTCCGTTTCGTTCAACTGTCCGACCTGATCTCTATGGCAAGCGTTCGTGTGTCACTGAGCTACCGCCCTGATACTCAATGTCTGCTTTGCAAACGTTTCAAGTATTCTTTATATTTGCCGTATCCAGGCTGAAATGCTCCATAACTACGTACTTGATTTTGACGCCGCCATTTCTGTAAGTTATGGTACATCCAGGGACGCTATTGCACATAGGTGACTTTCAGCAGAGACTATATTCATGTAGAGATGCCTCGTTTTTGGAGAAATGTGTGTGGCAAAAATAGTCCACAATAGAATTAATGGTTGACGAAGTCTATTCAAGTTTTTTTTGTCGGCAGCATTGACTGCAGCCTTAACCTGTACACGGCTGTAGCCGTTTTCACGAGATCGGAGTCATCGCTGTTTGGAGCACAAATATGTGCTGGCATTCTAAACGACGCGTGATTAGAGCAAAACACTACTTTGTGTTTTTAGAGAGGCATCCATTTTGGCACTTTTAATTATGCTTTTTCGAAAAAAGACAAAACTATATATCCCTTAATTGGGATGGCACCATCAGAAAAAAAACCTTTTTTTAAAGTTCAGAAATGTGATCTTAGAAAGGAAATGTCAAAGGTGTAAAAAAGAAAGGTTACCTGTGTTCTGTCCAGCCAACTCCCAATTACTATATGAAGAAATGTTTAAAAAATGCTAGAAATACGTTGAAAAAAAATGAATGTACTGTATTTGGAGTTGGGCATTTTAAAAGGACGTGTTTAAATATAACCTAAAAGGTATAAACTAGCCCTGCGATTGGCTGGCAACCAGTTCAGGGTGTCCCCTGCCCGATGTTTGCTGGGATGGGCTCCAGCACCCCCGCGACCCTACTGAAGGATAAGCGGTGCAGCTGATGAGATGAGATGAGGTATAAACTATAACTATAAGAATGTTAGTCAGGCAGCTGCAATTTGTCATTTATTTGAAAATAAGAAGCAGCCGTTTCAACGATCTACATTGCATATGCATATTACATATACTGTAACATCTCTTCTCATCTGAACTAGCCACAACTAGTTTTAATCCAGAACTAGCTGTTTCGATGGGGTTCAAGATGAAGTACACTTGCAAAAGTTTTATTTTCCAAAAAGGTTTTTACCGGCCAAATCTCATCCCAAAGGGCTCTGAAATGAAACAACAAATCATGTTATGCAATGACTGCTAAGTTTAGTCGACACTCAAAATAGGGGGAGAAAACTGGCAAGTAGAACAGGGGAGGCCGAACCTCTAATAAGAAATTCCAACCTGTTCTAAAGGCCCCTTTCTTTTTCTTAATTCTCCTAGGTTACAAAAGAAGATCTTCCCTAACGGGGTATGGATATCAAAGAACAGAAACATGATTGGCCAACAGTGACAATAATGTTAACAGTGCGTAACAGTCAAAACAAAAACGACACTGGGCAACAATAGTCGAAATACCAAACGAAAGAAATTTACGGCGGTTCAGATTAACACATCCGACAGGCACAATCCAGCCCGCAGAACGTATGTCTGACATTGTCTGTCCTATGCAATCACGTAACCATGTGTGCAATATTAAAAAGAGAAAAAAACTTACCAATTGAAATACGATAAAAAATAGTTGATACGTTTAAAGTTTAGTAGACACTCAAAATAAGGAATAAAGACATCAATGGATTTTGAACTTGCAATGAGACCAGGAAAGTGAGCCCAAACCAGGGATAAGAAATTCTAAACAGAGCTCTTTCTTTTTAATAAATCACCTAGGTTATATAAGCAGATCCTCCATAAAGGGTGTGAGCATCAAAGAACCGCAACATGATTTGCCGATAGTTAAGATGATATGAAGCATTCACAATAGTCAATAACCAAAAACGACAATGCGCATTTATAGTCAAAATGACAAACTTGAGACGTGCTTTTTTTGGGACATACTCAGAGATGTATGGCAGGTCGGATTAACTCATCCAACAGGCACAATCTGGCCCGCAGAGCATACGTCTGACATTGACATGCAATTCCCTTCCCATGTCTGCCATATTAAAAACGGACAAAATTGAAATACAATCAAATCTAGTTGATATGTTTAAAGTTTAGTAGACATTCAAAATAAGGAAAGAAAAAGATCAATTGATTATAAACTTGCAAGGAAACCAGGGGAGTGAGCCCAGACCTCAGATAAGAAATTCTAAACTGTTCTAAAGGCCGCTTCCCTGAGCGCTTCTTTTCATGAAATCTCCTAGGTTATAAAAGCAGGTGTGGAATTCAAAGAACAGCAACATGATTGGCCCAGAGTTACAATGGGGGTAAACAATTGTCATGATTACCGATGGGAATCACCTGTGCCCGCTCGTTAGGCGCCAACTGCCTCGGACACTGATTTGGCTCCCTGTTCCTATTTATACCCATTCCTATCTGTCTCCTTTTGTCAGTCCGTCTGCAAACCTCAGTTTACACTAGGCAAGCCTTTTCCGACCCTGACTCCCACCTGTTTTTGCTCCCGTCTGTCCCCCGGCTTCGACCCGTTTTTGATCCTGACCACGTCTACTATACCGTCCCGGCTTTCGACCTCCTTTGTGCTCAACCACGTCTACTCTCCTTTCCTGGCTTAAGACTCACTTCCGACCCCGACCACATTTTTGCTCTCCTGTCCTGGCTACTGACCCGTTTTTTTTGTTCCCGACCCCGCCATCGCTCGCCACGGAAGATCCACTTCTGCGTTCGAAGCGACCTGCTCCCGCGTCCAGCAATCCCCGGATCGTGGGCGCAACCCTTTCCCTTTCTTCTAACAAAACGTGTGAGAAACCTAACGCAAGTGGGTCCTGTCTCCGTTCTGGTCCTGACAACAATGGATAATAGTCAAAATAACGAGCTGGCATCCTATGCCATCTTCTGTGACCAAACCAGACCGTGTTTCTTCTCATTTTTTGCCCAGTCTTTTCACAAGGTTTTTTGATTTTTTGGGTACCTATAGCAACAAGATGGCAGACAATCATGTTAGGTAAAATAACAACGAATTTCTCAACATACGAGTATTCTAAAAAGTGTAAATTTATACGATACTTTATGTATTTTGGTTTTCCAGAAATTATTTATCCGATTGTGTGTTTCTTCATTTGAAATAAGCACCCTAAGACTGATTAAGCAAAATAGGAGGTTTCTGGTTTGAGTCAATATCGTCCCAATATTCTTTTCGAACCGCAACACTCGAACACCCACAGTTTGAGGAAGTTAAAATCAATGCTTTGTTTAAGCAGCCTCATAAAATTTTCAAAGCTTTACCAACCCCTTGCAGAGGTAGAAAGCACAGATGTGTGCAAGAACTTCATTCATCAAATGAAGACGCTGCACCAACACTATGGAGTGGATTTTGTTCATTGGCCGCCATATTCCCCCTTTTAATTATGGGCAAAAGACTGATTGTTTTCTCCTGAGAATATTTCAATTCATATTACAAATAGTAATATACATTTTTACATTAACAACCAGCAAGTGCGTGGTGTCATTATGTTGTTCCCAAGAGCTTTTTAAAACAACAAATAAAAGAGAAGAAAATGAAACATGAAGACAAATGTTATCACTAAATGTGGAAACAATACAAACATCTGCTTTATGAATAAAATATTGCTTGAATTAATGTTTTTCTAGCCATTGGGGAGGCAGATTTGTGTTTGAGTAACATGATGCTTTGATTCGTTTGTAGGATTTTTTTTTCATGCATATATTTTTCAGATGTCACAACCAAAACAGAGTTAGGACCCAGATGCGTAACGTTAACCACAAGTTTATTGAGAGAAAGAGGAAAGGCAGCGCCCGCGATCCGGTGCTCGCTGAACGCGGGAGGCAAGCCGCTCACAGGTCTATAGCCGGCACAGGAGAGCAAAAACATGGTCGGGATCAAAAACGGGTCGTAAGCCGGGACGTGAGAGCAAACGTGTTCGGGGTCAAAAACAGGTATTGGCTCGAGACAAACGGGGAAATCGGGAACGGACAGGTAGAAAAACAGGTGCAAAAAGCGGGACTGACAGGAGTCAGAGTCAATTTGCTTGCCTTGTAGAAACAGAAGTTCGCTGATGGACTGACAACAGGCGAGTGAGAGGTCTAGAGGACTGAGCTTAAAAAAGGACGAGGAACCAATCAGGTAGCCCGCAGCGGTTGGCGCCAAACAAGCGGGCACAGGTGATACTAATCAGTCATCATGACATCAGATTACTTTATTTATTTGTGTAAGACGCGCATTTTTTTACCCAAAAAATAACTAAAAGTTTTGGCGCACGTTATACACGGGGATTTTCTGCACAGATTTTCAGTCGAAAATATCGCTGACCACAACTACAGATGAAACGGGAATTGAATCCAGGTTGGGAAAGCTAGGGCACCAAAATCCTAACCAGTAGACCACCATTAATGATGCAGGTGACATAAAAAAAAGCATTAGACTTTCTCTCATTAGCACACATTTTCTTTTCCTATTTTTACGACGCCATTCGTCACTGTTACCGTAAAAATAGTGACATGATGGGATGAAATCTGATACCTTTTCATGTGTCATGCTCATTACTAGCTGTCCAGTGGTTAGGATTTGGTGTGCTCGCCACCATGATCTGGATTCGATTCCGAAACAAATTTTAAATGGAGAAAAAGTAAAACAATTTATAAATTTTAATGAAAAATAGAGGTGTGTGTTAACATAAAGAAATACGGTACATCAAGTGTACAACTTTTCATGCAGGTCGTTGTATTAGCAGCATTTAGATTTAAATGATAATTATAATAGATGTAAAAAAAAATCTGGTTTGTAAGAACAGAGCTGAGGGGATCCTGCCACGGCTGTTGCTTTCTTGATTCAAGAGTCCTCGCTCGAGGAGGGTTGCTACCATTATTGTTTCGCCTGCAACAGTGTGCTGCAGATGGCTGTGTTGCCTACTGGCAACGAAAGTATGAAGCTACCTCTGCCAGGTTCTTGCAGCAACACAGTTCGGTTGATTGCTTATTGTGATATAGTAAGGAAGGGAGTGCCGGGTGCTTGATTGAGAGTGCGTTGTAGTTAAATGACTTGGCTGACGATAGGTGTGTTGATCGCGAGCCTTTCTGGAAGTGTTTCTAAGGATAGGTCTATAGTAATCAAGACTTGGTTTTGTCTGTTTTATTCTACTGGTCTGCTGTGGTAAGATCAGTGTCTGTTCGACTGATCCATCTGTTCAAACAGCCATACTGTGACCTCCATGTCATTTATCAGGTTTAACCCTTTTGAGTATGCTGTGGCCATGTTCGCTACTCATTCGCTGACCATTTGAATGTACTGTAATGGCATTTTCACCTGGATGTTGTTCGAATATCCAAACAGTGTAGATTAATGGATCTTACCCAAAGAATAAATTGTGTATTTTTGTGCCTGTTGTTATATATATGCCATGTTTTTAAGTAGTCAACCAAATGCGCGCCACTAGTGAGGCCTTCTTGATACCAGAAATGGTTATAGCACATATTTACTGGCTCTTCCCACTCAGTTTCGTATTTGAGGTCTGTATAACAGAGTGTAAATGGTGTTCTTAAAATAGATGATGGTAGTGGTCCCTGGTAAGGCTTTTTGCTCAGTCAGCGCTATCATATTCGATATTGTGTATCTTGTATTGGTATGTGTGAATGGCTTGTTTAGTATTCTAGAGTGCCCAAAGCAACAGGTTCTCCTCTGATCATTTTAAACAACCTCAAAAGGGATGAGTTGACAAAAATATGAGGAACCCAAGATAGCAGCCATGTTTGACTGTCGTAGCTTCTGAAAATAATCGGGGCAGCAAACCGATGAGACTCTCTGTATTTACATTCAATGAATAATTGACTAATCATACGAATATTGCAGATACTTGAATTATTTAAGGCCATGTAAATGCACACAGAAATCCAAATATCCTCTGATTCAGATTGCGAATGGTTAAAAGAAGCCAGTTTGGCTAGTCCATTCATATTAGGATTACTCCTTCACATGTACCGATTTGATAAGTCCGACTCCTTGTCTGCATTGCTGCGCATGTTCACCTTCTTGTTCTTCTGGGTTTTTTTCATGGGTTATCTACAAATTCTGATCTCAATTTATCGATGCACATAAACATAGCCTTTGGCTGTAGGGACAGCGCTTACGGTCATGCATTTTCAAGTATTGCCTTGCATAGAATGACATCAGCTAGCGGTCAAATCCGATTTGTGGTAGTTATGGTTAAGACTGGAGATGAGCAGCCCTAACCAAAGAGGTTGGCTGAGCACCCTGTTATTCACACTGTACACCTCAAAAAAAACGAACTGTTTCCAAACCCATCCCAAAACCACAATTGTGAAGTTCACTGACGACACCCCCTTGATCGGACTCGTCTCTGATGATGATAAGGCGGCATGCAGGAAGGAGGTGGAGACACCTACAATGCGTTGTTTGAAAAATGAACTAATAATGAACACAATGAAATCCAAACAAGTCATACTCGATTTTCGGAAGGGCAAGCACAGACGCAGATCCACTCATCATAAATAAAGAGTGAGTAGAGAGAGTTCTCTCCTTCAAACTCCTTACGATCTCTCCTAGACTGCCAACACCATGGGTTTGGTGGGGAAGGCCCAGCAAAGACTTCACTTCCTTGGAGTGCCCAGAAAGAACAAATTAGAATGGAAGCTGCTGGTGTCCTTCTACAAAGTCACAGTGGAGAGCATTCTCGCTGTGTGGTATGCTGGGAGCATGACAGCAGACAGCGCAAACTCCAGATTCATTGACAAAGCCCAGAAATTCATTGGCTGCTCACTGCACAGTTTGAAGACATTGTCGACGTTACTACAGCAGAGCCACTGGCGCTACTATGGATTACTTTAGGCGCCTTGAGTGACTCAACGACGACGACGACAGCAGAGCCATAATATAAAGGACTCTTCTCAACACAAACACCTCTTTGAACTGTTGCTCTTATAGTAGGGGCTAATAGTCCCTTAAAACGAGGACTAACAGGCTAAGAGTCAGTCCACACTATACAATCGCACAAAACTGTGAAAAATGTGTATCTTGCTAGATGGGAATTTTCGTTCCTGCTAAATATTATTGCCATTTTTTTCAATTACTACAACTTGGGCAAGTCTCCAAGCACTACTTTTTAAAAAAAATTGGACTATTTATCCAGACATTTATTTATCTTATTTTTCTCCTTTAAGTCTTTTCTATATGTTTATCCTGGAATGCCAAGTGTAATCTTGTTCCAAACACTGTTTACTATGTAATCAATGGCAATAAAGACAATTCCATTCAAATTGGATATGAAACTTCTTTCAGCATGTGGTTTCAATGAAATTCTCCCAAGTTGGACTTCATGTGCTTTGTGACATTTGAGACTGCAAAGTATATATCCTGACACACTCTGCACGAGCTAAAAATAGGATTTATAAACACAGGCCATGTGTCTCTGCGCCTGTCTTAAGTTATATCATGTCACCGTGTGTCTTATTCTTACCCAATGTCTTAGCTCCACCAGCCTCTCGTGCTTACCCCAAGAGTATAGGTAGCTTGCCATTTGCTTAATGCCTGTGTCAGGTAGGGGTGGGTGGATCAATTCAATATATCAATATTATTGAGACTAAGAAGGTACTTCATCATATTGTGCTTGGATCACTATTTTGATCTTCTACCAATGTCCTCAAATCTTCTCTACGCTGGTAGCACACACCCATCTTTCTCTTCCGGTCCCCTCTGCTGCACTCTGAGTCTATGCCTGAGTAGGTGACTGACAGGCACAATTTTAGCCACCTGGCCACAGGCTGGCCTGCAGTATTGTGCCTAAAAGCCAGAGAGGGGAGCGACGGGACAGTGACCAAGCTGCCAGACCTAGACTCTGCACCCCTACCAGAAGCTAAAAATGACATCAGCAAACAGGAAACTCAGCGTGATGCAGACTTTCAATGTGATCCGCTGCAGTGGCAACACCACAAATTTACATGAATACATATGAAGTTCACCCTACAGGGAGCGACAAAGCTTTAACCACAAATGTGAATATGTTCTATATATGTTCTTGAACAAAAACTTGTTAATCTGTTGATACGATGGCAACAGAACCAAAAGTGCTTCTTCCAGGGAGCATAATACCATCCTTGGGATGAGATACAATTTAAACTTTCTTTGCATTACTGGTATTATTTTCAAAATATTGAGCAAAATATTTGCGTTGTCTTGTTAACATTGTTTTACAGTTTTGGTATTTTTGTTACATTGCTTTTTTGTGGTTTGACTCTTGAATTTTGTTCTGAAACAGCTGGAATCGGAATTATTATTGTATTTGTATTTATAATTTTTATATACTTAAATAGAAAACCTTAAAAAAACTGTGCGCATAAGATAGTTGTGCTTTATCGTAATTATAACTCTTGGCGGAGGGGTTTATTTATTCAATGATCATGACACATCACATTACTGACCTAAAACACTATAAGCAACAAAAACTTGATAGCGTTTGAGTCATAGTCATATGGACATAAAGAAGAGTGAAGTAAGTGTGGGCAATATTAAGATTTTTGGTATCGATCCAAGTAAATACATAGTACTATCAAGCGATACAGAGTCGATACCGATACCTTTTGCCTGGAAATTCAATGTTCATTGAATAACTCAACCCTTCCCCCTTGAGTTAGTTTATAATTACAATATACAAAGCACAACATTTTTAGGCATCAAAATGTTTCATTTTAATATTAAATAACTGAAAAATTTAATAGTATGAACATAATTGAAATATTCTCATTACAATGGTTTCAGAACAAAAGCCAAGAGTCAAACTAAAAAAAGCAGCAATGCAATGAAAATATAAATACTGTATAGCAATGTAATCTATAGAACCTTCCTCTGCACAATATTTTGAAAATAAAGTCATTAATGCAGATACTTTGCCAACTGACTCTCATTGGCTCTGTTGCCATAGTGAGAATGGATTTACAGGTTTTTGTTCAGGAACAGCAACATGTTTACATTTTGGTTGCTGCACATTGCTTTCTGCAGGGTAAACTTTTTTTCATGTGTTTATTTGAGTTTATAGCAGACCACTTTACGATAGAGAGGGCACCTGGCATTGTCCTTTTTTGTAATAAAAAACCAAATCCACACCGTGTTGCGCTTCGTGTTTGTTGTTAATTTTTAGCTCCTGGTTAGGGGTGTAGGCACAGATTTAGTGTTCTCTTTTGCCTGTCAGACAGGATGCAACAGCAGGCCAGGTAAGCAAAGGTGCTAAAAAGTAGCCGGTCAGATACACACTCAGGCATACACTTAAAGCGGGGGTCAGTAACCCACGGCTCAGGAGCCGCATCCGGCTCTTAAGGGCTGCCGAGTCTCTCCCTGACGCCTAAAAAAAAAAAAAAAATTGAAAAAAATTGGGGAGGAAATGTATTTTTCTTTTAATATGTTTTCAGTAGGAGGAGACAAAAACTTGTAATATTTTCAACTCTTGTAAAAAATTGTAGAATAAACACAGGATTACATTTCACCTACTTTGGTACATTTTTCCTGTGCTTGTTTTCCTTTCTCTCTTGTTTCCTATTGCGTCTTATCCATGCACTGACTTGTTTAACACTTGCACAGATATTAAGCTTGAATTGTTCTAATTTGATTGTATTTAGCATTTCAAAGGCTGCTGTTTTATCTTTAGGAATGCATGACATAAAAATTGTATCACTTCATTGTATTTCCTTTATTTTATCAAAGCAATAAAATTGTAATTCATCAATACTGTAATGAAGTTAAACTTGAGGAGGTATCCTACAAGAGGGTAGCCACATGGTACATCATTCTCCACAGGATGTGATGCACCCAACTGAGTCATTCTGATAGTAGGCTAATATAGCTAGTATAGATACAAGAGGATGTGTTGCATTCATCATACGGCTTTTATTTTTTTGTGGCTCCAGAAATGTTCGTTTTTTTGCTTTTTTTATCCAGTATGGCTCTTTCAACATTTCGGGTTGCCCACCCCTGACTTAGAGAGTGGTTGAAGATAAGAGAGTTAAGGGCTGCTCTTTCTACGCTTTGCGGAAGCATATTGAGGACCACAGTATCGATCCCAGGACAATAGTATCGATCCGACCCGTGTTGATAATATCGATATTTGGATCCATCCACACACCACTACAGAAACCTAATCTCTCTGTTCAATTTACATTTTGAAAGTACTAGATGTGAGCGTCTAACATAAATTTGCTGAGCAAACAGCCTTTCACAGCAATGCTGAGAATTACCTTGCTCCGTCCTGCTGTTACTATTAAGTCAAGACAAATCTGACTGTAACAACTACAGCATACAAGCTTATCAAAACATTTGTAAATAATCCGATTAAACGGAGATGTAGCTTGACACTCGAGCAACATTTCTATACCATATATGAAGTATTTCTAACAGCTATAGACCACCAATTAAGGATCGCTGATACCCAGCTTCTAAACATGTCAGTCAACAGGTTGCTCCCAAGGACATGCCTAGCCATAGCCTGAGCTAAAAATATCTCACCGGTTCAAGGGACATTGTGATTTTCTCAGGATGGTGTGGAAGTGATAATTGGAAAATGTCAGCATTCCAGTCATACATCGCAAGTGGTTGAATGTGTTGACTTAAATACGTAGCTGTTGCTCACTCCTCAGTTTTTATCATTGAACAGTTGTGCTGATGATGTAACCAAGAGAACAGATGTTATTTCATGTTATTCTATATTGAGCATGCCAATTAAAAAATGACACATTGTAGAAGAAATCCAATTCAACATGATTGCTATAACTATGATTGACATGTAGTAATAAATGGGTAAAGAGAAATAGAGTCCACACCAAGATAAATCTACAAGGCTGGGATTTGGGGTAAGAAATAGAATAATCGATATCGAATGAAATTTCCTTTCTATAATACTACTGTATATTGACTCATCAAATTATGATTTGATATTTGTTGTCTAGCTATTCATTCATTTATAAGCACAGTATGTATTATTTAGCACCTCTGGCGGTGAAATCTTATTTTTTTTCATTAAATTACTATACTGATTTAAATAATAATTCAAAAAAGTGTTAAGTATTATATATACGGGCATTTTTTTAAATACTCGTAGGCTGAGAAAAAAGCATTAATTTTTTACAGTGGTGGGCCATTATGGCCTACAAGGTCTCCTATGCTGGCCTAAAAAAACATTTTTCTTATTTATTTTGCCTTCCCTCATGGACACGCGCCTGGCTATTAATGCCTACAGTTGTCGGGAATTTGTTGACCTGGGACTGAGGCTGGATTTGAACTTTTTTGATGATTACAATTACTACACCCACGAAATAACAGGGGATATTGGGAGGACCCTGGGATCTCCAGTTGCCGAACCACCAAGAAAGCAACAAAGACAGCGGAAGGAGCGAAAGCAGAAGCGAGGCTGCCATTCAGGCCTGGATGCTGGGCTTAGAAAGCTACCGCACAGACTGCCCCTCCCGAGCATCTTCCTGACCATCGCCATATCCATCACCCACAAAATGGATGAATTGGAGATACGTGTCGCCACAAAACAGTTTGTCCGGGAACGTCATTGTCATCACAGAAACGTGGTTTCACCCCCGAACTCAAATGCTGCATTCCAGCTAGTGGATCACACGTTACATTGCCGGGACTGTACCAATGAGCAAAACAAAAGGGATTGGGACCAAGTGTTTGCGTGTATAAAGAGTGGTGTAATACCAGGAGGATTGTTGACTTTCTTTGCTCTCCCTATATAGAAGCTCTAGCTGTATCTTGTAGACCTCTTCTATCTCCCGGGAGAAATTAAAAGTGGTCCTCTTGACAGCTGTTTAATTTCCTCTGGATTCTATCACTAGCACAGGGCTACATTTCCTGCTTGCTGCTTGCACACCCAGGCAGTGCTTTTATCAGCCCCGGCAACTTGATTTAGGCATGCTTAAAGACTGTCTCCTAAGTTTGTTCGATATGTGGATTGCGTAACTAATGGAAATAAACTTTGGACGATGTGTATGGTAATATGAAAGCTACACACAGAGCTGGTCCTATCCCTCAGCTGATGGATCCGACTATTCTTGCATTCGTCCAAAGTATAAGCCTTTAAGGTGAAGGACAAAGCCAATGACAAAGAACATTCTGACATGGCCTAAGGGCACTCTCTCTCAACTGCAGGACTGTTTTAACAAACGTGCTGGGAGGTTTTTGAAAGTCATGACCTGCAGGTAAACACTGATCCTGTTTTATCTTACATCAAAACAAGCATGGAAAATGTCACAAAAATCAAAGGAATCAGGGTCTTTCCTTACCAAAACCCGTTGATGATTAGCGAACTTCGAGCTCTCATCAGACAAACGTAACACCACCTACACGTCAGACAAGGCATTAGGGATACCAAGGTGGCCTATGCGATGAGGATTTAGGAACACTTTGCCGCAAATGTGTCCAGGACTAGAAATGATCACAAACATCAGTGGCCACAAACTGGTGATTGTTGAGGCTGATGATTCACTGGCAGAGGATTTAAAAATGTATTTGCTTGTTTTGATGTTGGCAAGCCGCCAGCAGCCGCACAACAGCCATTAGGAGCCACAAGCTGCAAACTATTACTTCAGGAGCATGAAGTGAGACGTATGCTTAGAACTGCAAATTCCAGGAAGGCAGGTGGCCCAGATGGAGAACTATGGAGGGGGCTGAAGAACTGCGCAGACCAGCTGGCTTGGGTCTTCGTCAACATCTTTTACCGGTCCCTGTCACAATCTACACTTCCTCCCTGCCTCAAGAACTCCAACAGCTTCCCCTTCCCTAAAAAGTCATCAATGGTCAGCCTTAATGACTACAGGCCGGTCACACGTATTCCTGCTGTCATGACGTGCTTTGAGAGGTTGGTGTTCCAGCACATCAAAGGTTCCTCACTCCCCACGTTAGTTTGACTACAGGACAAACTGCTCAATTGATGATGCGATGTACACCGCTTTTGTTGCTGAGCTGAGCCATTTTGAAAAACGCAGGAGATATGGCAGAATGCTCTTCCTGGACTTCACCGCTGCATTCAACATCATCGTCCCAGAGATCCTGTTAAAGAAACACTCCCAACTGGGGCTCTCCTTCTCCATCTGCAGCTGTTTTATGGATTTTCTCGCCATTCTCCCACAGGCTATAAAACTCAGCCTACACGACTCTTCCAACCTGGCGCACCGATTTCCCCCAAGGTTGTGTTCTGAGCCCTCTACTGTTCACCCTGTATACCTCGGAGTGTTTAATAACCCACTCAACAAACACAATTGCGAAGTTCCTTGACAACACATCAGCTGCTCTCTGCACAGTATAGAGGATATTGCCTCCTTTCGATATCGTGGCAGAGCCATTAACATTCTAAATGATAATTCTCACCCTGGCCACCACCTCTTTGAGCGGTTGCCCTCTGGTAGGCACTACAGATCCCACAAAACTAGAACAAACACGCTCAAAGACAGCTTCTTCCCCAAGGCCATCACAACCCTAAAGGAACACACAAAATGTGAAAACACATCTTATTTGTTTTTTTCCCTTTTTGTTGTTGTTGTTAAATAAAACTGTGAAAATATATAGTTTTTGCATAAAACTGTGAAAATATGTAACTTGTGCCTTTTTGGGGGCTTTTTAATTGTTGCTGCTAAATGTTATTGCACTTCTTTCCATTGCACTATTGTTACGATGCACTATTCTTATCATTACACTATTTTTATAACGCAGGCCAATTTTCTGAGCACTACATTATAATTATTGTTTGCCTATTTATCCTGATAGTCTTTTATCATTTTTCTCTACTACCCTGGAGTGACGCTTCTAACCTTGTTGCAAACAGTGTTTCGCAAAGTTGATATCAATCATAATAAAGACAATTCAGTTAAACTTTTCTGTCATCTTCCAAATATTGCTTTTCCCCTTTTCCAGATGTTTCATCTCATCCCATCTCATTAGCTGCACCGCTTATCCTCAGTAGGGTCGCAGTGGTGCTGGAGCCCATCCCAGCCATCTTTGGGCAGTGGGCAGGGGACACCCTGAACTGGTTGCCAGCCAATCGCAGGGCACACAGAGACAGACAACTCGCTCGCTCATTCACACCTAGGGACAATTTGGACCGGCCAATCCAACTTATATGCATGTTTTTGGAATGTGGGAGGAAACCGGAGTGCCTTGAGGAAACCCATGCAAGCACGGGGAGAACATACAAACTTCGCACAGTAGGTCCAGTAGCTGGATTTGAACCCACACAGGAGGTTCCCAAGACCTTAGAACTGTAACACACACGCGCTAACCACTGCGCCCTTTTCCAGATGTGTGCTTTCATATTTAAGCATCTAACCACATTTTAGCCATTAGTTGTTGCCCGGCTCAGAAATCTAGGCCTTTACAATCATACATATTAAGAAATTTACTGTGAGCCGGATAAAAAATTCCAACAAGCCAGATCTGGCCCGGGGGCTGTGTTTTTGACATATGTGACTGAAAGGTAGCTGAAATAACTGTCCGCCATCTAGCTGCTACAGGTAGCCAGAAAAACCCAAAAACTTTACAAAAAGCTTGGCAAAAAAAAAGAAAAGGAAAATGGTGCAGTTTGGTCACTTTGAGTCTCAGTAGTTTATAGTATTCCTTGTGATTGTTTTAGGTCAAATAACAAACACTGTCCCTTTAAAATAAATAATGATCCACTGCGTTATTAAATTATCGGATTTTCTGGATTATCAGGCGCACCTAAAAACACAAAACTTCTCACAAATTCAAAAGTGGGCCCTATGCGTCTTATAGGCTGGAAAATAAGATACATAAAATAGAAAATGCATCATGAATTGCTTTTACACACATATACCATTCATGAATTTATTCAATTAATTTTAGTAATACCATAGTTTCATAGTAATTATGCTCTATGAAATCTTATTTTTATAATAGTGTGGTGTTTGATGCATACGCCTTATAGTCCGGTGCGCCTTGTATATGAAAAATCTATCTTGTAAAAATACTGTTTTAGATGGTGCGCCATATACTCCATAAAATACAGTAATGTTCCATGAAAGTAATATTAAATCATCATGCCATGCTTACACTAGCAATGTGTGTCATGATTACCGTAAATTCCGGACAATAAGACGCTACTTTTTTCCCAAACTTTCAACCCTGCGGCTTATTCAGTGATGCGGCCAATTTATGTAATTTTTCTAACGGCCGCCAGCGGCACTCGAGTACAAGAGGTAAGATTTAGACTGCAACTTTTTAGTTTGTGCACAAACTAATTTAGCGTAGACATATCCTCATCATGCAAATTTCAAAGAGAAAGGCACATTACGCAACTTTCATGCTAAACGCAATCGAGCAGTCCGATATAGAAGGAAACAGAGCTACCGCACGTTAACTTTACTTTGCGTGCGTGATGCTAGCGTGTTATCGAATGAGGGAGCGTGAGATGACGTCTATATGACAAAGTCTCCTTCCCACTCTGAGGGAAGACGACTTTGATGACCTCAAGTATAAGGAGGAAGATAAGGACGGTTATCCGTGCTTGTTACAAGTACGGTATGTTTTCTTAACGGAGCTGTTTACTGTGTTGCGAGCGTGTTGCTAGTAGCGTTTTGCTACCCTTCACAGGCACGGCTTAGGATGAAAGTTATAATATTATTATTAAAAGCTTTGAAAACTCTCTCGGTGTACCATCTTTCTTTGTAAATATGTGTAACCGTGTATAATATGTATTTGCAACTGTATATTTTTGTAATGTATTTATTTTAGAAACTTATTCTGATATGTTTTGTACGAGCAAATGAGAAAGAAGGGGCGGGGCAAACGCGGGCTGACGGGAAGTGGAGTAAAGGTGAGACGTGTTTGTGGATTACTTTCAACAGGCACCTGGACTCTGCAGGTCTGCATTAAATTTTAAATACCGGGATCATTTTCCATTCATTTTGCCGGCTGTGTTTTTTGGACTGTATCGGGTATGGGTTAATTTTTTGTTTGTATTGCGTTTTTTCAATGTGGGCGCATGCGGCCAATACAGGTGCGGCTTGTGTATGTACAAAAATGGTTTTCCTCCCGAAATGTGATGGGTGCGGCTTATAATCAGGTGAGCTCTATAGTCCGGAATTTACGGTACTCATTGCACTCACCTGTGCCGCTTGTTTGGCGCCAGCTGCTGCCGGTTCCCCCTCCTATTTGAGCTCAGTACTTTCACTCGCCCTTTGTCAGTCCGTCAGCGATCCTCTGTTTTCACAAGGCAAGCATTTTGGACTCTGACTCCCGTCGGTCCCGTTTTGTCATCTGTTTTCCACTTGTCCGTTCCTGATTTCCCCGTTTGTCTCCTGCTACGACCCGTTTTTTGACCCCGACCACTTTTGATCATCCCGTCCCGGCTAACGACCCGTTTTTGACCCCGACCACGTTCTGATCTCCTGTCCCGGCTAACGACCTGTTTTTACGTCTAACTACGCTAAAATCTCCCGCTCCGGAAGATCCACTTCCGCATTCAGAACACGCTCCGATCCCGCGAGCGGCTTGCTTCCCGCGTCCAGCAAGCACCGGATCGCTGGCGCTGCCTTTCCTCTATATTTTAATAAACTTGTGAGTAACGTTACGCATCTGGGTCCTACTTCTGTTCTGGTCATGACAATGTGCATAAATAACGTTTGATTCCAACCCCCCCAAAAAATCAGTGTGTGCATTTCATGTTCTAATGCTGTACAGGACAGTCTCATTTGTTCTCAACCTTAAAATGTTGATTATAGTAGGGAGTTATTTTGAAATTACCTTTTTCTTTGATGCCTCAGACTTTTTGGACATATTTCTCAGCTTTTTGTGCAGATGCTTTAAAACCTGCAAGCAGGTAACATCATTGAGATAAATCCATGGTGACAATCATAAATGCATACCTGTCAACTTATATGTTTCCCCTGTATTTTATACATTTTTTGATCGTTTTAAAGTATATCCGCAATTTTGTAGGTTCAATTCTTTAACAATACATTTGAAAAACTCATTCTTTTTGTTAGACTGATCTTGTCTTGCCCATTTCCGGATTGTCTAGGTTACTGGCAGCAGATGACAACATCATTGTAGATTGTAAACGTTCTTGCTGTATACTAACAGATCCTGGAACACAATTACTTTTCTCAGTAACGAGTACTGTAACGCGTTATTAATAAAGCTTACTCTACTGTTGTTAAAATATGGTGCGTTACTCCGCTACTTTTTAAAAGCAGATCACGGATCATAATGATTTCCTTCTTCGCTCTTGAAGTAGCATATGACCCCCAATGCGCCAGCAACACAACGCTTGTCTCAACATTTTAAAAGGGTGGGCGTGTTTATATGTAGGTACTTAATACAACTAAATACAGTTATGGTGGTGTTGTTTCAAGCACAGACTACGAGGTCATTTAATTTCTCCCTACTTACATTGTGATAGTCTCTCTACCGCACGGACTAGCATCCAAGCCATATCCACTACTATAAATAAAATACTGAAATCAGGGGTCAGTTTATATGAATATATTTGGTTGTGTCATCAGTAGCGCAGGGTCGGCAGCGAGTTGGTAGGGAGCATGGCTTATACAGAAACAACAAAATCAATGGGGAAAACGTGAGGACTGTAAAAAAAAAGTGCAGAATTTTGTTCTTTTTAGTTGTAATATTATTTAATTCCAGGAGAGAAAGGAAAGTATTTGGAGAGTACTGAAAAATGAAGATCTTTAACTGGTTTAAAGCATAGAAACAAAATGGATATGGAGTGTCTCGGCTGTGTTGGATTGCAAACTCTCAAGGTTGCACAAGCCAAGAAATATAAAGGGTACACTGCTTTACAGGTTGTACGTGTTTTCTACTATTTTGAAGCAGATTTAGGGGGTCAGCCTCGTTGCGAATAAATACGGTAATTTGTAACTAGATAGTTACTTTCAGAGTAACGCTCTACTTTTTGGTGTCAGTAATCAGAGGGGAACGCAATTACTCTTTAAATGAAGTAACAAGTAACTGTAACTAAGTCCCTCCTTTTTTTCACCCAGTAACCTGACTAACACTGTCTAGATCAGGGGTGTCAAGCTCATTTTAACTCGAGGGCCACACATTGGACAAACATTCTCTCAGGGGCCGGATTAGTAGATTAGAGAGAAATAAAGAGAAAGAGAAAGAAACGAGAGAAAGAGAGGGAGAGAAAAAGAGAGAGGGTAGGACAAAAAAAGAGAGAAAAAGAGAGAAAAAAAAAGAAAAAAAGGAGAGAAAAGAGAGAGATGAGAAACAAAAGAGATTAAAAAGAGAACTAATGAGAGAGGGGGAAAGAAAGAGAAAGAAAGAAATTCAAAGATAAATACAAAGAGAGAAACCGAGGAGAGAAAAGAGAAGGAGAGAAAGAGAGAAAGGGAGAAAGAGAGAAGGGGAAAGCAAGAGAGAGAAAGAGAGAGAAAAGGGAAAAGGGAAGAGAGAGCAAAAGAAGGTAAAATGACAGAGAGAGAAAGAGACAAGGAGGAACAAAGAAGGAGAAAAAGAGACACAGAGAGTGAGAGAAAAAGGGTGGAAGAGAGAGAGAGAGAGAGAGAGAGAGAGAGAGAGAGAGAGAGAGAGAGAGAGAGAGAGAGAGAGAGAGAGAGAGAGAGAGAGAGAGAGAGAGAGAGAGAGAGAGAAGGAAATACAAGTAAAGCGTCTTTCTAAGAGGCACCTGGCTTTAGGAACATCAAGAGGACATATATCCACCTGCAGCTCATTTTTCTCTTGCGCTTCTCTGAGCATTGTCTCAATCCCTTAGTTCGGCGGGCCGCCTGTTTGACACCCCTGGTCTAGATCAAGAATTTATTTTTTAAATAAAATAAACTTGTTTTACACATATTATCTTTGTTTTCATTCTATAGAGTCTGTCTTACTGTGACTTACGTGCTGTATTGTCATTGAAGGATTTTTATAAGGTTTATAATAAGGGGAATTGCAATCATTAATAAGGGTAACAATTGTCTTAGGTTGACAGGTATGTAAATGGAAAATGACAAACGGGAATTTGCTTACCTTGGAATAGCAAAAAGAGATGAGCAGCAGGGGCAAAACATAACCAAAAACAAATGTGCAAACCACATAGACTTTCTTCTGGTTTTGATCCGGCCACACTTCCCAGCAAAACGTCAGATTGTCTCCCCCGTGAAAAATGTTCTGATAATGCATAATTGGCGCTGCCATGACCAAGGAGAGAATCCAAATAACAACCACACCGATAAAAGCGTGTTTTGCCACCCTTATAACGGAACTCTTTCTGGAGTGCACGATGGCAACGTACCGGTCCACGGACATAGCCGAGAGCGTAAAAATGCTCACCAGCATGGACACCGTGAAGAAATAATGGATAAATTTACAAATAAACGCACCTAGCACCCACGAAGGCATTATGTACACTGTGGACTGGAAGGGCACGCAAAAAAGCAGATAGAACAAGTCTGCGATGCTCAAATTAAGGATGAAAATGTTGGTGGTGCTGCGCGGTTTTCCAGGTTTGCTTTGCGCCAGCACGGTAATCACCAGACTGTTTCCCAGTACGCCCAGTACGAAAATGAGGCAAAAAACCACCAACGTGATCAGGTTATCCGTGCCGATCACGAATAAAAGTTTGTCTTCCTCTGTCGCGTTCGGAGTCCACAAATCCTCCATGATCCACAACGAGTCAGTGAAATTCATCATTTGATTGAGAACTTGCCGGAGGAATCGATCTTGAGGTGTTTCTGCGCCTCCAATTTTGTGCGTCACGAGAGATCCGACAAAAAAAGGAGTCGTAAAGATTAATTAAGTTGTAGAAATCCAAAGATGGGCATTTTGAGTTGCATTTTGACATTGGATTGTTGCAGAAAATGTTGGAGAATCGTCAAAATGTGAGTCGAGCACCAAACGCCAGCGAAGCGCACGCGACCGACCACTCTGGGTTTCTTTAAGAGCGCCTGCACTTTTCCCACCCTCATGATATACCAGGGGAGGGTCTGAGTTTCTACGTCATTAATTAGGATTCGGGTTTTTTTTGCATAGAAGTCGTGGATTCCCGTCATCAGCCTGTTTTTGGTGGTTTCCAACATATTGCCCCCTAAGAACACCCGAGTAGCCCACAGACAGCTTCTGAAAATAGCTCACCAGTGGGTCATTGTGAGTTCCAGGGAAATTTGATTTCTGCATGATTTAGTGGGTGACTGAGCCTATTTTAAAGCAAATTCTAATAAATACGACCTGGTAATAACATAATAATAACGTGATACGTTGTCATTTTTTAAAATGCATGTCAAACTGGTAGCCCTATGTGATTATCATTTAAAAAAGTATTTCTATCAGCTTCAAAAAGGGTTCATGACCCCTAGTTTTGTACAACAACATCAGCAAGACAATTTGTGAACAGAACCAAACACTAACTTAACTTTTAAAAGTCCGTATTGCATCTCCACCCAAGCCCCAGGGACAATTTTAGGGTCAGAGATTTGGGGGTACTGCGCACCCAGACTGTTTGTTACATTTTTTTGTTTACATTTCACGTCAAGTGATTTAGGATCATTCAATACTGTTCAGGAGTGTCACTTCGCATATGTGAACATCACTTACCCCTTTGTGGTTAGCAGAAACACTACTACAACGCCATGCCCAGTTTTTACTTATTGACTGTATTTCTCATGGGGGACATATACACATAAAGAAGAAGAACAATGGAATTCATTAGACAATGATGGAATCTGTTCAACACTTAATACTTTCACTCTAAACTTTACGGATTAAGATCAATGTTCCCTCTAAGTTTCCACGGGTCTGAGCGTTCACACAAAGTCGGTGAGCAGCGCTTGAAACAACAGTGAGCAACCATAATCCCAAGTGTGGCAGGATAATTAATTATCAAACATGTCCAAAACTTGACATCAAGTTACATTTTGCTGAGTTTCCGGATTTTGAGTTGGCAAAGTGACAGCCCTCTTGAAGGTCTCGTCAAATGTCAGCTAGGGGGCGATAATGCACCAAAGTCTATATTACGATAGCTTTTGCTTTTTACTCTACAGTGAACATTTAAATAATTAAAGCTTTGAGCTTTTTTATACTAAGCAACTTCAATGTCAAACAAATCCGAATCTCTGCAAAACACAAACAAAATGTTAATTAAAAGTATTGACTTTTAACACATCAACCCTCCTTTTAGTCATATCCTTCCGATCTCCTCTTTCTTCCACTCAGTCGCTTTACTTCCGCATCCTCTCACATTTAGTGACCCTATATCTAGGGTTTGCGAGGTGTCCCGCCCCCGTTTCTTTGCCTTGCTGTCTCTCAGGGAGTAGAGATAGAGAGGAGAGGATCCCCAGTCCCCTCGCTCCGTCCACTTTAGTCGCCTCTTACGACACGCAGCGGACCACAGAGGGAGAATTCACACACCTCCCAGAGGGAGAGGGACCCTCAGCACAGGACACGTCTCGAGTGACATAGTCCCTTTCTTGTGTCCCGTTTCATCCGGAGGGACGAAAGCATGACCAACTTGGGTGCCGATGTGCTTAACTTGTTTGGGTATTTTGGCTGGCCATGGTCAAATTTTTGGTGTTTTTGTTACATTTTCTTTTCTTTGTTTTTGTGTACGTGTTTGTCTTGCTGTCGGTCACCCTTCTCGAGGGATATGACCAGGGTAGGTAGGTAGGTAGGTCGGTTCCATAGAAAGATAAATAGATAGATTGACTTTTAAGCGCAACAAAAGATAAACTATGAAATACAAGAATACTGTAAACTTTACATTTGTCATGTAAAATACGTTATCCCTGAAAAATGCAGGAAAAATAGACAGATAGATAGATAAAATACCAAACAATGTGCACCTTTTTATACTCAGCAATCTTAAAGTCAACAACATAGAATCCTTAAAAAAACAACACATATTGACCAATCACAAGCAAAAGCAGCGTCTCAAAGAGAAATGACTCTTCATTGAAGGGGAGCCGGCTCTCATCATTCTCTTCCTAGAGCCGGCTCATTCACAAACGACACATCACTTGGGGCCATCACTGAAGGCCTAGGTGTGTAATGCACAATATCCTACTGGTATTTCTGCATGGTGGCTCACAAGGCAGCTTGCCATACTCTGTCAAATCCCTTCCTGAAATCCACAAAGACGGGATAGCAGTTTCTCTGGTGTTGTTGAAACTTCTCGCATAGGATGCGCAGTTTAAATATCAGTTCTGTGGTGCTTGCGCCTTCTCTCTCTGAAACCTGCCTGTTCTTCAGTCGGGTGCTTTCAGTCTGTTGTTTGATTCTGTTCAGTAGGACCTTTGGCATAACTCTCTTTGCATGGCTGATGTAAATGACGGTTCTGAAGTCGGAGCATAGTTGCAGGTTTGCTTTCTTTTGTAGTATAATTACTAGCAAATGTGTCCATGCAGAGGGCCACCGTCTTGTTTGCCAGATCCTTTGGAGAAATGTTGTCAAGATGTCTATGATTAGTTCATAACCATTTCGTATGATTCCTTAACGGATGTTGTCGACTCTCAGAGACTTTCCGGAAGTCAAATGGACAGAGGGCCAAATAAAGACAATGGCTAAAAGCCAAGGGCCAGACTCATCATATGTTGAACATTTTCAAAATGACTCATGGTAAAATGTAAACGATTTATGGCAATTTGATGCTGTCATTTCTTGAAGGATTTATTGGTTCTTGGCCCATTAAGGTTTTTTTAATGTAACCAGGCCTTGTTTTTTTAAACACATTCCCTCTCTCCAGACAGCAATACGAAATCATATGGACAAAAGTAGTCCCTTTAACCATCACCATTTGCTTAATGCAAAGCCATATACTCCCTTTTTTTTTTTAAAATATGTTGACTATTCACTAGTGCAGCATGGCAGCGCAGTGGTTAGCGCGTGTGCAGCACAGTGTCAGACGGGACGAAAGGAAGACTGAGATCACTTGCGCTCGTTTCTTGGTTTTATTGAAAGGAAAGAAATGACAAGGTGGGATTCTTCGATCCGTTGGTTGGCGGATAGACGGAACTTGACAGGCGGGTGAAGGCTTGGCGGGAATGGTCGCGGACAGGCGTAATCGTAGTGTTGTTGGCCGGGGCTGGAGAAGAAGGGCGTCGTAGTATACGGAAAAGAGTTCAGGAGTCAGACGGGCAGGGCAGGTCATAGGCAATTACAGAAACGGGTCGGCAATTTTATTGAAAGGAAGGAAATGACAAGGTGGGATTCTTCGATCCGTTGGTTGGCGGATAGACGGAACTTGACAGGCGGGTGAAGGCTTGGCGGGAATCGTCGCGGACAGGCGTAATCGTAGTGTTGTTGGCCGGGGCTGGAGAAGAAGAGCGTCGTAGTATACGGAAAAGAGTTCAGGAGTCAGACGTAGGCAATTACAGAAACGGGTCGGCAACGGAGATCAATCAGAAGAAAACAGGGAGCAGGCAAAGAGTCAGAGGTACGGGCTTACTGAGCTGAAGGCAACAGGTAGCGTGAGTACAATCAGACAAAGTGTTACCGGAAGCTGGGGATTTAAATGTACTGGGTGCACCAATCAGCTGTCCTGGCTGTTGGCGCCAAATCCTGAACACAGGTGTTCCCGATCCGGGTGATTGTGACACACAGTTCTGGGGTCATGAGATCAAACCTTTCTTTGTGGAGTTTACATGTTCTCCCCGTGCTTGCGTGGGTTTCCTCCGGCCACTCCGGTTTCCTCCCACATTCCAAAAACATGCATGTCAGGTTAATTGGCCGGTCCAAATTGTCACTAGGTGTCGGTCCCTGTGACTGCGACTGGCTGGCAACCAGTTCAGGGTGTCCCCAGCCCACTGCCCGAAGATAGCTGGGATTGGCTCAAGCACCCCCGCCACCCTACTGAGGATAAGTGGTGCCGATACTGGCTGGATGGACTATTCACTATTTATCTTTATATAACTTGGAATTATCGGAGAATAGAAAAATACAGGTCATCGTAGCATTTATTTACCAATATTATTTGTTTTTAAATCTCCAAAATAAAGTATTTTTGGGCTCTTTTTCATGCCCATTTCGTTCAAGCTTTTAAAAATATCCCTATTTCACAAGGTGAAGACAGATATACTTGAAACCTCCTTCCAAAAACCTTATCATGGGGTATTGATTCAAAACAATCCCAAACCTAACTCTTCTGAAGTCACTGCTTTTATGTTGAAGTGTCCTTGGGCAAGACACTGAACTTCTAATGCCCCAATTGAGCAGGTAGGGCCTTGCATGGCTGACTCCGGTGTGTTAGTTTGTGTAAAGTACATTGTAAAGTGCTTTGGAAGGTCTTCCGTGACTGGTTAAAGCAGTCCATTTACCATTTACATGTAGTCTAGTGAACTGAATTGAACCTTCTGAAAAGCTTAAAAAAACATACATTGCAAGATGTTCAGATAGACAAAGAAATATTTTCTTATGGCTCTGACAGTCATCTTTAGTTTTCAACAGGGAAAAAAATACATTCATTCAAAGTGGCCGATAGTTTCTGTTTTAGCAAAAATGGGCTGAATTTACTTCCAAAAAAAAAATTGATGAGAGAAGTTTTCCATTGTTCACTCAACTGAAATACGTTTTAAAACATAATTGGATTGAAAAATCTTTTGACCAAAACCAAGAATTTCCGTAATGAAAAGTAAAAGTACAGAAAGAAAAAATATGCAACGATTCTTAGGGTAAACTAAAATAGTGAATGAAGATCATATAAGGGAATGTAAAAAACCTGTTTATGGGGCGCGTTTGGCCCCTGACCCTTAAGTTGACATGATGCTCATTTGAAGTATCTATTTCTTGCTTTACTTTATTATTTTACAAAAAAAAAAATCTGAAACAGTTCATAATAGTACCTGATCAGTGTAATATTTGACCCTGAGATGTCACTGTATTGTGTAGTGTAACTGAAAATGAGTGCTACAAAGTACAAGGAAGATTACAAACTACAGATAATTAAGTGACCAAACCGCACTAGGAGGGGTGCGTCATTTGAGGTGTCTTTAAAAACTTTGGTGAACCCCGTATTATTTAAATTAAATCCAAATATCATGATCTGTCAGAACCAGAACAGGAGGAGGACCCAGATGCGTAACGTTTCTCACACAAGCTTTATTTTACGGGAATGGGGCAGTCTTGCACTTTAACACAAACGCCAGTGATTCGGCGATCGCTGGGCAGAAGAAGTAAGGCAGAAATCTGGCATGGAACAACAGGAAGCCAAAGGCTGACGAGATCGTTAGCAGACACTGGAGACTAGAGACAGATATCAAACAGGACGAGATAGACGGGAACGATACCCGATACTGGAGATTGTAGCAAGGTATCAGACAGGACGAGACAGACGGGATCAATACCAAACACTGGAGAATGGAGTCAGATATCAAACAGGGTGAGACAGACGGGATCGCTACCGAACAGGATACACAAGCAGGATACCGGACAGAGTCAGAACACACGTCTTGCGGGTGCAGAGGTTCGTTGACGGACTGACAAAGGGTGAATGAGAGCAGTGAGCTCAAACAGGAGGGAAGCCAATCAGTCAACTAGCCGCAGCTGGCGCAAAACGGGCTAATTGGGGACAATGGGCAAACGTGACAATGATCTACTTGTACTTAAAAATAAAAGCATGTTTATTTGATAGTTAATGTATTTGTGCTTAGTATTCAAATCAAATTTGGGTAGTTATTTTAATGAATGAAGTTTAGGTAGGTGAACTAAAAATGTGCCTGTCGGCATAAACTTGGCCGAGGGCACTGGGTGAGACAGAAGGACTGCGCTATCTACCTATAGAAGGACTGAGGAAATTGGCGGAGAGGGGAAGCATTGACCCCAGGACAATAGTGTCAATTTGATCCATGTATTTTTCTAGTATCGATTATATGAATATTCAATCCACCCACCCCTAATAACAATAAGGAGACTTGGAATGAGTAAATTTATCTACCACCTTTAAAGAACATTTTACAAGAGGATTATATCATTCAGGGGCAGCCGAGTGGTTAGCACTTGTGCGGCACAGTTCTGAGGTCATCCGATTGAACCTTCCTATGCGGAGTTTGCATGATCTCCCCGTGCTTGCGTGGGTTTCCTCCCACATTCCAAAAACATGCATATCAGGTTGATTGGCCAGTCCTAATTGTCCCTAGGTGTGAATGAGCAAGTGAGTTGTCTGTCCCTGTGTGCCTTGCGACTGGCTGGAAACCAGTTCAGGGTGTCCCCTGCCCACTTCCCGAAGATAGCTGGTATGGGCTCCAGCTCCCCTGTGACCCTACTGAGGATAATCAGTGCAGATAATGGATGGATGGATTATATCAATTAATCTACTTTATGACATTATTTTCTTAATATTTGTGTACAAAATGTTTAATGGTAATTTTTAAATATATTTTTTTTTTCAAATAGTTAAAAGAAGATTAACACAACTGCAACACAGATATCCTGAACATTTTAAAAGTACTAGTTTTGTATTGTATTAAGCAAATAGTCTACCTGAAAATGTTTTACAGTGGTTATTTACATTAGAATTGTACCGTAAGGGCAATACTTTTATATTTATGTTGTTTTTAAAGAACTGTTTGAAGTGTGCATGCTACTTCATGAATGCTCTTTATCTCCAGCAGGGTCACCAATAACTGTCCTTTATTGATTCCATTCAGCCACGTTTCTTGAAAAGTGGCAGCCGCTTTTTTCTTCCTTGTGGATCTTATCGTCCTCATCTGTCCTCTTTCCACGAGATGAAACTCAAAAAGAGGAAACGAAAACATGCTTAATATCCAAAAGCTTCCAAAGTAATCAGGCAAATGTGTTCGGATGAGGTAAAATGTCCTGAGAAGACCTCTGCAGTACAATAAATGGTAGGGGTGGATGTCTGCTTTTGGCGTTCATTACGCAAAAGATCTTTTGTGATTAAATCAAAAGAAAAGCAAGATGGTATTTTACAATTGTATTAGTCAACTTTTTAAATCAGATTTTGCGGATAATAAGGATGAGTCATGATGACAAGTTCCGCTCAACCTGCCACTTCTTTAACAACCAGCTTAGGCTTAAAACCGGACATAGACAGTAGGTGGTGCAAGAGCTTTTGCCCATTTATCTATTATCTGCACCGCTTATCCTCAGTAGGGTCGCGGGGGTGCAAGAGCCCATCCCGGCTATCTTCCTTCAGCCGTGCTGCCCGAGCTTTTGCCCCTCTTTTGGAAATCTGTGATTCAGATACGGCCCTTCATATTATCTCGGTTTGTTATTAAATCATACATCAGCAATTATATGGGGTTTTTTGTTTGTTTTTTTTACTGTTGATTACGTCTCCTTCTGATAAGTTTATTTCGTTTTTTATATTGGACACCTTCAAAGGTAGAATGCATAGGATGCCAGTTTGTTATTTTGGCTATTATTGTGCAAGGGTGTTTTTTGTTTAAACTATTATGAACTGTTTACAGTGCTGTTCAAAATAATAGCAGTGCAATGTAAGTCACACAAATATCCCTGGTTTTTAGTATATGTTTTTATTGTTACGTGCCAGACAAGTTACCAGTAGGTGCAGTAGATTCTCAGAAAACAAACAAGACCCAGCATTCATAATAGGCACGCTTCGAAGGCTGTGCAATTTGACAAATCATTCAAATTGAGGTGTTAAAAAAAATAGTAGTGCGGCAACCAATCTCTGAGTTCATTCATTTTGAGGAAGAAAAAAACAACAAAAACTGGTGTGAATCAGGTGGGACCTATATAAGGATGATGAAGCCAGTCTAAATTGAAGATGCATTTGAGGAAAATGGGTCGTTCAAGATACTACACCCTCTGTAAAAAAACAACAACAAAAGCACATGCAAAAGAGGTTACTATTCTGGCCTAAAGAAAAATGGATGAACATTTTGTGGACTGATATAAGTAAAATTGTTCTTTTGGGGTCCTGGGGCCAAAGACTGTATGAGACGAACCCCAGACTCTGAATTTAAACCTCAGTAAACATTCAGACAGTAAAGCATGGTGGTGCAAGTATCATGGTGTGGGCGTCTTTTTTCCTACACTGCTGTTAGGCCCCCTTTATCGCATACCGGGGATCATGGATCAGTTTGTGTATGTCAAGATACTTTAAGAGGTTACGTTGCCTTATGCTGAAGAGGACATTCCCCTTGAAATGGGTGTTTCAACAAGACAATGATCCCCTACAGACCAGTAGACAAGCAAAGTCTTGGTTCCAAATCAATAAATCGAATGTTATGAAGTGGCCAGACTAATCCACGGATTTCAATCTAGTTGAGAACTTGTGGGGTGATATCAGAAATGTTGTTTATGAAGAAAAAACAAGAGATGTAAATACATTGTGAAATGTTGTCAAGCAATCATGGGGTGAAATAACTGAAAGGTGCCACAAGTTGTTTGACTCTATGCCACACAGATGTGAAGCAGTTATACAAACTGTGGTCATGCAACTAACTATAGGATTGCGAAGTCCTTTTTTTTTTTTAATTTATTCTTAAATTTTTTTTTTTTTTTAGAACGGATTTGGGAATGTGGTATTGTGAGAGTTTTTTCTATTGTCTTCTTATGTTCTTATTGCAACAGCAAAATTAATTGACGTCTTCTCTGCTTTTTTCAGTTTCTACTTAACTATAAACTTAACATTTGGTCTTTCGGGCCAGATCTAATTTTGTTTTGAAAAATATTTAAGTTGAGCGAATAATAGAAGTTTGCTACTACTATCATGTTTTTCTTTGAAGACCATTTAGAAACTTCCGGCTACTGATGGTGCCTGAGTAATAGCAGCTTCTTTTATTTAAGATTTATGTTATAGGGATTTTTATATACAATAAATTTGTCTTTCGTGCCCGTTGAAAATTCAAAGATTACCTACAGTGGCATTGGAAAATGTTTGCTTTATTTATGTGATCATATTACAGTGTATGTGTTAGCTTTTCAGTAGGTTCACTAGACTGTTTGCATCATTTAAAAAAAATATCAACATTCAGTCTTGGCTTTAGTTCATAGCTCATTTTTTTATTTGGCGCACCGTCCATTTAACTTTGACACTCCCATGTAATTCCTATTCATTTTTTCACAATTGTTATTTGTTTGACAGAGCCTTGAAATCACTGTCAGGGTCTTTTTAATTAGACGCATCATTTACAACTGAGGGAAATAGCACGGCGGCGCAGTGGTTAGCGCTTGTGCGGCACAGTTCATGTCATGGGAACCTGTCGTGGGTTCAAATCCAGCTCCAGACTTCCTGTGCGGAGTTTGTATGTTCTCCCCGTGCTTGCGTGGGTTTCCTCCGGGCACTCCGGTTTCCTCCCACATCCCAAAAACATGCATTTCAGGTGAATTGGCCGGTCCAAATTGTCCCTAGGTGTGAATGAGCGAATGAGTTGTCTGTCCCTGTGTGCCCTGCGATTGGCTGGCAACCAGTTCAGGGTGTCCCCTGCCCACTGCCCGGAGATGGCTGGGATGGGCTCCAGCCCCCCCGCGACCCTAATGAGGATAAGCGGTACGGCTGATGAGATGAGATGAGATGAGATTTACAACTAAGCAGAATTTCTATTTTGATTCATTTTTTTATTCACATCTAGAAAAGAAAAAACACTCAGAAGCTGAAATTTCCTACACTATTGTGAAAAGTACTGATGCTTAAGCTGCATAGAATCCCATTGTAATTCTAATTTGGTGGTAAATTTGTGTATAATTTTGAAAGGTCTACAATTAAACATGAAATTGCTCCAACATCTGAGCATATATAAAAATGTATTTATTGTGGTTGTCATTAACTCACTTGTGATGGTATTCCTTTTCAAGGGCAGAGTTCTGTACGGGGAAAGGCAGGCAGCAAGGTAACAGTATCCAGAGCACCAGAGGCAAACAAACACTAGCCATTACACAAGTGAAAGGTTCAGTGATCCAGTATGTCCAAAAAACATGTCAACAGCCCATTAGTTCATCAGGTGGTACCCAGAGTCCAGTAAGGCAGGCTGGGATTTTTGTACACTGTGACAGTGGTGCTTGGAATGAATGAATAAATGAACGAATGAATGAATGAGAGAGAGAGAGAGAGAGAGAGAGAGAGAGAGAGAGAGAGAGAGAGCGAGAAAGAGAGAGAGAGAAGCAGAACTCAGTGTGCAAGTTTGTGATGGTCAGGGCTCCAGGGTTCGTTCAGTCCCCAGGAGTTTAGTCGGTTTGAATCTAGCTTTGTCCTTTTGTTCTTTCTGCTGTGTCCTTGGGCAAGACTTTTCCCCTTGCTTCCAGTGACACTCGAATGAAAGGAGCGTCATTGAGTGTGTCTCGAAATGTCTGACAGACTCAAATGCAGGACACAAAGCGACGTAAAACTCGAGAGTAAGACTTGAGAGGGAAACTTGAAGGGATCTTGGGATGGTGATATGTGAAAAGGAGACTTGGGAATACCTTTAAGAAGAAGGTTGGAGTGTCAGGTCTTGAAGAGGATGTATTGGGAACGAGGAAGAAACTGAAGAACAAAGTCGTTGTATAAAAAGCTAGTCATCTTGGCAAGTCAATGTCTTCAGGAATCAAAATGTTTGAGCAGTGTGAGGTGGGAGCCTGGAAAATTTATGGTAGATTATGGCTAATTGTCTGATTGGAAGCATTGGTATTGTGAGGGGGAGTAGAAAATGGTGTAATGCTGCCACCTCTTGAAGGAGGAAAGGGTCTGCATGCGCCAGACCATGACTAATTTTAATAGGTCATAAAAACGACACAGAATAGCTATTGAACCGAAAGAAAATCTAGTGGAAAATATATTCTGAATGATAAGTTTATTCTGTTGCTAATACTGGACACCAGCCCCCTACATCGGATGCCAGGGTTGTTAGTGATTTTTACTTTTATGCACTGTTTACGTTTTTGTCACTATCGGCCAATAATCTTGCTGTTCTTTGAATCCACACCCTTAAGGCAATTTTGCCTTTGTAACCTCGTAGATTGCCTAGAGGGGTTCAGATCAAATTTGGAAATTGGCATTTTGCGCGTTTTTTGTATAGTCCTCTCCCGTTCTGACTGCAAGTTCAAAATTCATGAATATCTTCTCTCCTTATTCTAAGTGTCTACTTAACTATAAACTTATCATTTGGTCCTACAAGTTGGTTACGGTCAATTAATCAATCAATCAACCTACCTAGCTACCTACCTAGCTACCTACCAACCACCCAACCAACCTCTCTCTCTCTCTCTCTCTCTCTCACTCTCTCTCCCTTTCTATCTATCTATCTATGTCACATCACCCGGATCTAGAACACCTGTGCTCAGGATTTGGCGCCAACAGCCAGGACAGCTGATTGGCGCACCCTGTCCATTTAAACCCTCAGCTTCCGGAAACAAGCTGTCTGATAGTACTATGCTACCTGTTGCCATCTGCTCAGAAAGCCCGTACCTCCGACTCTTTGCCTGCCTCCTGTTTTTTTCTACTTGATCTCCGTTGCCGACCCGTTTCCGAATTTGCCTACGACCTGCCCTGCCTGTCTGATTCCTGATCACATTTCCGAACACGACGAGGCCCTTCTTCTCCAGCCCCGACCAACAACACGACGATTCCGCCTGTCCACAACCATTCCCACCAAGTCTTTGCCCGCCTGTCAAGCTTCGTCAATCCGTCAAACAACGGATCGAAGAATCACGCCTTGTCATTCCTTCCTTCCAATAAAAACCAAGAAACGAGTGCAAGTGATCTCAGTTTTCCTTCCGTCTCTTCTGACAATCTATCTATCTATCTAGCTAGCTAGCTAGCTAGCTAGCTAGCTATAGGCTGTAAAAAAAAACAACAACAACATGAAACTGGTGCCAGAAATGAATTTCTAAACACTTTCGATGGACGGTGTGCTTCAAGATTTTTTAATGGAGACATTTTTTTTTTTTGCCTACGCTCCAAAAAAGTTTGGTAAACGCTGGTTTAGCCGAACAGAATGTAGAACCCAATTCATAAAGCAAATCCAATAAGAGCGAGACTGTGAAACGTTAAAAGATTGCTGTTTTTCTTCATTGTTACCATAAATTATAGTTTAACCATGGGGTGATGACAAAATGACTGTACACTTTTAACGTTTGTCCAATTAAGCAAATTTCAAAAACTGAAAGGAAATTAAACAACGTACAGGCCAGGAAAAAATGTATGTAACAGCATTATGTAATTAGGATACAAAAAACTAATATTATTTGTTACAGTTACAGGAAAAACAGGTCATAGTCAAAATACATATATATTTAGTTGAAGTAAGGATTACCTTGCAGGATTACAATTTTACTTAAAAGTATGTATACATATACATAATGCGTCGATAACCGAATGTTGTGTGCAATGTTCTTTTCTCTCCAGATGGGTTTAAGTCTGGCAAGTGCAGCTGGCAACTCTGGTTTGAGCTATTCTTGCCATGATTTCTGATATGGACCCCTCTTCTGAAATGACAGTTCAAATATACCTAAACTTGGTAACAGGTTCAAGCACTTGGTTGTTGAAGGTGATGTCTGTGGTGATACCTTGGGTGTTGTTGGTCATTACTTTTTTTTTTCTGTGCGGATTTGCATCCCATGCTGATTTGATGTTTTGTGCAAGAAATTGACCAGCTCTCTGAATTCCTGTTCTTTACCTGTGAGTCTGTCAATATCATCAGCAAAACAGCGGTTTGCGATGGTATAGTCCCCAAAGCTGACTGGCCATAAATCAACAGATTAAAAAAGAATTGTGTCGTTGTCAATGCTAATAACAAAAAAATTCTCAAAAACTCAATCCACTGATTTTGTCGAGCTATAAGTACAATAACTTTGAGCATTGTTGCTTGCGGCTTCCACTTTTGGCTTATGAGGTCATTGCAGGTTTTGTGAAGCACATTCATGATGCCCGGTGGAAGAAAAAAGGTACATGTAAATTCATAGGTGAATTACAGACATACAGAGCTACATCTATAGCAAATGTTGCTTTGGATTTTAGAAGATGTTAAAAAACTGGGATACATTTTCAATTATTTGAAAGTTAACAGGATATAGCAGAATGCCATATCAATCCATTTTGATATATATTTTTCTTAAATATTTAAAACATTTCCTAAAACATTGGCTGCCTCTGCTGCTTTTACCTAGGTTGGTATTTTTGATGTTACACTGTTTGAAAGTACTATTAAACATTGAGTCAAAGGGTAATTTTTGTTTTCAGTCTCTTGGCAAAGCAAACCCACATAACACGTAGATATAGCATGTCAACAAACCTTGGTGTTCAGGTTAAATAACTGAACTGCCTCTTTTGCTAGTTACCAAGGTCTGTCTGTACCAACGCAATCTTAAAGAGAATTTCATCCATCTTGTTTTGTGAAAAGGTTTCCAGGAACATCTTTTTTCATGCTAAGCAGACTGTTTGGGTGTTTATTTGTTTCGTTTTTGTGTGTGTGTGTGTGTGTAAAATCAATACTTCCCTTGCTGACTTTATGTTAAAAAAATATTCATTTTCAGGAGAGGCAAAGGTAAGAACAATTCCAAGTCAAGCACCTTAGAAAAATATTTAAAAGGATTATAAAATACCTTTTTTTTTTTTCAATTTGGCAGAGAACGTGTAGTGTTCCTCCCTACGATCATGTTCAAAAATATTCAACGCACCATGGATTTTGAGAAATAAATTTTCAAAGTAGACAGTTTGTACATATATCTCCTAGTGCTGTGATGTCACCGGATGACATCAAAAAGCAAAACAAACGGCATGTCCCGTTGAAAACAGACGATTGTAGTAATCAGCGAATGCATAGTGCTGTTTTGTTGTTGTTATCCTGACTGCTTACCGCATGTTTTTGGTCAGCCAGCCCTCCTTTTTTCTTCTGCTGATCTGTTTTGGTTCGTCCTCTATGGCAGCCCTGCCATGTCACGACTGGTTCAGCCATGTCCCGACTGGTTCAGCCCATGTTATCTCTCAGTGTTAATTTTGCCTTTTTGCCCCTTTTTGGCTGCTTGTCCAACAGATAGCTGCCAGCTGCATCCACTGGCCAGGAAGGCCCGATAAGACTTTTTCGTAAGCTTTCCCTTACCTTCGCCACTCACTAACTTACGACCACAGCTCTGATCAGCCTCTTCGACGATAGAGGCACGGAACATGGTCCACTTGGTCTCAATGTCCATCACAACGCGCATGGGTCTGCCGGGTCGGACCAGAATTTTCCCCCACCATCGGAGCAAACTCAACAATAGGTGATCGGTTGACAGTTCCGCCCCTCTCTTCCCCCGAGTGTCCAATACAAGTGACGGCAGGTCCGATGAAACAACTACAAAGTTGATCATCAAACTGCAGCCCAGGGTGTCCTGGTGCCAGGTACACATATGGACACCCTTATATTTGAACTTGGTGTTTGTTATGGACCCCTGATGAGCAGAAAAGTCCAATAAGGAAACGCGACACAGATTTAGATCAGGGGTGGCGTTCCTCCCAATCACGTCTCTCTAGGTCTCACTGTGATTGCCCATGTGGGCGTGAAGTCTCCCAGCACTACGAAGAAGTCCCCCGGTGGTGCGCTCTCAAACGCAACCTTCAAGGACTCCAAAGATGGTGGGTATTCTTAACTGGTGATTCGTGCATAAGCACAAACAAAAGTCAGGACCTGTTCTCCCCCCACCCCCACCTGAAGGTGGAGGGAAGCTACCCTCTTGTCTACCGGGGTGATCACCAATGTATAGGCACTGAGCCTTTGGGCAACTAAGTCTTTATTTTATTTTTTACCTACAACTCAGAAGACAGGGTTTAAGTTTCAAATAGCCATAAAAGAAAACCATGGAGCGGTTGCTGCTGCACCACCTGAGGCTACAGGTCCGTCACGCCATCGACCCACTGCAATTTGCTTACCAGGAGAAGGTGGGAGTGGAGGATGCTATAGTATACATGTTACACCGATCCCTCTCTCACCTGGATAGGGCTAAGGGGGCTGTGAGGATTACATTTTTGGACTTCTCCAGTGCCTTCAATACCATACAGCCTCTGCTACTGAGTAGGAAACTGACAGAGATGGGAGTTAGCTCACACCTTGTAGAATGGATTACTGACTACCTGACAGGCAGACCCCAGTATGTGAAACAGGGGGGCTGTACATCGGACACTGTGGTTAGCAGCACAGGATCTCCGCAGGGGACCGTGCTCTCTCCGTTCCTATTCACTCTATATACTTTGGACTTTCAGTACAACTCTGAGTTCTACCATGTGCAAAAGTTTGCCGACGACACTGCGATCGTGGGATGTATCAAAAATGGGCAAAAGGAGGAGTGCAGGAAATTGATTCAGGACTGTGTCCGATGGAGCGACGCAAACCACCTGCACCTAAACACCACCAAGACCAGGGAGATGGTGGTGGACTTCAAGAGAACCAGAACTCACCCGGTTCCTGTAACCATCAAAGGAGAATGTGTAGAATTTGTCCAGACCTACAAATACCTGGGTGTGCAGCTGGACAACAAACTGGACTGGACTGCCAACACAGAAGCTCTATGTAGGAAAGGGCAAAGCCGACTTTACTTCCTCAGAAGGCTGGCCTCCTTCAAAATCTGCAAAAAGCTACTGAAAATATTCTATGAGACAGTTGTGGCAAGCGCCCTCTACTATGTGTTGGGGAGGCAGCGTCAAGAAGAAGGATGCCTCTCGTCTCAATAAACTGGCTAGGAAAGCGAGCTCTGTTGTGGGCAAAGAGCTGGACAGCCTAACAACTGTATCTGAGAGACGGGCACTGGAAAAGCTGCGGTCAATCATGGACAATCCATCGCATCCACTACACAGCATTATCTCCAGACAGAAGAGCAGTTTCAGCGACAGACTGCTGTCACTGTCTTGTACTACGGACAGACTGAAGAGATCTTTTCTTCCTCATGCCATGAGGCTCTTTAACTCTACCCGGCAGAGTAAAAGCCCACAGTAAACCACACCACCTTCATTGCATATTACCGAATCTTATTGCAATATGTATTCTGTGTAGCACTATTTAGTTATTCTAAATAACACGCTACAGTGGGCATTTGCACGTCACACTGGGTATTTGTATATTGTATTCTTTTTGTTTTATTATTGTATTGTTCTCAGCGAAGGGATGCTGCTGGAAATGTGAATTTCCCTTCGGGGATGAATAAAGTATCTATCTATCTATTTATCTATCTAAATCCATTTGTATTGAAATATGAATGAGGCCTTTCAATCAGTCTAATTACATCTGTGACAAAAACAGATAAGTGGAAAAATTGAGATTTTTTTTCCACCTCAGCTTGTAATCAAGTGAAGGACCCGGGCATTCATTAATACATGAAAAACTGCAGGATGTTTGTCGTTTAGTAATTCCCCATCTGTCTATCGATATATTTCATGAAACTTTGCACCACATTGGGATGATATTGATCCCATTTGAAAATATGACAGCTTTCATCTTGCTGAGCAGTAAATCCAATTTGTCCTGATAAAAAGTCCCTTTGTTGATGACAAACAACTACCCGTCTCCCCCTCAGTTGCTGTGATATGTGATGGATAATCCATTACCTGGAGTGAGGTCTGCCTATTGCCACGGCAACAAGTAGATGTATCTATGTTGAAATCAGTCACAGCACGATGGTATTATTTTACGACAAACGGAGCAGAGTCATTTTTTGATACATGAGGTAGAGCTTTGTATAGTAAATACAAAGATTTAAGCCAACAATCATGTTTCATTTTTAATTAAATAACTACATTACAAACTTTAAAGGGGCAGTGTGCAATATGTAGTGCCCCACTAAAAGTACAAAAATCCTTGATTTGAATCATGGGCAAAATATATAGAATATCATACCAGTATTTTTCAGAAATATTCATAGGTTGAGAAATTTGTATTTATTTGACATAGCGGGATCCATACCTATTATTCGCTGCCATGTTTGTCTAGCATCTTGGCCCTGGTTTTTATTCGTATTAGACAATACACTGCCATCTAGTGGTCAAATATTACACAATACACATTTAACAATATAAAAATAAATAGAAATAATTCTATAACAACTGTTTCAGGACAAAAGCCAAGAGAGTCAAATCAAAAATAAAAGCAGCATTGTAACAAAAATACAAATACTGTATTACAATGTCAACCTCATAACTTAAATTTAGTTTATTAAATAATATTTTGAAAACATAGACAGTAATACAAATAAAGTGCCACTCGTCTCTTATTGGCTCTGTTACTATAGTGACATCAGATTTGCATCAATGGTTGCAGCTTGTTGGTCTCTATAGGGTGAACTTTTTCATGATATCACCTAAATTAGTGGTTTTGCCATATTACCATACCACCGTACTGCACAAATGACACCTGGCATTGTCCTTTCCTGTTGCTAAAAAAAAGAATGAAAGAAAGAAACCGTTCCCACAGTTCCTGTTTTCTTCTGTCATTTTTTGGTTTTGATAGAGTATGTGCATACATTTGACCCTCTCTTGTGTCTGGCAGGTGAGATGCAGCAGCAGGCCAGGTAAAGAGAAGTGCAAAAGTGAGCCTGTTACAGGCTCAGCCATTAACCCACTGGCATAGGGCACTGGGTGAGATGGGCTGCGATATCTTCATGGAGAAGTAAATAAATAAAAATTTGGGGTTTGTAGTGAAGTATCGATCCCAGGCCAAAGAATCGATTTGATCCAAGTACTTGCTTAGTATTGATATTATTGATTTTTGGATCGATCTGCTCACCCATACTTAAAGGACAATAACATTTTAAATGAACATTTCCAAGTGATCTTTATAGTTTTGTACACTCAAAATAAAGAGAGAAGACATCAGTGTATTTTGAACTTGCAAGGAGAACAGGGGAGGATTGTACAAAACACCCTTAAGGTTGGATCCCTTAACCACTAGGCTTGTAGAGGCACCTTTTCCTGTGGTGTGTCGTGGGCAAGTACAGCAATGCCAAATTCCATATCTGTTGCAAGAGCCTTCTCCCATGTACATCCGAAAGAAATAATTGATCGTACAATGCAAGCTGAATTCTTGAGGTGGAGTATTTACAAGAGCACATTCTCAAGGCCGAGCTTATCGTTACTGACGAATCAAAAGAAGCCAAATCAGTGCCGACAAATAACTTATAACAGTGTTGCTCTGGTGTCTTTATACTTTTTCGGGCGGCTTACAGCAAAAGATGGAAGAAAGCAAGTGCTTCCTTAAATTTGATTGATTTAGAAAAACCCGCTGAAATGAATCCTTTGATAGAGCAATTCTATATCATGGACATTTCTTATTCGATTAAAAGGTGATAAGGAAAACAGTTCAAGACTTTTGAGTTTGTACGGTGACCTTGACCCTGCATCCAGTCAGTTTGTGTGCACTCGCACATCATATATACCAGTCATGGGTCGTCAGTATATGGCTGACCATAATTTCTGAGTTCATCCAAAAAGAAGCATTGTCTCTAGCTCATTTCTATCAAAAGTTATGATTTTTTTAAAATAAAAACAAACCAAATGCTCTTCGACGCTATAGGGCAGTAAAAGCGTAAAATACCTGAGGTCCAGCAAAGGTTCGATCCATGTTTGGGACTACTTAACTTTGTAAACAGGTAGGTGTTCTCTGTGATAAAAAAAAAAATAATAAAAAAAACAGCACACAAGGTTAACCAACAAACACGTGAATGGCATCAGTAAATATGCCGTTTATCAAGATTTGACACCTGATTGATGCCCTTGTAAAGGCAAAAAGATGCCAGGTTTCAGGAGCCGGAAGCAGCAAGTAAACTGAATGACTGCAACGAGAGAGTGGTGAAAAATGTGTGATGGCACAAGAATTATTTGCAGGGATCATTAAAAATAAAATGTGTCTGGTTTCAAGTTAAAAATGTGGTGTGTCTTGGGCAACTACAGCCTGGTGGCGCCCATCACCCTCCAGCCCACCTCTTTATCTTTCCCTCTCTCCCTCTTTCTCCTCTCTATCCCTCTGAATCTTATCTTATTTGGTCATGCACTTCTGGATTTAATTTTGCTCCTCACAGCTGCAGCCACTTGTCATAATTTTCCTTCCATCACGACTCTCTCATGTCACTATTTAAACACTGTGTCTCCTTGGTTCTGTTCTAGTTTGTTGAATTCGTTAACTTGTCTCGGCCTTTTTGTTATTCCAGTGTACCGAATCCTTTCCAGCCCTTCCAGATCCCTAATGCGCTCTTGGACTGTTGCCTTCGCTGATTGAGTTCATGGGACCACTGACCCTTTGCCTGCATCTTGGACAATGATTGTTGCCTCGCTACCTGACTTCCCGTGTAACCTGTCGGAATAAAGACCTGTTACTGCACTAATCTGTGTTTCTATACTGTGCTTCTGCACCACCCTGAGTAGGTCCTTGGTATAAAGTGGTTGGTATCGTTGGTCTGGTGGATCTCTGTGCTGAGCGCTGTTGAACTGGCCCCCTGAGAAGACACAGAGACAGACGTTTTCAAACTTGACCTTGGCCAACGCTGTGGAATCAATATCCTAAATGCAATTAGTGATGCAGGGGATACGGCACATGGTCAATGTTGGTCAACACAATTTTGAGAGCCGCTGCTATCAGCGACACTAGGGTCAAAACGACAGAGCGGACGTCATCAGGACTGCAAAAAGCACATGATGGGAGTAAGGGCTGGGCTCAGGCTCTCACCTGGTCTCATAAGGCCCTCGTAACTCACTCTCCTGGTTCAGGTCCACTTCCATTTCACACGTTTTACGAGAATATGCCTATTTGTCTGTTGTCAGAGAGTAAGGAGGATAAGGCATCTTGAGTTAATCTTGTATTTTTATCTTTTGATATTCGAAATATAACATATACATTTATGTATACATTTTATGTATATAGTTTTTTAGATGTATTACGCTGGCAACTTTGAGGACAGCAAAGTAAGAATTTCATTATGTAGGGAATTGTGGTGCTTGCATATGACAATAAACACTTTGTATCTTGAATCTTGAAGACAAACTCTCAGAAACTGTAAAATACATATTGTGATTAAAACAATGTGATCATTTAGAAATGGACTAACAAATGCTTGTAATAATGATGATAATTTGTTTAAATAATTGTTAAAAGAAGGGTCCAAAGTTATTCTGGGGACGGGTCTCTTCTAAGCCTTTGGCATAAAACTGTCATCTTTTTTTTTCCGTTTCAGGTAATTTTATTCACTTTGTGATGTGATGTTTGTTGCAACACAATTGAAAAGAAAAAAATAAATGAGGGAAAAAAAGACATCTAGTGATGCATGAGAAATCCTTTGAGATGACAAAAATCTGCCAAAAACACATTTGCATTCGTGTCATAATATTCATTCCACATAAACAACATCACTAATCTTTTCCGGGGTAAAAAATAATTTCATGATCTGCCCATGCCAAAGATTTTGTCGACCTTTCTCGGGGCTACTACAACATCATCAAAATTATTAGAAGGTACAGCTGCAGATAAACCTGCAAGTTGACCCGGTGGGCCATCTTCCACAATGTGGCAAGAGGTCTACTTGACATGGCCAGATGTTAAAGAAGGTAAACAAGGCAAGGACGTTTCTTAAGCTCTCTGGGAAAGGTGCACGTCACCCTGTGCCATGAGAAAAGAGCACCTGTCCAGCACAAAAGCCTCTGCGGCCATCGTGGGAGCTGACCTGGGAACTCAATCTTTGCCTGGGGATCCAGCTGGGTCAGTCAAAAGAAAAAATACCACGAAAGAAAGACATGCTTTTTATATGTATCAAATAGAACTCATGTGGAGAATTGTGTACAAATCAAGTAATTTTGTTGGTCTATGAGAAGTATTTTTTAGAATTCAATTAATATAGGAAGACTAAACTGTTTTCAAAAGGTTAACAGATGAATGAACAAATTGACAACAGAGATAGTAAAGAAAAATGGTGTCATAGTGCAATTTTAGGAGTCTGTGTTTGCAAATTCAAAAAAATGATCAACAAAAAAAAGAATAGCTTTTTATTAATCTCATGCAAAAATGGCTTTGCTGACATTAATTGGTTTTCGAGAAAAGGGCTGAAAACTGTTCAATTTTAAAACAATAGTTGCCCTTTCTTAGTCTTATTGTATTCTTGGAAATCACAAATTAGTATTGATACCACATAATGAGCTTGTTGAAACATTTTTTGTGTGATCGTTTACCCTGAGAACCTCAGGGACAGGCCTTCTGCTGGTGCTCAGAGCCGGGACTAAACAGGGTGAAGCTGCGTTTCAGTTCCATGCAGCTAAACTCTGGAATAGTCTTCCTGATGACGTCAGACAGGCGTCTACTCTGACAATGTTTAAGTCCAGGCTGAAAACAGCTCTGTTCAACTGTGCATACAACTGAAAGGATTCTATCTACACTCTTCACTTTTACCTTATTTTAATTCATTGATTTTATTATGTTTTATCTGTGGTTTTAATGCATTTTAAAAACCACATTTTAAATTTTCAATGTCTTTTATTGCGTGTGTTTAACCTGTCTGCCATTCCTGTAAAGCACTTTGAATTGCCTTGTGTTAGAATTGTGCTATACAAATAAACTTGCCTTGCCTTGCCTTACTGTTTACAGATTTCTCATGTGATAATAGACTTACAAACATCTGATGAATTAGTAAGACACAATAACAAGAAAATACCTGATTTCAAAATTATATCACATACTGTACATCAGTTCTGCCATTCTCGCATACTAAGGTATGTAAGTAGTTAAAGCCATTACCGTATGCCAACACATAAATCATGGAACGTAGGATTCTAACAATTTGAGAATGGTAAAGGAAATAAAACTACGAAAATATGAGATAGTCTTCCTACCATCTCATGCATAACACAAAAACATTGGGGAAAAAAATCAGTAGTGCCATTTTCGCATTTGGCCTTATTGTCATTGATGGCAATGCAGTGAACATTGTTTTGCCTGAACTGACAAGGCGTCATGTCTAGAGGGCAAACTGTTCCAGCAATGATTCTATAAACACCGCTCTTCACACTGCAATGAGCCTTTTGAAGAAACAAGGCATCTTTGTCAGGATGCTCTTCCTGGACTTAGGCATAGCGTTCATCACAATCATCTCAAAAGAGCTGTCGGAGAAACATCGCAGAAGAACCAACAACATTATAAAGGTCCCTTAAAACGACTACCAGGATCAGAGACAGTTTCTTTCCCAGGGCAATTACCACCCTAAACAATTGTACAGGACTATGCGATACATATATATTTATATATAGTTAATGTTTGGAAAAATAAGTGTTTGTCTTTTTTTGTGACTTATTTTTGGAATTGTGTTGCTGTTAAATGTCATTGCATTATACATTTTCACCACAAGCTGGCAATGTCCTCTAGAGTGGGCAGAGGGCCACCAATATTTTTCTGGGTTGTGTTGATGACTCTTTGTAGGCTTTTCTATCCACAATCATGCCTCCATTATACCACAATGTGACAGCATATGCCAGAATGCTCTCCGCCGTGGCTCTTTGAATGAAACATAGTAAAAATACATGACATTGAATCAGGATTTCCTTTTGGCCTTTAGTCTGGAAGACAATTTCTTTTTACCAACTGTACGATGTGAAGAGTAAAAAGAATGGCAAAATGGCAAAAGTAGTACAAAAGTGGATACTTTACATATCGGTCATTATCAAGTCAAGCCAAAACATTTCATTGATCCTTCTAACTATTTCATGGAGAGACACAAAACGGGACATTTGATTAACCAATAATACTGCATCTACAAAGACAAAAAGCTTAATAACATCTTTGATTAGCCATTCATCTGTAAAATAAAATTTAAAAAGAATTTCAAGTGTATATATGTACAACCCAAGACAGGGGTGTCAGACTCATTAAGCTCAGGCAACATTGTAGAAAAAACTTCTTACAGAGGCAAAAATAGTACATAAATAGCACAATATGTGTGTCTTAACTGGAGGGCTGAGGGTCTTTTGGGGGGCTCACGATTAAATTATGATTCAGGGATGTAAGATTTGATTATAAAACGACGATGTTTTTTCCAATATTTTTTTCCCTTACTAGGTTACAATCTCTTGTAGTGTTTATAAACTGTGCATTTGTCAAACACAAAACAATAATTGAATTTATTTATATCACCATTCAGTGAACTCAAGGAAAGTCATGCAGTGTCACAATTTTGTCACTTGCCCGCTACTTGCCCTCACCTTGCGCTCACTCTTTCAACCTCAGTTGCCACTCGTTTCCTAATCATCCCTCTTCCTATTTAAGCACTTCATTCTCGGTCACTCTTTGTCCGTCAGTCAGCAAACCTCAGCACATGCAAGGCAAGCACTCTTTGACTCTGGCTCATATTTTGATTCAGACCTGTTCCTGCATCCTGCCTGATTCCATATATCGATCCCCTGTCCCTGGCTTCCCGATCATCTCCAGTTACTTGACTTGCTTCCGATCCTTGACCATGCTTCATTCTCCTGTCCTGGCAACCCGACTTGCCTCTGACCCATGACCACGCTTTGTTCTCCTGTCCCTGCTACATGACTTGCCACCTGTCACCGGCCGCGATGGCTTCCTGCTCCTCCTGCCCAGCGAGCACAGGATTGTTGTCTTTTTTCCTCTCGCCCTGGCTTCCCTGATCCTTTAATAAATCATGTGTGAAACGTTACGCATTTGGGTCCACTGCTTGTTCTGGCAGTAATATGCAGACTGGAAAGTAACAAAACTAGCACACAAACACTAATTTGAATGATTGATTTAATAATTTGAAAGTCTTCCTGATTTACATTTTATATAAATGTTTACCTGAATATGGGAAATTTGATGATAGATTTCACATATATTATAGAAATAAGCTAAATCTTCTTTCAACTGTTGCAAGGACACCCTGGTGCTTTTTTTTTGCATTTTATATTTTTCGTCTTGCCCTAAACGGCGCGTCCGTGACTTTTATTTTAAGTAAAATAACATTGGAATGGGTTTCAGTGGGTGCTTTGATAGTGCCGCCTGTCTTTGGCGACACCCAGAGGATATATTTAAAATTGCAAGACATTGTTTGACGCGACGCAGCTGGTTCGTCTCTTTTGCTTCTCAGCATGGTCCCTGGGGTCACAAAAATTTATGTGACTGGCCACGGTGCATAGGTTTGTCACGTGGTCAAGATTCTAGAGGATCATTTTTTTTTACAAATTGTACAAAATGGGAAATGGGAATTGTAAAAGCAGTAAAACACTGGATGCTTTACATATCACTGAAGACAAGCCTTAAACTTGTACTGTACCTCTAAATGATTCCACGGAGAGCCAAAAAACGGCACATTTGATTACCCAATAAAACAATGTCCACAAAGAAAAAAACTTTCATAAGATTTTGGAACAAACATCTATCTATTTATTTACCCTGATCATATCCCTCGAGAGGGGTGACCGACAGCAAGACAAACACATACACAAAAACAAAGAAAAGTAAAAAGTAGAACAAAAAGGACCATGGTCAGCCCAAATGCCCAAACACCCAAACAAGTTAGGCACCTCGGCCCCCAAGTTGAAACGGGACACAAGAAAGCGGCCATGTCACTCGGGTCAAGGTGACACAACACACTCTTCAGTTCAACAGCAGGGCCCGACACCCATAACACTATCCATCCATGTCAATCACGGCCTTCCTCTTGGTCTCCTTACATTTACTTATACTCTGTAGATCTTCTTCAGCATTTGCTCCTCATCCATCCCTTCCATATGTTAAAACCAACCGAGTACAGTGGAACCTCGGTTTTCGAACGCCTCTCAGTTCGAAGAAATCGGTGTTCGACCAAAAATTTCGAGAAATTCTGGCCTCGCTGTTCGGTCAAAATAATGCAAATGTAATGCGTGAGTGCGTATGCTAGAGTGCGATGCTGAGCGGCGTACGGGTGTAGATCGCCCCAACCCCTCGTGACAAACTGTTATCACGTGCGCACTTGCCTCTTTTTGCTTTCGCTTTTAATATCGGTGAACGGAGTGTTTTAGCCCCTAACTATGCCTCCGAAGAAGGTCGGTGCAAGCTGGACAGGTGAAAAAAGAAAAGTTGTTCGTACAACTATTGCCTTTAAGAAAGACATAATGGCTAAATATGAAAGAAGTGTGCAAGTTTCCGATCTTGTTAGGGAATACAGCATGCGCGTTCTGCTGACCACCACAAAGGTAAGAAATCCTATTCATAATTCTTTTCTTTATCTTTTTGTTTTTTTCCACGTTCGTGTTATTGTAATCTTTCGTACGGAAGATTACGAAACCACGAACGTACGATTAGCCTGGGTTAGCTTTATGATTCGAGGTAAACATTCAGGGTGTTGGAACTGAGCCCAAAATTCAGGGTGTTGGAATGGAGCCCCCTTTCCAATGAAGCGCTAGCCACTTGTGCTGCTAAATGATTTGTAAACGACCTGATTTTTAAATTTTTACACGTTCATGTTAGCGTAATTTTTCGTACCGAAGATTACGATAACGCGAACGTACGGTTAGCCTGGGTTAGCTTCATGTTTACGTTAAACATTCATGGTAAACATTCAGGGTGTTGGAACGGATTAAAACGATTTACATTATTTTTAATGGGAAAAATGATTTTGGTGAACAAATCGGTTCTCGAACAGGGTTCTGGAACGGATTATGGTCGAGAATTGAGGTTCCACTGTACTTTCTTTGTCCTTTGGTGAGGGGCCCTCTCCCCCCTGGGAGGTGTGAGAATTCTCCCACCGTGGTCCGCTGCGCGTCGTAAGAGGCGACTAAAGTGGAGGGAGCAAGGGGCCTGGGGATCCTCTCCACTCTACCCCTTCTCCCTAAGAGACAGCGAGGCAAAGAAAGGGGGGCAGGAGATCGAAAGGTCTCGCAAACCCTAGTTATAGGGTCATTAAATGTGACAGGATGTGGAACAAACATAAATTTGTCAAATGAAATAAAAAGTAACCCCTTTATTTTGGAAGAATTTATACAATACAACTTAAGACGTTGCGCTGTTCAGGTTACAATTTGTTACCTGTATGGCTGCCGTGCTGTTGCATTTCTCCATTGCTTGGCACAGCCAGCCAGCCAGCCATAAGTAGTTCAGGGGCTTGTCTGCTCTGCAGGGCGCCCATGTACTTCAAAATCAGCAATCAAATACCACTTAAGATGCAAGCCCTAAGGCTAATGCTCATGCTGAATTCGAGAAGGGTAGAAAATCAGACAAGTACAGTAATCCCTCGGTTATCGCGGTTAATGGGGACCAAAACCACCTGCGAAAAGTGAAAATCCGCGGAGTAGCGACGCCCCTTCAAAAATGCTCAGAAAAAAAAAATATATTATTATTATTATGATTTTTTTTTTAATTATTTTATTTTATTATTATTTTTTTTTAGACCTGCGAAGCTCTGAACCCACGAACGTGGAACCACGAAGTAGCGACGCCCCTTTAAAAATGCTTAAAAAAATAAGTAAATATATATATATATATATATATATATATATATATATATATATATATATATATATATATATATATATATATATTTATTTATTTAATTATTATTATTAATTTTTAGACCCGCGAAGCTCTGAACCCGCGAACGTGGAACCGCAAAGTAGGGAGGTCCCACTGTAATGTGTTCTGCATTGCATTCTGAGCATTGGCGGATCTACACGAAATGACTCCCCAGGCGAGATCCCTGCTCAATCACACACTTTTGAATACACACTAAAGAAAAGTTTAAAAATGAAAAGAAAACACAAACTACAACTCTGCTGTTAAGGCGTGTAGAAGACCCTCAGTTATTTTTTCTTATTTTAGCATTATTTGGTCAAGGCAAAGGCACGCAACCCATTTGTAAACAGGTCCCTGACCCACTTTTTGGGTGATGACTGGAGGTAAGACCTAGCCTAAAAAAGACAGCCCGAACCAGCCTGAGCCCAATCCATTTACTTTATCTGAGGGACAGAGTGTCCAGACGTGGACAGAACTGATTTGCCATCGTGGCGCCCGGAACTCAGACCAGGTTAGGGCCTGGGCCTAACATCATACCTCTAGTGCCAACCCACCAGTTGAAAAACCATGCTCTTGGAAGTCTTGTACTCTCTGTTAATAGACATTGTTGAAAAGCGGTTTGTCCCCACGGTTGCCATTACATGAAAGACAAGTCAAATTTAGTGTAATTTTAGTGTTCAAATATAACAATGCCCTTTTTAATACCGTCCATTGACCAGCCGTTAATAGATTGTCCGACATGGTGGACAATAAATTTGGGTACTGCTGCTCTATATGGTTTATGGACCCAAATGAAAGTGAATAAATTAAATATTCGTAAAGCATTGATTGTGTAGTTGTCATAGCTGTCAACCTGTACGTTTTTGCTGTAAAAAGTACGTTTATTATGCATTTTAAGACGTGTACGCCGTACAAGAAAATCTGTACGGAAAAACGCAAATTTGTCAATTCGGGAAGCACCGACGATCACGAAACGGCAAGTCAATCAAGTCAAATGAGTTTGCCGCGAAAGCCTCTATCTCTGTTTTTTTCATTGCAAAAAAAGAAATCGGTTTGATGCTACTGTGCGCATATGTCTGCCGCCTGGGGATTTCCCATCATGCATCATTCCGAAAAAAAAAAAATATGGAGTAAGATTATTTTGTATTTTGTAAGGGAAAATACGACAGTTTGTACGGGAATGGCCGTGGAGGTTGCCAGGTATGCATGCTGGACAATACATTTGTCCACCACGCATATATTGTATTATAATGATTTAAGAGAAAAATAACAAATTAACACAAATCCCGACGGCTGCGCTGTCGAGTGGTCCAAAACACACACCTGTTAGTTCAGGTAATCACTGCAAGGAATGAGGAAGTGGGCGTGTCTTCCACCAAAAAGTGCAATGCGTGATACAATGCAACAGAAATTAGAAGTAAATTACATATTTTAATTAAAAATTCGTTGAAAAGTCGCGCTCTTTTTATATGCCACTTTGTTATGAATGATCAGGTATCACCGCCACTATAAAAAAAACAACATAATTTCCAACTTTGAGAGAAAGTATGTCTCCATATGACAGTCGAATGTACATTGAATCCGTAATTTGACAAGAGTTAATATTTAACCCCTCCCGCAATATACAACGACCCATTTACTCGCTCCAAAACATGCAGGGACGTGTTATAGCTTTCCCCGGAGCCGCATTCCGCCCCACCCCTCGTAAACACCATCACTACCAGCCTACCTCAAATCAGGAAGCGCTGCCGCGCGCTGTTGTTTAATTTCTCCCTGTTGTTTTTTCGCAAACATTTCAATGAGCGCGAGAGGAAAATGAGGCAAAGGCTTGATATAATCTTCCATGTCGACGATCATTGACAGGATTGAAGGCGATGCTCATCTGTGGTTGACGGTGTAACCGAGGAGAGAAGGGTACGTGCACGCCACTTCTGCTTTGCATTAACAATATGAATACAGTACATTGGTGTGTAACACGGAATGGTAGTATGTATAAATGTGGTTGTCTTTACACGCTTCGACTGTAACAGAATGGTCCGAGTGCGTTTGTTGACGACTGACACGTCACCCGCGTTTGCGTATTGCCCACGCTTGGCTTACGTTGTATTTCGCAACAAATCGTGTTCAGTTCCGCGTCCTCCTCATGTTCAAATATGTCCAACGTCACTATCGCTGACATGCTAGCCGTGTTTCTGAAACCAAACGGGCTTTAGAATTTTTTGAATTCAACAATGCTGAAAGCAGTTTCACTACTATAGTGCGAGAAGTAATCAAAGTGATATGTTCATTTGCTATGGATTTGTATCCATATGGTTAACGAGAAGCCTCACAAAAATGTAATTCAATCCTTTTTAAATAGGATTGTACTACTTAATATAGTCTTAACTGAAATATATACGTCATTGAAGTGAATTACACCTGCTACAGTTTAGAAGCAGGAGAAAAAATATGGTTCATGTTTATATATATATATATATATATATATAGATTTGGTTTTCGGCAATTTTGAAAATCGATGTTTCTCCTCTGAATCGATTTTGCTGTTGTCATATCTTGTACGTAAAAATGAAAAATCTATCTACCTTGGTCATATCTCTCAAGAGGGGTGACCGACAAAGACATACAATAACAAAGAAAATAAAAGGGAAAAAAAAGCAAAAAACACAAATTTTTTTGGACCATGGCCAACTCAAATGCTCTGCACCTCTGCACCCAAGTTGGTCATGCTTTCATCCCTCCAGATGAAAGCGGCCATGTCACTCGGGTCAGGGTGACACAACAAACTCTTTTGTTCAACAGCAGGGCCCAACAGCTTTCACTGGTTTACCCCTCCCGCATCATGCGGGTACCCTGCCCATCCCTTAGAAGGCGCCCAATGAAAATAAATGAGAAATAAAGGAAAAAATGGAAGTGAACACAGGTAAAAAATGGAAGAAGAAACAAGAACTAAGGCTGGCGCTCGTACATTTTGAATCCAAAGTATAGACACATTTTGGTATTGTACAGTTCCCAGGAAGACTGACCTTGTGGCACCCGAGCCGTAGTTTACCCACCTCTGACATAAACAACTCAGGATGTGCATTGTTTGAACATCATTATCGTTGGCACCACTTATCCTCAGTAGGGTTGCAGGGGTGCTGGAGCAGATCCCAGCCATTTTCGGGCAGTGGGCAGGGGACACCCTGAACTGGTTGCCAGCCAATCGCAGGGCACACAGGGGCAAACGACTCACTCATTCACACCTCGATAGATAGATAGATAGATATATAGATACTTTATTCATTCCCGTAGGGAAATTCACACTTTCAGCAGTATCCTTGTGTTGAAAAATAAGGAATATAATACATCAATACCCCCCAAAAAACCGTGTTGATATAGAGTATTTAAATAGTGCTACATTAAATACACACTGTAATAAAAGTAGGGTAATATGCAAATGTGGGGGTGGGTTTCAATGTGGGCTTTTACTCCCCCGGGTGGAGTTAAAGAGCCTCATGTCATGAGGAAGAAATGATTTCCTCAGTCTGTCCGTGGAACAAGAAGGGACAATTTAGACCGGCAAATTGATCTGACATGCATTTTTGGGGAATTTGGGAGGAAACTGGAGTACCCGGAGTAAACCCATGCAAGTACGGGGATAACATGCAAACTCCCCGCAGGATTTGAACCCATGACCTCAGAACTGTGCTGCGGACGCGCTACCCACTCATCCTGCTTTTTTGAACATTGATTCATGGTTTGTTGTCCCAGAAGTGTATAATATACGTTACTTGTTTTTTTTAGGAAAGAAAATAACATAAAAATCATATTGAATCGCAATACTTGTAGAATGGTAATTATTGAGAATTGTGATATACTGTAGATCAAATCGGCACTTTAGTGGTACCGTTATCCAATCGAATCGTGACCAAAGCATATTATCCCAACCCTATTACTGTGTGAACTTTTGGAGAACAGTCTCATATTTATGGCCCAGGGGCTATTTTTTTTCTAAAAATCACAAGTAAGAATGAAAATCATGGAGACTCAGTTACTTCAAAGCACCATTTAGAGTATCTTCTATTTTTTTCTCCCAGCCTTTCGTCAGTTTATTTCGGGGGGTGGGGGGTACTTTTAGCAGCAAGATGGCAAACAACTATGATGGCTCCCTCTCGGTCAGGCTCATGTCAGGTAAAATGATTTGAAATTTCCCAATCTATGAGTTTTTGAAAAGAAGGCTACATGATAGCACAAGTATTTATGCAAATTATTTAAATCCATATTCTTTTTTTTTTTTTTTAAATGAATGACTTTTTTTTTTAACGACTAAGTGCAGCCCTTGCTGATTATGGATTAATTTATTACTTATTGATTGAGTTTCATATGAATTCTCAATGTTTTTATGCTTGGATCTTATCTTGTGTAGGGAATAAAAATATTTGAAAACATTGGAATGTTTTTTATCTTTTTTTTTTTGTTGAATAAACTATTTGGCCCAACCTCACCCAAACCTTAGTTCAATGTCCCTATCAATTTTAGCTATTTAGTCTCATCTCATTTAGAAATTCATATTACCTTTTTAGAATAAAATACTATCTGAAGAAGCAGGGAGGGATATATGGGAAAACTGTAATGTTTAAACTGCAATCTATATGCTACGGATATAAAATAACTTTTACATCTCGTCCTGCTGTGAAACATTTATACTTTTAAAGAGACATTGTGTATTTTCTTGCACCTCCTAGTGTTAAAAAAATAAACTTTAATTCATTAGAAAAACAACATTGACTTGAATAATAAGCAAAAATACAAACTATCTTTTAAACTTGCATATCTCAATATACCCATAGGTCAAAACGGGTACCCCCTAAAACCTTGTGAAAGGCTGTACAATGAGAAGAAAAATGATGTGGTTTGGTTACTTTGAGTCTCTTTAGTTTCTAATCTTCCATGTAACACTAGTTTTCGGTTACACTACACAATACAGCGGCATCTACTGGTAAAATAATTCACTGTGTCCCTTTGATCCTTCAGTGTTCCAACCTCTCCAAAAATCTAATCACTGCTTTCTAAATAATGGAATTTTAGTTTTTATGATCTCAAGCTTTTGCTCATTTAGCTACTTGCTGTTCACATAGCCCTGAGCAACTGAGAATTTTTTTTTTTAGTCAACAGCAATTGCGATATGGTCAGAGCATGTGTTGTGATTTGAGATGTTTGTATTATAATAATAATAATAATAGTGATAATACAAGTAGGCAAACTCTAAGAATGATCACTTTAGCAATTTTACAGAACAGCTTATACACAATGTGAAGATACTCTAAGTCAATATCTGTAATTTATTTCAAATATGGGAATTGAGATAATTATTGATTTTTGAAGTCGTGTAATGTCACATGACGAGTCAAAAAAAAACAAAAATACCATAGATTAAGCAGATAATTCATGTGTAATGAAATTGATAAACCATGAGAGCATAAAACCGTAGCCCCTACTTGGTGTGACGTTTTCATCCATAAAACATAAACTTTGTAAACTTCAACCCCTATTAATTTTCAGTGACACACTGCTGATTTATGTTTCAAAAACAAAGTTCATGTTGGATCACAAGCACATGTGAAAGACTTTCTGTGATGTGCTATACCTCTCAGTCTCTAGGGAACTATGAAAATACATTGTTGGTTTGGCCCAAAAAGGCTATACAAAGTAGATGAAAATATTCTGCTCATTGAAAAGGAAAATATATATGAATACAATCAATGTATGTACAATTACACACCATTTCAAACAAATAACATATTTATTATTTGATGAAGATAAATCTTAAATTCAATGCAAACACTTAGCAGTCATTGTAAAATGGAAGTCAACTGTAAATTCAGTTTTTGTTTGTTCTGACGGCAGAAATTGGACAGAAGTGGTCACGTTTTGCAGCGTTTTTGACCACATTGGTTCCTCTTAAGAAGGTCATATCCACTTCTGTGTTTTTTTTAAGAAGTGGAGTAAAATGGTGTATGCCTTAAAGCAATAGGAACTTTTCCATTTTTGTGTTGTGAATTGCGATTTATCTATTTACCATCCAAGCTACACTATGTAAAACTGTTAAAAAGAAAGAATGTGCGCTTTTGCCAACAAATGGCTGCTGAAACTAGCTTCAAGGCATGCCATGTCACTCGGGACAGCAAGAATTTTGGTTTTAGCCCTTATGGTTCAGGGGAAAATGTGTTATGATTATATTTTTAGCCTATACAGCTCATGGGGAGGGGCTTTAACATTTTAGCATCTAAGGTACACTTTGCAAAATTGTTAAAACATTTGATTAACAAAACTCATAGTCTCATAGTACTCACTTGAGAAACCAATGCAATCACAGAATGGCTTTACATGTCATCCTGAGCCATGTGACTGGAGGAGGAGACAGAACCAAGTTATGGTACTAGTTGTATGAATTAATAAACTACGATAATGAGGACCAAAAATGCTCTCAGTCCAAAAATTATTTTATTTTCAATCGGCCTTAATAACTGTACCAGTAACTGGCATGAGAGGTTGATTGGTATGTTGAAAATTGTCCCAACCAGTTCAGGGTGTTCCAGACATTCTGCCCAGAGTCAGCTAAATAGGTACTAGCACTCTTTGCAACTCTTGTGCAAAAAAACATTAACAAATAGATGGCCTGAAGCGTACCTCTAGTCCAGAGGTCACTAAATCAATGTATTGGACGGGCGCTGCAGCTAAGACTTGGGTGATAATGGGCCGCATCAGGTTTTCCACAAGAAAAGCTCAGATAAAAGCTGTTTTCTCTTATCTATTTTCCTCTCAAAATAAGATTTAAAATGAATAAACATTAACAATTAATAAAAAAGAAAACAATCCGTAATAAAGGAAATAATATTGGAGCAAATAATAAAGACTTGAATGGACGCTGCCTAACGTTTATCACTAAATGTCGCATTATTGTGTTGTGCAAATGAAAATAGCACAAGGAAGATTGCAAACTATGGAGATTAAAAGGGACCAAAAAGACCAATTTTTCTCATTTTTTCCCCATAGCCTTTCACAATATTTTTTGGGAGGAGGGGGTTACCTTTAGCAGCAAGTTGGTGGACAATCCTGTCAGTGAGCCTGTGACCCAGAAATTCCTGCAGCCAGAGAATACTGAGCAAAGGCTTGCCTTGCGAACACAGACAACTTTATGTGTTGAGTATAATCCTCACGTTTTGGTTAATGAGGATTTTTTTTATGTTTCAAATACATCAAATTTCAGGCTGTATGATACCTGAAGGACATGCGTTCACAGCTTTCTTTAAAATATTTCTGTTTATTCTGCAAGTATAAGTTCCAAATCCTTTGATTGCCATTTTATATAATGTTTGTGTGAAATTGGATTTGACAACTGGCGTTAGTGAATGAAGTTGAAGCTTAACCTTCACATAGTTTAAGGCCAAGATTATTTTTGCTTGTGACGGCTTGGCTGGGAAAGCTGCAGGAATGCATTCCTTGGCATCCCTGTGAATTTCATAGGATTATCTTGCACTGTTAGGACAAAATACAGTGTAATGTGTTTGTGTTACTTTGCCATTGCCATGTACCAGGTCCAATTATTCAAGCTAAGTAACAAATTGTATAAAAGTTCCCAAAATAAGTGGTATGTGTAGATGCATTCAACAAATGCACAAGAGTTGAAGTTGGCCAACCAGCTAACCTCAAACTGTCCCTTAGGTCTTATAAAAGGGGAAACTCCCTTCAACTTTGATTTTTCATCTCAGTTTCAAACCATCCTTCTCAAGTATTAAGGAGCATTTCAAGGAGAGATGACAGGTGCTTTTGCATTAAAAACAAAACAAAAAAAAACATCTTAAATAGTCCATAATGTATGGACAGCAGTTCCCATGAAATATAATTTTTAGTGGATTAGTGTTAGTATCCTTTGTAATTTAGAATCTGCCAGTAGATTGACAACATTTTGTCAGTACAATATATAATACAAGGAAGGAGAGATGGAAGTGAAAGAGCTGTCATTGCCAGGTGCCCACATTTTGACAAGTGCTACTGCATCGTCAGCGAGTGCTTAGCGATAAAGTCTTGTAAAATAAACGGACTGAGCTCCAGTTGGAGCAAATTCACATGTGTCGTTTTGGGTGAGTACAGGAAGTTCCTTACTTTTTGTGTATTTTTTCAGGGCTTTTCAGCAAAAAAGGGCTAACCGAAACGGAGAAGTGTGTTTTGAGAAATTCAGTCTCAAAGTTGAACATTCTAACTTTTTTTGTAGAGCTGTGATGTTGAAGGAACACAACACTCTCAAAATGGCAAATTCCATTAACACTACATGTGAGTTAGCTTGGAAACAAACAGCAATTGTAGTGAACAGCAATAGCGTACTGCTGATTTCTGCTTGTAGAAATTGTAACTTTGCCTAGCCTGTCTCTGGGGGACTTGTGACTGTTTTGTACCAGTTTTGCTGCATCAATTTCCAAAAGCTGCATGGGGTAAGTTTACCTGCCGCCATAACAGCCTGAGTTCCTTGTTTGCCTTTGCGTTCTTTTCTTAATTGGTCCTGGTAAGCCCACCGTTGGCGGCTGTGTTTTATTTGTTGCCAGTTAGCCCCTTTATTGTACCATTACTGCATCCATGTATGACACCACGCCTAGGCTCTCTTCACAAAACCTACCAAACTTCGCTTAAAACACCTTTAACCTCTTCGAATAATTAAAACATTAAATAAATTGAGGACTAGCTTGCTAGCGTGTTGCTGTTCTTTCGATGACTTCAGAGTTTAAATGACAAAGACAAGACATGCTGTCTTCAAAATGCAATATCTTGGAAAATAATTTGAATATACCGATGAAATACATACAATTTATGCAAAGAAATTGTGTATTATTTCCTCACATTTTGCATGTTTAAGAGTTTGGGATTACCTTTGATTGGAAGTAATTGTTTTTATTGAGGCCGCAAATCTGTTTTGACTCTAAAGGTTCAAATGGCAACTGTATTATTTGGATACTTTGGCTTTCAAATTATAATTTGTCCTTTATTTGCTAATAGCTACTTCAGATCCGATACGGATATTACAGGCCCAAAATATTCTCAGACTTCAATATTATCCAATCGCCATATCAGTAGGAATATCACATGCTGTTTTTTTTAGGGTTCTCCTTTTTTTCTCAAAACCAAATTGGGCACAACAAAGGTTAAATGGAGTTGAAGTGGTTTGAATCCTCTTCATCGTGTCAATTCAGTTTAAAAAAAGTGTCGTCCATCCTGAATTTTGGTCCTCTGTCTCTTTAATGTGGGTCAAAATTTGGCTAATATCGGTAAAGCTATCTCTTTAAGCTGCATGGTTGATATAATCATGTGGTCTACGCATGCCACATCAAAATACTGCTGAATAGAAGAGAAAGCGACTACTTGTATACGTGTCAATTTGAGATTTTGGTTGAACCCCCCACAAAACGTATACTGCGGCACATCTACATATGAGCTACTCGAGATATGAGACATTTTGATATGAAATGATGACAAAAATCTTGGCTGACATAAGAGGGAAAATCCGACTTCCGAGATTTTCCAGACGGTAGGTCTAGAAATAGTTTAAAATTGCCCCATCCCGTGTGCGCCGCTGCCCTCCAAGACTATACCCAGTTGCGGGTATGCACCTTCACCGCTCCCTCAACATGGGACGGGGTTTTAAAGACATTTTATTATCATATTTATCTTATTACTGGTGATTTTATGTTCAATTACTTTTTGAATATGTTTTCAATGTTGACGAAGATGTGTTTTATAGCTATGTTGGGTTAACTAAGATGCTTTGGGTAGGCGGGGAACAGATTTATCGGTTTTCAGTATTTCTGTTGGGAAAATTCGCTCGACATATAAGAAATTCTCAACACGAGATCAGCACATGATCCAGGAACAAAATAATCTCAAAATTAGAGAGGTATCACTGTATTGTTTAACTTTTATTTTGTAAGGGACTGACGTCGGAATGATGTCTAATGACAAATTGGACGGATGACTAGCTATATTGTGGCAAAGTATACATTTGTGAATATACTTTTTTGTTTTGTAAGAGTTGTGAGAGGTTGAACTGTGGAAGAAAACTTTTTCTCCCGCTAAATGTTCCCCCCTGTGGTTTTCTAAATCACAGAACACTAAATGTAAGAAGAAATGTTGACTGATGGTGCTTGTACGTGTATTCTCATTTGAGAAGTAATGCTTCTGAATCATAATTGCAGGCTTTTTAGCACACCTCACCCCTCTTCAAACACAATTTTGTGTATTTTTCCACTCCCATAATGCAACAGCTTTTTCTCGCAAGTCTCAGCAGGATCTCAGCTCAGATTGTGCAACATTCTACAGTCAAACTGACAGTGAAGCCTCACATAATATCACTGACATTTCTACGCTTGACCAACACTTTTTGCTTTGCTTCAACTGCATTGAAGTCAGACTTTGGTAGTCTTCATTTTTTCCCATTGAAGTTTTTGTTCTGTATTTTTGTTGGCTTGCTCGCGCTTCCAGAGTTTCACTCCTTCAAAAGCTTTGTAAAAATGTATTGCATTTACTTTTGCACATTATTTACTTTATGACCAAGTAAATAAAAAAGTGGCAATCATACCTCTGGAAAATCAACGCGCCAAAATTAGATTAAAAGAATAAATCCGTATCTAGAGAGTTGGTAATCGTTTCTAAGAAAGTAAAATCCATCAAGTGCAATTAGATTACATTTAAAAAAAAAGTGGTGTTAGTGAATTCCTAAAAGTGAGCGCTTATGTTTGTGACTCCGTCAACGCAAAAAATGATACTTTGACAAACCAGTGGCTGCTGTGTACAAGTTATTAAAGGGACATTGTGCATTATTTTGTCCCTCCTAGCGGTAAAAAAAACTTCATTCATTAAGGAAAAAATATAAGTTTAAATTAGGAGCAAAAATACATGACCTATCATGTAAAGGTGCATGTTTTATATACTCGTAGATTGAGAAAATAGTAGTTTGTATTCATCCTCGTGGTTTGTAACACTCGTTTTTAGCAACCTTTAGTGGTCAAATATTACACACCGTCCCTTTAAGTCAATGACGTTTAGAGTTACTGTTCTGCAATCTGTGATCAAAACCACTTTGTCATTTGTGACATTTGGTCCTCCGCGTAGCAACAAATCAAAATATTTAGCATTTTGATCTTTACTCAATGCGTCTCACATTTGGATCTTAAAAATGGGGTTACTACATATTTTTTCATTCTGAGTGTTTCAAAACCAATTTTATTAAATGAATCAATTTATAAACAAAGATAAAACTCCACTTTCTTGCTTTGGATTGCACCTCCGAAGATTTGGTCTTGGGAAATCGGTCAATAAAAATCAACTTGAGGCTTGATATTTACTGTTAATTTTAGACTACAGAACGCACCTGGTTAAAAGCCGCATGCTCAAATTAAAGAACAAAATGTTGTCTTAATACAAGCCGCCCCCGATTTTAACCAGCAGGCTTAAAGGGATACCCAATTTCTAAAACATACAAAATGATAGAAGATAGAAAATGTTTTTTGCATAATCTCTCTCTCTCACACACTCTCACACTCACACACTCACTCACACAGAGAGATATAATATTAGAGGTCATCCAATTATCAGGCGGGCCATCTATGGGCACCGATATTTGATAGTTTGACAATTATCGGTATCGTGATATTATGAATATAGCCGATATTAAGCAACAACCAGCCCGAGGTTTTTTTTTTTCCCCACCCACCCCGCACCTTCTGATTGGATGAAAAAATTGGTGGGAGTCTCTGATGCCAGAAATCCCTACTTTGCACTGTAGTGAAATTTAGGGCTTTCGCGACTAGCCATAATGAACCCACACTGTGATTTATGATGTGGGATCTTCTGTCGCTTGCCATTATCACTCTACGTGAGAGCTGCACAGCCACCTGCATATGTTTTCTTAAAGCGGTCCGAATGCATCATGTGTGTTCAAAAGAGTAGACATTGATCGGAACAGGTCATAGATCAGTGGTAATCCGTGGCAGCACTGCTAATCCTCGAAGGAATGGTGCATAGCAGAACATTTTATGCCGCCTCATCTGATTATGAGTACTCCAAATCGTGTTCAATTCGGACAGCATTTTGACCTCATCAGACAATCTAGAAATCAGTGAAGTCTCCCCTCTTTGTGCGGTATGCCGGACAGTCTGCAGGAGTACAAAGAGGGAACACAGCCATTTACAGTTCAAGGAACTATGTTGTTTTAGTTCTGTTTATTGATTTTTCAACTAGAAGGTCGTAAAAGTGGGTCACGGGCCTTGGAAAAATAATGCTAAGAAGAAAAAACGAGGGTCAATTACACTCTAACATTGCTCAAGATTTTCTCCATCTTAAGTCATTCGGCATGTTTGAGAGGTACCACATCACTTTTTATGTGATTTTAGCGGCTTTAGTTCCTTTTTTGCCCATAATAATGGTGCCCATGAAAGTTCGATTTCTCAATTTTCTTTTTTCACATCACTAACGACAATGATTGAGTCGACGAAGGAAACAATGTGAAATACGAAAAAGGTGTACGAGTGTCTGCCTTTGAAGCGCTGCTGGAAGATACTGTAAATGGTTTATAAATGTTACATTTTTACCTTTTTTACCAGCTTATTGTTCTTTATTAAATGCTTAATAAATATTTAGCGATGTTTCTCTGCACACTTTATTTATAATATTTCAAATGTGTTTTAATATGTGGCTGTTATTAAGCAGCTTTAGTGGGTCGCTTATACACAATTTATGCTTATATGCGATCTAGGCTCATATGCAAGTATATACAGTACAAAGTCGTTTTGGTTCTGCTGACCTTTTTTTTCTTGAAAATAATTCTACTACCTCTGCTTTAAACTGCACAATCATTTGGTTTTAAAAGTTTTTTTCCCTTGATTTGTGTCATCGGGGTGGAATGATAGTTCCTGAAATCAGACTGGATGAGGATTAGTGATTTAAAGGATTATTTTGTCGGTGGTTCTATAAATATGAATGAAGACAGTATTTTATGTGGTTAAGTTAGTGTTTGTTAAAATTAAAGTAGTTCTGTTTTTAGTGAGTGCCCACAAGCAGGTAGGCGAATCGATCCTAATATCCATATAATGGATACTGAGCAAGAACTTGAATCTGATTGACACCATATTGTTGGGTTTGATGCGGTCTTTCCATTAAAAGTAGCACTATAATAATATTATTAGTGGGTTGTAAGATTACACATAAAACATAACCTTTAAATTTAATCCAAAATGTGTGCAATTTATTTGCACTACTGACTTTATTTTCTGAAATATTGTGCAACGGATTTTTTAGTTGTCATATTGACAGTTATATTTGTATTTACGTTACATTGCTGAATTTTTTGTTTGACTCTCTTGGCATTTGTTCTGAAACCGTGCAAAGTTTTTTATACATTACTTGTAAAATTTGAATTGTAGTTATTAAGAAAAATAAAATATTTTAGTGCCTAAATCTGTGTGCTCTGTTTATCAAAAATGATAAATAACTCAAGGAGTGGTCAATTTTTCTATATTTTTTCCAAGCAAAATATATCGCATCGGTATTGATCTATACTACCCTTTATTTACTTGGATCATATCCCCTATGCCCAATGTCCACAAATTGCCGGTCCAAATACTGTCTGCAGAAGTGTTTAGTCACAATTTGTAGTTCGATAACTGACCTCAGAAACAGACATGCACACACACACTTTTTGAAGCGCTATAAAACAAAGTACTGTATCCCATGGTTCTGTAGACAGGGGTTGAGTTATGAAACACATTTTTTTATGTATACTTTAGGAAAGTTGCATTCTCAAGCATGCATGTCAGGTTAATTGGCCGGTCGAGATTGTACCTAGGTGTGAATGAGCGAGTGAGTTGTCTGTCTCTGTGTGCCCTGCATCTGGCTGGAAACCAGGACTGGGTATCCCCTGCCCGAAGATAGCTGGGATGTGCTCGAGCACCCCCGTGTCCCTACTGAGGATAACCGGGTCAGGTAATGGATGGATGGAAATTGTATTTGAACTCATCAAGAACCCACCATGTGTTTATTTCGTTTGACCAGAATTAAACCTATACTATTCAAACAGGAAGGGGACTTCTTTTGAATCAAATTGTCTGAGGAAATACGACTCGCTTGTGTCCTGTGTTTTACCGCATAGTGTGTATCTATGAATTCCTAGGACGCATTCATAGAATAAATGTTTTATCTACTATACTTACTCGGTAGTAGCTAACATCCTGTTCTGGGTATATTAACTTTAGTGCATTTAATGTATAAATCAGAGATTCTTGCTTCTATAAAACTCCTGTGACTCCGTTTTTTTTTATTCTTCTCTGCAGCCACTGTCGACAGCATGGGGCAACGTCTAGGCAAGAGGGAGTCACCGACGGAAAGCAAGGTGTGAAACTATCAGTGCCCTAAGTTTGTAATGTTAACTTTTATGGTTTGGAATCGGGACTCCTCTTGGTCATTCACACATTCTTTCCCTCAGATTCAGATTGTTCAACTTTGTGAAACCTTTCAAAAAAAGTGCTAAGAATGAATGTTTTTTTTTTTTTTTAAATACATGCCTCAAGGTTTATACGGGTGCTTGAAATTCTTGAAATTGCTTGAGTTCTAATGTTTTGTTTTTAAATATTGAAAAGTGCTTGAATTTTGGGTAAAGTGTTTGTAAATGCTTGAAACTGTTACCATGTTTCTCCATAAGTCTGATTGGAAATGATGCTGACAATGCTCTCTGGTGGCCTTACCATTGTATTTCTTCCACACTGTGATTAACTTTAGCTGCCATTAGTGTTTATGGCATTGTCTAATGAAATATTAACGACCCCTACGGGTCGCACCCAAGAGGACAGGTGAATACTACACCTGACCGGGGCACTTTGAAATGTGTTTCAGTGAAAAGATAAGTATTAATTATCCACATTTATCATGGGCCATGCAAAAGGTTGAGTTTCTCAGTAGTAGATTGTAATGGGAAGAATTACAACTCCTGCAACTGAAAATAATAGCTGCATATTATTGTAATTTTAACTCATCATCTACTGTATATAAGGAGGGATTTGTGTCAAAAACATTTACTCACAAATAGTTCAGATCCACCAATATATTCACGATTTACTCAAAATCCCCAAAATCATATGTCTAGATAAATGCACACACATGGTTAAAAATTGCATACTGTGTATGTACAATATATCCCAGATATATTTCTGGATCTGCAAAATACATGATTCACACCATATGGCTTATTTTTAGAAATCGAAAAATTGGCTCTGAAAATCCTTAAAAAGTGCTTGAATTTGGCCATCATAAAAGTGTACAAACCCTGATAGAAGCCATTCCTTATCAAGGGGCCACCAAGTTAAGAAAACGTTAATGGAGACTCTTGCACTTTTGATTGCCTGTCATTTCACAGAACTGGATAAATCACTTTCACACTCCTTGTGTCGTAAGCTGCAGATGCGAAAAGCGTGAGACACTCTAATCTGTGATGCTGTCGGAGTACTCGGCACATGAAATTTAATATAATTAACAACAGCCAAGTCCTTGGTGTCACCGCCTTTTAAATTCGGAAAGCCATAATGATTGTGGGCTATTACAGACGAGGCGCCTATCAGTGTTGTAAAGGTTACTGGCTTGCTATGCGTAGGCTATTGTGGGTAAGAAAAGCAAAAAAAAAAAAAAAGCAAATGTCAGAAAGCATTTTCCTGTGTTGCAAATAGTGTACTTTAGCTTATGTCTAGATATGCATGGTTGTGGCCTAATGCTCAAAATGAGTTTGTTTACATTGCGGTAAGAGTAACATCTTGGGTTACTTCATTTATTGTCTTTAAAATATATAAAAATATCTTGTCAGCCTTGTTTGTTTACTGGTTATCCAAACCGCATCTCAAGGTTGTTTGCTAAAATCCCTTCATATTTGGACTGCCTGTGCTTGTCTGGGTTTTTCTGGGTGCTCATTTACGAAAGTATCAGCTAAAGACAATTTGTCCGTGAGTGTGAATGTTTGTGTGCTTGTGCCCTGTGATGGCCTGGCCGTGAGCGGGGCCAGCACATCCCCCTCAATCGGTACAGGGAATCAATGAAAAAGCAGATAACATCTAATGCACATATGTCAAAGTGAAGGCCCAGGGGCCAGATGTAGCTCACAAATGGGGTTTCTACAGCCCCTGAGATGATATTGATATATTATTGTATCATACCCCATGAATCGTGTATTTTCTCTATATGATACCTCTACATAAAGTTTGGTTTAAATGTAAATTTACATTTACAAAATGTTTTTTTTTCTTAGAAATCAATTCATCCCACTTTTGCTAAAATAAAAACCATAGACCACTGATGGTGGCTGAATAATAGTGGCTAGCTGGCTCTAAAATTTAAAATAATGCACATAATACGCCACAAAAATAATCCTATCTTTTCTTTCTGAGATTGTAGGTACATATTTAGGTTTAGTATTTAGCAGCTGGCTTTAGTTTTTCTATCATATAGCATTTTTTTAGGGGGTCAACTAGCACAACATTAGCAACTAGCAAAAGGGTCTCAAACTCAATTTATTTATGCCCCGCAGTAACTAGATTTTGTGTGAGGTTGGACCACATTGGGTTTTCAAAAAGAAATTCACCAAAATTCCATGTAAGATGCATCCAATACCATTTAAGCTTCAGTTCAAAGCAGTGACCACCCAAGCAGCCCTCTCATGCCACATTTAAATTCAAATAAAATATTTTGTGTTTGGTTTTCAAACAATGGTCAATCGAATTTGCTGATTTTTAACAACAGGTCAAAGAGGAAGTGGCCAGGATGGGGAGTTTCTTTCATAAGGTTGATGTCTCTGCTACTGTATCGCAAGCTGGCAATGTCCTCTAGACCCGGCAGAGAGCAACTGATGATCCTTTGGGCATTGTTGATTACTCTGTTTTTTTCCTGTACGCTGCCGTGCTCTCAGCATACTAAACGGTAATGACATAGGCCAGAATACTTTCCACTGTGGATCTGTTGAAGGACTTCTGTCCCAGGGTGCTCCTCCTAAGAACTCTCAGGAATTGGAGTCTCTGCCGAGCCTTCCCCACCACAGCCCTGGTGTCGGAGTGTGAAGGAGTTCACTCCCCTCAGTCTTCATTGATGATGACTGGAGCTGGTTGTGTGCTTGCCCTCCTGAAGTCAAGCTTGACCTCCTTGGATATATTTGCCGTTTTTGTTGTTCAACCACCAAATAGTTGTAACATATTTTAAAGAGAATAATAATACTTGAATTAAAGAAATACTCATAAGGCACAACAATATTGCATGTTTAAAAATGTTTCAAACTATAAGGAAATATGTTTTCACACTGTTTAAAACACAAACGTTTAAGATCTGGTGTGCAATGATAACCATTAGGTGGCGCTAGAGCTAATACCTCTCTGACCACGTCTAAGTGACAATGTGTAGTAATTCACAACTAGAGGTCGTTGTAGCTTAAAATGTCCTGCACTTTGAGTTGCAATTTGTTTTCTGAGAAGTGCTATAAAAATACATTTTGATTGATTGCTCTACCATTGAGAACTTTGGAAATGTTTAAGTATTGTTTTTTTTTTTGTTTTGTATTGAAAACAAGTTAACTATAGCAAACTTACAAATATATATACGAGTGTAGTTATTTGCCAATAGGGGAAGATTTATTCATTTTTGGGTTGTGTAGCATATGAGAAAAATCCTCAGTAAGGCACTTAAGAAGCACTGATCTAAGTCAATAGCAGTCTTGAAAAACAAGCGGTAGTCATGGCTACCATTAGAACAAAGCAGAGCATGTTAGCTTGTAGTTTTGATCTACTTAAGGCCGATTTGTGATCTCCTTTTCGAACCAAGAGGTTGATGTCATCTTACCATCCCACTGCAACGCTTGTTTTAATCTATGGTTAATTTTAGTTAGCATAATTATTGATTTACTCAATGCGAGATGCTTTTCTTAAATTGGGACAGCTGCCAATTTTTGCTGTTTTGCCATTTCTTGTAGGCCTACCGGAAATTACGTTTTGTAGCTATACAGGCATAAGACAAAAGAAAAGAAACGAAAGCTTGAATCTTCCTATTTCAGTGGAAAAGTGAATTTCTAGCTTTTACTATGGTTTAGTAAACTACAGTTGAAAATACTCGTTTCCAAAAAAAACGTCTGAGAAAAGTCTATGTTTGTGAATGGAAGCATTTAAAGCAGAAATTTTACTTAGGTGCTTTTTTTCTTTTTGCATTTGTGATACCTGCAATATCTAAATAAAGGTTTTCATAATCAACACCAGGGTACTTGGCTTGAAAAATTACAGTTTGTTGAACTTATGCATGAACTATGCATAAACTTTAAGATGTTTTCAGCACCCAATGGTTCCGGTAAATTGATCACACAATTTCAGTCACCATGGCAATCTGGTTCCCTTGGGCGTCGGCGTTCCTGCGAAGGTGCATGCAACGTCATCCCACTCTAAATAGATGATGACTATGGGACTTAGTCATCTTTTTTTTTTAAAGGAAAAAACTCTGTTGAAGAGTTAACTGCCAGTATTTGTCCATGCTTTGCCAGTCTCACCACACTGCTTCAATACATCTACTCGCCATATGGGGCCACATACAGACACCCATTTGCCGAATAAATGAAATGGGCTTCCTCGATGTGTGGACAAAGATCTAATCAAAGTCATTCCTGCCATCTAATAGTGAGTTATCAAACTGAAACCATTCCCAGAGGCTTTTAACAATGAGCAGCACCAATTCAATCGTTTTTGAAAACAAGACAATTAAAAACACATTTTTACATTTTGGCAGTAAGGGACAATGCTTTTTCAAACAGATTTATCCGTTATGCCATTGAATGAGTTAAGTGCCACTGGGATGTATTAATTACCAGCTGCTCCTGAACAGTCATTCTTTAAAAGAAGCATAGTTTTTATTGGATTGCACACTTGTTTTTTTCTGGCACATCAGTAGAAGATTGCTACTGCTGAGTCAGTGCAGCCAAATTTTGGGTTTCGTCACTCTCAGCATCAGCATGTACTTGAGGATGCGTTTATTGGTGTGTCAATGTGTTGTCCGTAAAAGAATCTGCTCTAAGCTTGCTCACCACCAATCAAGAGCTGGGGACCTTCGAAACGCTTTTTATACTTTTGCGATTTGTCTTTGAGCATTTCATGTCCCACGAATTCTATGTTGTTGACATTTAAAAAAATGTGTTTAATGTATAAAAGGTTAAACTTTTAAGGAGTTTAACCTATTATTTGTAGATCTGTAAGTTTTTAATTGATGTTTCCTGTTTTTTGAGGGATGTGATTCACAAGTATTTTTTTGCACTTAAAATTAATTTTTGTATTTACAATATGTTTTGTTGTTTTTAGAGATTCGGAGTTGCTTGACTTTAAAGTTGCTTAGTATGAAAGAGGTTGAAAGTTGAAATGAGTTCAAATTTTACTGTAGAATGAAAAACATATTATGAATAATTCAAAGAGTAGATTTACGTAATCATTAATTGTGTGCGTAATATTAAAATAATATTGGTGTCAATATAAACCTACTAGTCACTTTTTATCAAGAAAGAAATGAGAAAAAAATATCAAAAAGGCAAATTGATACCCAAAATGTAGAGCTATATCACAAATGACATTTGAGGGAAAATGTCACATCACTGAACTATTCTTTCTTAGCAGGAGATAAAGAAATCAAGCAAAATGAAAAGGACAAAGTCTCCAGATGAGGGAGCTTGCTGCTCCCAAATTGAGCATTTGGATCAACCCACTTTTCTTGTTCCTGTCTCCTTGAGTGGGTAGTGTTGTTTTGTGACACTGACGTTTCAAAAACAAGGGCATTGTTCGCACCCAAGCTTTTTTTCTTAGTCACAGTTCTCAGAGATGTCTTGAAACCACCAGCTCCAACCAAACTACAATTAGAATCGCCTTTATTGTCATTGATAACAACGTAGTTAACATTGGGGAAAGTTTTTTCTGTTTTTAATATTGGACACCTGAAATTGTAATTGGATAGGATGCCAGTTCGTTATTTTGACTTTTACAATTCACTGTTGTTAGTTGTTTTGCATTGTCACTATCGGCCAATCATAATGCTGTTGTTGATTTTAACTCCTTTTTGTAACCTAGGAGATTGAATCCAAGACAAAGGCCTGGGTAGGAGGGAGGTTGTGTTTAGAAACGCTGGGAATTTCATATTGAGAGTTTGGTCCTGTCTTGTTCTCAATGAGAGTCCATAAAACCATTTGACATATTTTCTCCTTATTTAAATAATTTAAGATGTAAACAAATACATATTGCTCATTTAAAGTATTTTTTTTATCTCTAGAAAAAAACAAGATTGAAAACAATTGAATTTGAAAAACAGGTTAAAAATATCATAAAATCCAAAAACCGCACATAAACACTTTAGGCCACTTTGTGTTACCTATTAATGCAAAGGGCACCCAATCTGTTAGGAATTTCTAATACAACTTGTAATGTTATCACTATGTTGTAACTAGGTTATTATCATGTTAATTACTGAAAGTAGGGCTAAATGCAATCATTCACTAGAAAATCACAATGACCCAGCACTGGTGAGCTATTTTCAGAACAGCTGTCCTCGCGCGACACCACATTACAGACCACTACTTTAGACTGAGAATTGTCAGCCTTAAAAGTAAAACAAAAAAATCTGGTACGGGGAATTAATTTATAAACCATTTCAATGGACATTGTGCCTCGAGATTTTTGTTGGAAACCGAAAAATGCATTGGCTCAAAAATACTCTACACTGCATTTATGTCTATATTTAGGATTAAGTACCGAAAGACGGTACAGATTCTGCAACCAGTAACCAGTACTAACTGACCAACATAAAAACTAATGTTTTGGTGTTATTTTAAAATGTTTATTTCTGTGCCCGTATCAGTAATCATCACTAGCATATACAAGGTTCGTACGGGTGCTAGAAATCCTTGAAAATGCTTCAATTTTATTGTTGTGTTTTCTTGGTCAGGAAAAATGCTTGAATTTTGTGTGAACTGGTTGAAAATGTTTAAAATTCTTGCCATTTGATGTTTCTTGGCAGTCTGACTCAACAGACCATGCATTAAGGTGAAAATAATGTACCATAATAAATCTGCTGCTATTGCATCGCCTCCTACAGGTGCATTGGGAAAGATGTATCAGAACCGATAAATCACACCAAAATGCCAATGCTAAGGCCCTGCTTATATAGTCTGCTGAAAGCAATGCAGGAGAAGCTAAAAGCAAACTGCACCTCCTTTCATAATCTAATGGCTGTTTAATGTGTACATGGATGGTGTGGTGAGAGAGGTGAATGCAAGAGTATTTGGCAGAGGTGTAAAGATGATGGATAACAGTGGAACGGTGTGGCAGGTAAGTCAGTTGTTGTTTGCGATGACACAGCGCTTGTGGCTGATTTTGAGGAAACATTGAGAAGGTTGGTAATGGAGTTTGGAAGAGTGTGTGATAGGCGTAAGTTAGGAGTGAATGTTGGGAAGAGTAAGGTAATGAAGTGTTCACGTGATGGAGTGGGCATGGCGTTAGAAAGGTTGCATGGATAGGTGCTGGAAGAAGTTGAAAGTTTCAGGAACTTGGGTTGTGATGTGGCTGCAGTTGGTGGAATGGAGTGCGAGGTATTGCACGGAGTGAATCAAGGAAGCAAGATTTGGGGTGCTCTGAGGAGAGTGTGAGCAACAAGAATATGAGTATGGACGTTAAGAGGGGTCTGTATGAAAGTGTTATTCTGCCGACTGTGTTGAATGGTGCAGAGACTTGGAGCCTAAACGCAGATTTGAGGAGGAAATTAAATGTTTTGAGATAAAGTGTTTGAGGAGTATGTTAGGAGTGACAAGATTGGATGGATTGAGAAATGCAATTGTGAGAGACAGAACTGGAGTAGTAGTGGAACTGAGCAACTGTGTGGATATGAGAGTACTCGGTTTGTTTGGACACATGGGGAGGATGGATGAAGAGCAAATGTTGAAGAGGATCTACTGAGCTGAAGTAAATAGAAGGAGCCCAAGAGGAAGGCCGCGTTTGACGTGGATGGATGGTGTTACGGGTGCACTGGAGGAACAAGGTCTAAATGTAGTGGAAGCTAGAGCTCTTGTTGGTCATATGAATGAGTGGAGAGGTGTTGTAAAAGGATGGTGGGGTGTTTAGACGTGTTCTAAGGGATGGGCAGGGGTAAACCAATGAAAGCTGACGGGCCCTGCTGTTGAACAGAAGAGTGTGTTGGCACCCTGACCCGAGTGACATGGCCGATTTCTTGGGTCCCGCTTCATCTGGAGGGAACGAAAGCATGACCAACTTGGGTGCCGAGGTGCTTAACTTGTTTGTGTGTTTGGGCATTTGGATTGGCCATGGTCCAAAACCTTTCGTGTGTGTGTTTTGCTACTTTTTCCCTTTTTTTAATTTTCTCTGTTTTTGTATGTGTCTGTCACCCCTCTCAAGGGATATGACCAGGGTAGATAGATGGATAAAATAAAATAATACAATTAAAAAGGATGACCTTATGCAATGGATGTGCATTGTTCACATCGAAGCTTATTTCGCAGTGCATCATAAACACAAAATCCTACCACAAAATGATATGCATGATCTTTATATCAAACTTTGTGCAGCATTCACAGACAATAGAGGAAGCAAATTTGAAAACAAAAAGTCTCTTGAAGTGTATGCATAGCAGTTGAATGAACCTTTAAGAACTACGTTACTTTTCTAAAAATGGGTTATTATCCGTATAACCAATGTATGCTTTATTTGCCTAATTGGGAATTAAGTGAAATACTGAAGGTTGCAGCTGGCTAACAGATGCGCTAACACGTTAGCAGGGAACTCGATTAATACCACATCTGGAGCCGTCTGCTTAGTTTGCATAGTATAATTGTCGTGCAAGACTTACACAGAATTGATTGAAAGTGGGTACGCTGTATGCACATGTGTTCAGCGTGTTCAAGACCACACTTAGCCGGAAAACACTTAGCAACTTGGCTATACTCAGAACACTTCAAGTCTCAAGATTTCCACTCCTTGTGTAGTTGGCAGAATATTAAAAGCAAACAGTACAGTAGTCGATCTTAATACCCGTGCCTTGTTTTCATCAGGGTTTCTGAGACATGAATATCGGAACTGAAAACTCGAAAGCTCTTCAGAATGAAGCATCTGTTTTTTTATCTCCAGTCTGGTGAAACACTGAATTCTCCTCCATTCCACCTACCAATTTTCTCAAATACACTTGGCAGTGCAATTTTGTCATTTTTTAGTTATAATCTTTGTGCAGAAATTATTTAATGAATACATTTATAATCATGAGCAAGCATTTCGGCTTCTAGGGTGGAAATCCTCATTCAACGTCCTTTAAGACTGTGGTTTCAAACCCGCTGTCCTGGGGCCAATTTCAGCCTGTGGAAATCCTCATTCAACGTCCTTTAAGACTGTGGTCTCAAACCCGCTGTCCTGGGGCCAATTTCAGCCGGTGGAATGATAGTTAAAAGACCCTGCCTTAATATAAAAGTTTACAGGGACAGTGTGTATTAGGTGCCTCCTACTCGTAAAAAAAAATCACTAAAAGAACAATACATTTAAAAAAATAAGCAAATATACTTAAACTATGATATAAGCTTGCATTTTTAAATACTTGCAGGTCAAGAAATTAGCATTTATTTTACATAATATGAGACTTATGTAGAGGGAGCTGACATCATTATCTGCCATCTTCTACAGATACTCCCAAAAAAAACCTTGCGAAAGGCTGGACAAAAATTAAAAAAAATAGAAGAATGTTATGGGTTGATAGTAGTTTGTATAAATAAGAAAACTGCACGTCTATATCTGCGTATTTTTGCTTATCGTCAAAATCAATATACGTATTTATATATAATATATATATATATATATATATATATATATATATATATATATATATATAAATAAAAGTATTTGAACACCCAGCTATTTTGCTATTTCTCCCTCTTAGAAATCATGGAGGGGGCTGAAATTTTCATCGTAACGTGCATGTCCACTGTGAGAGAGATAAACTAAAAAGTAGAATCAAGAAACCACAGTGCATGATTTTTTTTAAACATTTTATTTGTTTGTAGATGCAAATAAGTATTTGAATACCTGAGAAAAGGAATGTTAATATTTGGTACAGTAGCCTTTGTGTGCTATTACAGAGGTGAAACGTTTCCTGTAGTCTTTCACCAGGTTTGCTCATACTGCATGAGGGATCTTGGCCTCCATACAGATCTTCTCTAGATCAGTCAGGTTACTGGGCTGTCGCTGAGAAACACTTGAGTTTAAGCTTCCTCCAAAGATTTTAATATTGGCTTCAGATCTGGAGACTGGCTGGGCCATGCTAAAACCTTGATATGCTTCTTACAGAGCTACTCCTTGGTTTTCCTGTCTATGAGCTTCGGGTCGTTGTCAAGTCAAGTCATTTTTATTTGTATAGCCCTAAATCACGAAGAGTCTCAAAGGGCTTCACAGATTATTACACTAAATTACACAGACTATTTTTCAGAATATTATTATACATTCCCCTGCTCTGGAGCCGACGAGAAGAGTAGGTTATTCTTATGCTATAGAGTAGAAGTGAGTTTTAAGCTTAGATTTAAACATTTCCACTGAGGTTGCAGACCGGATCTCAGGGGGAAGAGCATTCCACAGCACCGGTGCCCGGATGGAGAACGCTCTCGAACCAGCAGAACACTTCTTTGCTCTTGGGATCACCAGAAGACCGGCACTCTCAGAACGTAGGCTTCGGACCGGGACATAGGGGGAGAGCGTTGAGTTTAAAGCGTCGGTTGTCCGGCGAGGAATGAATGGTCTTCCAACACGACGAATGGGTCTTCCAACGCGACCCATCTTCAATGCTCTGACTGAGGGAAGGAGGTTGTTCCCCAAAATCTCACAATACACGGCCCCAGTCAGCTTTTCTTTAAAGCAGTTCACTCATCCCATCCAATTTGTAGGAAAACACCCCCAAAACATGATGCTACAACCCGCATGCTTCAGAGTAAGGATGGTCTCCCATCTCATCTCATCTCATTAGCCGTACCGCTTATCCTCATTAGGGTCGCGGGGGGGGGCTAGAGCCCATCCCAGCCATCTCCGGGCAGTGAGCAGGGGACACCCTGAACTGGTTGCCAGGCACACGGGGACAGACAACTCACTCGCTCTTTCACACCTAGGGACAATTTGTAACGGACAATTCACCTGAGATGCATGTTTTTGGAATGTGGGAAGGAACCGGAGTGCCTGGAGGAAACCCACGCAAGCACGGGGAGAACATACAAACTCCGCACAGGAAGTCTGGAGCTGGATTTGAACCCACGCAGGAGGTTCCCATGACATGAACTGTGCCGCACAAGCGCTAACCACTGCGCTGCCGTGCTGCCTAGTAAGGATGGTGTTCTTGGAATTGTAGTATTCATTCTTCTTCTTCTAAACACGCTTAGTGGATTTATGACCTAAAAGTTCTATTTTGGTCTCATCTGACCACAAAACTTTCTCCCATGGCTCCTCTTTATCATTCGAATGGTCATATGCAAACTTCAGACAGGCCTTGACATGTGCTGGTTTAAGCAGGGGAAACCTTCGTGCCATGCATGATTTCAAATCATGACGTCTTAGTGTATTACCCACAGAAGCCAAAATGCCTCACCTTTCTTAGAATCATTGAGACCCCACGAGGTGAAATCTTGTATGGGGCTCCACTCTGATTGAGATTGATCTTCATGTTTAGCCTCTTCCATTTTCTAATGATTGCGCAGCTGTATCATACAAATAAATTATTAAAGAATCATGCATTCTGATTTCTGGATTGTTCTTTTCAGTTTATCTCACAGTGGACATGCACCTACAATGAAAAATTTGGACTCCTCCATGATTTCTAAGTGGGAAAGATAGCAAAATAGCCAAAATAGCAGGATGTTCAAATCCTTTTTTTCTTCACCGTGTGTGTGTGTGTGTGTAAATATATAAATATACATATAAAATTACAAATTTCTAATAGTTTTTTTTACCACTAAATAATTAAATCATGTCCCTTTTATTATAATGTTCCCCCCTTTTAGTTCAATGTTATAGAGCAGGGGTCTCCAACGTGGTACCACTTGGCACCAGGGTGTTGCCTGAGCACCGCTGAGGTGCAAACGGACCTGTTCCGGAAATAGCTCACCAGTGCTCGGTCATTGTAATTTTCTCGTAAAATGATTTCTTTTTTTGTGGGCGACTGTCTATTTAACTCTAATTCCAAATACTAACCTGGTCATAACGAAGCAACAAAGTAATAATATAATAATAATAATAATAATAATTTCCTTGTATTGTCATTCTGTGTAACAATGTACACAGAACGAAATGTCGATTGCATCTGACCCGATGCAGCCGCAGCCAAGAGAGGGCGCCGCCGACCACTTTTTAAGTCTTAGGAATGACTCGGCCGGGGCGCGAACCCGAATAATTTCCTTGTATTGTCATTCTGTGTAACAATGTACACAGAACGAAATGTCGATTGCATCTGACCCGATGCAGCCGCAGCCAAGAGAGGGCGCCGCCGACCACTTTTTAAGTCTTAGGAATGACTCGGCCGGGGCGCGAACCCGAACCAAGATGTTATTTTAGAAATGCATATCAATCAGGGTGCCTTTTGCACTAATAAGTAACAAAAAAATTAGCTCTCTGCTTGAAAAAGGGAAGAGACCTCTCTTATACAGTAATGTTTAGAAAGGAGCAAATTGCTTTAAAGACTCGTGATAAAATCAAGATCGTAATTGTGTTTAAATGTAAATTTCGATTATATTTTGAAGAATACAACACATCTAACTCATTAAACGTTTTTTTCAACAATAATATAATAAGGAAATATTCTGCCTTTGGTATCCATCGCAACTCAGGAGACGTGTCCTTTTCAGAAGTGAAAGAGAAAATTCAAACACGGGTAATTTTCCAGCTTTTGTAGGATCCCAAGAGTGGGTCCCCTGCATTTCAATCTATTCTGAAGATTGCATTGTGATATGTCGAATTTTCCAGACATATGTACTGAACGTATGAATAGGTAGCAAAGATACTGGGAAAACAATCTTCTTTTTTTCCCAGATTGCAATTGAGGTATTAAAAATTAAACAAAATTTTGAGTGGGTCACATTCGCATGAAGACTAAGGTGTTTCAGAATAGATAGAATTGCAAACCCTTTTCAATACTTAAAATTGAAAAGAAATGTTCAAACATCACGCACACTTTTATTGATTAACCGACTTTTGTAGATTATATCATTTAACAAAGTATGGCATGAGAGTTTCTTACCCAATGCCAGCAATGCACCTTTTTCCGCGTGTCCAAGTAATAACACAAAAGAGCTTTTAGAGCTGTACACGGTCACTGCTAATGGTCACCTTTATGAAGGATGTGGTGCGATCATAAATTATAAGTGATTAAAGGTAATAATTGTGCACTCGTGTACTTTTTTGTTGCAAGTAGGAATAAGCATGTGTTGTGATTTTAAAAGGTCACTTGCAAAGAGCAAAGCTTAACGCTAGGAGAACAGGAATAATCATCATGTTCTGCTTGATTGGCCAGGTTCATTTGATACCATATACTTACTTTTCCACTGAGTTTTTATGTCGATTTTGCCCTAAAACATGTGATGGTGATCAGAAATACCAGCAAAGAGCTATGTCTCTCTGTAAAAGTGGGCAAATCATTTTTGTTAGGTGCCTCTATGTACAGCACACAGATGATATGTTTATTGTCAAGTATTTCGGGGTCAATAAATAATTTGAATAAATCATCGATTGACAAATTAAAGAGGCAAACTTAATATTTGTATTAAGCTCGTCAAAGAAAGGGACACGGACGCGCAACACGTAGAGCATGTCTTTTGTAACAAAATACAAGTTAAACAAGACTGTATGAACAGAAACAAAAAAAGGACAATGACGGGTGGACAATGATAATATAAAAATTAAATGAGAAAAAAGACCGGCCAACCCAAGCATGATTGACATCTTAGACCTCACCTGCCTTGAATTTCGGGTTGGCCTTGGGCTTAAGGTCTTACCTCTAGTCTCAAAGTGGCAGACACGTCCTTTTCCTGCTTGCGAAAGGCTTGCTCGCTTTGGTGTCAACCGACCTTTCTTAACGATGTTGAGCTTTTCTTGAAAAGTTTGTCTTGAAAAGTAAATCTGAAACCAAATCCTTTTTTTATCCTTCAACCATTGTGGTCTGACAAAAACGCTACTAAATCGATGCAACTATATATTTCCCTCTGTAGCTCAGGTTTAACTGCTGTTGGTGACACAACTTTGATGGACTACCGCCCTCTTGCCCATCCTAGTTTGTCAAATCACTGACATTTCCTTACGCCTTTCAGAAGCGAAATTTCCACCAATTCGGAATCTGATATGACAAACCAACATATTTATAGAACAGTGTGTTACGGTACAGAACCTTCAGGAGTCTTTGTAAAGGCTTCTGAGTAGGTTTCTTACCCTAGCAAAACCTGATGGCTAAATTGCGATCGGTTAAATGCTTAAATATGACTGCACACATCTAAAAGAAAAAGCTGTCAGATAAATTGGAATAATTAAAATGTATTCATGGGCGAAATATTAACATCACATAAATCAGATTTTATGTTTTTTTTTTTTTTTTTTGTAGAGAAGGCTTTACAGGCCCTGAGGACCCACCACTGAAGCCATCAAGGGTAGAATATGACCTTTTCATTGAAACTGAAAATCAACAGCAACATAAGTAAGCTGTTTTCCGGTATCAATTGTTGCTTTTCTCAACAGAGACAATGTAGAAATGTTCAGATGAAGTGTTGCAAAAGTTTTCTTAAAACTACCCAAATGGTGACCGTTTGAATTGGAGCACTATTTTGAATGCAGAACTGCAACTTATTTCATATTAAGTCTTATATCAGGGGTGTCCAAACTTGTCAGAAAGCGGGCCAAATTTGTTATGCTGAAAATGTGTTGGCACTCATTGAACAGTTTTTAATAAAACGACCCTCTGTGAAAGGTTTTTCGTGCTTAGCAATCAGCGTCACAACCTTGTAGCTTGCCTTTGAAGCATTTTTTATTTGACGCACAGAGTCTCATGAAAAAGGGCTAATGTGCTGTTAAAACAGCGTCCAGTTGCTTCACCTTTTCACAGTGTCCCTTTTCAGTTAACTTTTGTAGTCAACCTGTTTCGTCTGGCAGTGCCTCATCATATTATATTCTTGTCAAACAGCCACAGTCTTTAGGCAAGTTAAGCGTAAGCAGTTGTTTCGGATTTCGGTGAAAAAATACTACAGTTTCCAATTTTCCTGGAAGCAGCATCTCTGACGATCGATTTTCCTCCTTTTATTTACAGTCGCTATGTCGGCAATGGGTTGGGTTCAAATTCTCACCGAAAACCACAGCCAAGGTGGTCAAAGGGCTACTGTCATCATCATGTGAAATGGTGACTTTTTATTTTATTTTATTTTTATTTTTTTACAATTTATTTTATACTGCAGTCAACATTACTGGCAGGCCACGCCACATATTATTAAGTTTATGACAGAGGCCACAGGCCAGTAAAAATTACGTCACGGTCCGTGACTGGTCCCCGGTCCGGACTTTGGACATGGCCACCTCAAATATTAAGTGACTTCTGCTTGACGTTTAAGTGACAAAGCAAAAAGTATTATTTTTGTCTATAAGAGGAAGTCAAGCTGATGTGATCGATGATCATCCCGTTCTGCTCTTTCCAAGGTAACTGACTTTCCGAACCTGTTCTTGTTTTCCGAAGGCCTTATCACCTGAGATCCAAGATGAGGGAGGACCAGTTGCAACCACTGCTGCAGAGGAATCGGAAACACAAGATGAAGTCTTTGGTAATCAACAAAATTGCAAAAGTGCGATTGAAATATCAGCAAATTTGGGGATGGCATTAATGCTATAAAGTGACAAACAAAACCATTCGATGAGTTAAGGAAAAAATGTCGTATGAAGCATGATTTTTCTGAAAGATATTTAGGTTTATCAACTATGGAACGGAAGATCCAGTTCAGGGGATCAGTATTTGGTGTGATCACGGGCAAACAAACGCGTTTGGGATCGTTTTTATTAGGAAAAAAATCCAATCCGATCAGTAAACCCTAATATACAAAGTCACATTGCCATTATTACACTGACGAGATTGCTGCCATATTGCAATTTATTCTTTGTTTAGTTCGGTGGCCGATGCTGGGAATTTCAATATCGGCCCATTCCAAGTAAACACATAGTAGTATCGATCTGGTACCAATACTTTTTGCTTGGAAATGTCATAATCATTGAAAAATTACGTTTTTTTACAATTACAATAAGCACAGCACAAAGATTTACCTAAAATGTTTCTTTTTTTATTAAATAGCTACAATTACAACTTAAACCGTTAAAAAAAGGAAATATTTTTATCACAATTGTTTCAAAACAAAACCAAGAAAAAAAAAAGACCAAAAAAATTGGTATTTCTTTTACATACCTATTATTTTCTGGCAGCTGCTGCACTGTGCTCATTTGGCCCTGGTTATCACTTGTATTAGAGAATACAGTGCCATCTAGTGGTCAAATATTACACGATGTACATTTAACAGAATAATAAATAAATATAAATGTCAAAATACCTTCCATTGCACAATATATTGAAAATAAAGTCATTAATGCAAATTAAGTGTCAATTGTCTCTCATTGGTTCTGTTGCCATAGTGACAATGGACTTAGATTTTTGTTGTTGTTTTTGTTCAAAAACAGCAACATGTTTACATATTTGGTTGCAGTTCATTGCTCTGTGCAGGGTGAGATTTTTTTGAATAAATGAATGAATGTATTTAAATTTGTGGTGTTGGCACAGTAGCAGAACACTTTAGCACACAAATTACACGTTTTCTCTTTTGTCGGAAAAAAAAGGCCACACCTGTGTATCCTTGTTTGCCCCTGTCATTTTTTGCTTCTGGTAGGGTTTTCCACATAAATATTGCACTCTCTTCTGCCTGATTGGCAGGATGCAGCAGCAGGTAAGGAGAGGTGCTAAAAGTGTGCCTAGCCCTCGTGTTTCGGAGCCTCATAGGCCTCACTTTCCTCGCACAAACGAAGAAGTAATCGGCACTCTTTCAGACTATCAGAATTAGTCTCCCCAAAACTCAATGAGTTTACAACATATGAAGTTCTTTTTATTTACAAGCTTCAATTGTTCATCACGCATTTAGTTTTAGCTAGTTTATCCAACTTTTAATCCAAATGACTACTGTGAACCCTCGTTTTAATGATTCGACCTCATTACTCTTGGTCAATATTTTTTCTCAACACTTGTAACGCACTCAATGTCACTGATGTAATAATTGCCATTATGCTTATTGCAGTGATTCTAGTTTTGAATGTTGGAGTGTTTGCATTTTCGCGTGCAGTCTTGTTATTGAAATTGTCTCGTGGCAATCCCGCTTCATGGAAAAAGTATATTGCTGTGTGATGTTTTACTGCATTGTATTGGCTGGAAAATACCTATTTGTTTAGAACCTGTTTTAGCAAATTTTCAAGGAACATTGTCTTTTGATTGATTGATCAAACAAAGGATTGAAAGGAAAGAAGAATCGTTTAGAACAGTTTTCCAGGTAAAAGCAGGCGCCTCACACTCGCTGCTTAGGGGCATTTGCGCCCTCCAGGATGATAGTTTTAGGCCCCAGCCTTAATAAGAAATTAAAGGAGATGGAGTGTATAACATTTTAGTATCATTTTCATGCAGCTGAAAACGAGTGCTAAAAATCACAAATAAGAATGAAAATGACAAAGACTCAAAGTGACTATAAAGTACCCTTTTTCTACCATTTTTTGCCCAACCTTTCACCAGGTTTTCGTTCCTTTGGTTCCATTAGCAGCAAGATGGCGGAAAATTATGTTTTCTCCCTTTAGGTGAGGCTAATATTATGTAAAATACATTGGAATTTTACAATATGTTTACGAGTATTGAAAAAAATGCATATCTATATGATAGTTCATGTTTTTTTTGCTAATTTTTTAAAATCAATAATTTTTTTTAATGAATTATTTTTTACTGTTAGAAGGAACCGAATAATACACACTGTCCCTTTAAGTGCAGCAATAGCTGATTATGGATTAATGTATTAATGTTTCATCAAATTTAGTTTAGGATGATTTAATCCGTCTTGTCATAAATTTCTGTTCTGTCGAAAAAAGAAGTGAGTCTCTGGGTCATGTCTTTCAAAAGTTAGTTTTGTTTAAATAAATACAAACCAAATGCTCTCTTCGGCCGCTATAAGGCAATGTTGAGCAGACATGGGGACTTGAGACTTAGTGACTTGGACTCGAGTCGACTCGAGTCGCTGTTTTTATGACTTGTGACTTGACTTGGACTTGGCAATCTAAGACTCGGGACTTGACTTGTGACTTGACTTGCCCAAGAAAAAAATACTTGGGACTTACTTGGGACTTGAAGGTGAAGACTTGAGACTTACTTGAGACTTGCACATGTGTGACTTGGTCCCATGTCTGATGTTGAGTTTGTAAGGCATGTGAAGTTGGTTCAGGTGTAAAACTGCATTCACTCAACTGTTGACTGTTGACACATTCAATGCCAAACATGAAAATCTTTTTTCCCCGTTCTTTGTCAATCAATAAAGTGTCTTTAGAATAGATCCCTTGTCATCCTTGATTATAATATGTGAGGTAGTTTCTAATGTAGGCTAAATGATAAAGCATAATACTATAGTCAAGTCGTTAAGGGACAGGCGCCCATATCAGAAACTCTCCGTAAAATCGGCCATGGATCCAAGTCTGAGCATCAATGTGACTTACTACAATACTGGAAAAACAAAGCTTAAAACTTTAAGTTGATATTCTTTAACTGATTTGGCCTGCCTGAGACATTTTCCGTAGTCCGGGTAAATGATTTTAGAAATCACCACTCATTTACAACGCGTTTAAAAACGAAACTATGACAATTTAAGTTTAATTGGCCGTTGTGTAATATTTTATGACAGTTAAGTTTGTTCAACTCCTTTTTATGCTATTTTAGCGCTGCAGACACTATGGCTTGCCACTTGCTGTTTAGTGTCTGGAGGTGCTTGGATGCTCTACTTCCTGTTTTGTGGCGCTTTACCACCGAAAGACAAACACGAGCATCAGCCGCGTGGCTGTTAAAAGCTCATAATGGCTTCATTACCTCTACCAGCCTGTAGCAGGAATGCTCTCAGCAAATCAGATGCCCCGCATCTTTCTCTCTGTTTCGCTGACCCATGCAACATTATCGTCTTTCCAACATGGCAGGGAAAGCTAAGGGCAGCAGAGTTGAGGAAAAAAGTAATAGTGCTCTTCCGGTCACTCAATCTAGAGTCTGATGCATTGTAATAAGATAGCTGTTGATCTGTGAATGTGCAGTTATGCAATGTTTGTATTCTGTTTCATTCATTTTATCTTTATAAAATTGTTAAATTTTTCCCTTTGATTTCACAAAGATAAGTTGACAATCAAAATAAGAATTCAATTGAATTTGAACTTCCAAAGAGATCAAGGGAAAGAACCTAACCTCCTATGGGTAATTCCAACCTTTTGTTAAATGCTCATTTTTGTATTGACAATGTTGATTGTTCCTTTTTATTCATGGTGCATTGGAACCATCTGCTAACACTTGCAGTAACGGCAGGTTTGATGTGCGGTGATAAGAACCTGTGTTAACATACACCAACTGATGCAACCTGGGCAGATCATCAGTGATATTACCTGGGGTCACAGAGTGTTTCGGGTTATTCAAACATCATTCACTTTTACCCAGACGACCCAGCTGGGGTTGATCAGGCTTGTGTCTAGGTGGTGCTATCTCAACCATGGTTCTCTTCTCTTAACTACAGCCACCTTGAGGCAACCTCTGCTGCCTCTGTGACCTCCTTAATGGCCCTTCGCTTACTGGCCCCTGTGATTACTAAGAGACTGTAGAGACTGGCCAGCTCGTTCTCACCTTGATATGCTTTCCACCATTTGCTCCGACACTCTTCCACTGGCTTAGAATAGTTTGATTTCAGTTCCCAGTCTTGTACTGGAAGGAAGCACTTCTGACTTAAAAATGGCACCCGAAAATGGCTATTACAAAATCTGATAATTCTTTTTATGTATTCTGAAACATGATTTTCAATATTTGGTAGCAAGAGTTGGTGAAGCGGCAACCGGCAATGACAAAAGCCCAGAAAGACAGCTTGTCATGTCTATGTTGCAATATGGCACTATTCTCCTCACTATGGTTGCTTTGGCGCCATCGGCTAGAAATATAGGGCTCACGTCTGCCTTGCAATCTTGCACAATTCTCCACAGTTGGATTTCCTAGCGCTGTCGTCTTGAAAAAGAGGGCTCACATTTTGCATGACGGAGCGGTTATTCACGTTTTTTTTTCTCGGCGCAATTTTAAATAAATGCTCATTTTTGTACCGTATTTTCCGCACTATAAGGCGCACCTAAAAGCCTTTATTTTTTTCAAAAGCTGACCATGCGCCTTATAATACAGTGCGCCTTATTTATGGATCAACATTAAGTTTTCCAACTAACTTGCAGCCGCCGACTCGATTTTCCCCCGAACGCCAAGTAGTACGCGGTGGATGCTGGGATTTATTTACCGGCGTTTCATTGGCTAACCAATGTGTCAATCATCATTTGAATTGATCTTTATTGGCTAAAGTTATTCGGAGGTCAAGAGGTGGATCCTTTTTATCATTTACAGACTGCCATTGGCTCAAACGGCAAACAAAGCCTGCAATTGGCCGAAAAAGACGTGTCAATCATCATTTGAATCGATCACTATTGGCTAAAGTTATTCGGAGGTCAAGAGGCGGATCCTTTTTATCATTTACAGACTGCCATTGGCTCAAACGGCAAACAAAGCCTGCAATTGGCCGAAAAAGACGTGTCAATCATCAGTTGAATCGATCACTATTGGCTAAAGTTATTCGGAGGTCAAGAGGCGGATCCTTTTTATCATTTACAGACTGCCATTGGCTCAAACGGCAAAAAAAGCCTGCAATTGGCCGAAAAAGACGTGTCAATCATCAGTTGAAACGATCACTATTGGCTAAAGTTATTCGGAGGTCAAGAGGCGGATCCTTTTTATAATTTACAGGCTGCCATTGGCTTAAACAGCGAAACAAAGCCTGCAATTGGCCGAAAATACGTATGCGTATAGCATGTGGCTGACGGCATAGAGAAAGCATTTTTTTCTATTCTGTATTTGTAAATATCGTATTCTCCTGGATTTACTACCCTCACGGATATAAGAGGACATTGCCTGCACATTATTATGAACACAACGACTTCGGTGAGCTACTCCGGCTTTCTATATTATCCCTGTATCTTGTTTCAGACTGAACTCGATGTTTCTGTGATAAGCGGTGCAGATAATGGATGGAATGCAGTGTCTATTTTTAAATTAAACTCAATTCCAAGTGTTTATTGTCATATGCACAGTAAAGTTGCGAGCGAAAAAGAAAATAGATACGAAGGAATGGTTATCATTTATTGAATCCCAAGACTTTAACCTTCCGAATGATGGAACGATGCATTTGAGTGACATCTTACGGACACCGCATCCGCACGTGTTCTCGACACGTATTTGCGTCTTTGCAAGCTTTGGGAATGTTAAGGGGGTAATAAGTTGGACTGAACTATCTGACTGTTTTGTCCACGTTCCCATTGTAGCGCCTTATAATCCGGTGCGTCTTATGTATGTCAAAAATAGGACCAAAAACTATTTTTTCGGGGTGCGCCCTATAACCTGGTGCGCCTTATAGTGCGGAAAATACGGTAATCCCCATTTAACTCTGTGTTCCTCGCTCTTATAAATTGCCACGTAATCTGAAAACCCATGACATAGGAAACTTGGAGGAGAACTGAGAACAGCACATCTGTAAACATCTTTAGATGTGTGCGCACATTGTGCGGTTGGCGGTTTACGTAGTTTGCACCAGGTGTGCGCTGGTTTTCTGAATCCAATTTGAAATATATGGTGGGTGGGTCATATACTGACGTACTAAGCAATAAATGCATCAAACTACTACATCTCAAATGTGTGTGTAGCGGTTTTGTGACGTCTTGCTGTGCATTTTGCTTACACAAGTACTGCGCTTCAGTAATTTGTCTCTATGGCACTGTCAGACACAGTGTGACACGAGCCCCATCACCGCCATTATGAAGCTCCTCCTCCTCTCTCAAAGGATGTCATTGTTCGAGCAAAACATCCGTCACCGAAACAGTGTCCTTTGCTTTGGCACCATTGTTCACATTCGCACTTCCCTCTCGGCTCGCTCTCTCTCACCTCGGATCCTGATGTCTTTTTTGTCAGCTTTGTTGCTCTTGCTCACAAAAGGTTGAGTTTAGCTGATGGAAATTTGCTGCAGAAATAAAACTGTTTTTCTCCCGCATGGGTCTCATTGGTGTCCTCTGACAAAGATGCAATAGTTTTCCTTTTTCCAGATATACACTATTGTAATGTCACGTAGCAACCAGTGTTAGGTGTGTTACTGATAGTAATTAGTTACTTCATTTTACAAAAGTAACTCGGTTAATGTTTTCTTTTTTTCTACAGGCATGGTTTACAGTAATCCCTCGGTTATCGTGGTTAATGGGGACCAAAACCACCCGCGAAAAGTGAAAATCTGCGAAGTAGCGACGCCCCTTTTAAAAATCATTTTATTTTATTATTATTATTTTTCAGACCCAGTTAATGGGGACCAAAACAACCCACGAAAAGTGAAAATCTGCGACGTAGCGGCGCCCCTTCAAAAATGCTTAAATAAAATAAATAAACACATTTATTTTAATTTTTTTTTTTTTTTAAATTTAATTATTATTATTTTCTAGACCCGCGAACGTGGAACCGCGAAGTAGCAAGGTCCCACTGAATTGCTTAACAAATAATACAAAGATTTTCCACAATTTTACCATAAATTCTGTGCTTACCTTTTTCTCTATATATTCCCTGTTGGTTTGTTGTTCTAGCAGTGTTTCCCATATAATTTAATAAGACAGTGGTGGATGGACATTCTAGGGCGGTGCGGGTGCATGCTCCCCCCTTTGTTCAGATTCAGATCTACTTTATTGTCATTCTAGTACACGTGTATACAGAACGAAATGTCGATACATCTTACCCGCACAGTTTCCTTGAATGTACAGATATAAATAAAATGTTGTATTGAGTTGGAGTATTGAAGTACTAATAATATACTAATAATTATGGCTATGTATAGTATTTTACAGTAGTGCAAAGAATGCAAGAGGAGCAGCTAACCAGATGTGCAAAATGGGCAGTCAGGTAAACAAGTCAGGTAAACAGTAACAATAACACTGTAGTACGATAGTGCAGAGGAGAACAGATGTGCAAGGAGTGGCTAGCTATAAAGAACTGCCAGTAGTGCAAAAAAGTCAAACAAAACCAACAGATGTACAGATTAGCAGCAGTACATTGTACATTTTGAATCAAAACAGATATTTTTAGCACAAAATCAAGAAGCTGGATGTATGCTGTTGTAAACAATTGAATCATAAATAAACTAACTATAAAAGTCAATGACACAGCAAACAAGTCACACATACAAAGCATAGTAAAAACGAAACATGAGTTTAATACAAAAAAATCTGCTCTTCATCTAATTTGGTTAGTCAAGTCAAATTTATTTATATAGCCCTTAATCACAAACATGTTTCAAAGGACTGCACAGGATTACAATGACACAATTGCCTGATCTTAAACCAACATGCGGGCAAGAAACAACTCAAAACCTCAGCGTGAGGAAAAAGAAAAACCCTGAGAAGGGACCTCACAAGTGGTATCCCCCTTTCAGGATGACCAGGGTGAATTACATTTAGCATTACAGTACACAAAAATAGTAAACACTAGGTAACATGCTGAAATTTTTTCCGGAAAGTGCATGACAGCAGCGACGCCCCCAGCCTGTAAACTAGCCCAGTAGTTAGAAATAACTAGTGTTTTTCTGATGCCAATGCATACGCTGCCCTACTTACGAACAAGATCGTTCGTAAGTTTAATTTGTCCGTAAGTTGCTTCAGTGCTATATTTTGTATGTTTAAGGTTTATATAAGTATGTTTAAGGCTTGTATGAGTAACCTGTATTGTTTTGTACTAAAAAATGAACATTTCATAAAAAAATGTGCTCTCTAAAGAGAAATAAAGTGGAGTTTAACTTAACTTCAAGAGTTATTAGGCTTCTTCCTCTTCTGTGTTAAAAATTGGCCGAAAAAAGCAATCCAAACATTTTCTCAACAACATCAAGCTTCCATATTCTACTTTCATTTCAAATGAGAGGCTTGCCTCTTCTTTACACTTTCCACCAACCATATTGAATGGATGCACGAGATAATAATCAATAAAAATGTCAAAGTTCTTAGCGCGCCATAGATTCAGTACTGTATGCTTACACACGAACTAGGAAGAGGAAGCAGATTTCTTCTTTGGGGTGGATGCTGGGTGACCTCTCACAGCATCACACGCCGGTAGCGGGGGAAAGAAGCACTACAGTAATGTCCTGTAATCGGAAAAAGGTGCACACGATGCAAAATCTAACTTATAGCAATGTCCGGATATTTTTCGACATCCCGAAAAAAATGTTTGTATCTAACGTTTTTCATAACTCAAATGGTCTTAAGTAGGGAAGCGTCTTGATAAGTTTTAATTAAATGTATTATGCACATTGTGATTTGTTAAATCAGAGAATAAATATCAGTAGTGCTGCTTTGTGATTCCTGTTATGACAGGAAGCCTGTTCCTCGTCAATGGTTCACAGGAGGTTTTTGTAATGCGCAACCTATGAGCTGCAGTCAAGGCCCTTGTTTTCCTGCTCTATTTTCTAATTTTCAGAATTGCTTGCAATGGTAGCGGAAAACGGCGGCAGAGTAAGGAGGCGCTGGGTAGGCTTTCTGCGTGGAATGCTCGGCTTTAAACCAAGAGTTGAAAAAATGTTGAACTTGGGTAAAATACAAGGCTGATGTCAAGTTTTACCCAGCCGTCTAATAACAGTGCAGGCCAGGCGGGACAAACTCTGCAACAACCAAATGTCATCTTTACAAGGGTTTACCATCATTTATCCATCCATCATCCATCCATTATCTGCAGAGCTTATCCTCAGTAGGGTCGCGGGGGTGCTGGAGCCCATGCCAGCCAACTCCAGGCAGTGGGCAGGGGACACCCTAAACTGGTTACCAGCCAGTCGCAGGGCACACAGGGACAGACAATTCGCTGGCCCATTCACACCTTGAGACAATTTAGACCGGCCAATTAACCTGACATGCATGTTTTTGGAATGTGGGAGGACACTGGAGTGCCTGGAGGAAACCCACGCAAGCACGGGGAAAACATGCAAACTCCGCACAGGAAGGTTGGTAGCTGGATTTGAACCCATGACCCCAGAACTGCTGTACACGCGCTAACCACCGCGCCGCCGTGCTGCCGCAATCATTTATATTATATGAAATCTAAAAGTTATTTAGATTATTATCACATTTATATGTATTTAAAAATATCATATTTTTTAATAAAACAATTTATGAGACTCTGGCGTTACCAGTTAAACCCGGGTGGCCTGCCAGCATCTTCCTATGTTTTTGAAATGCTGTCGTATATAAGCCACACCTCCTTCTCCACACAGTGTCTACCATTCGCGACTGGTGACACACAACCACATATGCACACATAAACTTGACCCCCTGATTTTAGTATTTTATTTCAAAATTGTTAATTTGGCCTAATGTGTGTATACACGGTATGGTAAATATTTTCATGGGAAGAAATGAATCATTCTTGAACTCGTGAGACATTGTCACCATAAATGTTCAAGTGTACTTTGTAGATAAATATAGAATATAAACAGCAAAGGTTGCTGGCGGACCAAGGGTTGTATGTTACAACGTGAGGGATGCAGGAGTAGCTAGCAATCAACGTACCATATTTTCACGACTATAAGGCGCTCTTAAAAGCCTTTATCTTTTTCAAATGCTGACCATGCGCCTTATAATACAGTGCGCCATATATATGGATCAATATTGAGTTGCAAGTTCTCACAACTAAGGCAAGCAGCCGCCGACTAGATTATCCCCCATCGGTGCAGTAGTCCAAGGTGTACAGCTGTAGAGAGAAGAGAGAAAAGACAGAGAAACGAAGAGAGGAAACTGAGAGAGAGAGGGGGGGGGGGCGCACCTGGCTTTGGCAACATAAAGTGGACATATTTCAACCTGCAGCTCGTTTTTCTCTTGCGTGAATGGTAATTCATGATCTGCATTCATGAGTGTGTAATAAATCAGTAACGTACCATGTAGTATCGACAGTTGACATACTAAAATGTATTCATAAAGGGTTACAGTACTTGTTCCTGAGAAAAGTAAATGCGTCCCTTTGTAACGCGTTAGTCCAAACAATGGTAGTAACACGCCATATTTGTCTGCTCATTGTGGCAGCCAGCCATGTTTTGATTGCATCTGTGTGTCCTTGTGACCTATTGAACTGGTCATCTGCAGTTTACCAGCTGCCAGGACAATTATACCCAGTGGGTTAGTTTTTAGGTAATGATGATGTAATTGAGAAAATACTTTTGCTGACCCTTGCAGCTACATTGCACTGATTTAACACCCCCTTTGGCGGAATCATTAAAATATGGAGTGGAGTTGCTTTAATGAAATCTTTTATCAAGCAAGATGCTCTGTCATAGCAACTCTCCACTCTAATGAGTTTTCTGCTAGAGTACCAACCAGCCGCACTAGATGTTTCACATGAATAAAAGATCTGCAGTCCTATTTTTCTGTCATGATACAAATACCTGAATTTTTCATGTTAAAGAGTAAATATTCACATCACTGAAGTTATTAGTTGTATCTTCACCAGGTATTCTGCTCTTGATTATTTCTGGTTATCTTAGCAGATAGCAAACATGGTATAATACTTGATTCTAAAAATTAAAAAAGAGTTTATTTTGTCTTTTTAGTGAAGGATCAAATGTAATTTGTAGAACTGTGAACATAAACACAAACATTTTACACTTATTTTATATCTACATACAACATATTTATGTTGCCTCTTAAGTCGCTACATAAACGAAGAAAATATAAAGTCTATTGTGACCTGTTTAACATCCAAAATTAAAAATCACTGCCAGAAATTATGTTACAACAATAAACACATTTCATACTGAAGCAGTCTTAAACTGAAACTGCACAAACAATGTGTTAAAGTATTCAAATGCCTGTCTGATTCAATAAACTTACAGGTTTATATCTTACTAGTCTTCATTGTTAAAATGATCGCTCCTGCTGTCTAAAACATGCCCTAAGCTTATACGGCAAGACTGAAGGGTCAAGAATAGAATATTTAACATTTGAAAACCCAATTTCCACCACTAGCTGTTGGGCCATAATACCAGGAATTTACCGCTTTTAGGGTTACAATCACAAAAAAATAAAATATACATTTATACTGCAAGTCATAGGCTTCGGTGGAATCAATCATTTTTTATGTATTACTTGGACTACTACATGTTTCTGCCAAGTGTTAATTTTATGAAAGTCATTAATTTTTGGTCTATTCCATTTTTAGTCTATAAATTATTCCTCTTCAGATATATTTAATTATCTGTATTGGAGCAATTACATGTATTATTAACCATCGGCAGTGTTTAGCGTGTTACATCCTTTGTTTGCAGTTACTAGTAAGGCTGCACAATTAACTGAAATCTAATCGATATTGCGATGTGACCTAGTACGATTTTGTAATCACAAGACACTGACTACAAGGATTCATAGTTCCATGTTTTTTTCCACCTTTGTTATTTGAGTGATTGCATTTTTGGCCAACCAGTATTATCACAATTTTGGTTTCAATGGCACTGGCCAAACAGAGGCAAGTTTTAATGCTACTACCGAATAAAGGCGAGGCAAAGTTTGCAAGTAGTGTGTGCATGACCGGGATAGGCTGGTTTTATGCTGTCAGTTAAACAGCTGGGGTGGGCGCGGTTACATCTGGCCACCCAAACAAACAACTGCGATACGCAGAGAGAAGCCTTGGCAGCTCGCTACGTTGAAAAATAATTCAGAAATTACATCCGACTCTAAAGAAAGTCAGAAAAGCGCAAAGAAATGGTGATCACCTGCGGCGGCTTGAGGTGGCGTCAGGAGAGAAAGCAATAGCAAGGCTGCAGGTCTGGCCTAGGGCTAAATCTAGGCTACCAACTCTCAAAAGCTAGAATATGATATGGTGAAATTGTGAATGTTTAATTGCTGTTAAAAGTGTCAATAAAATTGTTCAAACCAAAAAAAAAAAAAAAAAACCCCTATTGAACCTGGCTAGTCAGCAATGCCAGATCTATTACCCATGAAACTGATGACCTGGGTAACTCGGAGACCTGGCTGATGTTGCGGTTACCCGATGCTGGCGTGCAGCTAGCCAGCCGCTCACTAAATTAATTTCTTACTCTGACAGAAGAAGCCCTCCAATTTTATTATAATTAAGTGTAGAGAGATTAAAAACCATGTATTACTCTGCAATTCTGTTTTTGTTTGTAGATCTATAGTTTTTATTTTGTTCAGTATACCCTCAGTCAGTAATAACGCCAGTTTGCATGTCACTTTGATAATGTTCTCACATTTAAAAAAAAATAGCACAATAAATGCATTGAAATTGCAATACAGGTTTGAAAAATCAATTAGGTTTTTTTTCCAAAATCGCGTTGCCCTAGTTGCAAGTTATTCCATTTAAAAAGTAATTCAGTTACCCCTTTAGAGTACTGACACTGGAAAGTAGTGCAATACTCTGATAGTAACTATCTGTTTACAATATATATACTCGCCTATAAGCTGACCTCCTAAAACTGTACACCAACCAATTAAAGCAGTAAAGCCTTTTTATTTAATGGCTTTGCAATCTTGAGAGTGTACAAAGACGAGACACTCCATTTCCATTTTATATCTGGGCTTCAAAACACTTGAAGATCCCCTCCATTTCTGGGTACTGTTCATGTTTATATCTCCCGTTTGCATGTTTTGTCTTATTTCCCATTTTCAGTGAGGTATAATTTTTCCATCGTCTGACATTTTCATCTACACCAAACATTCTTGCTGCATTCAGGTTGCTTGTTTTTCAGCTTCCTTTTTCTCCTTAGCAGTTAGCAGTATAGGACAGACTTCTTTTTTCAGGCATGGTGTATTACTTGTACTCTGTGCTTGAGGCAGCGCCGCCACTACTGTATTTAGTTGTACTTCGTGGGTATATATATATATATATATATATATATATGTATGCCCACCCTTCAGAGAATGTTGCTAGCAGATCGTGGTTTGTATGTGAAGACCTGAGTGATGCAGGAGTATTCGGGAGTCAGAAGACACTGCAATTCATGATCTGCATGAAATAAGTAGCAAAAATAATGTGGGAATGCACCATGTAGTAACGACTGTAGTACCAAAAAAAACTGAAGGATTCACTGGACGCAATATAAGCACGGGCACAGTTTCTGAGCTCTCCGATATTCTTCCAGGAGCAGTTGCGTCCTTTCCTTCCTACATAGGCTCCATCGAACCACTCCTAAATGAATTCAACGCTACCCTGGCCAATGCCCTGGATTCAGTAGCGCCCATCCGGCATAAATCACGACCTAAAAGACGCACACCTTGGTTTAATGATGAAACTAGATCCCTTAAACGAGAATGCAGGAAATCTGAAAGAAAATGGCGCGCTACCAAGCTTGAAGTTTTCCATCAAATCTGGTGTGATAGTTTGTTGAAGTATAAAGCGGCCCTGGCCTCTGCAAAATCAGCCTACCTTTCGAAGGTGATTGCGTCACAAAAGAACAATCCCAAGGTCCTTTTTGACACTGTAGCATCGCTCACTAGGCAACAGACTATCCCAGATAGCTCCACTCATTCTGCCCACGACATAATGGTCTTCTTTACTAAGAAGATCCAAAGCATACAGGATGAAATTGCTAAAGACAGTATTAATTCAACACATACTAAAGCACTCAAATCTATAGATGCACGACATGGTGGCTGTCCAGGGATTTTGTCCCGTTTTAGTGAACTGTCACTCGATAATCTTAAACAGATGGTGAATACGGCCAAACCGACGACTTGCCAGTTCGACCCGCTTCCAGGTTCACTTATTAAAGGTCTCTTTGGCGTTCTTGCACCTTCAGTTCTAAATATTTTAAACATATCACTCTCCTCAGGTGTAGTTCCAGCTGCTTTTAAGTCCGCCGTCATTAAACCCACACTGAAACGACCCAACCTTGATCCAGAAAACTTGTGTAATTATAGACCTGTGTCAAATCTACCGTTTCTTTCTAAAATACTTGAAAAAGTTGTGGCACAGCAGCTGAATGATTTCATGTCCGAGAACAATCTCTTTGAATCAATGCAATCAGGATTCAGGGCTAACCACTCTACTTAGACAGCTCTGATTAAGGTAACCAATGATCTTCTACGGGCAATGGACTCGGGCGCATCATCACTTTTGCTGCTGCTGGACCTTAGTGCTGCATTTGACACAGTGGACCATGATATCTTGCTAGAACGGTTGGAAAAATGGATTGGTCTCTCAGGAAACGTCCTATTATGGTTCAGATCCTACCTCTCAGATAGGACACACTGCGTTAAATATGGCGAATTGACATCTGAGCCATTTAGTGTTACTTGTGGTGTTCCGCAGGGTTCAGTGCTTGCCCCCCTTCTCTTCAGCATTTATATGCTTCCACTGGGTGATATTATTCGCAAGTATAATGTCAGTTTCCATTGCTACGCAGATGACACTCAACTCTATCTCCCGATGGAGGAATCTGCCACACTAAACTGTGGAAATTTGGAGGCCTGCCTCACTGAGATAAAAGAGTGGATGTCACTCAATTTCCTGCGTCTTAACTCTGAAAAGACCGAAATGTTAGTTATTGGTCCATCTAAGTCCCGTGACTTGTTCTCTAAAACCGCTGTGAACATAGACAATTGCCACATCACACAGAGCGACTCAGTTAAAAATTTAGGTGTCATATTTGACCTAGATCTATCCTTTGAAAGGCATGTAAAGAAAATGACTAGAACCGCTTTCTTCCATCTTCGTAACATTGCTAAAATTCGTTCTATACTGTCTCAGTCAAATGCGGCAATTATATTTCATGCGTTTGTTACCTCCCGTCTCGATTACTGTAATGCACTACTCTCTGGTCTCCCGAAGTCTAGAATCAAGTCTCTTCAGCTGGTACAAATCGCCGCAGCGAGGCTTTTAACTAGGACAAAAAAGTCAGATCACATCACACCGATTTTGGCTAACCTGCATTGGCTCCCAGTTAGCCTTAGATGTGATTTCAAGGTTCTCTTAGTATTATACAAAATCATACATGGACTTGCTCCCTCTTATCTTTCAGATCTGATTTCCCCCTATGTCCCGGTCCGAAGCCTACGTTCTGAGAGTGCCGGTCTCCTAGTGATCCCAAGAGCCAAGAAGTGTTCCGCTGGTTCGAGAGCGTTCTCCATCCGGGCACCGGTGTTGTGGAATGCTCTTCCCCCTGAGATCCGATCTGCAACCTCGGTGGAAATGTTTAAATCTAGGCTTAAAACGAATAACCTAAACTTCTTATATGTAATAACTTTTGAAGCCCTTAGAGACTAATTGTGATTAAGGGCTATACAAATAAAAATGACTTGACTTGACTTGACTACGAAGTTACATAATTTGATTAATATTGTTAGAGTACTCGTTACTGAACAAAGGGATTTTATTCCTTTGTAACACGTTACTCTCAACACTCACTATCACATGTCTAAACCTAGTCACATGTGTCATATATGCAGCAACGGACAAAGTAAAGCCCGGATATAATCGATTACCCTTTAAATCCAAACTTGGTACGACTTGCTCAGTCTGATTACAGTCATACCTTGGATAAGTGGATAGCACATTTGGATCTAGTACTGGAGCCGCAATTCATTATTGTAAGTCTGGATCATTATAATCTAGACGGCTTCAAGGAAATCTGAACATTAATTGGAGGAGCTTTAAAGTCTTGAATACCGCATGAATCTTTCAAGATAGTGAAGCATCTTTTGTGTGCTTTGTGGGTGCTTCGTATGTAGCAAGAATGTGGCAGCAGAGGGGTTTTCACCATTGGGTAGGAGGTTTGGTCAAAAGCCGCATCTAGATAACTCCTCGTTCTTGTTCAAAGGAATGTCTTCCGTTCCACAAACCAACAATGGCCTGCTTCACATCTTTTTCACATCTAGGAAGAGGAGGAAAACTGAGATTTAGGGCCCACTCATAGCATACTTTACTTTATCAAGATGTTGTTCCTTTCGTTATTTAGTTCTATGTCTGGTTTTATTGATCAGAGAACTTAGCCTAGTGCTTCCGTAGTGCTGTGGTCAGCACATTCGCCTAACCGGTATGAGGTCCCCGGTTTGAGACCGGGTGGAAACATATGTTAGCCTGGAGAGGAATGGGTGCCACCAGGCTGTACTTGACCAAGATTCGCCACAGGAAATTCTACTCCTATGACCCTATTGGTTGAGAGATACAATGCCGTTCTTACGCCAGATGTAACTGGCTGCTCACCTTTCAAAAGTGATTTTTTTTCTCTCATCAGTCCACAGAATGAATCGCCAAAAGTCTTGAGGATAATCAAGATGCTTTTTGGCAAATGTGAGGCGACTCTTTGTTCTTTTGTGACAGCAGAGGTTTTCACTTGGGAACTCTAATGCCTCTTTCTTATATTGGAGTCATTAGCGCTGGCCTGAAGTCGAGCTGCTTTGCTGCCTCAGGACCAAGACAACTTTCTGTGTTTGACCGAATATTAGATTCAGCTATTTACCTGAAGATCCTGAGGAAGAACAGATATTAACCACTTTAACATTATTTTTTTTCACTTTTGTTTTACTTCGTTTACCTTTCCAGAATATACAATATTATTTGACCACTAGATGTCGCTGTATTTTGAAGTGCAACCCAAAGCTAATGCTACAGAGCACAAGAATGAATAAAAGATACGGAGACTCTGATGCGGACAATTATGTCAGCTCCCTATTGGTGAGAGCCATGTTATGCAAAACACGTACATATTTCTTAACCAACGATTATTTTAAAATTGCACGTTTGTATGATAGTTTTTGTTTTTGCTAAGTATTCAAAATAATCTTTTTTTTTTTTTTAATGAATACATGTTTCAATTTGACAGCCCACTCAGAAGTATATTTTTAAAAGTGCTTTTTGTTGAGCCAACCATTTTCGTAACAATATTTTTTGTTCGCCACCAATCGTCTAGAAACACTTTAATATTGCAAAAATTTAATAGACTAGTCATGTTTTTCAAATTTGCCTGACTGTTTTACGCTTTCTCATTCAATTTGATATATGAATGCAAGAGCTTTGTTTTCTTTTCTGTTTTTAGCATTTACAAGCATGCAAGCAGAGTTATCTTTTTTGGGCATCCTGTTTACATCACCCACACTGTAAAATGAAATCCAAAGCTGGCTGAGTGAGCCATCAAGCTACCCGCTGTAATTGCCACTCATGTCGGAAATGGGGCGCATCATTGCACCCCGCATTATCAACAAAATCAAGAAAATTTTTGGGAAAGCACTTTTAGCCTTGAACACTCAAATGAGTACGATAAGTACTTGTCAGTCCTTGCACATTTACAGCTTTTTTGTGATTATTCATTTTGGAAAAAAAAGTCCAAGGCTATTTTTCGTTATAGATTCGTGTACTCTCCATATCAAATTACTTTATCAACTCATGCAAATTGAAACACATGAATACAGCTAGTATAAATAGAAAGAACATTTTTTGAAAACACACCTGCTCCCAGCAGAATGGTACATAATGAGTCCTTAGTCGTATTTGCATTTAGTACTGCTGCTGCAAAACAAGTAACTTTACAGTTATAGTTTTGCAGCAGGTGGAAAGGTCTTAAATCTTTCTTGAATGTGTTGCTTCAAATCTGATTTGTATTCATGTCTGCTTTATGCAGCATCTCCAATGAGAAGAAAAGCTTGTGATGTCATGTTTCAATTGAAATCTCAATACAGATAACCTTCTACTTTCAGATTGAAAGTGAGAGGTTGCGGCTGTCCACTTGACTTCAAATAGTGTATAGGAATAATATTCCAAAAATGAGCCGACGAATTGACAAAAAAACGTTGATTTATTCGAAAGACATGAGTGTCACAGTATTTTCCATATCGTCCTTTGTCCAGCCCACAGGATGTTTCCTTGGTATGACTTGAGATTAATGTTAAACATATACATATATACAGGTTTTTCCCCATTGTAATCTATACATTTAAAGTTAAGTAGACACTCAAAATATAGAGAAAATACATCAATGGATTTTGAACTTACAAGTAGAACAAAGGAAGAAGCCAAACCGCACATAAAATATTCCAAACCGTTCGAAAGGTGCTTCCCTCGGTACTTCTTTATTTTTTTATTTATTTTTTTTTTTTTGCAATTAAATCTCCTAGGTTACAAAAGTAGATCTGCCTCAAACGGTGTGGAAATCACAGACGGCAACGTGTCTGGCCAATAATGACAATGATGTAAACAGGACATAATAGTCAAAACAATAACTGACGATCTATGCAATCTCCTATGCCGGTGTCCAATTTAAAAAAACAAAAAAACTGAATAAACTCAGTTGAAGCATTACTGATGTTTTTCCATCATTCTCCTTATGATTTTTTTAAATTTGAAAAGCAGAGTAGTGCCTTACAGTAATCGAGACTGGAGGTAACAAACGCGTGAATTATAATCTCCGCATCCGACTGAGACAGCATAGGGCGAATTATAGCAATGTTGCGAATATGGAAAAAAGCTGTTCTAGTAATTTTCTTAACGTGTGTTTGAAAGGACAGATTTGGGTCAAATATGACACCTACATTTTTGAGTCACTCTGGGTGATATTACATTTGTCAATGTTCAGAACAGTTTATGAGAACAAGTCACGGCATTTAGATGGACCAATAATTAACATTTCAGTCTTTTCAGAGTTAAGGTGCAAGAAGTTGAGTGAGATCGATTCTCTTATCTCAGTCAGGCAGGCCTCCAAATTTCCACAGTTTAGTGTGGCAGATTCCTCCATTGGAAGATATAGTTGAGTGTCATCTGCGTAGCAATAGAAACTAACAATATACTTGTGAACAATATCACCTAATGGAAGCATGTAAATGCTGAAAAGGGGGCCAAGTACAGAACCCTGCGGAACACCACAGGTAACCCTAAAGGGCTCAGATGTCATTTCACTATATTTAACAAATATTATGATGGCTTGTTCTGCAATTTTGGTCACAACAAGGAGTTTTCCCAGAGTTGCAAAATGAGACAAGACCGTGCGGAAACATCATTGTTTCAAATGAATCCAGCTGGTCTGTAAGGCCGAAAGGCCGTGGCTCGGGAAAACTTGTGCGTTCCAGACCTGACTTGTTAAAGAGGGTCTTGTGTCCCTCATTCTTATACTTCACGCTGCACTTTGCGGATTGAACAATAAAAATATTTAAACCACATTAAACCGTTTCTACAGCAATATCTTTCCTGGGACCAATATGAACCATTAAGTTTTAGATGAAGTACAAAGTTATTTTGTACTGTTTCAACTAAAATCCACACATTAAAAAAATCATGCCGCAAAAGTAAAACTCAAAATAAGAAAAGGCAGATCTTGGAGATCTTATCTCTGCAGCGACGAAACCCCCCTGGCTATGGTGGCTAGCCCAAGCCACCTTGAAATCTAGGCTAGTAATGCATTTATCAAGTTTGGGCATACACAATTTATCAAGTCTTCATCAATTAATTTGTATTTTCTTCAGTGGGAACATAACGATGTCTGTGCTGATAGCTTAGATTTTCCTTCCTAATCTACTCGTTACTGCTCCGTTTAAGCAAGCAAATGTTGTGCTCATTTCATTCATTTGACATCTGGCATGATGAGAGACACCTAAAGATCATTCAGTCTTTCATTTTAAGTCAGGCAGTTATTTGAAAGGTTAATGGTCCAGAGTAAGAAAAATGTAGTCTGCTAGCTGGGCGGCAGTTGGCATTTATGACCACATGCTCAAAATACAGATGTTGCAACCTTAGTCAGAAAAAAATACATTCCACTTCATCAATGGCAGGATACTCATTCTAATGAAGAAACAACTCATTTATGGACATCAATGGCCATGATTGCTGAACCCAGTGAATAAAGAATTTATAATTGAGTAAATGGTTTGCCTTGAACCTTTGACATACTGAAAAAAGGATTCCAGACTTTTGATAACTGTTGAATGTCTGACTCTCATTTTCATAAAGTTCCCTACCTGCTAATTCACTTTAGAGAAACGGGTGAGAAGAAGCCTATACCAGCAAACTATAGGTACGGACGCTGCCCTATTTACAAACAAGATATGTTCCGGACGATAGTTCATAAGTTGAATTTGTTCGTAAGTTGCTTCGGTGCTATATTTTGTATGTTTAAGGTTTATATATAATAATGCATTTTATTTAAAAGCGCCTTTCAGGCCACCCAAGGACACTGTACAAACAATGAAAGAAAAAAAAAAAAAAATACAATTTAAAAAGTTGTAAACGAAATAATAAATAAAAACAAGACATAAAATCATAAAAACATAAGAAATGGAGAAGCTATGTGTTGTAGGCAGTCCTGAACAGGTGTGTTTTTAGACGGGACTTAAAAGTGGAAAGAGGTGTGCAGTTTTGGAGGTCCGGAGGTAGATTGTTCCAAAGCTTGGGAGCAGCGCGACTGAAGGCTCTGGCTCCCATGGTGCTCAGACGGGCAGGGGGCACTGACAGTCGGAGGGAGGACGAGGATCTGAGGGAGCGAGTGGGGACGTGCACCTGGAGAAGGTCGGACAGGTAAGGAGGAGCCAGGTTGTGAATGGCCATATATGTATATAAGATGAGTTTGTAGCTGATGCGATGCTGAACAGGAAGCCAGTGTAGCTGTTGGAGAACGGGGGTGATGTGCTGCTGGGAAGATGTTTTTGTGATGATGCGAGCAGAGGCGTTTTGAACCAGCTGAATTTTATGGAGGGACTTTTGGGGAAGGCCGAAGAGGAGAGCATTGCAGTAGTCAAGGCGGGATGTGACAAGACTGTGGACGAGAATAGCAGTAGTGCGGGGGGTGAGGGAAGGGCGGAGTCTGGTAATATTGCGGAGGTGGAAATAAGCAGTGCGGGTGATGGTGTTGATATGTGAGTGGAAGGTAAGCATGCTATCCAGGATGACACCCAGACTCTTGACCTGGGGGGAGGGGGACACTAAGGAGCTGTCGATGTTGAGAGAGAAGTTGTTTACTTTGGATAAAGTGGATTTGGTGCCAAGAAGGAGGAATTCTGTTTTATTGGCATTTAATTTAAGAAAGTTTGTTGTGAACCATGTTTTAAGTTCGGAAAGGCAAGAGGTGAGGGAGGGAGGTGGGAGTATGGAGTTTGGTTTGCAGGAGAGGTAGAGTTGGGTGTCATCAGCAAAGCAGTGAAAGTGGATATTAAATTTGCGGAGGATATGACCAAGAGGCAAGAGGTAGACGATGAAGAGAAGAGGACCTAAGACAGATCCCTGGGGTACACCTGTGGTGACTAGGGAGGGCTTTGAGGTGAAGGATTTCAGCTGGACAAACTGAGTGCGGCCAGTGAGATAGGAATGGAACCAACTGAGGGGAGTATGGGTGAGACCAATGGAGGAGAGTCTATTGAGGAGGATAGGGTGAGAGATTGTGTCGAAGGCGGCGCTCAAGTCTAGGAGGATGAGGATGGAGACTAAACCGGAGTCAGATGCTATGAGGAGATCATTTACAATACGGATTAGGGCAGTCTCTGTGCTGTGGCGGGGGCGGAAACCAGACTGAAAGGGCTCATAGAGAGAGTGGATCACAATTAGCATTAAGGTTTATATATGTATGTCTAAGGCTTGTGTAAGTAACCTGTATTGTTTTTGTACTAAAACATAAACATTTTATAAAATAATATGCTCTGTAAAGATAAATAACGTTGAGTTTAACTTACTTTTGGAAGATGGACTTCAAGAGATCCTCCTCCATGGTAAAAAGTGGATGAAAAAATAGCAATCTAACCATTTTCTCAACCACATGCAGCTATATTTGACTTTTGTTTCAAAAGAAACAGCTCACCTCTGCTTTAAACTTTACACCAACCATATTGAATGGATACACGAGATATTAAACAGTAAAAACGTACAGTACGTTTACACACAAACTAGGAAGAAGAAGCAGATTTCTTCTTTTGGGTGGATGGTGGGTGACCTCTCACAGCGGCACTACACACTGGTTGCGGCGGAAAGAAGCACTAGAGTAATGTCCTGTACTTGGAAAAAAGGTGCACACAATACAAAATCTAAAATACAGAAATATCCGGATATTTTTCGTCATCCCGAAAAAAATTCTCGTATCTACCGGTTTTCGTATGTAGAATGGTCGTAAGTAGGGGAGCGTCTGTATATTTTTAATCTCACTAACATTTACACCTTTGGGTTTTGTAGTTGACAAATGAGTCCCCTCGCAGTGAGGTAACTAAAGTTATTCAATTATTAACAATATATGATTTAAAATCAGATACTGAACTGTTTGTAACAAGGGAAAGGTATCTGATAAGTTTAAGTTTAGTAGACACTCCAAAACAGGGAGAATACATCAATGGATTTTGAACTTGAAAGAAGAACAGGGAAGAAAAGCAAGACTTCAGATAAGAGATTCCAACCTGTTCTGAACGTCCTCCACAGAGCCCTTCCAAAAAGCAAATCCGCCCTAAAGGGTGTGAAAATCTAAGAACAGTAGCGTGGCAGGGTGATAGTGACAATGATGTAAAAAGTCTAAAAAAGTCAAAATAACAAACAGTGAGCCAAAATAACAGACAACCGTGCCCATTAATAGACTAAATAATGAGCAAACCTGGCACACTGAGCAACCTTCTTTGCAGACATCAGATGATGAAAACAGGATAAAATGAAACGGGGTTGAATTGAAAATGTGTCCATTTTAATTACTTCATGTGTCTTCTGCAGACTTGTCATTTTCAGAATGATGGATTGGATTTGCTCATAGTTTAATTTGTAAATAGCATTTGATCATTCATGGTAAAGGAGCAATTCAATTTCATAACCTACTTGCTGGAGGATTAAATTGAGGAACACCAACAGTATAAATCATATAACCATAGTGTAAGTAACGAGCTAAACTATCACTACATGTGTCAGTAGCCTGTTCCCGAATCTGATGGGTGTCACCATGTTGAAATCCATACTTACAGGAGTTATTTTAGTGACAAAAACTCTTTGTTCTTTTGTAATAACGATGTAACTGTTACAAATGGCCATTGTTCAGCCATTTTTAGCATGCATATTGTCTTATGTAGTGCACCACAATTCCTCAACAGGACAGTGTGCATATTGTTTATTCGACTGCAATGCACCACATTTGAGGGAGATTTTCAGCAGCGAACTAGTTTTCTTTTTTGTAATCGATAAGATGAATTATGGTAAAATACAAATACAACTTTATTTTACTGTTATTTCTTAGAAAATAATTAAACCTCTCTGTTTCAACATTTAACACATGGTATTGGGATAAAAGTTTAAAAGGATTTGTAAGTCACTGTATTCTGTTCTTATCTAAAATATTTTTGCCTGCCCACTTCACAGGATGTAATTCTTGTGAACTGCCCTTTAGTAAGCTCTGTCTAGGTTTAATAAGAATCCAGATTATTTGTGATAAGTTTATGTTTATAATATTGGACACCTGTTGTTTTGACTATTATGCAGTGTTTATTGTCCGATCATGTTGTTGTTCTTTAAAATTCCACAACTTTTAGGATGGATCTGCATTAGTGACCTAGGATATTTAATAAAAACGCAAAGGTTCAGGGGGGTCTTAAAAGCAGGTTGGAATCTCTTATCTGAGGTTTTGCTTCTAGCCCCTGTTTTCCGTGCAAGTTCAAAATTAATTAATGTCTTCTCTTATTTTGAGTATCTATTAGACTTTAAGTTTAACATTGTGGAAAACCTCATGCGGCCCAACCTCGCCCAAACTCTAGCTCTGGCGGCTCCCCGATGAAATAGTCTGAGACACCTGATATATACTTTTCAAATTATAAATCCCAAGTTGGTTTTACAACCGAACTGTTTACGCTTAAAACAAAATCGCATTTATAATTCCTATATTTTAAATGTTGTTCATGACTGAGGAACGTTAATGACGATGAGATGAGATAAGTGGTTTGAAATGTTTTCTGACTGTAATTTCTGGACTAAAAGCCCCATGTGACTGTAATCTGCACTCAAGACATTTTTAAAGAAAAAACAAAACATTTTGTACATACATAAGTCGGACCTGACTATAAGCCGCATTTGAAAAATAAGCCATTTACAATGAAAGTCAGTACTCCAAAATAGTTTTACGTTTTTTTTGAATAACAAACAGCCTTCCAGATTGTGTTCCATTTCGGGCAACCTGCTTTTGTCACGCCTAAAAATATGTTTTTGACTTTTTGTATTACTCTTGTCCAGGGGTCTGGAAACATTTTAACGCAAAGAGCCATAATAGAAGAAATATTGAGATGGTTTTGTTTTTTGAGAGAAACGACCATAGCACATATTTGAGGACAAAATTCAGCAAAACCGCGAAACCCTAGTTTTCAGCGTATATTTTATTTCTCTGTGTGATAATAAATAATCATAATGCAAGAGCCTGCGATCCATATCAACAAATATATAACATTAAACTGGTCTCCCTCACAGTTTCCTAAGATTGTTTAGTCTCATTTTGACCTTCATTTTTTCCTGTAAATTCTAGTTTTCGAAACAAGGCGCACAGGGTTCTTACAGTTATAGTACGGAATCTTAAGTAAAACGTTCGATCAGCTTTCAAAAACTATTTGTGTTTGCAAAGTTACTCTTTGATGTCGCCATATAATAAAGATAAGGCTGAGAGAAGGGGGTCACTCTGAAAGACCAGTCAAGGTTCAATTTGGTTCAAGTTCTGCATATTTCTGAGCCACTTGACCTTGCAGCAGGAAGGGCATCGTCCAGTCAAAAGATCTCTTTGTGCCCTCGGGTGCCACGCAAGCCCGAGCCCATAAGTGACCCCTGTTGTTATTCCGCAGGCTTGGGTGAGACAGATACCAACCAGAACAATAGCGGCATCTCTGAGAAACCGGCGGTGACTGACTCCACGGGCGCTGAGGGCCCCCCCTCAGCCTGGACCTCCGCCAGCACAGCTGAGTCCGATGCCGCCACGCCCCGCCCCCACCTGGTCCGCCTCTTCTCCCGAGATGCCCCGGGCCGAGAGGACAACACCTTCAAAGACCGGCCTTCGGAATCGGACGAGCTGCAGACTATCCAGGAACACAGCGGAGCCGCTTCAGAGTGCGGATCCGAGAGCCCCGAGCAGGACCTAGACTAGGCTAGCCTTTTGCATTTACCGTTTCGTCCCGCTTCCATCCTCGCTTTTTCCAAAATCTCACAAGTATGGCATCCGCAAGCAGCTCCGCACAGTCCGCTTTCGGGTTGGGCCGCAGAAAGAAGAACCCCGGCGTCTTGGAACAGATTGGGACATTTTTTGGCGCTGACAAAAAGAAGAAGAGCAAGGTGAGGGTGAGGTTGTATTGAAAAGCTGCTGAGTGTGTCAGTTCATTCAATCCCTTTTTCTTCCAATGACACTTTTTACTTCCAGCGCTTTAACTGATATTGATATTATTTGGTACCAGGAAAATATTCGGAATAGGGTTTGGTTTTACCGTTCACTTTCTTCGTCACTTGTTGTTCTCAGTTGGGTAAATTTGATTTGAAAATTTAATGGCTCGGAGTGTAACGTATCTACTGCATTTGTTTCAATTATTTTCAGATAGTTTTCAATGTTCTAATGCTTTTGTTTGAATGGTACTAAAACTTGTGGTACTATGCTTTGATCGTATACAGTAAAGGTTGTACAGGGAATTGCAAGACGTTTGTTCATTTAAACATTTATGCTCTGAAACATTCCAAGTTTGGGATATCTAAAAATGAATACAAGATGGTGGCTGACCTTCTCATAAAAATGAGACGGAATCTAAAATTGCTAGAAAATATCGGCCATTTCAAGATTAAATAAAACATCCACTAATCCTCTGAATTGTTTATGGGTGATAAGTCGGCTGACCGTAATGGTCCACCACTAAAGTCAAGTCAAGTCAAATCTATTTATATAGCCCTTAATCACAAAAATGTCTCAAAGGACTGCACAGGATTACAATTACACAATTCCACAATTACCTGATCTTAAACCAGCATGCGGGCAAGGAACAACTCAAAAACCTCAACATTTATCATAAAAAATATTGCATTTCCCCACGACCCTAGTAGGATAAGCGGCACAGAAAATGAATGGATTGATGGATGAATACTGCATGGACTTATTTTCAACCTTTGGTGAAAACCAGTAAGATATAGTTTGGTAGCATACAAAAAACGCTCATCTGCGTGACCTCAATCCAACACAATGATTTCCTGCTCTAAAACACTTTGATTGAGAAATATTTGGACAATTACTGTAAAATCCCGACTAAAAGCTGCTACTTTTTTCCTACATCTTAAAAACTGCGGCTTTAAATACGACGTGACTTGTTTTTCTGTTTTCGTCTTTTTTTTTTTCCATAAGGCAGAGGGAGCAAGTGTTTGCTGCCACCTCGGAAGGGCACTTACCAAGCAGACACAAATTTGTGGTAGATTTTGCCCGATATTGAAAGTTTGGATTGTTTTGGAAAAAAAGGGCCAAAAGTAATCCCTCATAACATGATTTCTGACTCTTCTAATGGTCAAAATAACACAAGAATTACAGATGGCCTGTAGATACTTGGTCAATGAGGGGTTTAAACTGGTGCAGACCAGGTGAATCAGACTGCTGAAATAAAACAAAGCATCAAGTTTTTGACAATTGCCCTGAATGTTAAAATGAAAATAGTGAGAGTAGCTATGACTCCCTTTGCCAGCCAAATGCCTCGCCATCTAATTAATGTAGCACATAAATGGATGAACGAGATTCCCATTGTCCCTAATGGAGTATGAATGCGATCTTGGCAGAATAAGCGGAAATGTCTAGTACAAAAAAGTAACATTATGACACGACTAAGACACCTGGTAGCACGCCGTGTCCACAGCTGTCAATCTCAATCAAACAGCCCAGCAGTAGATATTAATTAAATTGACATCAACATATACATAGTAGTACGACAAAAACATTCTCAAAACTCAATGTACTGTACTGGTAAATTCAGAAGCTCGATTTGATCTTTATTTATGCAGTAGTAGCAATACTTTAATCTCTATCACATTGTTATGTGTGCAAGGGAAGGGAGGGTTTAAGATCATGCGACTCTACTAGTTTTTAATGAAAGTTTTGGGTTTTTTCATTTATCACTAAGACGTGTAGAATAATACACTGTCCCTTTTAAAGGGACACTTTCTCCTTAAATTAGTTATCCAATTAAAAATTGACAACTTTTGCATTAACGTATAGAAAACGAGTCCACATTCTCACTGTGATAAACTGAGGACTGTCCTACTATGGACCAAACACGTCGGTATTTAATTGTTGTTTTCGGTATGCGTGACTTTCTGCATGATGTCGGGACACTGTACTTTGTTGCATTTAAATAATGTAGATCATTGGGTCGAAAGGTGTAATGTCCAGACGATAAGCCGCACCAATACGTTTTAAAGGAAAAAACATTTTGTACAGATAGTTTCCACCAGACGATAAGCCGCACGAAACTGGTGATACAGTATTTACAAAGAAAGAATGTACGCAGAGTTTTCAAAGTTCCAATGACAAACACAAGCAAAAGGCACAGAGACACACAACGCAAGTGAAAGCAAAGAAACACAAAGTAACACAGTGCTAACAGGACTGCCAAAACGTCTAACCCTGTCAAAACGTCCCATCGTGGGCTGATCTCATTGCAATTCAGTTTTCTTTATAAAGATTTGAAACCATCAACACTGCAATTCCGAATGATTGCAAACAAGTGACCTTTGCTTCCCTTCTTCATTTTTTATTGGTTAAAGGCCCCCAACTTCTGAAAAATGCAAATCGTGAGGAAATAGTACATAGTTTTTGCACACAAAAAAAGAAAAAAATAATATATAATTTTTAGATTTTAGATTAGATAATGCATTTTGAAGACAGCCTGTCTTGTCTTTGATTTTCTGAGCTGTGATGTCATGTGAGGAGCACCAGCATCCAAGTAAGTCAGTCACCATATTAGTTTACCTGTTATTAGTTAAAGAGGTTACAAAGGTTTAAAGACAAACTTTGGTAGTTTTTATGGAGAATGCCTAGGTGTTGTCTCAGAAGTAGATTCGGTAATGGGACAAGAAAGGGCAAATGCCAGGCTAGCTGATTAAAAAACACGCGGTGAACAGCCAGGCTAACCAGGAACGAACAATAAAAAGCAGCAACGCCTACGGCGATAAACGCGAAGCCGGCTGTGAATAAACAAACCTAGGGACACGGCAAAACCAGCGCTAAACACAGGCTAGCCGATCAAAAAACACACAGTGAGACTGCTGGGAATCCGCCATGGGACACAGCTAAGATCCCCAATCTTGAACAGACAAAACGTAAAAACCCTCTGCAACACCAACACTATCTCGAATCTAGCCGGACAAAGTTATACCAACAGCGGCACGCGCGTCAAAAACCAAACAAAAACCACAATCACCTACCTCCGCAGAAATGAGCGGTATGCAATCGCTGTTGACTACAATCGCTGTCTGTTTCGGTGCTGGCCTCACATGTTCTGTTATTGGGATTCGCCATTTTGAAAGTTAAATGACGTTACAGCTCTAGAGGAAACAAGCAGATGGGTCAATTTTGAGACTGAATTCCTTGAGTCCCCCGGCGCGTGGAAAATTCTACAACATATTTGCATAACTCTGGGGAGGAACACTACAAGTTCCGAACCCTAATTGTAAAAAAAAAAACATGTTTGGGAATACCTTTAAGCCAAAGCATTTGAAGAATAGTCAAGACAGCCTGGATCACAATGGTCACAAATATTGTATTAAGTTATCATAACCAGGCTTTTTCAGGGCGTCAGAATTGAACATTTTAGGGGGAACCATACAATGCCATTTTGGGCAACTTTGGATTTGGACAGTGTTCGTGTTTCTCATTGTTTACGTCGCCTACGGCAGTCTAAAGAATCAAGCGTTTATTCTGAAAAATATGTGTATATTTTGATGTATGTATATGTACTCGCCGAATGTTTGCCTTCATTTAAGTACTGATCTTGTCTTGTGTAACTAAGATGCTGTTGTCCCACCTCTGTTGCCTCAACCTAAAACCAACTGGTACTTTTTTCCGTGTTCACTTTGCAATTCCATTTCAAATTTAGCATAAAGACAATTTTCCACCTAACTGCACCAAAGCTTTTAAAAACATGACTGGAAATATACCGTATTTTCCAGACTAAAAGGCGCACCTTCAAAAATAGTCCTTTGCAAAAAATACTGTATATTTTAGGCACACATGACTGTAAGGCGCATGAAAATAAAATTTTAAGAGCTAAGGATGCATTAAAAAGCCAACAAAAAACCTGATTCTACCAACATAAATAACAATTTTTGACTTTTGAAATAATGGAGTAGCATTACGTTATAATGAGGCATTTCTAATTTGATTAAGGAAAACTTTAAGTTCCTGACAATTTTTTTTTTTTTTTATGTGCCTTTTGGCCTGGAAAATACTGTGTACATATACAGGTACTGTGTATATATATATATATATATAAATTATTTTCTCTTAAAGGGACATTGTGTATTAATAATGGTTAATTATAAGAATAATGGTAAAAATTATGCTATTGGTAAAAAAAAACTTAATTCCTTTAAAAATATATAGATTCAAATAATCAAGAATACATGAATTTTCATATAAATCTAAGTTTTTTTTTTTAAATACTCGTAGATCAAGAAATCTGTATTTATTTTTCAAAACTTGAGGCTCGCCGAGACGGGGGCGGGTATGATTGTCTGCCATCTTGCTGCTATGGGTAACTTCAAAAACCTTGCGTGAAATTGGGTGGTTTGGTCACTTTGAGTGTCCATAGTTCTTATCCATTCTTGTGCTTGGTAGCACACTTTTTTTGGTTGTACAACTACACAATACAGCGACATCTAGTAGTCAAATATTACACAGTGTCCCTTTAAGGACTTGAAAATAAAAGTGCTTTACAGAATACAAAATGCTGTACTTGTCGCCTCTGAGAAAATTGAGTATTTTGATTTGATTAGAAATGTACCATGGGATTTTTTAAATTGATGCTTGGTTTAAAAAAAAAAAAACTGAACGGTCAGAAAATATAGTCACTTCAAGCAATTGGTATGCAAATCTGGTCTTTGCAAAAAACTTCCTTTCCCACGAGATTGTATCCTAACCCTGGTGTCTTGGATAGGGAGAGCAGGGGCTCCTTCCCCACCCACACATCCGTTGCTTGCCTCAGGTTCACGTCTTTGACTTTTCAAGTGTCAACTTGACGGAGATTCGTACTGTATTTAATGTGACATGTGGACTGTTCCTGACCAGATCCTTTTCTCAGCTTTTGGATTTTTGCTTGATTAAAGATATTTAACAAATTGTATGGCATTTTTGTGTGATTTGCTTTGCTGCCTAATTATGTTCTCTTGTTTTAAAGGAATTAACCTACTTTAAAATCCAGACTAAATGCCGCTATGTTTTTTTCTAGGTTTTGAACCATGCGAACCATGTACAATGATGCAGGTTATTTATGGACCAAGTAAGGCCGGTGTGGGCAAACTAGGGCCCGTGGACCACAGATGGCCTGTTAGTCTTTAAAATCTGAATATGAAAGGTTTTTAAGTTATAGTCAATTCCGGACTACATGCCGCTACTTTTTGCAACTTTTTAAATTTTGGGACTTTTAATACAGTCTGGCTTCTTCTCTCTGTTTTGCTTTCGTAGAAAAACCAAGTGAAAAGGTGCGCTGCTCTTTTCCACCATGCATGCGCTCAAAATACAAAACATCGTGGTGATGCTCGTCAAGAGAAATAAGACCATATTCTTGTTTCTTATTCATACAATACATAAGGGGTGCAAACAGGAGGTTTTTACAGTACTTTATTTAATAGTTACAGTAAACGTTATTTCAACTTTTTCTCCCACGAATCAAGTCCTCAATTTATACATTAAAATTAAGCAGCAGTGGAAGTTATCAAAAACCCTGCTTTTTCCGTATCATTGGCTTCAAAGTCAGGTCACTAAAACTTCCTTTAGACAACTGATAACGGGCAAATCCAATTTGGTCCATTACCACAGCAACCACCAATGACAACACAAAAATACACATCTGTGTTACAATCCGGCACTATTCTACATACTATGCTAGCCCTGGCACTGTTGTCTAAAAATATAGGTCTATCACAGTCACACATAGAGACAGTCATGCCCACCCAACACAAGCATTTGCTGTGTGTGGTCTGCTGCAGAACACATGTTCGATAAAAATCTAATGTAGCGAAACCGCGTGGAGTAAACTAGCAAGGGATTACTGTGATCATAATAACAGATATTGTGTTAGAGACGCAACTGCTCCATACTTTTGGTATGGTACACTTGATGTGTTCAATGACAGATTACGAACTCTCTGACCTTATTTTCTTACTATTGTCAAGACAAAGGCCCGCGACTCAAAAGTGGGTTGAGAAAAACAGCAAATCTATGAAAACAGCAAAGTATTTCGGAGGCACAAAACCAAATATTGGATCACAGCCCCTCTATTGACATTGCCAAAGGAGGTTAATAATGGCTTCATTTGCATTGAGCAGTCGCAGACTATTTCTGTGATGGAACACTTACTCTAAGTCGCTTTTTGTCCTTTGTGTGAGGCAGGTTTGAGTTTTTTTATTTGTTCTTCAATTCACTTGATTTATTTCATGAGTACCTTAGCAAGCTCTGTGTGGGTTCTTATTACATGGAAGGTCACCGATTGGATTCCAATTACATAAATACACAAGCATGATCGGCATTGACTTTCAAATGGAGCACATCTAGTGACAGAATAGACGGGAAAGGTATGGCCTTCCCCAGAATGAATTGAGAAAATGGAGAGCGCTCTTATGTTCACAGCACTTTGTGAAGTTATGGGTATCCTTATTCATAGCTTTTCAGTGCTGATTTCCATGTCATGAATTATGAAGTTCTATATGTGACCTCCTGGTGGCTTCCAACCTCGAATAGGCCCTTCTGATCATTAGCCTGCCCTTTTCTTTTATGCTACCAAACAGAAGTTGGCCTTCAACTCGAATGATAAAATGGCCAATATGATATCTTAGACAGATGCACAATTTTGTAAAGCTTTTCAGCTCTTAAAAAGAGACTATTTCGATCAGTTAACTATCGAAGATCATTAACATTTTGTTGACCTGTGAACTACATTATTCGATTTCATACAGTTTGTTTTTCATCATAAATATTGGTAATTTTATTGCCTAGTAGACACTCAAAAATGAGAAGAGAAGACACCAATAAAACTGGTGCAAACTGTATGAGAAACCCTAACAATGCCAAATTCCAAATCTGCCCGTTCTTTTTATTAAATCTCATATACACCCTAAAAAAACAGTGTGTAATAGCTGACGGACAACATTGAGGAATAATAGTCAAAATAATGAACTGGCATCCTTTTTTCAATCACTTTAATAGGTGACCAAATATTAAAAACAGAAACAAGCTGAATAAACATAATTGAATGTTAAAATGGCAGAAGGAATCTTTTGGACGAAAACCAAATTTTGTAAATATTTGTACACTCTTAAACAGACAAATTGTTTGTCAGTTAACATTTGAAGCTCATTAACTGGAATTTTGTTGAAGAGTGAACTATGTTTTTTGGTTTCATACAGTTCGTTTTTTAAAATTAATACATTCAACCCTCCTTCATTGTGGAATTACGGTCCATAACCTGCAATAGCCGAAATAAATTAAGTAGAATCTTTTTTTTTTTTTTTATCCACCGTCTCCTCGCCCCTTGGCATCCACCCAGTAACTCCACTGTTCAACTTACGTCAAACCAAAAGTAAATACAACTTCATTTTCCTTTACATGTGTCTTTATTTAAATGGTTATTTAATCATGTATGAGTAAATTACATATAAGTAGTACTTACTATACATATTCGGTTGTTTTGAAATTTTTAACTTGGGTACCAGGGGTTCAAAGCTTTCTATCCCGTGCTGTGCGGCAATTTCACTTTGCGGTCCTTACCTCAGAATGGTTTAATTTTGTATTCTGGGGGTCAATAGCACTCTCTTATTCATTAAAACCAAAGAACAAACCTTTTTACCGGCCCAATCATTTGTTTGACAAATACTAGTATTGTACACAGTACTTGTAAACATTAAATTTACCAAAACCTACTCTCTTTTGGACTGTTTAGCCAGGATGACCATGAAAGGTGAACCACACTATAGCGAGGTATTATTCTATATTTTTATTGCTGTGTGGTCATAGAAATAAACCATGACAACAGCCATTTCTTTTTCACAAAAATCCTGTTTTGATTGTGATTCAAGACCAGGAAGAAAAAAAAAATCAAGAAAGAAAGGTTTCTGTGATCTTTCAACTAATCTCAGCATTTTTTTTTCCGTTTAAGAACACACGGTAGTCATGGTTTCCCTCAGAGGGCTTCTAAATTACTTTGGAAAAAAACAGAGTCGAACAGTGCTGATGAACAATACACACTCTCACTACTGTTCAAATCCACCGAGATAATGCACAATTGACCACTGAAAACAACAAAAAAATCTTACCCTATTAGTAGGAAATGTTGTTCATTTTAAGTATACATTTGTGTATAAAAAGGAAATGAAACTCCCTCCATTTTCCAAACCCGGCAACCTGGAATGCCAAATACACAGAACCACACACACGATGGTTACAAAAAATACAAAATAAATAATGATTAAAATTAAAAAAAAATTTAAAAATGAAGGCAAGACACAGATTAATCATGTGAGGAAAGTGACCTGAGGGAGGCTTATCCACACAGAAATGGCAGCAGATGACCACAGGAAGGATTTTGAGCCATCTTTTTGAGCTTTTCAATGCAAATGATCAAATTTAGGGCCTGAAAGAGAGCTATTATATTACCTTGCTTCAATAACTTTTACCTAAAGCTTTTTATTTACAAATGAATCCATTTATTCATCATTTCCAAGTGTTTCAAAACCAATTAGATGAAATGGTCCATGTATAAACAAACATACACTGAATTATAACTTGCGCATGGAAATGTAAACGAGAGAAATTGAATAGTCTTACATTATCCTTTTTCCTCATGTATTGCCGAGGTATCGAATTCGAAACTCTCCATGAGCATATACAAACAGTTAAACACACGAATCAGCCATGTTTTAACCTCATGGGACCCGCAATTCAAAAAGTTTGCCCACCCTTGCTGAAGTCCATTATTTACAACACTAGTAAAACCACCTTAGTCGTACATGTCAAATAAGTTCAAAGCTTAACATTTGTTCAAATTTTAGAGGATAAACAGAAATCCAGTCAGGTTACTAGCTTGTTCAGCTGACAGACTTTTTTATTATGTATTGATGTTTCATAATTCTCATCATCAATAATAGCATCCTAGCGCATTTTCAGCATTGACGGAGAAAATTGAAGCAGCATTAAATGCATGAAAACTTATTGAAATTTATATTGTATATTATTTCGTGCTTCCTAGTAAGGAAAAAACTTCAAAAAAAGAAACAATATTGATAAGAATAATAGGCAAAACGACATTATTTAAATGTGGGTTTTTTTTTAAAAGGGGACTGACAAAACTGTCGGTCATCTTGCTGCTACGGGTGGCCAAAACCCAAAACCTTGCGAAAGTCTGTACCCAAAAAATGTGAGAAGAATGGTATGGTTTGCTTACATTGGCTTTCCGTTGTTTGCATTCTTTCCTTGTGCTTTGTAGCACTTGTTTTGGTTGCACAATACAGTGACATCTACTGGTCAAGTATTACACTGTGTCCCTTTAAAAAAAAAACTTCAATGAGTATGGATGTGCACTTTAATCTACTTTTTACTAGCTGAAAATAGCAAATCTACACAAAAGGTTAAGGGAACATCATAAAGACGTTACTGGCCTACCTTATACAATAAGATGGATGTGTAATTCGGACAAAATACTCGATGAAAATGCACATCAAAAAGCCCATTATAAAGCGTGATCATCTCTTAATTTGTGGTCCGCCCACCCTTCTCTTTGTTCCACACACCTCTTCTATTCACAAGCATTATTGTTCCATTAACAAGGTCAAAGAAGACTGCTCGCAAACGCACTGACGGGGTGGAAAAGTATTTTGTTTCCCTCTCGCCTGCAGCAGTAATGATCTTTGAGCATATGAACACTTGTATCTCCATTCCCTTCACCAAACTCATTCATTATCTTGCTGTAATTAACTGACACAATGAGACCACATTTTTATGTTTTATACATCACTAATAATTTGGATGGTTTGGCAAACCCACACACAAACTAAAAGGGTCATTTTATTCCACACATAGCTTGGAACGAACTAGTTTTTCATCAAACACTCACATCCAGCAAAACGCTATTAGTTGAAGGGGTGATACAGTGTCTTTCTACATATGAGAGTAATTTGTCCCCAGATCGAGCTTGTATTAAGAATTTCTCCTGTCTTAAATACAATTTCCCCATAAGAAATAACTCAAAACCGATTACCGTTCCCGGCCACCCAAATTCATCCAAGTTAATCCTAAATAGCTATAAAACCCACCGTTTTGATCACTAAGAACACATACGAATTGTAAATGACCATAAAACACAATAAAAACATAAATAAGATGATATTAAAGAAAAAAAGCAAATTTACTATGAGCACTTACCACTGAGAAAGTTGATGATTGCTAAGGGAGGTGTATGTCTGGTGGTGGAGGAGTGAGGGAGTACGAGCAGAGGTGGGCAGCCAAGAAATTTACTCAAGTAAAAGTACTGTTACTTTAGAACAATATTACTCAGGTAGAAGTAAAAATAGTAATTTAGATACTTACTTGGGTAAAAGTAAAAAAGTACTTGGTGAAAAAGTTATTCGAGTACTGAGTAACTCTAGCAACGTCGTAGTTATTGATCTTTTCCAAACAACCAATCATCTTATCATAGTCCTTATAATCGACAAAAAAAAGACATTTAATTTAAAAGGAGATTAAAAAATCATTGTTAATTCAAGTTATTTAAAAAAAATAAAATAAAAATAGTATAGGAATTTAAAAATACTCATAGAAGTACAACATTTCTCAAAACTTCAGTAAATGTAATGGAGTAAATGTATTACTAAGCATATTTTTTTCCAGTACATTAGACATCTATCTAGAATAGTAAATGTACTCCGTTACTACCCACCTCTGAGTACAAGATACTGGTCTTCTACTTGTAGCGCCTGGAAACTCTCATATTTCGGGCAAGATTTTTGCTCGTAAGCTCGTATCTCAAATTTCTCGTAACTAGAGTAGTTTGTATGTAGAGGGGTCACTATACTAAAAACTTTTTCAATTGCCAAATGGTCGGCTATCTTGTACAAACGGGTATGCAGCACATTGAACGGCAATACTCCATGACTTTGTTATCATCAACAGATATTAGTCCTCATTTTAGCTGCATTGGATCATAGTTATAGTCAAGTCAAGTCATGTTTATTTATGACGCCCTTAATCACAAGGAGTCTCAAAGGGCTGCACAGACCACAGACTATTGCAAAGCACAGACTATAATTACACCATCCCCTGATCTAAAACATAGATGAGGGCAAGGAAAAACTCCAAAACCTCAACATGAGGAAAATAAAGAAACCTTGAGAAGAGACCGCACATGAGGTAATCCCCTTTCCAGGATGACCAGGCTACAATGGATGTTGCAAAAACAAATAATACACAGATATTGTCAACATAAAATATCGGTTATTCATATGCTATAGAATAGAAGTGTGTTCTAGGCTTAGATTTAAACAGTTTCACTGAGGTTGCAGATCGAATCTCAGGGGGAAGAGTATTCCATAGCACTGTGGCCCGAATAGAGAACACTCTCGAACCTGCGGATCTCTTCTTGGCTCTTGGGATCACTAGTAGACCAGCATTGTCAGAGCGAAGGCTCCGGAGTGGAACATAGGGGGAAATTAAATCTGAAAGACATGAGGGAGCAAGTCCATGCATGATTTTGTGTAATACTAACAGAACCTTAAAATCACATCCAAAGCTAACAGGGAGCTAATGCAGGTTAGCCAAAATCGGGGTAATGTGATCAAAAGTGTAAATAGTGTTTTTGCTAACCACAAACTGCAATGTGTGTCATGTCCAGCATAGTCGCCGTGGCGACCGGCTGGCCCCACCCCCTTGGCACCGGCTGTAGCAGATTTTCTAATTTGCGTGTGTGCTTCTTAAGGGCGGGTTTTGGGGATTGCCGGTTGCGGGTTCATTGCATTACTTTCCATTATTCTGTTCTGTTTGACTTGAGGAAACCTGTTCTGAGTAAAAGCCTGTTTTGTGAGTATTCCTAGTCTGAGTTCCTGTTTGCCTGTAAGCCTGTTTTTGTTTTTGTCCCTGAGTGTTGGACGACTTTTATTTCCTTAATAAAAGTAACTGATCGTTAACACGAATGAGTTCACCCTTCCTGCCTCCTGCCTCCGATCTGGTCCGGCCCCGTGACAATGTGATGTTCACAAATGGAAAGTGACACTCTTGAACAGGGTTGAATGATCTTAAATCACTTAAAAGATCAGAGGGCACATTGGACTCTACCAAGAGCTGTTGTCAACTGTGCGTTGACGGAAACTTCAATGCTATGGTCACGTCACAAGATCATCAGGACTGACCAAGAAATTCTCCAGGACACAGTCCAAGGGGGCAGGAGGAGAGGAAGACCAAAAAAGAACTGGGCCGACAACATAAAAGAGTGGACTGGTGCCAACTTTGGCAAAACCCCAAAACAGCAAAGAAAGCTGTCCAGAGTTGCGTCCTCAGTGGTGCCCCGATGACCCATGCGGTTAAAGGATCCGTGAACCTGTAATGTAGTAGCAAGTTGCCAGACAAACATGGTTGCGACCTCTAGGTAGGGATTTCACGGTGAAAAAGAAATACCAGTTTTTCCACTTACGATTTTTTTATAATATAGATTAATATTGGTATGATCGTTCAGATATGTTTTTTTCCTATGATTCAAATCAATGTTTTGTTTTTGCTTTTGTTTGTTTTTGCTGAATGAGTTTCTACACCACTAGGCGGCACTAAGTATTACACACTGTCCTTTACGTGTAATGAAAACCAATTTGAACAGACACTCTACACCCCCAAAGTTCTGAACCTGAAATGGCCCCTGATTCAATATGTGAGCTTTCAAAATCAAAGACAAGCAATTGCATTTTTAGTTTTTCCCAAGTTCCAAACTTTTGGCCCCAGTTCCCTCCAACTTGTTTCTCATGGTCAGCTTTGTCGTCTTTCCTCAGGGTTCTTTCCGTGGTGCCCTCTCTCCTGCCCCCCAGAAAGCGTCTGCCACTCCCCCTCGGAAGCGAGGCCAAGAAAACGCGGTGGTCCATTTCTTCCGCACCATGGTCAGTGCAAGCGCCTCTCTGACGGCTCCGAAGAGCCATTTTGTTTCTATTTTTTATGTATGCTAGCAATACTATCTCACTCCAAACTTTTAACTTTCTCCCATTAAATCCCTCTCAGGTTTCTCCGGCACCCCCAAAGTCAAGGGTGAGTCGTCACAAAATGATGCACACTGATGAATGCATTGTAATCTAGCACGGGCATAAGGAGATACAAATGAGAGCGGCATTAGCAGGTTACCATCTTTAATATTTAAAAGTTAAAAAACGTGATTTAAAAAAAAAAACAAGCAATAGTTTATATTATATATTTATAACTTCAAGCCAGGCGTGTCAAAATCAATTTGACCTGGGGGCTGAATCTAGTGTCTAGATTTTGCCCCCATAGTCTAGATTCTAGACTATGGTTTCAAGTGGGCCAGACCAGTAAAAAAAATGTAAACGCTCAAATATTTTGCTTTGTCATTCAGTCGACATTTGTAACCTACCCTACAAATTATAATCACAGGTGATAAGATATATTTTCTAAGCACTTTCATTTACAAACAACGGGGAAAAATAATTTTCATGCTTGGCATTGAATGTGTTAAAACAAAATATATATTTTAAGTTGAGTAAATGCAGCTTTACACCTGAACCAACTCACTACAAACGTCACAAACGTCATCAAACACAAGTGGGAGCTATGACAAGAACTATACTTACCTCAATTGTCGTAATGCTTGGATATAAATCAAAAAGAATACAAAATAAGAGCTTTAGCACTGATCAGGCAATAACATCAGATAGAACTACAAGGCTAAGCTTACTGAAGCTGAGAAAACACTGTACGGTATTATCTTTAACATGAAACCAGACTGGATGTCAGCTATTTTACACCTTTACTGCCCTCGAGCGGCGGGAAAGAGCATTTTGTTTGTATTTCTTTGAAAAAAAATCATAACCGTTGTTTAAATTGATATAGAGACTTGGTATTTTGGGGGGACATACTCCGATATTTACAGCAGACCTGATTACCTCATTCAACGTGCCGGATCTGGCCCATGAGCCGTGTGATTTAAGCTATTTAACAATAAACTATAGGCTCTAATGCAATTATATCTTACCCTGAATGGCATGTTGTTGCTTTTTATTAATTAAAAAAAAAAAACATTTCAATCGAAAGTAAGAAGCTTTGGTGACACAAACCATATCTCAACCAGTTATTCTGCCCTGGATGCGAGTTAATGTTTTGAATTAGAAACAAAAATGATCGTGTTACAAAACCAGACTCAAAAACAGAAAAGTCAAATATTCAAAGAAAAAGCACTGGCATCTAAATGTTGTTTGTTCCAATTATATTCCAGATGTTTGACATCTTCATTTTTCTTTACAATTACGTTTTTTAAACAAGCTTCAGTTGATAAACGCTGACTGTATCACTATCATCCACACTACTGAGAAATCGAAGGGTCCCAACATTGTACCGAGTATCTTCTTGAAATGATCTCCCCTTATTTGCCAATTATGAAAAAGCAAAATGAATACATGGGAATTCATACATACATTGAAAAACTGTTCCTCTCTTTTCTTAAAGCTTAAGTTTTCTATTTGTTAGCTCAACTTCGCCCCCGTTTTTTTTGAACGACCAATCGTGCCATACGTACAGTAAATGTACAAATATATAAAATACTCACAGTTTTAGGCCATTGAAACAAATGAACACCTACATAAAATCGCATAAAACGTTTATGACATGCATTTTGTCATTAATTTGGTCATTTATATGGTCAAGTCATGTTTATTCATATGGCGCTTAATCACAAGAAGTTTCAAAAGGCTGCAAAGACCGCAGACTATTAGATATTTGGTCAATTTTGTATTCCTGTATTTATTTTGTCGTGTATTTTGTCACAACAAAATATACTTCAAATGAGGAAGCGGGTCAAACTAACTGCGCTCTTAACGCTGTTTTACATATGTGTACAACTTCGACTGCTGCCAGACACAGGCAGAAAGGGGGGGGGAGTGAGGCGACTGTTTGGCAAGCTTGTAGGCTGTATCCAGCTTCAGGTTCCCAGGTGGGCCGGATCAGTAAAAAAATAAATGTTCACGCAAAATATTTAGCTTTGTTTTTCAGTACTATACTTCATCACGGCATTTGTGGCCTACGTTACGAATTATAATCACAGATAAGGGTTACTTTTCAAGCACAACACATTTATTCAAAAACAATGGGACAAAAGATTTTGATGTTATGCATTAAATGTGTTGACTATCTTAACAACTGAGAAAAAGCAGCTTTTCATCTGAACCAACTCACCACAAACATCAAAAACCTTAAACCATTTCAAGTTGGATAAAAGTATGCTCTCCACAATTGTCGGATTTTTTTTTAAATTAATACAAAATAAATACAAAATAAGAATTTTAGCAGTGAATACCCAATAACCTCAGCTCAAAATACTAGACTGGGCCTACTGAAGCTGAGTAAATACTGCACAATATTGTCTTTAGCATGAAACCAGACTGGAAGTCAGCCCCTCCACACCTTCCCTGCCCTCTGGCAGCGGGAAGGAGTATTTCATTTGTATTTATTACTAAAATCATAACTTTTGATAGAAATGTGCAAAAGACTAGCTTTGGCTTTTTTTACATACTCATAGATTTACAAAGGGCCGGATTCTATTATCCACAGATCGAATCCGCGTGCTGGGGTTTTGACATGCCTGGTTCAACCAATCAGAATACAGAACACAAAGCACGATGAAAAAAAAGCAAATTGTAATACAGCAAGCGATTACTCTATAGGTATTACTTGATTTATTCAAGTGTTCATTTGTTTATATGGAATTGATTTGAAGGCATTTATTTTTACATTTGTTTCTAGTGATGGCAGAATGGGTCCTCCAGAGTGTTCTTCCACCACTTGTTCCAAAGTCTTTTTCCGCACCTGCTCCTTTTCCCTCCCGCATGTGATTTCTTCCCACCACTCAGACAGATTGTCAATTCTAACAATTCCTTCTCCCTTTTACTTTCTTTCTCTTGTCTCTTCCTCTCTCTCTCTGGGCTCATCCAGTGGAGAGTTCTAGCATCCAAGATAGGTCTGGTAGGTGCTTTGATTTCAAGGGAAAGTAATTCAACAGTATCATGGTTGGATTATACCGTGGGTCAGGCAAAGTCATCCTATCAAACCGTCGTGCTTGATTTAGGCGATCTGAGCATACTCATCACTGACTTTCCGTGCATTTCTATTAACACCTTGCTTATCTTGCACCTACTAAACTAATGCATTAAGCGCACGGGTTTGATGTAAATTGTACAGCAAAATGTTTGTGTTCGGCATACCTGTCAACCTGTACGTTTTTGCCGTAGAAAGTACGGTTATTATGCATTTAAAGGCGTGTACAACGTACAAGAAAATCTTTACAGAAAAACGTAAATTTGTCAATTACGGGTACCATCCGGTATACACCGACTATCATGAAACGGCAAATCAATCAAGTCAAACCAGTTCGAGTTGTGTAGTTAAAGGAAGTCCGTCTCTTTTTAGAGAACCGTTTTTTTCGGCTCAACTCATCAAAGAGAGTCGGCTCTCAAACGGCTCTCTTGCTTTGATGCATTATATTACGAATCATTACGTTGTATAAAGAAGTTAAGAAAAAAAGGAAGTATAAAAGGATAAAATGAAAAAAGACAGGTTTGTGGTATTCCTTTAATCAGTATATTACCAACAATAGTTTAATGCAGAAAATGAATTCATAATTGTAATAATAAAATGTATTATTCTACGTAATTATATTTGCTTGTATTTTTCCTTCTACAGTGAACGTCCAAGCTACTTAATTTTTGAACTTTTTTTATAATAGACCTCATTCATGTCGAGCAACTCAGTATCTCACAACAAAATGTTCATGAACAATATATGTGATATAACAAAACACATGTACAATATAACATGTTAAACTACATAAATAAACACGTATGGAAAAAAAAATGGTGTAAGATTATTTTGTATTTTGTAAGGGAAAATACGACAGTTTGTAAGGGCATGGAGCCCTGGAGCTTGACAGGTATGGTGTTTGGTGTGTTTGAAATGTTTCGAATAGAAAACAGTTTGATATCAAAATGTTTCCAAAATCCATCGTGATTGCCACAAAACGTGGTGTCGGGAAATGAACGCAAAAGGCTGTCAGGACAACAGAGAGCAGACTCCTTGTGAGCTGATTAGTATTGTTTTTCGTTCCTTTTCCGTCCTTCTGCCGGTTCGGCTAGCGGTCAGCGTATCTATTATTCTGTGTAAAAGAAGAACAAAAACGTTGGGACGGAGAGAGCACAAAATCCAATAAAAAGACATCTCAGAGAGGGATTGTGCTGGTCTGCTCTATGATTGCATTAACGATGTAGTTAATGGAAGATACCAAATTGCCCAGAAGAGAATGTAAGGTAGACTATTTATTTGGATTTTTTTGTCAATATGTCTTACTGAGGGTGGCACGGTAGATGAATGGTTAGCCCATCCGCGACACAGTTCTGAGGTCATGGGCTCAAATCCAGCGACCAGCCTTTCGGTGCGGATTTTGCATGTTCTTACCGTGCTTGTGTGGCTTTCCTCTGGGCACTCTGGTTTCCCACATTCTGTGTGCCCTGCGACTGGCCCGAAGATAGCCAGTGTGGGCTCCGGCGACCCTACTGAGGATAAGCGATGCAGATAATGAATGGATGTCTTACTGAGGACGGGACAGTAAACGACTGTTTAGCACGTCCGCCTCACAGTTCAGAAGTCCCAGATTCAATTCCAGTTACCCGCTTCCCTGTGTGGAGTTTGTATATTCTCCCGAGGCCTGAGTGTCTTTCGTCCAGGCACTCCGGTTTCCACCCACATTCCGTGTTGCTTGGTGACTACAAATTGATGCGAGTGGTGTTATGTCTGTTTACCCTGTGATTGGCCGGCAATCAGTCCTGCCCCTCGGGTGTCCCTTGCCCACTGTTTAATGTCATCTCAAATGGGGATAAGTGTCCAGAAAATGGATGAATGAATACCCTACTGATTTTTGAAAGCAGGGGTTTTAAACTCATTTCATCTCAGGGGCCATATGGTAGACAAAAACACTTATTTGGGGGCCGGACTACTAAATTAATGGAATTAAAAGTGTGCCCTTCACTGTAGGACTGGGGATCTTTTGGATTCTCACAATTTAATTCAGATTCAGGGGTGTAAGATTGCGGGATGTGTTTTGTGGGAACGGGAAGATTTTATTAGGCTTGGAGTGGTTAGTGTTTGGGAACTGCATTACCCAACTTGGCCGCCAGAGAACCGTAGAGACCCCCACTAAAGCAGGCCACACGAAATGAGATGTTTATGGTATTTATTGGGGGAGCCTTGACACCAAACCTAGCTAAAGACACTCACGAAGGCCTAAAGAACAACTATGAAAATGTTCACGAAAATCGGTTTAACTATTTTGGACTCTAAGTCAAAGGCAAACAACAATTTAATTCATTTCCACTGCGGCTTATTTAACTTATGCAAACTGGAAAGTGAAAAAAAAGTGTTGGTTTTTTTTTTGTGAAAAGGTTCATTACGGTAGAAATGAGTTATTGAGTTATTTCTTTTCATATTGTATTTTATCCAGGCGCTGACTAGTAATTTCTAATAACTGTGCATAAAAAGCGTAGTTTTGTAGCAAATGTTGCAGTTAGGAAATTTTTTTACGCACCAAGAATAAGTATAATCGCACTGCATTAAACAGCGTGTTCGCGTCTTCGGTTTAAGGTAAAATAACATCGGAATGGGCGTTTCCTCAAATGTTCGCTGGTTGATAAATAGGAGTCAGCAATTACTGCTGCAGTGGGTGGTTTGCTTTGGGTGTGACGCCTGACATTGGCGACATACAGTGGACATATTTAAAACTGCAGGTTGTTGTTTGACGGATAATTGATAATTGAGAATCTTATAACACATCACAATGCAATGCCATGTTTTAAGTTTTTTCTTTCTATTCTTGAGTAAGAAGAAACAAGCTAATCTGGTAGCTCATCAATTCTGTTTTCTCACCATCAACTAATGTTTGCTCATTCTTAAAGTACAGTATATTTCTGGAATGTATTAGTAGCAAAGAAAATCTAACTTTACGCTAAACCCTCACTGAGTTTTTATATCGTTGTTTCAGGGTGACCAGAAGTCGCAGTCCAAAGCGAAAAAGTCCGGTGGAGGAGACGGAAAAGGTTCCCTGACCCGAATCTTCAAGGTAATTAAAATGAAACATTTGAAATCAAATTTTAGAAACATGTTCTCATAGTTCAAACTTGATTTTCTATGTTTTTGTTTTTCCTACCTCAGTGATGATAACAACAAAAGCGTGAGTAACTAAACTTGCTTGTGCTCAAGGTTGAAAAGCTTGGAAAACATGCTAATCTCGTGAAATCCGCAGCCACTTTAAAACCCGCAGTTGCTTCGTGCAGGCGCTTATCTAATCCCGCTCCAGACGCCAGATTCACTTCCCATGGCAGCAACAATGGGGTGCTCAGTTCAGGCAGATTTTCTTTCTTTATCAGCATTTTCCTTTCTGGAAGAAATTTCTAACAGTTAGCATATTAGTCCATCACACTCATTTGATAAATTGTATGTGAGTAGTTAAGTCCGTATTTACTTCATGAAACATATTTCCTTGTAAAACATATAAATCACTACAGAGCTGCTCAATCAGATGTCATAATTTCACGTTATCATGACTTCGTGTTAAGTTTAAACTTTAACTAGACATCAATGGATTTTGAACTTGTAAGGAGGGCCAGAAAAGAGGCCATCAGATAAAAGATTTCCATCCCCATTCTAAAACCCTCCTATGATTAAATCTCCAAGGTTACAGAAATCAAATCAGCTGTAAGAGGTGTGGTGCATATCAAAGAACAGAAACATGATTACCCATTAGTGACAATGATGAAATAGTGTAAACAACTAACAACAGTGCACAATAATAGCAATATAAGGAACTGGCATCCTAAGAAATCTCTGTGACATTTTTTCCGATATTAAAACAGAATAAAGATACACAAGACAAGGCGGTACAGTTAGATAATATAACATTATTATTGGGATTGTATACTTTTTTTCATCCATTTTAATCAGCTTGGTGGCCTTGGGGGTGTGGCGCCCGCCCAGAGACTGGGAGGTTGTAGTTCAAGCCCCAGCCTAGTCATACCTAAGACTTAAAAACATTGGTACCTGTTGCCTCCCTGTTTGGCGTTCAGCATTAGGGGTTGGAATTGGGGGGTTTGGTCACCTAATGACTCTCAACACCTCAGTTGGGTTGAGCGAGGGGGCTGGGAATCCCCTCCTCTGAATCAATCTCCCAAAAAAAGAGTCAGAAATGGCTCTAGCCACCTCCCACTAGGGAGATATGGCTGTGGTGTATATATATATATATATATATATATATATATATATATACTTTTTTTCTTGTTGTACTAAACAAAGCTATTTTGACACACTTAGGTAAAATATACAAACTACAAAAACTCAAGTTAAAGGGAGATTGTGGATTGTTTAGCGCACTCTGGTGGTAAAAAAAACATATATTTATCAATCAATAACAATATTTATTTGAGTAATAAACAAAATATATAAATTATCCAACAAAATCGCATTGTTAAAATATGCCGAGGTGTGTATTCATTTTACACAACATGAGGGTAACCTAGAAATAGCTGACATGATTTTCCGCCATCTTGCTGCTGCGGATACCCCCCAAAAATAAAAATCTTGTTAAAGGTTGGGCAAAAAAAATGTGTGGTTTGATCACTTTGAGTCTTAGTAGTTTGTATTCTTTTTTGTGCGTTGTAGCTTGACACAATAGAGCAATATCTAGTCATGAAATATTAGACTGAGTGGCCCTTCAGGCAAAATATGTAAAAAATAAAATTTAAGAAAATAAAATCAACAAGAACAAAAATCTTACCACATCCAGAAAGATCTTTTGGAAATTTTAAATAATTGTCTCAATTTTTCTTAAATAAAAACTGTATTCAAACTAAAGGTGTCAAGACCAGAAACAAAACAGGACCCAATTGCGTAACGTTTCTCACAAGTTTTATTGAAGGAAAGGGGAAGGGCTACGCCCACGATCCGGTGTTCGCTGGACGCAGGTAGCAAGTCGCTCTGGTACTCGGATTGTGATCCGAACACGGAAATGGATCTTCTGTAGCGAGCGATGGCGGTGTCAGGGACGTAAAAACAGGTCGGTAGCCGCGACTGGGAGAGCAAGGCGTGGTCGGGGTTAATAAACAGGTCGTAAGCCAGAACGGGAGAGTAGACGTCGTCGGGGACAAAAAGAGGTCATAAGCCGGGACGGGGGAGCAGACGTGGTCGGGATCAAAACGAGTCGTAGCCGGAGACAGACGGGAGCGAAAACAGGACAGGTGGGAGGCAGGTTCGAAAAAGGCTTGCCTAGCATACACTGAGATTCGCAGACGGACTGACAACAGACGACTGACAGGACAGGGTTCAAATAGTGACAGGGAGCCAATCAGAACCCGCGGCGGTTGGCGCCAAATGAGCGAGCACAGGAGAGTCACATCAGTAATCATGACAAAAGGTAGCGCACCCATATTGTGTTTTCAACTAAAGCATCATTTAGTTAATCTTGGAAGAATTCTCAAAATAAGAACAAATATCTTCCATCCTTTATTTTAGATCATTTTGCTCCTTTTTCAGCGATGTTATCCAATTTTGCTGGAGAAAAAAGAGCAAGATGTTTCAGCCAGTGGGTTTAAATTTTTTTTTAGGTTTAGGAAAATAAGTTCTGTTCATTTTAAGTATTATTTCTCTCAGTTTTAGTAATTTTAGCATCAATCCTTTTTCTTATTTTTCTACAGTTTATCTTCAATTCTTCGAATGGAATTAGTCAGCCAGTCTCAAATTAGCGTCTGCTAAAAGTTTGAAATTTCCCAGGGGGGTTCCTTGCATTCTGGATCGTAATTGCTAAATTGTTGCAATCAAGCTACATGAATGTAAACACCGATGACAAACTGTCTAATGTGTCTAATTAACACATTCCCTTGCATCACACTAGCAATCTCTTTGTGTTGGCCAATTGAAATTCTAGTTGGGCTGTGATGGAATTTATAATTACCTTTCAAGAATGCTTCAAATCATTTATATTTAATGATTACATTCAATTTAGCCTTATCTTCATATAAAAGTAAAAATCCAGCGATTTTAGAAAAGAACATCTAAAGATTGTAAAGTTTAATATGGATAACTTTAACACTAAATAGATATTACAATTCAGTATATTTTTACTTTATAGTCCCACGATGACAGGTGAGGCACAGCCTCTCCGGACTACACGTCGCTGTTATATTTAAATAGTTCTATTCGCTAAAAGGTGGTTTACTTTTCATAAACTCACTGTTTAACAGATTTTCATCAAGTATTGTGTTCGGCATTCTGATTGGCTAAACAGTCCATTATTGGTGGAGGTATGTGTAAAAGAATATATATCACGACTGGAAATCCCTGCCAGATTGCTGACTGCCAATTTAAGAAACAAATGTTAAGTTTATACATTAATAGACATTCACAATAAGAAGAAAATATCTCAATGGATTCGAACTTGCGAGGAAACCATGGAAAGAAGCCTTCAGATAAGAAAATTCCATCTCCGTTCTGAAGACCTCCCCTGAGCCCTCACATTTTATGAAATCGTCATGGTTATGAAAAAACAGATCAGCCCTAAAGGGTGTGGAAATCGAAGAAGCTAACCCCCGCAATATACGAGGGTTCACTGTTATCTATGTATTAAACTTGTATCACTTTTGAACATTTTTTAAATCCTGCGGTAAAAGTCTTCTGAGGTAATCGGGTTGCTCCTACTTCTCCTGTGATTATTTTTCATTCTCGCACGTGTCCTTTTACCGCTTGACTATCTCATGTTTTATGCATTTGTTCATGCCACTGAAAGCAGAAAACACAGCTGCTGCATATGGAAAATGTTAATTTCAAACTAGAAATATCCCCATTAGAGCTTTGAAAGTCATTTAGTAGCGAGTGACGAGCTTGTGAAGGAGGGTCATACCTCTACTTTGCAAATTAATTTTGTTCCTGGAACATGTAGATCCCGGTGCAGATTTTGGGTTGACATGAGGAGAGTGGCCAATAAAATGTACGAGAAAGTTTTCAGGACTACACTCAAAACTCTAAACTGCAATTTTTCCGCTCTAAAGCATCCTCCTTGAAGTCAGACCCCAGGGCGGATGGCACTGAACCAAATCAAGAGACTAGAGTCTCTTGTGGCCACAATGCAAAGTATTGACCTAACCACGTGCTGACACCATGACGGACGGTAGTAACCCGTAGTATACAGTGGACAAGGCCAGTAAACAGTTGACAACAAAGGCTAAAACATCTCTATTATTCCACTCCATTGGCAATGACTAGTCAAACGAATATTGTGCAGCTGTGGGATGAGGTGGTTCACCTCGTCGGAAAGCACAAAGCGCGCTATTTTGAGAAACTGAGGATAGCATTAGCTATGCCAGCTACCAAGTGATATAGTCTTCCTCCTGACATACTCACACATCCGGAAGGATTCTCCAGTCTGCCTGACTTCAGTCCACACCCTCGGTACCACTATATTGTTAACAGAATTTCCCCATACACCGGTCCTGATGTAAATTTCTAAAAGTCTTAATGCCATTACTTCATAGCCTGTATGTGTGGTTTAGATTAGATTAACCTTTATAGTTATTGCACAAATCACAAATACAAGGCAACAAAATGCAGTTAGCATCCAACCAGAAGTGCATAGCAGCATGTAAAATTTACACTGTAAATAATAAATATTTATGTATAAGGGTGCAGGACTAAACTATATATATATATATATATATATGGCAATGTAAAAAGGACATGGCAGTGCAATAAACTTAAATATTACATAGATAGTATGGAACAGGTATGTACAAGTTATAAGCAGGTTATTGACTATGAAAGGGCTATAAAGATTAAAATATGTAAGATTAAAAAAAAGTACACTACAAGTATGTACAAAGGGGGAGGGGGTCGGACAGGTGTGTGTGGGCTCTGTTGGGTAGGGTGGCTGGGGGGTAAGTTGGGACAAAGGTTCAGCAGCGGGAGTGCTTCCTTTTGCCGGCAAATGCACGGCTTAAAATGGTACCTTTGCGCAAACATTATTAAACGACTTCATATCTAATTTTTGGAAGAACGCAATACAAGAGTAAAGTACAGGACAAAATACTTGGAATAATTTCATCTTCTGAACATCTCATTTTATCCGTTGGTAATTTGGCAGTTTATTTTGGCATAATAAACTTTATGGTAGAGCACATACGTTTTTAATACATTTGATATACCTATAATTACTTTTTTTGAAAATAAAAGCAGCTCATTTACATTGTAGGAAATGGCAACAGTAAGCCGCTTACGTAGTTAGTTAGCACTAGCTAACTTATATTAAGTGTCTTTGACATGACTCGTACCTACATAACATTAAATTGATCAAAAATACCTCAAAAATTGGTTGGTTGGTTGGTTAGATCCCTTAACCACTAGGGTCGTAGGGGCACCATTCCCTAGTGTGTCTTGGGTCAGTACAGCCTGGAAGCGCCGGTCCCTCTCCAGGCCAACATATGTTTTTACCCTCGTAACAATTGTTCACTGCCAATCCTGGAATATTTTAGGGCTGCCAGCCTGCCAGTGTTGTACCTTGGCACAAGACCAGTCCCTCCATTTGACTGCAGATAAACATTGTGGTCTTCTATCTTCATCAAAAAGGATAGAATTACAAATCGGGCTTAGAAGCTTGCCTAGCGCACAGGAATAAATCACCATGGTAAAAAGTGTTTTTTATATTATTCTGTCGTGGTTATTGGTATTTGTTTAAACTTAACTGTTAATTCAATTGTCGAGCGCTCAAGTGCCTCTTGCCGTCCGTCATGGCTGTCATTCTGCCAGAGAAGGCATGAGAAAAGGGTCAATACAGACCAATGCACAAACAAACTTACAAACCCAAAAACAAGCCTACAAACATACATACAGACATACACAGACACATACAAACTAGAGGTAAGGTCAGGCCTAAAAAGGCCAGCCCCACCCAGCCCGAGCCAGAAGGATTTAATTGATTTGAAGAACCAGGCCCAAAGTGAACACAAATTTTGACAATTTATATGTGAGGAAAAATGGGGAGTTTGGCGGTCTCTGAAAACCCGAACCCTAGTTTTGGGCCGGGGACCAAGATTTTACCACTAAAACAAACATCCAAAACTCCAAATAACCACACAAAACACACAGACTAACACACATTCAAAAACACACAAACAAATATAAACGCAAGAATACAAACACAAATAAACATACAATAACACAAAACAGAGGGACAAAAAAACACAAAAAACAAGGGCTGCACAGACCACCGATTAATATTACACCATCCCCTGATCTAAAACCTTCATGAGGGCAAGGAAAAACTCAAAAACCTCAAATTGAGGAAAATGAAGAAATCTTGAGAAGGGACTGCACATGGGATAATCCCCCTTCCAGGATGACCAGGCAGCAACGAATGTTGCAATAACAATTAATACACAGATATTGTCAACATAAAATATAGGTCATTCATAAACTGTAGACTGGAAGTGTGCTTTAAGCCTAGATTTAAACAGTTCCACTGAGGTTGCAAATCGAATCTCAGGGCAGAGCATTCCTCAACATCAGGGCTCGAATGAAGAACATTCTCGAACCTGCAGTTCTCTTCTTGGCTCTTGGGATCCCTAGTAGGCCAGAATTTTCAGAGCAAAGGCAAACAAACATTCAAACCTGAATCCTTAAGAGAAGTGCTCAATTGAGGTAATAATGTTCCCATCTCAGTATAGACAATAAATAATTATTCCTAGCTTTTTTTACAGGAAAAAAAAAAATCAAAATATATCAACAAAAACAATACATATAGGTTTTTTGTTTTGATATATTTTTTGCTGTGTGCCAGGAACTGAAAGACAGCTCAAGCGTTGACATGGCAATACTGCAACTATTGATCCAGCCACTATTGCTCCCACTGATCTTTTTTTTGATCAGTTGGTTGATTGTTAGTGGTACTTTGAGTGGAAAACCTTACCTTCAGGTATAACTGTATGCTCATCGCTTCATTTTTTACTACTGTTTAGGGGAGCCGCAGCTCTTCTCCAGCCAGACGCTGAAGTTCCCCAAAACCCGAAGGAAAAAACATGGACACCACTGAAGACCGCGGGCAAGGAGAGGAAGAAAACCAACCTTTGTGAACACTGACACCCACTTTGCTAGTGCAAACCCTGACTGTGTAAATCGTTATCGTCTTTTCCGGCTGTCCGGTAGCCACACAATCTGTCACTTGTCTATGTCTTTTCCCAAGACGTCACCCTGAAGTCACTCTCATGTACCCTGAACGAAAACCGTTGCTGTTTCTGTGTGTTCTGTCTTCTTTAAAAAAAACTAATGACTGAGCAGAATCAGTTCCTAATTTCGAGGAGGAAGACTCAGTTCCAGTTTTACACTCAAGCGCGGTCAATGATTGGGCTGCCAATTCTCGAGAGATGTCTCGTTAGTTTGTCTGTACCAAGTCCTTACTCAATGACCTCATTCCAAGAAATGATCGATATAACACTTATTATATCTCTGCAGTCATTTCGACTTCACTTTCCTGTCTGCTAAGTGTGACGTCTTCAATGTGATCTACAAGTTTGTCGTTTCAGATGTTTTCTGAAGTAAGCGTTAAAATAACTGCTTAATGTATCATTTGTAATAACTGGAATTTTCCTCTCTTTCCCGCTCAAACTGCCTGCTGTTGCTTTTTGTGGATTAGTCAAAGCAAAAATTCAAAAAAAGGTGCTCTGTGACTAACAAAGTGGTAGTCCAATGTGAGAAACCAAATAATGGCCCAACAAAGACCTCACAGATTCCAGAAGATTATTAAAAGGCAAGCATTTGTGTGTATACGAAAAATGTGGCATCAATCTACAAGTGTCTGTGAATTGACTTCCAATGCATCCTTACAATGAATGTAGTCATTTGTATTTAATTAATTGAACAGCCACTAAACTGAGAAATGAAAATAAAAACCCAATATACCTTGAATGGCGTGTACTGCTTAATGAAAACACAAATGAAAACTAACACACTCGTATCTTTTTTTGTACTACATGGAAAAAAAGATGACTCATATTTCGCATGGTTCTCAAACAAAACTAATGGGTCATACCGAGAAGGGAGAACAGCATAGAAATTCACAGTGTAGGTGGAGGGATCACTGAATGGAGAGAAAGAGCTCAAGCTAATCCGTGTTTTTTCTACAATTATACTTCTGAAAAGAAGAAGCTGCAGACTTCATTTCCCTCCTGACATAAGAGCATTCGCACATTATGTAGAAAGTAATTATTTCCGAAGATCTAATTACACAGGAGCTCTGTCTGCCATTTGAACATGTTTCTTTTATATTGAATTTCATTACATTCATTTGCAAGTTGCAAACAAGTCAATGTGAAAGTTTAATTCAAAAATAAAGCAGGACTCATAACTCAAGTTTCTTAGGGGGCACCAGAGCTAGGGCCTGGGTGAGGTGGGGCAAAGTCAGGTTTTCCTTTAAAATACACATCTCCGATTAAAAAAAGATTCGATAGTTCTCGAGCATCTTTTTTCCCTTCACAAAATAAACAGTAATAGAATTAGTTAGAAAATAAAGAGGTCAGGAATAAATAAATACAGAAATAATCAAGCAAATACGTCATAAAGTGCATTTCCTACATAAAAAATGGACTATTGTGAGAATAAATGAATCAATAAAAATGGGTTAGTTGGTTGGATCCCCTAGCCACTAGGGCTGTATGGGCGCCATTTCCTGTGGTGTCTTGGGGAAGTACGGCCTGGTGGCGCCCATCCCTCTCATTTCAGGGGCCTTGAGTGGCCCGTGAGCTGTAACTTTTAGACACTTGCTCTAAACTTTAGAGTCTAAAGGGACAGTGTGTATAATTGAATGTCTCCTTAGAGGTAAAAAAAAACAACATTGATTCAAATGACAAGCAGAAATACATGAACTATCATAGATATGATTTTTATTTTTTTTAATACACAAAGGTTGAAAAATTCGAATTTATTTTACATTAGATGACCCTTATCTAAATGGACTTGACAAAATTGCCCACCGTCTTGCTAGTACAGGTACCCAAAAGCCTTGAAAGGTTTATATTCTTCCTAGTGCATTACACCAGACAGCAACTTCTAGTGGTCCAATAATAAACACCCTGGCATTCGCGTTTAAAATGAAAAAGAGAATGTTTTACCCTTACATCGCCATGTAGATATTGATATCAATTCCTTAATTTAGAACAGTTTAAAATTAATCTATCAGCTATCATATTTATAAAGATGCAGATGCCACTGTCCAAATGCTGAAAACTGACGCCGAAGATATTTTCTCACATGCGGTGCTCATCACCAAGCAAATAAGGATTTGCGATACTGGGAATTTTGGTATCAATCCGATTTTAGTAAATTTAGGGAAATATCGGTCGATACCGATCCAATACTTTTTCTTGGAAATGTCATGATTATTAGATAACTGACCCCACCTGCCTTGTGTTTATATTTTTGATAAACACAGCACGAAAATGATGACCTAACTCCATATCAAACTTTTAAAGTATAAAATAATGGAAATATTTCAATTACAACTGCCTCAGTAAGTCAAGCACTAAAAACACAACAATGTAACCAAAATACAAAAACTGTAAAATTATGTCAACAAGACAACCACATTACCTTGCATATTTTTTTCATATATTTTGGAAATAAGGGCAGTAATGCAAATAAATTATCAATTGTCTCTCATTGTCTCTGTTGCCATAGTGACAACGGATTTAGAGGTTTTTGTTCAGCAACATGTTTTACATTTTTTTTTGCAAGTCAGGGTGAACTTTTTCATGTGTTTATGTACATTTCTGGTGTTGCCAAAGTAGCCAACAACGTTAGCATACAAATTATACCTGGCCTTGTCCTTTGCAGGAGTTGAAAAAAAGTCCTCCTGTGCTTAGCGGCACTATGAGAAAATGAGTGGAGGCACCAAGTATCAATCCCAGGACAAAAGTATCAATCCGATCTGAGTATTTGCTTAGTATCAATAATATTATTTCCCCACCAATTTTTACAGCCATCACTAGAAAATGATGTCGACAAGGATAAAAGCGTGTATGGAGGCATCCTGAATAAACACAGCTTCAAAGTGCATATATTTTTGGGAGGTAAAAGAAAATAAGACCACATATTCTAAATGAATACATGACAAATTTCAAATAGTATAAAAGTTATTTTAATCTATCCTTTCTCAAGGAGAGGAGAAAACTGAAAAAAATAGAGATATGTCAGCTTTAAAATAATCACAGCGATACAGATACTCTATAACTCTTCAAAATGAACTATACACAAATCTAAACCGCCATTTACAAAAGAAGCAAAAGAAAACAAATGTACAATATAAACCAAATGTACAATATTATCATAAATAGACGGGTATAGTTGTAAATAATACAATAAAAAGTTGGGGGATAAAAAGAAGCCACACCAGCAGCAAAGTGCACCAATGGCTGCATTCGTCCCAGCGAACGGTCAACTTAAAAAAAATATTCAAACAGAGGCTTTTTTTTTGAGCTGCACTTTTCTATTTTCTCGATGGAAGGATCAACTGATTCAGACTTTCATTCTCTTTCTAAACAAATCCTATTGGTGGAGCCCCGTGGGCCAAGTCTAAATCTAGTACTAATCAATGCAATTTCATATACCGTAAATTCTGGACTACAAGCCACTACTTTTTTTCTACATTTTAAACACTTACAATACAATGCAGCCTATCTTATTTTTTGGTGAGGCGGATGGCATGCATCAAAATCATTTTACAAGCCTACCAAGGGAGACACGATAAGTATCGGGCTGACAGTTATCGGAGTGATAACAGCCAAATATGACGTCACAATTTTTGTCCTGATTCGAAAAATATACCAAGTAATTTATTACCCGCTGCCATACTAAAATATTCAATCAGCCGACACTACTTGTGAGAAAGATTTTAAGTATTTCAGCATAATGATTTTTTAAATGTAGATTGTCTTGTACACAAGGGACGGGAGAGCTTAAGATCAGTTGCATGGCTGAGCATGTATAAGGGCAGTTGTGAATGTACAGGCCTCTGCATTTTAGTCAGAATAGTACATAAAGTTTATTTTTACACATGTATGTGTTGATGTCAATCAATATTGACTGCTGTTCTCGTTGATAAAGATTGACAGCCGTGGACACAGTTCGCAACCGAGTGTTTTAATAGCAGCACAATGTGTTACTTTTATGTACTAGACATTTCCACACTGATATTTTTTTTTAAAGTAGGAAACTGACGCGCATAAACTAATTTGTATGGCTGTTTAAACCTGCGGCTTAAAGTCCGGTGCGGCTTGTAAAAATTCTTACTTATATCCGAGCATGCGGCTTCTAATCCGGAGCACTTTGTAGTCTGGAATTTAGGGTAGAAAAGAATCTCAGAGTGTTGAAAGCTTCACAAGGAGAAAAGCAGCAATGCCTTGAAACAGAAAGGTAAATATTTCTGTTTTGATCAAAGACAACATTTGAAAAGTCTGGCAAAAGTAAACTGTAAGGCTGAACAATTCATATGTGTAGCCTCTTTGAAGTGCATCATGGGAAATCATTTTGCCAATCTCCTGATGACTCAGGAACCACTTCCAGGTCGAGCTCGGGTGTCACCCTCACTTGAGGATTTGTATCTTCCTGCCGCAGCGTTACATCTGACGTTTGACCTGTTGAGAAAAAGGATTAAAAAAAATGTATTGTTTTTTAATACTAATTTGTATTTATTTTACATCTCTTTATAGAGAGCTGACATGATTGTCTGCCACCTTGCTGCTATGAGTATCCCCAAAAACCAAAAACCTTGTGAAAGGCTGGGCAAAAAAGGAGAAGAAAAACATTGCTTTTTGGTCACTTTGAGCCTTAATATCTTGTATTGTTCCTTGTGCTTGGTAGCACTCCTTTTCCATAAAATAGTAAGACCTAGTAATCAAGAACACACACCGTCCCTTTAACGACATTCATTATGATAAGTATAATAAGGAATTTGTTTAATTGATTATTTTTAGTCATTTTGAGTCTCCGTAGTTTGTATTTTTTTTTTTTTTTTTTTAGCTTTCGTTTGGTGTTGCACAACAGAATACAGCAACGTCTAGTGTTCACATAATACAAGGGCCCTCAAACTATCATCTTTAGAAGCGGAATTAGGCTGCAAGTTTGAGATCCCAGCTTAATAGGGGCAGTGTGATATTTGACCATTAGATGTCGCTGAACTGTACATTGCAACCAAAAACAAGTGTATAAAAGGAAGAATACAAACTACGGCAGTGTTCACCAACCTTTTTGAAGCCGAAAGCTACTTTTTGTGACTGATTAGCACGAAATGCTACCAATATGATATGCAATTCTAAAAGAAAGAGTTATTTTGTTATTACTATGTTGTTACTAAGTTACTAGATAGATAGATACTTTATTCATCCCCGCAGAGAATTCACATTTCCAGCAGCATCCCTGCGCTGAGAACAACACAATAATAAAGCAAAAAGAATACAATATACAAATAGCGTGTTATATAGAGTATCTTGATAGTGCTACACAGAATACACATTGCAGTTAAATACGGTAATATGCAATGTAGGGGGTGTGGTTTAATGTGGGCCTTTACTCCGCCGGGTGGAGTTAAAGAGCCTCATGGCATGAGGAAGAAAAGATCTCTTCAGTCTGTCCGTGGTACAAGACTGTGACCGCAGTCTGTCGCTGAAGCTGCTCTTCTGTCTGGAGATGATGCTGTGTAGTGGATGTGATAAATTGTCCATGATTGACCGTAGCTTTTCCAGTGCCCGTCTCTCAGCTACTGTTGTCAGGCTGTCCAGCTCTGTGGCCACAACAGAGCCCGCTTTCCTCGCCAGTTTATTGAGACGAGAGGCATCCTTCTTCATGACGCTGCCTCCCCAACACGCTGCCGCATAGAAGAGGGCGCTTGCCACAACTGTCTTATAGAATATTTTCAGGAGTTTTTTGCAGTTGTTGAAGGAGGCCAGCCTTCTGAGGAAGTAAAGTCGGCTTCGACCTTTCCTACATAGAGCTTCTGTGTTGGCAGTCAAGTCCAGTTTGTTGTCCAGCTGCACACCCAGGTATTTGTAGGTCTGGACAAATTCTACACATTCTCCTTTGATGGTTACAGGAACCGGGTGAGTTCTAGTTCTCCTGAAGTCCACCACCATCTCCCTGGTCTTGATGGTGTTCAGGTGCAGGTGGTTTGCGTCGCTCCATTGGACAAAGTCCGCAAAGATCGCAGTGTCATCGGCAAACTATTATGTTATTACCAGGTAGTAATTACACAAGTGGGGTTAAAAATCGGGTGAAATAGACAGGAAATAACATTCCCCATGCTCACCATCATCAAAGCTTTTCTCCACTTAAAAATGCTAACCATTTTTTCTTTTAATAACCGCTTTTTCAAATTTAAACCAAAAAAAGAAGTTTTTTAGTCCATGGCGGCGTTATTTGAGTCTTTGAGCGTGAATAAACCACTCCAACGATCGCATTACATTTCCCCATTGGTGAAGGTTTGCCACATGTAACAATATTCTGGAGACTGTGTTTCGCGCGTAAAAGATAGAATGGGCGATAACATCCACCATTTTAATGTCAAAAGGTTGCCATTTATGATCTCCCCACATTGGTGACCTTTGAACTACAGAGCCTCAAAGTGAACAACCACACCATTTTACTTTTCATTTTTTTGCCCAGCCTTCATCACGTTTTTTTGCTTATTAGAGGTACCTGTAGCAGCAAGATGGCAGACAATCATGTCAGCCTTCTCTAAGTGAGCTGTACCACACAAATAAATTGTCAAAAAAATCATGCATTGTGATTTCTGGATTTTTCTTTTTAGTTTAGCTCTCTCACAGTGAGCATGCACGCACGATGAAAATGTCAGACCCCTCTATGATTTCTAAGTGGGAGAAATAGCAAAATAGCAGTGTGTTCAAATACTTATTTTCTTCATTATATGTTTAAAATATTATTATTTTATGAATACAAGTTCATGAGACTCTGGCGGGACCAATTGAACACTGGTGACCAACCAGAATCTTCTGATGTACAGTAAGGATACACTGCTTGTTCATTCTCTTGATAAAATGATGAGCGCATACCCAACACGGTTCCATATCCAATTTTAGTTTTCCAACAAGTCAGCAACAAACTACCTCAAAAGGCACTTTCATCTTTGACCTTAACACATATTGGACATATGAGGCCTCAGTTGGTTCGTTTGAACTAGGAACCCGGAGTCTGTGGTGGTCCCTGTAGCATTTATTGTCACAAATACTAAGAAAGCTGTAACATGGGAAATGAGCTGTGCACAGAATGGATTTTTTTTGGGCTCTTTGTAGAAAGCATTATCAGAACTTACAGAGTAAGGAATAACGAGGTTCCACCCTTCTTTTTAGTTCCAAAACATACTGAGGACTTTTTAGTACCAGAAGAAAATATTAAAACAAGGAAAGTTTGGAGAACACAATCATCCCTCTTGCACCGCGGGGTTTCATTCCAAAAAGACATTGGTAAAATTATTTTTTAAATTTATTTTTTATTTACTTTTTATACAACTAAATAGTTTATTATCCACTGAAACCAAAGAACAAACCCTTTTTACTGGCTCAAACATTCGTTTAACAGATAAGCGTACTATATATATATATATATATATATATATATATATATATATCCATCCATCCATCCTCAGTAGGGTCGCGGGAGCCCATCCCAGCTATCTTTGGGCAGTGGGCAGGGGACACCCTGAACTGACTGCCAGCCAGTCACAGGGCACACAGGGACAGACAATTCGCTCGCTCATTCACACATAGGGACAATGTGGACCGGCCAATTAACCTGACATGCATGTTTCTGGAATGTGGGAGGAAACCGGAGTGCCTGCAGGAAACCCACGCAAGCACAGGGAGAACATGCAAACTCCACACAGGAAGGTTGGTAGCTGGATTTGAACCCATGACCTCAGAACTGTGCCGCACACGCGCTAACCACCGCACCGCCGTGCTGCCCATTATATATATATATATATATATATATATATATATATATATATATATATATATAATTAGGTATACTGTTCAGCAGCATAGGTGTCAAATGCATTTTAGCTCAGGGGCCACATGGTGCTGTTAGATTTTTAAAATAGGTCACTGAGTATGTTATCACCATAACATGAGTTTTCCAGCTATATTAAGTATATTATTTTAACATTACAGCACTGCTTCAATAAGAACATGACACATTAAGTTGCTAAATACACTTATGTTCCTCCAAATATTAGAATTAGCAATGGTCTTCCGCCCTTATCATACAAACTTCAAAATCCACCTGTGTGCAGTTATAACATGACTCTCTTGTTCATTGAGATCCTTTCTTTTATCTTGTAATGTGAGTTTCCAGGAGAGCCTGTTAGAGTTGTATTTAAGTTTTGTGTGATCCACGCCTTTCTCCTAAAAGAGGGGCCGAAACATTCCTTTTTGCTTTTTAGTGGGAGCGCACTCTTGGCCATAGGTGGAAGGGCCCAGGGTGACCTGTACTGAGTGCACTCTGATTTTATTTTTATTCTAAAACTTTGTTAAAAATGTTCTCAACTGCATTGCTTCTGTACAGCCCTATTTTGAATACTCAGTCTGGTCCCGGAAGAGAACAGGTGGCTAGACATTGGAACGCCTTTTTTCCTTCTGTAGAAAAACAATTTGATAGTAAATCGATTCTTTCTAAGGCTCACGATTGAATTATGATTCAGGATTAAAAAAATGATTATGAAGTCATTACTGAGGGTTTGTTCCTCAATCTTTTATTTCTGTCACTAAAATTAAATCTCTTGTAGTGTTTATCAGCTTTAAAGGCTTTTTTAAAAAAAAAAGAAACAATTAAATTAATTTCCACTACAGTTGATTTAACTCGGGGAAACTCATTCAGACAGGAACGTGACAAAAAGAGCACACAAACATTAATTTCAATTGTTTATTTAACGATTTAAAATGTTGGGTTTTTAACTTTTTATGAGAATGTTTACCTGAATGACCTGTATTTCATGTTGACAAAGTCTGTGTGTTGTTTGTTAATCCTATTGCAACTTGGTCATTTTTATTTTATACTTTCATTATTTAATATCTTATTTTTAATTTCATTGTTTGTTAATACAACATCCATTGCAGCCTTGTCATCCTGGAAGGAGGATTACCTCATGTCCCTTCTCAAGGTTTCTTAATTTTCCTCATGATGAGGTTTTCCTTGCCCTCATGTAGGTTTTAAATCAGGGGATGCTACAATACTAGTCTGTAGGCTGTAATAGTCTGTGCAGGCCTTTGAGACTCCTTGTGATTAACGGCTAAACAAATAAAGATAACGATGTGAATAAGTGAAGTAGCGAACCGTAAACCGCGTTATAGCAAGGGATTACTGTAAATAACCTGTGGTAACTTTAGGGAAGATCTCAACCACATTTTTTCACTTTACAGTCTTGATTGTTGGTAGTGGAATTTTTCAGTTCTCTTTTGATATTGTTGTATTGCTTGTTAGAAGAGGTCCAATTAAAAGCTTTTTATTTTCTGTAATGAATTTGATCAGGATTGTGTGTCTGTCCAAACAGTTTTGGCTTAACTGTATTGCTAGAAATTGTATTATCTTCTCAAGGTGGCCACCTGGAACCACAACTGAGAGGTTTTCAAAATGAGTTTCAAGGCAACAATGTGTTTTGTATGCAGAAGAAAAGGAATGGGATCACAAGGTAGTTTTGTTGACCCAGGTAATCCTTAACTGACCATACTAAATACAACATAATGTTTTGTTATTGAAACGAAGTACAGTATTGAGATCTACATGTACTCATTTTATTCACTTACAAACTCCTTACAAAATCCTGTTTGAAGTTTATTTTTTCCTTTATATTTGCATAAAAGCAAGGACAGTCTAAACGCGCAACTCTGAACTGATAAATTCAAGACAATTTTGAATGCTCATTGTACCATAAAAACATGTTCGAAGGTCTGTAACCATACATTTGCTACCCAAAGTGTCTGAGATCACCATTGAATAAAGTTGTATTTTGAAAATATCTTTCTCCATTCTCAACTTTTAATTGAAAAAGCCTTGAAAACACGCTCACCGTAGCCGTGGGCTCTCTTCATGTGGTGCCTCATGTTGCTTTTCTGAGTGAATCGGATGCTGCAGATATCGCACTTAAAGGGCTTCTTTCCCGTGTGTTTGACCATGTGAACTTGCAAAGAGCTCTTTTGATTGAAGGCCTTGTCGCACTGAGGACACTTGAAAGGGCGCTCGCCTGCAACCAAAACACACTCGACTAAGACATGGCCAGTTGGCTCTGCAAAAGCTCTGCCAAAAACATGAGTGCTACTTCAAACACGAGATTTAACAACTTTCAAGAGAGATAAATGCATAGAATTAGTTGTTAAAACGTTTCTTAGTCATTAAAATTAATGTAAAGTCAATTACAGTTGTCCAACTACATGTAAGCTACACTTGTTATGAGCAATTTGAGATGCGAGATGTCTTTCAGGCAAAAATGGTGCCTGACATACAAGAGAAAATCTAAGTTGGGAGAATTTTTAGATGCAATCATAGAGGACCGAGTTCTTGAAATAGAATGGCAACGCTGTGGCACTGCATGGAGACGCAGCGAGTGCAGATACCATTGCCACCGAAGAGTTTACACAGACTGTTGGTATATGTTGGGTAAGTGGACAGCACTAATTTATGGAGGTTACATCCCGTAGTAAATTTTTAAATGAGATAAGACAGGCCTCTTTTGGGAGAAAAATGCCACGCAGGACATTCATCAATGCTGAAGGAATAGAATAGTCTTTATTGTAATTGATAACATCGTAGTGAACACTGTCTGCTATGAGATTAAACAGGGCACTACAGGATAAATAATCCCAAGGACCATCACCACCCTAAACAAGCACATACAACTGTAAAAAAAAATATATATTACCCGTTGGAATGGAAAATGGCTTTGTTGCTAAATGTAATTGCACTACTTTGTATGACAGTGTTTTTACAATGCAGCATTTTTCATTGCACTATTATTATAAAAATAATTTGCCCTCAAACCTTGGCCAGTCTCCAAGCAATAGCTTGTACTATTTTTAACTCCTTTTTTCCTGTCAAGCCTTAGTATTGGGTGCTAAAAGAAGTGGTAGAGGTGGGATCTTAGATCTTCAAGACTGGGTTCGGGCCTAAAATGTCAATCATTATGTCGGGTTCTGGCCGGGTCAGGCTTCTCCCCCACTGATTATTTTGTTTTTTTAATCATCCACTCGTAATTTGTTCTGTGAAAAATTTGTGCAGCACTATCAAACTATCGGAGTCCTAACAAAAAATTCAGAAGGAAATTCGGGTTTGCGTGGCTCTCGCTCCCTCAAATCAAATTAATTGGACGGGCTTGGTCTGGTTCGGGCCTGTATACCCCCCGGCCGGGTTGGGTCTGGCTGGATTTTAGGCGCGATTGTACCTTTAGCAGCGGTGACTACAAGTACAACACCTGCTGGTGTTTCTTTTTAGAGAAACCATACGCATTTAAGACTCAAAGTTAGCAACTCGTGACTTCCTCCATGGCAGATGCACATAATAAACGTGCATTTGTGCATTTTATTTTGAAATAGTAATAATCATTTTTCTCTTATTACTGTATTTTTATGTTCAATTACTATTTGGATGTGTTTTTAGTGATCAGGAAAAATTGCTCGGTGTTTGACAGGTACAAAAAAATGGAACATGAACATGCTATTTTTTACGTAAAAAAATTAGGATCAATAAATATCGTAATACGCCGATCATAGGTTTTTCTAAAGATTGGGGAAAAGCCAAATAATTGGAATTGGTGTACGCCTACATTAAATGTTTCATGGAAAAGTGAATTAAGAGCACACCTATTATTCCGATGCAAATATTTTTGCTGGATTTATGGTCACAAAAATGTGTGGCCATCCTTCTCCATACCAGTTGACCAGTCCTATATAAAGATTAACACAAATAAGTTATTTAGCTTATAAATGTCTATGAGAATGTATTCAGAATCCCAAAGAAGATGAAAAGTTCACTTGTACACAGATTCTAAGCCAGGTATCATGAATAATGAATACATGTTCAAATAATGGTTTCTATAAAGGCCTATGGTGCTGCTGACAAAAAAATGTGCCGCATTTTTAATGGAATGCGAATGACCCGAGAATCCTCATAATTGTTCCCAAATCTGTTAAATGAGATTCAAAGCTTTCACAATGCTTGATGTGCCAAAACTGCTCACTTCCATAAATTTAGGTCAGTGCTGTGCCGAAGCAGCTCTGCATTGAAAACAAAGAGATGGAAAAGCTTCAAAAGATGTTATGCCGCTTAGCCAGTTACATGGTTACATTGGCTACATTTACAGACCCTCATCAAAATACAGTACTTAACATAAATAGCACTGACTACAAGATTTTCTGAAATTTTGTATCCTTTTCAGAATAAATGTTTTAGATTGTATATCATACTAAAGAAATTCTATCTGAGAGCCACTAAATACAGTCTTTATTCTTGTATTACGCATACCCGAGTATAACGCGCAACCCTAATTTTTATGTTAAAAATCATTGTAACATTTTGTCTCACTTTTATCTTTGCTGTTGGATGCAATGGGAATCGTACCCAGGTTGCGGCAGTGAGAGCATCATGTTCTAACCACTGGACCAACAATGGTATAGATGACACCCAAAGAGGATATAAATTTTTACCTCATTATCACACCACTTTCCTTCACGGTACTAAAGACAAATTTTATTTTTGTCATTGGTTTCAGATGTTGCAATGACAATAAAATCTATTATTCTATTATAATCAATATGAGTGTCACATTTATTGTCATTGTAACATGTGAAATGCACAACAAAATTAACATTTGGCTATGGTACTGTAGTTTCATAATGAGATAATATCCCCAAAAAAGTGTGTTATACACAAATAAATACAGTACACATTGTTCAACTAAAGGCAAATAACACTGCTTGGGTAGATAATTTTAGGACATTAAAGGGAAACTGTTGAATATTTGACCATTAGATGTAGCTGTATTGTGTAGTGCATACGAAAATGAGAGCGACAAATCAAAAGGAAAGCTACCAAATAAACATTGAGGCGGGGTTCGCTCAGGAGGTAAAGCGCTCGTATTGGGATCAAGAGGCCGCAGGTTCGATTCCCAGCTCCTCCGTGTTATATGTCAAAGTGTCCTTTGGGCAAGACGAATCCCTAATTCCCCCGATAGCAGGTAGTTGTCTTGTACGGCTTACGATGCTATCAGTAAATTAGTGTGTAAAAGCACATTGTAAAGCTCTTTGGGAGGTCTTCATTGACTTGAAAAGTGCCATATAAGTATTGACCATTTACATTTTAACAACATCTTAAGGTATATTGTAGGTAATACAATATTCTAAATTGAAAATAAATGAAACCACAAGTAGAAAAGTCCTTACAGTGAGAAATGAAAACGATCTTAAAAGGACACTGTGTAATGTTTGACCACCAACTGAATTGTGCAGTGCAACCAAAAGTGAGTGCTACAAAGCACAAGGACAAAGCACCAGAACTACAGAGACCGTCCTTTCTAACCTGCTGCAGCCGAGGTCCTGCTCATCTTTGAGGAGCGGGAGAATAATTTAAACCAACAGCAACGGGGTTCGGATGACGAAAGTGCTGTATCTGTTTAAAGTGGGGATCAAACCTCTCCCCAAAATCGGCCAGGAGAGGGACGGATAATACCAGGCTGTATTTGTTGAAGACATAACACAGGGAATGGTGCCCCGGCGATCCTTGTGGTTAAGGGATCAGTGAACCATGAGGATTAACTTGGGTGATATCGGGAGGCCAGGGACAGATTAAATGGTATCAGTTGTTTCTTCTGGAGAGAATTTGATTAAGATTAAAGAAATTCTAGATTCGAGCTTGATCCAGGAACATATTAATCTCGTATGTTAAAAGGACCACTGTAAAACTCAAATTGCATTCAAGTGTGCGAATTCAAATTATTTATTTATATGCTAAATAATGACCTTTACAAGGAAATGTGTTTTGTTGTTATGGGAATGACAGACAATAAATCAAATGTGTTAAGAATCTGAAATCACCTGTATGTGTGCGGTTGTGTCTCTCCAGTTGACTGTGCTTGGGGAAGGCCTTGCCGCAGGAGGAGCAGCTGAATACTCTCGGCTTGAGGGAGCTTGGCGATGGACCCGGTTGGTGAACTCGTTCATGCTCCTGTTAAGATACCAACAGATCAGATTGTTGCTTGTGTGCACCAGATAGCCCCAAGGTATTCACAACAGAAACGGGTATTGTAAGGAAACATGGGTAATCAAATCTCATTCATCAAATAATTTGATTATTTTGTTGCTGTTAAGTGTTATTGCACTTCTTTTTGTATCACTATTGTTACAAATTAAATTGCACTTACAACTTAGATCAGTCTCAAAGCAGCACCTGGTAAATATTTTTGTCTGTTTATCCTGACATTATTTTATTCTATTTTTAACTTTCAAGTCTTTATTAGTAGTTTATCTTGTTTATCCTGGGAGGCCATATCTAATCTAGTTTTAAACAATTTTTCACTAAGTTGTTGTCAATGACCAGGGTTACATAGCAACATGTTCCTGGAACGCAATTATTTTTCTCTGTAACGTGTTACTGGTGAAATATTGTAACTCAACTTGTGACAATCTGATGCGTTACTTAGCTACTTACAAATGGAAGATCATAAGTCCTCTTACTGCTGTCAGCCCTTCAGCAAGTTTATACAGACCTTGAAAGTACACCTGAGGTAGTTACGTTGGCACAAAATGTACAGTAAAAGTGAGCTGAATATTTGGTCATTTTATTTGTATAAAATATTTTCATACACCATACCTGGAGAAATAAGAAAACTTCTTGGACAGGACGTAGGAATGGAGAAGTAAGTGGTCCAAAATTGATATGGAGTGTCTCGGCTAAATGTCCATTTGCAGAATCCATAGATTGCACAAGCCGGACAATGACATTTATAAAAGCTTTCCTGCTTCCACATGTTAGTATACACATTTTATCCAATTTATTTTATTATGTGGCTATTCTTAAGCAATTTTAAGAAGTCAGTTTCAATTTGAGTATTTATGGTAATTTGTAACTAGATATTTACTTTCAGAGTAACAAGCTACTTTTGGGTGTCATTAAGCTGGGCGGCAGGGGTTGGAGTAGTGTGTGGTTTTGAACGCAATTACTGTTTTCCATAGATTCATTTTCAGCGCCACTTATCCTCACTAGGGTCGCAGGGGTGCTGGAACTCATCCCAGCTCTCTGTGCCCTGCCACGCAGGCATGGGTAGAACAACCAAACTCCACATGGGGAAGCTGGACTTTCGCAACGTAGGGTTGCGTGCTTACCACTTACCCACCGCGCTGCCTGTAATTACTTTTTTTAAATTGAGTAACTCATATATAACTAAAACTGTCAATGACAAAAAAGACGGTTCCTTTTCTATTGTTAATGCTGTTTAATAATGTTTTTAAATCCTTAATCAGTGGCTTCAGGAAGACAAATATTTATGATTAATAAAACAATTATTAAGATAAGAATATTGCATAGAAAACAACCTACATATATTTAAGAAGATAATCGCGTAGTCCTGTATGCCATCTAGTTGTAAAAGGTAATTTATTAACAAAACCTATGACAAATATATTAAAGAAAAGGCACAGTCTTCAGTTTTGACCATCAGACTGCACATACATCGAAATGAGCATGTACCTTGTGAGCAAAGTAAAAGGTTAAAAAGGGGGTTGTGCTTTTTAAACAAACACATTATCATAAGCACTGATGTAAACACTCCTTGCCTTGCTATGTGCTTGGAGAGGTACTAAGTTCAAGTCCTTGATTGTTTGAACCACATGAATATCGGTCTGGCCAAGAAAGAAACGAGTTGTTGTGTCTGAAAACACTTCACACCGAAAATTGTTGCCGAGAAAATGGTAACCAAGAGTAGCAATTAGTAGGGGAGGAGACACACTTGAAAACTAAGGTCAAAATGAATCATTTTACACATCTGAGTATTTGCTGTTGATATTATGCAGCAGATTACCTCAGTCATTTTATCCAGCTTTTTTGATAAAATATCGCTATATTTTTGTAATGTATCTTAAAGCTTGAATTCTTTGAGGTGTTCACATGAGACTACAAGAGACCATTTCGATTAATGTGCATTTAACTTTGCAGCATGACATATTTACTGTATAAACCATTCGGGCATTTGATCCTGTGGACCTTTTTCGTGTAAATGTTTAGTGCATTTTAAAAAAAAAGAAAAAAAATTTACACTATGGATAGACTGCATACAGGGCATATTCCACTTCAAATACACTTGTGTTGGTTAAGAGTAATTTCACGTGCTTACTCGTTGTTTTCTTTCATTCTAGGATGAAAATGGTGAAAGTTAGAAAATGACTGTTTCAAGTCTGTATTCTACAGTTCAAATGCGAACCCAAACCCCCCAAAAATATGAAAAAAGAAACGCTTATTTGGGCACTTCTAAGAGAATCACGTACTTGCACGCACAAAACAATCAGCTTGGCAGAGGCTGAAATTCAGATTTCTGTCAGAAGATAGCGTCAGCAAGTAGAATATCGGTTGGAGAGTGACTTTATGCCTTTCATCGCAGATTTATGTTGGTGTAGCATGTAAATGCTAAAAGTAAAAAAAGGCCTGTTTCAAATACAGTCCAAACACCAACCCAAACCCCCAAAATAATGACAAAAGAATAGTTTATTTGAGCGCGTCTGAGAAATGCATGTACTTGATGAATGACCTGACAGAGGCTGGGATCATTACTTTAAGCCAGGAGGTAGTGGAGGAGAGTAACAAAGTTTCAAATCCCAGACATAACCTTTAACATCAATATTTCCTTTGTCCTGAAACCGAAACGTTAAAATGTAGTTTTAAAGGGATTGTTCTGTGTAATAAATGCATCACTAGCAAATACTATGTGTCCAAATAATTCTCAATTTTTATGTTTTGAAAAATGCAAACCTTTTGTAAGAGTCAGTCATATTATTACGATTTTTCTGTATTTATTAAATACAGTTTTGTATCAATTTATAATTTCATTCAATTCTGTAGGACAAGCTGCCACTTTTTGTTACATTTAAATAATAATAATAATAATAATAATAATTTCCTTTGTATTGTCATTCTTTGTAACAATGTACACAGAACGAAATGTCGATACACCTGACCCGTTGTAGCGAGTCGATGCAGCCGCAGCCAACAGAGGGCGCCGCCATTATACCAATTAGGTATGTCTCGCATTGTGGCTTACAATACGATGAGGCTTTTTTTTTTTTTTGTGAGGCGGATGGTCGCACTGGGTGTCGGCAATGACTTTGGACGCGCAGGGCCCTTCCTGCAGATCTTCATAGTTGCAGTGCCCGTCTTAACCCCGCGTCCATGTGGTGGCACTCCCCGCTCTGTCCAGTAGTAGTAGCAATAATTGGTCTCCTCTCGAGAGCTTAAGATCAGTCACATGACTTGCATGTGGCGTACTGTTGTGATTGTTCAGGGTTCTGAATTTTAGTCAGTACAGTACATAGTTTTGTTTAGAGAATAATTTTGTCATACTCAGATGTATATATTAATGCCAATATAACTATTATTGACTGCTGTGCTAGTTAGGGTTGACGATTACAGACCAAGTCAGCAATCGAGTGGCTTAATCGCAGCACATTGTGTTACTTTTCTGTACTAGACATATCCCCGCAGATATTTTTAAAATGTGTCAAATGGACATGAAAGAGTTCATTTAATTTTACAAACTTCAGTTACTTCCTTAAATTTGCGCATGCAGCTTTCAATCAGGAGTGATTTTGTAGTCTAGAATTTACGGTAAGTTTTGAAATTGTTTTTCATGTATCTGTCTTTATTTTACTTATATGAGTTCATTAATCAAAACCATTATTTCTTGATTGATGTCCACAATTCCCAGGAGGTGTATACAGTACTGTAGATTTTCTTGGCCACTCAGGCTCTGTGTTTCGTAATAGCACAATCTGCTCTGCTATTGACTCTTACCTTAAGATGCATTGCTCGCTTAAAGGCCTTGTTGCAGATGCTGCAGAAGTGGCACCGGTCCTTACTATGGGTTAGCTTACAGTGACGGCGTAGAGAGTTGGCATTTGGGCAAATGAGATTACAGTAGAAGCATTTGTGTTGTACTTCAGCATCAGTGGGTTGACCTTTCCTGCCCTTATCATGTCCGATCTGGAACACAATTCGAAATAGCATCAGCGCATTGTTATGCATTATAAAAAATATATATAGTTGCGTTTTATTAATAGCTTGGATGGTATTACTTCAAATGTAAATGTGTGCGAGGGAATGGGAAAATGACGACTCTCTGACAAAACAAGAGTCTTCAAAATGCTTCTCATTCTACCATCACTTTTATTGACTGCTAAAATTCATGTGAGTTGTGTTTTTGATGAAGTCCATGGCAGCTGCCTTTGGAAGTTTGGCACGGTATACATTGGCTTGCCATATTTTTACAGGTCATATATTGACAATCAGCTTTTTACAATTGCAATCGTGCTTGCAGATAATTTTACTTGAGTACTATAGCTCAGGAGGTAGAGCACTCATCTTGGGATTAAGAGATCGCAGTTCGAATCCCGGCTCCTCCGTGTTAGATGTCGAAGTGTCCTTGGGTAAGACACTGAACCCCTAATGCCCCCCCAATAAGCAGGTTAGCGCCTTACATGGCTGCACGGTAGCTATTGGGAAATGTGAAGCACACTGTAAAGCGCTTTGGGAAGTCTTGACTTGAAAAGCGCTATATAAATGCAGATCATTTCATTTCATTTCACACACAAAACCATAGAAGACATATTCCGAAGCATTTTCAGGAAAAAATGAAATTGATAGAAGGGGAACTGCAAAAGGAAATAGCCGGCAAGAAAAATATTCAAACACAGTGAAAATTATAAACAAAGGTTGACAAATAGAACTCTAGCGCTCTTTGACAACACTGATAAATAAGGGACTGTCAACAGTGGAGAAGGCTGTCCAGAGTTGCGTCCACATTGGTGCCCCAACCTCCCATGCTGTTAAGGGATCCGTGAACCGTGATCTATATATATAAAGTTTGTAACAAATAACAGATGTCAAACACTAGTTTTATTAGACAGAAGCCAGTATTTTGGGGGCCAAAAGAAGAGTCCCAAAGGGGAGCAGCAGGAAGTCAATGCAGAAAGAGGATAAGAGTTTTTTAAAAAAACAACAATGAAAGGGGAGAATGATTGATGAACACATCAAGATGTAGTAAACTATCAATTGACTGCAGGCAACCCATGATCCCCAGACAAAGCTTTTTTGTCAAATAAGGTCTCTGGCATTGAAAGAATTAAGATTAGATGTTTTGTTTATAGGCTATTAATGTTGCTTGTCCATATCTAAAACGTTTTTTTGTAATCCCTGTTCTTAGTATTGAGCACGGCATCTATTTTCTCAATCCAATGCTGTCAAAATGTGAGGAGACCCCCCCAAACCAATCCCCCCCACCCTATTCCTCCTGGCTCACTTATTGACTTACGTTATATCCATTGTCAGAAGTCCCCATCAAAGGTTGGCTGACAAGTATGACCGGTTGACCTGCAATGCTTGCTTGTCCAGATTGAAGATTGGAGTCATTCAGTACGGCAGAGAATGTCTGACCCTAAAGATAAAAAAAGACTTTGTTACCTGGAAAACTGAAAAGTTAGGAGCCACAAGATGAAAATTCTGTTGCGGAAAAAAAAAAATCAATAGTGTTTTACCTGTGCATTGAGATTTACTGTTACGCCATCCAGCATACCATGGGCATCTGCTAGGGTCAGTGTAACAGTACCATCATTTGCCACACCTCCTGGTGATAATACTAAGCTATGAGATGAAGTGGTGTGTGATAGCGAAGTGCTTGATGGAAGACTGGTCACTGTAAGAAAAATATGCAATGAAATATTTACATTTTTGTGTTTCATAATTCCAAACTCCTGAGTTTGATGGCAACTGCACAGTACAATATTGTATTGTAAGGCATTGGTCCGCAACCTTTTCTGTACCTAGTGTGGACCGGTTTATTGTCTGATTATGTTCCCACAGCTCGGCGCCAATAATAACAGTCGAGATATGAAAAAAAAACAAAAACAATAATAACAATAATGATAAGCCCAATTCCACTGTGTAATCACTTGACCACCAACTACGGTGATATACTATCGTAATACCTCGGTATAAGTGCACACCCAAATTTGAGTTTCTTTGTGCGCGTATAAATTCGGTATAAGTAAAAAATATAATGCCGTTTTCTTTGTCATCGATATTTCTAGTGGCATAGTGGTTACGATTTGTTGCTTTCACCACCACAATCCAAAATTGATTCCCGTTGCATCCAATGCTGAGCAAATGGGAAAAAACAATATTTTTGTTGACTGATCAATCGTTGCCATTTACTGTGCTTTACTACCAAACGACTTCGGTTCAACAAAGACCCAAACTTTGAATATTTTTTTAGTGAAATGAATACAGTACAAGTGAAAAATAAGGACATTCGTTTTTTATTTCTTTTTTTCCTGTTTTTGTTTATTAACATTCCTCTACTGGTGGTTGCCAAATACATCTGTAAGGTACTTTTGTAGATTTCAATTTGAGTAAAAATAAATAACAATGATATCATCATTTGAAAGTATGATATTCATTGCATCCATAGTTAGTTTTGTAATGATAGTATTTGGTATTCATGGTTACATTTTAAGAAATTTCTTATGGAAGTGTTTCGTTGAAGAAAATTTAACATGTACATTTTCTGTCCAATGTTTAAAGTATCCAGTTTTCAGGTGCATAGTCTTACCAGCCATTCCTATGTTTGAGGGGTCTTGATGCAAAAGGTGGTCATTGTTGATAGTCAGGGTGGCATTGGTGGGCTGGCCTGAGCGTAGCGATGCTAGCCTAAGGCTATTGTTTATCTCAGCGTTGTTGGTGTGCTGAGGGAGGAGATCTTGACCTGAAAATATAATATAAATGGGTGATTTATTTTGCAACAATAGAATGTAATCAAAAGTGTAGAGAGCATTTATCCACAGAGCACTAAAGGCTACATCACAGTTTTAAACTTACTCCGTCATCAACTGGAGTTTTGTGTTACATGATTGAACAGTTAAGATCATGTTTAATTTTGCGCTGATGAAAAAGCCTGGATTGCAACACAAGACATGAATAATTGAATTGAGTTTTTATAAACATCTCTTCATTTATAAAATAATTTTTTGTTAGTCATTGATTGTTTTTTTTCCCTTGTATTTCTTGCCTGAATTGGGAAATCAAGAAAGGGACTAGGGTTCGGTGTTGTGATTAAGGTGTTACACATGAACAAGTTCCTGGAACGCAATTACTTTTCTCTGCAATCAGTATGTTTACAACTTTTTAATACAATTTAGAAATAATACTGTTGTTACTACAAAGGGCATTAATGTGTCACTCTGCCACTTTTTAAAAAGAATTACAGTGTTCTATGATTGCTGAATACTTCTGGATCACTCTCGTCAAGCACAACCCTCAATCTGCTAAAAACATTAACGTATTTGCCTACAAAGTAAAACTGGATACAGTTATGGCAAGCACAGAGTGAAAGTAATCTCTCATAGCGGAGATATTCTCCCTATCACACAGTGAAGAAAATAAGTATTTGAACACCCTGCTATTTCTCCCCATTTTCCCCCATCCTCCAGTCATGTTTAGCTTCTTCCATTTTCTAATGATTGCTCAAACAGTGGACCTCTTTTCACCAAGCTGCTTGACAATCGCTCCGTAGCCCTTTCCAGCCTTGTGGAGGTGTACAATTTAGTCTGTGGTGTCTTTGGTCTTCGTCATGTTACAAGTTAAAGTCTTACTGATTGTATGGGGTGGGCAGGTGTCTATATGTGGCTAACAAACTCAAACAGGTGCATCTGACTCAGGATAATACATGGAATGCAGGTGGACTTCTATTGGGTGGACCAACAGGTCTTTCAAGGGGCCAGAATTCTAGATGATACACAGGTGTTTAAATACTCATTTGCAGTTATATCACATGAATAAATCATTAAAAAATCATGCATTGAGATTGCTGGATTTTTCTTTTTCTCTCTCAAGTGGACATGCACCTACGATAGAAAAATAGCATGGTGTTCAAATACTTATTTTCTTTACTGTATATACTTGCACCCAAGCTGTATTTACTAACAATAAAATACTGAAATTAGGGGGTCAGCTTTTATGCGCATATTTGGCTGTTTGCCACCAGTTACGAATCGTAGGCAGCGCGTGGGGAGGGGTGTGTGGCTCATATAAAATAAACGAACCAATGGGAAACCACTGGGAAGAATGTGAGCACAGAATTTACGGTAAAATTATGCTGAACTGTGGTCTATTTATTTGTAAAATACATTTTTAAATAAATCGTCCATGGGCAAAAAAAGAAAACGTTCAGAACAGTACCCAGAAATGGATATCTTCCAGCAGTTTGAAGCCCTGGGAAAAAAATTGATATGGAGTGTCTCGGCAATGTGTTCGTTTGCAGACTCTCAAGACTGCACAAGCTGAGAAATATGAAGGGTTCACAGCTTCCTCAGGTTGGTGTATGTTTTCCCCTATTTATGTGGCTATTTCAAAGCAGTTTTAGGGGTTTGGCTAATATGAGAGTATCCACGGTAATTGTAAACTAGATAGCTAGGGCTACACGATTAAAAAAAAATCAATTACTGTTTTTCATTGACATCCCTGACACTGCTAAGGCTTGATAAACCCAAAAGCCACATGCTCTGTTTATAAGTATATACCTGATATGGTGAGAGTAATCTCTTGAGGGTTTCCCACAGAGGTGTTGGAACCAGAAGCTGTTGCTTGAGCTAGCGCTTGCGTGAGGCTTGAATTGTTGATAGTGAGTGTAATCTCTTGACTGCCTGTACCTCCACTCCCCAACCCTGCGCTTCCCATGACATGATTCAGGTCCTGTGAGCCTGAATGATTAGTAAAGAGAAAGTTCATTACTTTGCAAGGGGTAAGTTTACATAAAAAAACATCTACACAGTTTTAAAAAACTTTCAAAGCCATTTTTAAATGTCTCCAGTACCATTTGAAGAAATAATATAATATGACATTGTCATTAAAAATAGGTATTGATTAATTGCCATTATCATTGTTATTATTGATCCCACCAACAGTATGTGGCTGTATGTGGAAAAAGTAAATTGTTCACAAGTTTAACTTATGTGTGAACTAAGCTACTGTAAAAATGAACATTCAAAATCCTGGCACAAAAAGGTATTTTACTTGTTACTCCTGTATGGACTGGTGTTGTATGCAAGGAAAAAGTATCCCACACTAAAGCTCCACAAAGTGGCTCTTACAATCTATGTGTAGCGCTGATTTTGAACACAATTTCAAGCATTTACAAGCACTTCACCCAAAATGTAAGCAACTTTTGAAAGCTTTAAAACACAACATTCAGATTCATCATTTTCAATGATTTCAAGCGACCATACGAACCCTGTATCTAGCAATTTTCACAGCTAAGAACCATACCTGCATTGTCTTGCTCAGAGAGGCCAGCCATCGTGACTTGGGCAGGTGTAATTGTGGAGGACTGCAGGCCTGAACTAGTCAGTGGATGAAGGACAACGTTTGTTGATACAGATGGGTCACTAGTAGACATGAGCTGATTTCCGGAGTGGAGGACAAGACCAGTATCGACACTCAGAGGCTGAGAGAGAAGTCCGCCCTGCTGGAGGGTCTGTTGGAGAAGGGCATGGTCGATCTGCCGAAAAAGACATGGGGTGTATGGCTTTATAATTAAATCTTGAGTCATAATTCGTTTAAAATCTAATATCATTACATATTCAATGTAGAAGGGAATGCATGAGCACATTGTCAATGCTATACATCCATGGCTGAATATAATTATTTAGAGTTAATTCAATATGTTTAATTGATGCTGGTATGCATGACCACTGACATGGTGATAGATCAATGGCCATATATCAATATCTAATTTAATATATATAATTGAATCGATATGTGTTTACACCTGGGTGTCAAAACTCACTTTCACCGAGGGCCACATCAGTGTAATGGCTGCCCTCGAAGGGCTGGATGTCACCTATAAATGTAACCATTTGAACATAAATAACTAATCCTTCATGTAAAATAACCCAGATTTTTGTCTTGTTCAAGTCACAGACTTTACGATTGCAGTAAAAATATATGGCTACACCTATATGTTAAATAAATAAAACAAATGTAATGTAACAGAAAAAAACATGACAATCAATCGATAGATTTATGGTTCAGGTCATCTCAAGTCAAGAAAAATAATTAGATACATAAAAAATATAAAAATATGACAAATTAAGAAAACAAAATAGTAAATAAATAATATTACATTTATCTAATAACTGAAAACAATCGAAAAGAAAAATCTGAATAAATTAATTTATTTAAAAAATAAAATAAAATTGTCATTTATTTATTCCTCAAATCCACTCTTTGGCATTGATGTGAAAACACATCCGTGTAGTGGGTTAGCCGTTACTTTGAAAGTATGTCATAGTTGACAGGTTATTTGGGTAACACTGTTTTTGATTAAAGCACTGTTGTGACCTATTTAATTTTTAATCATACATTTTAGGCTCTCATGGGTTGCATAAAATGATATGGCAGGCCACATTTGGCCTCCGAGCTAGGAGTTTGAAACATGTGAGATTACATATCACCTGAGGGTATCACCATAGCCTTTAATCAATAAGATATCCTAGAAAATGTACAGTCAACTTCACAAAACAAACATGTATAAAAAGAAGATAAACACAATATTTTATTGAGCAGAGGAATACTAGTGTATTACCATTTATAGAACGTATTGGATAGTTATTTTGCAGAAAACCCTGTTTTAATGTGGCAGTGCAGAAGATTCCCATCAATCTGAAGTTAACTTAAGGCCCGGTCACACAGCCTTTCACGGGCGTATCGAGGCTGAATCACGGCCAGAAATGTCTGCCCGTGAAGCAGACGCTGTTGGACGCTTTTGAGATCGCGATACAGACGAGATACAGCCGTGCTTTACACGCGGTAAGAAATTCACACGCAGTTGGCCGCGCGAAAAAGTTTTGCGCTGCTCAAAACTTTAGACCACGGAGAAGGTGACTTACAAGCTCCTATGGAGCAAAACGAAGCCATATTCGGATTTGGGGAGAAAGAGTAAGGACCATATCTGCCCTTTCTATTATAAATTCAATAAGTTAGAAGTAAGTAAAATACCAAGTAAAATTATTATCTTTAAATTAAAACAATGTATGTATTTATATTGGCATAGAGCTACTTTAAAATATTTAGTTAGTTATAACTATGGACGACGGTACAAAAGTTGTTCACGCACTGAGTGCATATTTCCAGGAGGGTAGCCACAACTCTCCAATTGGACTCTTGGAAGACATGGGTTTTTGTTTTTTGGGTGTGTTTTTTTTCTTTTTGGTGAGAAATTATGTGTGCTTGTCAATATGTTTGTTAGTAATTTGGTTTGTTTTGTCAATGGAGGTGTTAGTAATTAATGTAGTGTTTCTGTATGCTTCAAAAATCAGTGAGACTCAATACAAAGCATGAGCAATCTAAATATTGTTTCATATAATGTACATGGGCTAAACCACCCCATCAAGAGAAAGAAGATATTGAATCAACTCAAGACATTGCAGAGCTCAATAGCCTTATTACAAGAGACACATTTGACCGAGATTGAACATAAGAAGCTAAAAAGAGAATGGGTGAACCAGGTGTTCTACGCATCCTATGGTAAAAGGAGGGGAGTAGCAATTTTACTTGGAAAAGGGGTGGCGTTTAAAGTCGAAAAAGAAGTGAAGGACAATCTGGGGCGATATATAATGATTATAGGGTCAATGGCCGGTTGGGAAATATCAATAATGAATGTTTATGCACCAGTTGAGGAAAAGGGGACATTTTTTCAAGTATTAGCTAAAGTAATAACCAACTGTGCGAAGGGAATGTTACTTATAGGAGGTGACTTTAACACTGTACAGAATTGCAAAGTGGACAAGTATCCTTCAGTACATGGAACAAACACAAAGAGGTCGAGGATGTTGAATAACATAACTAAAGAATTGGGATTGAAAGATCCATGGAGAGAGAAGAATCCCCAAACTAAAGACTATACTTTCTATTCAAACCCGCATGGCAGCTATTCGAGAATTGATTACTTTTACGTTTCAAGACAACATATGCATACAGTAGTAGAGTGTGGTATAGAGAATATTACTATAAGTGACCATTCTCCAATTACTTTGAAACTAAGTTTAGACAATGAACCCTATTTTAGGTATTGGAGGATGAATGTATCTCTCCTCTCAGATAAAAACGTAGTACAGGAAATAAAACGGTGTATAAAAGAATATTTCCAAATCAATGACAACAATGAGGTTTCTCCATCAATATTATGGGAAGGAGGGAAAGCTGTAATAAGGGGGAAATTAATTGAAATATCGTCCCGGCTGAAACGAATACGCTTAAAGAATCAGAAGGAATTGGAGGATAAGATTAAGGAACTAGAAGAAGAACATAAAAAAACACCAAGTGAATCCAGATTACAGGTATTAAAAATAACCAGAAGCAAATTAGATGAACTTTTGACAAATAAAGCAGAAGGGGCTCTGCGCTTTGTGAACCAGAGATACTATGAAATGGGCAATAGAGCCAGTCGACTGCTCGCCTTCCAACTTAAAAAGGCCCAAACAGATAGAATTATATCACAAATAAAACATCCTATCTCTAAACAATGTTTAGTAAAACCCAAAGGTATAGCAGAAGCATTTGCAGATTATTATAAAGAATTATACAAGGACTCAGAAAATGACTTAGATAGCTACACGGCACAAAACTTTTTAGGAAAACTACATTTACCGACACTAACAGGAGGGGATACATTAGAAATTATTCGCCCCATTACAAAACAGGAAATACAAGACACAATAAATAACTTAAAAATAAATAAATCACCAGGAACGGATGGATTCCCGGGGGTGTTCTACAAAAGCTTTAAGGAAGAATTAACACCAGTACTGCAGAAAGTATTTAACTATGCTCTAACAAAAGGAGATCCCCCCAAAGCATGGTCGGAAGCCATCATAACAGTCCTGCACAAAGAAGGAAAAGACCCAATATTGTGTGAAAGCTATAGACCAGTTAGTTTACTTTGTAATGATCTAAAAATTCTTACAAGCATACTTGCAAAAAGAATGCAGAAATTTATAGCGAAATTAATTAGAAATGATCAAACAGGGTTTATTCCGGGAAGGCAGGGTGCAAACAATATTAGGAGGATACTAAACATAATTACGAGCACAAAATCTAAGACCCAACCCTCGATGTTACTGAGCTTGGATGCACAAAAAGCTTTCGATGGGGTGAAATGGAGCTTCTTACATCAATCACTTATAGCTTTTGGCTTCCCTCCAATATTTGTTGAATGGGTGAAAATAATCTATAAAAATCCTAAATCTCGTTTTAGAGTAAATGGTCACTGTTCAGATTTCTTTGAAATCAAAAGAGGAGTCCGGCAAGGGGATTGTTTAAGCCCACTCTTGTTTGCAATAAGCATAGAAGCACTCGCAGAATCAATTAGACAAAATGAGCAAATAAGGGGGATATTGGATGAAGGAGGAACAGAACATAAAATATCATTGTTTGCAGACGACCTGTTGGTAATGCTGGAGGAACCTTCGTTATCAATACCACCACTGTTGGAGAGCCTTAAAATATATGGAGAAGTAGCTGGGTATTCAAATAATGAGAGCAAATCAATAGCAATGATGATATCAGGAAAATATCCAACAGATGTGAGTGAAAGATTTGATTTTAAATGGACAAATAAAGGGTTTAAATATTTGGGGGTGACCATTACACCACATACCACACAGCTGTTTGATGCAAATTATGGAATGTTGATAAAAGAAATAAGGAAAGATTTGGAAAATGGGAAATTTTGCCCTTAAGTCTTATCGGCAGGATAGAAACAATCAGAATGAACATATTACCAAGACTATTATTTCTGTTTCAATCCCTTCCAATTCTGATCCCGGCATCCACATTTAAAATGTTAAATAAGTTGATAGCAAAATTCCTTTGGCAAAACAAGAAACCTAGAATAAAATACAAAACCCTGTTAGCTCCTAAAGAAAAGGGGGGCCTAGACCTACCCAATATTAAATATTACTATTGGGCAGCTCAAATTAAAGCACTCATCTTGTGGATTACTACAGACAAAGATACGATATGGGTGGACATGGAGCAGCGATCTTGTCCAAATATGCCTGTGGAATCGTTACCATACATATCAGTCACGAGGTGGAAGAAATTAAAAATCCAGAATGAATGGATTAAGGGAACTATTAAAACTTGGTCAACAATACAAAAAAAATTAAAAATATCAAGATCTGTGAATAGGGCTACCAAAATAGCGAAAAATCCAGACTTTAAACCTGGGGTCATGGAGGTAGGGTTTCAAAAATGGGCCCAAAAAGGACTGATGTTGATTACCCAAGTATTGGAAGCACAGGCAATGAAATCATTTGAACAACTCCAACAAGAATTTGACCTACCCAGAAATGATTTCTACAAATATTTGCAACTAAGACATTACCTCCAGAAACACGAGGAATGGGGGAAAATATGTAAGGAGCCAACTAAGGTAGAGCAATTATTAATATCGTATACAAAAGGACAATCAATAAAGGGGGTTATATCAAAACTATATAAAGCCCTGAGAATGGACCTCAGTAATGAGGACATGGCAGTTAAGGAAAAATGGGAACAAGAAACTAATGTAGCGATAAAAGACAACGAATGGGAAAAAACATTGAAAGAGGGACACAAAATAACCAACAGCCCGACATGGAGGGAGTTTAAATGGAAAGTAAAAATGTGATTCTTCTATACACCCTCTATCACTTCAAAGTATAAAAATACCTCGAATCTATGTTGGCGTAACTGTGGGGGGGTCGGAGACTTTACGCATATTTTCTGGAATTGCCCTGTAATATCAAATTTTTGGAGAAGTATCCAGAGAGAAATAAAATTAATCACTGGCTGGGAGTTGCGGTTGGACCCAAAGGCTTACATAATAGGAATTTTGCCAGAAGAATTACTATCTGGTCAACAGAAATATATACTAAGGGTAATGCTTCTGGTAGCAAAGAAAATGATCACAGTGTCCTGGCTGAAACCACAACCTCCTGACATAAAACAATGGAGAGACAAATTAAAGCAAATGTACATTATGGAAAAAATCACTGCAAGACTTCAACTGAAACTTGACCAATTTGAGAAAAGATGGAAGCCTATCACACAAATTTTACTTGATGTCTAAACACCTCCCCCTAATTATTATGTGTGTTTTTTTTTTTGTTTTTTTTTTTCTTTGGGTGTATATTTTGATGTATTAATTTATATATATATATATATATATATATATATATATATATATATATATATATATATATATATATTTCTTTTTGTATGGATTTATTGTATGAGCATTTATTCTTATTTTCTATTAATAGCATTTTTTGTTCTTTGTTGTTCCTTCTGTTATTTATGAGTGTGTCAAGTGTATATATTTTGTGTTGATGTAAGATGGGGGAATCAAACCTCTGTCAAAATTGGTGTGAGAAATAAAAAGTAAAAAAAAAAAAAAAACTTTAGACCACGGGTAACCTCGGGCGGCACAGCGATGCAGCCGCGGTTACCAGCGATAAGGACGCGGAACAGTCGCCGGAAGGACGCGGAACAGTCACTGGCCAATTTTGCACATTTCCCACCGCAGGCAACCACGGGCAAAAAAAAAAAAAAAAAAAAAAAAAAAAAAAAAAAATCGCAAAACTTTACCCGCGATACAGACGCAAAAGGCTGTGTGACCGGGCCCTTTAAATCAATGCCACTGTGATTGTGTCAATGGCAATTACTCTGGTGTGGAGATTACAAAGAACTAATTTTGTGGTCTGTTAATTCTTTTATTTCAAGTCAAGTCAAGTCATTTTTATTTGTATAGCCCTAAATCACGAAGAGTCTCAAAGGGCTTCACAGATTGTTACACTATATTACACAAACTATTTTCAACCGACAAGAGGAGTAGGTTATTCGTATGCAATGGAGTAGAAGTGAGTTTTAAGTTTAGATTTAAACATTTCCACTGAGGTTGCAGATCGAATCTCAGGGGGAAGAGCATTCCACAGCACCGGTGCCCGGATGGAGAACGCTCTCGAACCAGCAGAAGACTTCTTTGCTCTCGGGATCATCAGAAGACCAGCACTCTCAGATCGTAGGCTTCGGCCCGGGACATAGTGGCAGATCAGATCTGAAAGATAAGAGGGAGCAAGTCCATGTATGATTTTGTACAATACTAAGAGAACTTTGAAGTCACATCTTTGGCTAACTGGGAGCCAATGCAGGTTAGCCAAAATCGGTGTTATGTGATCGTACTTTTTTGTCCTGGTTAAGAGCCTCGCTGCGGCATTTTGTACTAGCTGAAGAGACTTGATTCTGGACTTCGGGAGACCGGAGAGTAGTGCATTGCAGTAATCGAGACGGGAGGTAACAAATGCATGAATTATTGTTTCCGCATCAGACTGAGACAGTATTGAACGGATTTTAGCAATGTTGCGAAGATGGAAGAAGGCAGTTCTAGTAATTTGTTTTACATGCATCTCAAAGGATAGTTCAGGGTCAAATATGACACCTAAATTTTTAACTGAGTCACTCTGTGTGATGTGACATTTGTCAATGTTCACAGCAGTTTTTGAGAATAAGTCCCGGCATTTAGAAGGACCAATGACTAACATTTCAGTCTTTTCAGAGTTAAGACGCAAGAAGTTGAGTGACATCCACTCTTTTATCTCAGTGAGACAGGCCTCCAAATTTCCACAGTTTAGTGTGGAAGATTCCTCCAACGGAAGATATAGTTGAGTGTCGTCTGCATAGCAATGGAAGCTGATATTGTACTTGCGAATAATATCACCTAACGGAAGCATGTAAATGTTGAAAAGTAGGGGGCCGAGCACTGAACCCTGCGGAACACCGCAGGTAACATTAAAGGGCTCAGATGTCGTTTCACCATATTTAACACAGTGTGTCCTATCTGAGAGGTAGGATTTGAACCACGAGAGGACAGCTCCTGAGAGACCAATCCATTTTTCCAACCGTTCTAGTAGGATATTGTGGCGTACTGTGTCAAAAGCAGCACTAAGATCCAGCAGCAGCAAAAGTGATGAAGCGCCAGAATCCATTGACATTAGGAGATCATTTGTTACCTTGATCAGAGCTGTCTCAGTAGAGTGGTTAGCCCTGAATCCTGATTGCATGGATTCAAAAAGGTTATTCTCCGATATGAAAGCATTCAGCTGCTGTGCCACTACTCTTTCGAGTACTTTAGAGAGGAAAGGTAGGTTTGACACAGGTCTGTAATTACTTAATATTTCTGGATCAAGGTTGGGTCGTTTCAGTGTGGGTTTAATAACGGCGGACTTAAAAGCTGCTGGAACTACACCTGAGGAGAGTGATGTATTTATAATATTTAGAACTGAAGGCCCAAGGACGCTAAAAAGACTTTTAATATGTGAACCTGGGAGCGGGTCGAACTGGCAAGTTGTCGGTTTGGCCGCATTCACCACTTGTTTGAGATCATCAAGTGACAGTTCACTAAAACCGGCCATTTTCCCAGGGCAGCCACCCTGTCGTGCATCTGTAAATTTCAGTCCTTTAATACGTGTGGTACTAACAATATCTTTTGCAATTTCTTCCTGTATGCATTGAATCTTCTTAGTGAAGAAGACCATTAAGTCCTGAGCAGAGTGTGTCGAACTGTCTGCGATAGGCTGTTGCCTTGTAAGCGATGCTACAGTGTCAAAAAGGGCTTTGGGGTTGTTCTTTTGAGACGCAATCACCTTCGAAAGGTAGGCCGATTTTGCAGAGGCAAGGGCCGCTTTATACTTTAACAAGCTGTCACACCAGGTTTGATGGAAAACCTCAAGCTTGGTAGCGCGCCATTTTCTCTCCCATTTCCTGCATTCTTTTTTAAGGGTTCTAGTTTCATCAGTAAACCAAGGTGTGCGTCTTTTAGGACGTGATTTTAGTTTTATGGGCGCTATTGAATCCAGCACACTAGTCAGGGTGGTATTGAACTCATTCATGAGTGAGTCAATCGAGCCATTGTATTTAGGAAAGGACGCAACTGCTCCAGGAAGGAGTTCAAAGAGCTCAGAAACTGTGCCAGTGCTTATATTGCGTCCGCTAGATCCCTCAGCTTTATTAACTTTACATTTAGTTAGCACCTCAAATGTCACTAAATAATGATCAGAGATAACAGTAGTACACGGTAGCACCATAATGTTTGAGGTTAAAACTCCTCGAGTCAGAATCAAGTCTAGCGTGTTCCCATTTTTATGGGTTGGCAAGTCAACCAGTTGAGTAAAACCAAATGCATCAATTAGAGAACTAAACGCAATAGTAAGTGAACTGTGTGGGGAGTTCATATGAATGTTAAAGTCTCCCATAATTATAATTTTGTCTGCATAGGTTACTAGTTCAGACAAAAGTTCAGCAAATTCGTCTAAGAAAGTTGTGTATGGCCCAGGTGCACGATAGATAGTTATTACATCAATTGACAATTGAGGGGACCGCATCACAAGAGCCTCAAACGTTTTGTAATTATTAGAGGTACGTGTATTAAATTTGAGCGATTTTTCAGAGATTAGCGCAACACCACCACCTCTTTTCAGCGTGCGTGCTATATGACTACTCTCGTAGTCTGGGGGAGAGGCATAATTTAGCGCTAAGTGCTCATCCGGGCGTAACCACGTTTCACAAAGACCCATACAGTTAAGTTTATAATCACGAATAATGTTATCAACAAGTAAAGCTTTTGGAGCAAGCGATCTAATATTTAACAGACCAAATTTCAGCTTTGCTGAATCATTTGACTTAGCTGAACTCTTTGTAGTCTTTGTCGAGATCTTCAAAAGCTCCCGGCGTTGTGGCCGCTCGTGAGCGCTGAGTTCAAAGCGTCGGTTGTCCGGCGAGGAATGAATGGTGGAATTAGTTACATCCTCGCGTCCATCTTGCTGCTTGGACTTCACACGCTTCACACATCTACCTGCACGGCAACCACGTTTCTGTTTTCTTTCTTTACGGGGCCGCCGCCGCCGTTTTTTAAGAGGAATAGCTGTCCACAAGGATGCCGGGTCTCTTTGAAGTTCGCTCGGTATATCATGGGCGGTATAAAAAGTGCCCGAATAATCGAAATTTAGACGCCCTCCCAACCGAATAAGTTCGTCCCTACTGTAAGTGTTTTTGGCCACACATGTGTCCAAAAGTGAAAGCAAAAAAGACAAGAGAACGGCAATAAATAGAAGATTAGCTGGAGAGCTCGCCGCAAGCATGTATCCATGCGCAGTCGCCATCTTGAATCCCAATCAATTATTCAAATAAAAGAATAATTTGTGAGAAACTAAAGAGAAAAATAAATCAACATTGATTTATAAGAGTGCCTAGTGATTTTAATTATTTCATTTTAATACAGAACGTATCCTTTATAATTCATATCCAACTAGTTGCACACAAAGCCATTACTACAAATGATTACCTAAATAAAAAGATTGGTGCGTGTTACCTGCAGAGTTATGTTGTTTAGGTTGCTTGCGTCGATGCCAGAGATCTGAACATTCGGACACACCAAGTTGGCTGGAGTCAACTGGAAGTGAATCCCTTCAAGTGTGGTCAGCCCATCTGATATAGACACATTCACATCTCCTACCACAACAAACACATATACGATCTGATTATTGAGTGAAAACCAATAATTTATGTAAAAAACAAAAGGATTACATTTTTTCAGTTTGTATGTGGTTAACTAAGGCAAAATCTAGGTTTTATTGACCCACATGTACAACTCATTTATGTACTGTAGAAATTCTGAGCGTGAGTGAACCGTTAGAAACTGTCATTAAAGCTTAGAAATTTCAAACACTACATGCAGTTGTTACCTTCCAAACCCCAAACCATTGAAATGCTGGAGTTAATTACAGTACAGTCAAGTAGATGGCAGTAGAATCTGTTACCAATGTCTGGATGTGTTATTTTTCTTTTTAAATCCCCAACGTAATGCTGAGCTGCTGGCAGAGGTATAAAAAGTATACTTGCGTCGAAAATAAAAATAAACTTTTTATTGATAAAATTGTCAAAACCCATCTCAAGGATATCGGTTCTTTAAAAAGCCAATCTTTCCAACAATCAAACGCTGGGGGAAAAGGGTAATAGAGGTGAGTCTGTGGCGATAGACCACCTTCCTTTACATTTAGAACAGACTCATCTGACATTTGGCCTGCAGCAATTCAGCAAACAGTGTCAGATCATTGGCACTTGTCTACAACTGACACTACTTATTGAACTTCAGTTCCATTTATATGATAGATAGATAGATACTTTATTCATCACCGCAGGGAAATTCACATTTCCAGCAGCATCCCTTCGCTGAGAACATTACAATAATAAAGCAAAAGGAATACAATATACAAATACCCAATGTGGCGTGCTAATACCCACCATACCATATTAAAGTGCCCGAGTTTGGTCTCAGTTGCAAGACGCAAAAAACTCAACACAATATGTACCTCACTGCTCACATTATTTTGTAAAGGAACAATTGATGCTCGCTATGATCAACCTATTTAAACAATGGGTTTCCAGCTATTCAAGTACAGACTAGACATTACAATAATATTACATTAGAACAAACGTACACAGTGGTCCCTCTTTATAAGAGCACCTCTACACACCAGAATTTTGATACACAAGTTGGTTTTTGTTTTTCCCCATAAAAATACCTCTCTCTTATGAAAGAAAAACCCACTTCATGAGCTGCCCCCTAGACTAACACTAAAGACCACTGAAGGCTCATGACCGCTCAGCGCCATCAGCCAAGTTCAGTTTGCGCATGCACCTCCCGCCATCAGGCACCTGATTCTGTGCCCTTGCTTATACCTCTAGAGTACCTGTATTCGACAGCAATTTGTTTGGATTGCATCTCTTTAATCATATTTTATAGCATCTGTTTTTTGTAAGGTGAGGAAAAAAGAATGATGACAATTGAAACAAAGCAAGAAAACAAAGAGCACAGTGTACATATGAGTGACCAAGCCAAGGAGTCCAATTGGGAAGGAGCGAGTGCTAATCACAAGGCCGCAGATGAATTAACGCAGCACTTTGCTGCAATGATTCCAGAGGGAGGTTATATTCATTGAGCAATTCATTTTTCATTATCTAATATCGGGGAAATGTGCTTGTTACACGAGCAATTTGGACTACCAGCACGATCCTGGAACGAATTAAGCTTGTATAAAGAGGTACCACTGTATTGACTACAAATTACTATAATAATACACTGGAACTAACTTTCATTATATGCAATTTTAAAGCAGACAAATACCTGACATTGAAGCTGGAAGTATTGCCGGTCCCACAAGGCCAGACTGTAAAAGATTCTGGTCAAACTGTCCTGTAAGCACTTGGTTCGCTGGGAGGTAGATATTGTCAGAGTTGGGCGTTTGTAGCAGCCCCACAGTTTGAAGTGCCTCTGACACTGTTGTATGCTGGTTTTGTCCAGAGACCCCAGAATGCACCGTGTCTTCATTATGACGGTTCTGAGCAGAAGACGAGGAAAGCCTCTTAGACTTGCGACTCTCTCCGTTAGCGCGGAAGTGGCACTGGATGTGAGTTTTGCGATGCCCCGAAGTTCGAAAGCGGAGCTCACAAAAGGGGCATTTGAAAGGTTTGGAGCCAGTGTGGAGCCGCATGTGCACTTTTAAGCTACCCTTTGTCGAGAATGAGGTGTTGCACATGTGACAGTTGACCTGTTTCTGACCTGCGGTATAAAAAAAGGGAGAAAGTGATGGTTATCCATAACACCAAATCATAACTACTATCTTGTTTCATGGACATTTTTAACCAAATAGCAAAAAACAATTCAAAAATGGTATTAATTTGTTCTTATACCGCTAATGGTTATTCATTTGATATAATAACAGCACTGTAAATTTAAGAGAAAGTCATGTAAGAACAAATGACAAAACATTATATGTGGCCTTACAAATTTAGAAACAGTACTCTGATCAATCCCTCATTTGTGGAATATATATCTTAGGAAGAAAACAATAAGTGTGAATTTTACACATGTCTGTCCTATCGCTTGCTCTTAAATTTTAATTCATCACACCTCATGGTGCACACAATCACATTCTGCAATCTGATGACTGCATTTTTTAAGAAGTATTTTATGTAAAAAAAAGAAAGTTTATTTCTCTAAGTTTAGTTAATATATATTTTTAACATAAAAAGCTTACAGTCATTTATTTTAAAGACATAATTTTAAACAATATTCCATCTATTATGCAAGATCATCAAATGTGTTAAAGGGACATTGTGTAATAGTTGACCAGTAGATGTCACTGCATCGTGTAGAGCAACCAAAAACGAGTGCTACGAAGCACAAGAAAGACAAAAACCACAAGGTGACCAAACCACAATGTTTTTCATCTTCTTGTTTTGCCTATTATCTGCCCTCATGTAGGTTTTGGATCAGGTAATGATGTCATAATAGTCTGTGGTTTGCAATAATCTGTGGTCTGTGCAGCCCTTTGAGACTCTTAGTGATTAAGGGCTATACAAATAAACATGACTTGACTTGACCTAGCCTTTTACAAGTTTTTTTTTGGTTAATCCTTATCAGCAAGATGGCAGACAATCATGTCAAGTGTCCAGACCTGAGTATTAAAAAAAGGCCATTCACGTGTATTTTTTACTAATTGTTGAAAAACAGTACAGTTTTTTTTTTAAATTAATAAAGTTTTTTGTTTTTTACAACTAAGGCGCGAAATTACACAAAATCTCCCTTTAAATTATTTTTTATCCATACTTGTGATAAGGGCACCAACTGATAGGTCAATCGTATTAATTTTGGGGATATCTGCCCCCAACAATTAGTAGAGGACCAAAAGGCCCAACTGCCTTGATACGTTTGGAAATGCGCGCCGTACTTTGGTCAACGACGGTTCAGCATTACCATTCAGAAAGGCTCTTGAAACTTTTTATTTACATTTGATAGATCAAATATGTAACTTTAAGGTTCTGTTGCTAACATATCGAGTCAAGTCAAGTCACATTTATTTATATAGCCCTTAATCACAAAAATGTCTCAAAGGACTGCACAGGATTACAATTACACAATTACCTATTCTTAAACCAACATGCGGGCAGGGAACAACTCAAAACCTCAGCGTGAGGAAAAAGAGAAACCTTGAGAAAGGACCTCACAAGTGGTAATCCCCCTTTCAGGATGACCAGGGTGAATTAGATTTAGCATCAAAAGTTTTCATGGGCTTGCCCCCTCTTATCTTTCTAATTTGATTGTGCCTTATGTTCCTCCGTTCTGAAAATACTGGCTGGTCTATAAGCAATTCCAAGAGTCGAGAGTAATCTGCAGGTTCGAGAGCATTCTCCATTCCTCTCCCGGTGTTGCAGACAATGTTCCCTCTAACCTGCGCGCGTGCGCAATCGCGCACTGCCCGCACATTCTCAGCGCACAAGAAAATCTATCCAGTGCAATGTTCCCTCTAAGCTGTGTGTGTGCAATAGCGCACTACCCAGAGCTTTTCTGCGCACAAGAAAATCTAGCCAGCTCACAATGATCAGGGCTCGAAATTGCTAATTAAGAAGTGAATTAAGTCAAAGTTACAGTCCATGAAGGTAAAAATACACGGGTTCCCCTGACGTTGTGTTCTAAATGCGGTATTTTGAAGTCAAGGTCGAAGTAGAACGAAGTTGAGTAAAGTCAGTAGTTTTTCGAGAACCGGCTTCTTCAGCTTGGCTCACTAAAAACACACGCAATAAACCTTCCTGTCCTAAAAAATCTTATTAAATATGCCATCCCAGTCCTAAACGGCTCTTCAGGTTGTTTTTGCTTCTTTCATCCCTATATGACCAAATATCATGTAAAATTATGCACAAAATGACTTAAAGGAAGGGGGAATAGAACAAAAAAGAAAAAAAAAATACCAACATGGAAAAAATAATGAAAAGCTGAGAAAAAAAAGAAACAAAGGAAATAGAAAAAAGAAGGAAAAATTCAGAAAAAAAGCCAGAAAAAAAACAAAGGAAAAAAAAGTAAATAGAGAACAAAAAGAAAAAAGTAACAGCTAGGAAAAAGAAACACAATCAGATTTTTTTAAAGTAATTAAAAAAAAAGGAAAAAAACAGGGAAAAAGAAGAAAAAACTTGTGTTGCATTCAAATAATTTCCAATTATACAAGGTCAATCTTGCCAACATCGTACTTCCACTAAAAAATGTGATTAAATACAGTTGTGTATCGTGCAACCGACTAAATAAGCCCCCAAAAATGTTTATGCGACAAAAGATACCAGGAAAAAAAAGAAATGGAAATCTTGTGAAAGAATTGTTGTAAAAACAAATGACGTTTGTAGGCCGTACAAACTTTGCAATAATACATTAGTCAATTCATTCAAAAGTGAAATTTGTTTTTGCATTGCCGGAAACTCAGCAAAATGTAACGTGATGTCAAGTTTTGGACAGTTTGATAATGACTTAGTTGTCACACTTGGGATTGCTGTTGCTCACTGTTGTTTCAAGCGTTGCTCACCGACTTTGTGTGAATGCTCAGACCCGTGGAGAATTAGAGGGAACATTGGTTACAGAATGCTCGTCCCTCTTAGAAAAGACCAGCAAAGTGATGCATTGATTATGCATTGTTAATGGATGAGCTAACATGATGTTTTTAGGGTTTCTCTATCGCCCAAAGAAAAAAAAAAAAAACATAAAAAGGGCCAGTAAAAAAATCAAGACTAACCCGTGTGTGTCTTCACATGACAATCCAAAGTAGATTTCACCGTAAAACTTTTCCCACATTCATCACACTTGTATGGTCTTTCCCCTGTGTGGATTCGAATGTGCCTAGAAAATAAAAATATACATTAAGAGTTGTGCATAGTTCCCCAGAAGATCGGGAAGATCAACTAAATATTGATTCGTCATAAACACCAGTGTTTAGCAGTGTTGGGAGTAACGCGTTGCAAAGAACACATTCCTAGAACACAAGTACGTTTCTCTGTAACGAGTACTCGAACGCGTTATAAATGACAATTTGTAACTCAACTGTTACGACATGATGCGTTACCCCACTTCATGTTAAAAGCAGGGCATGGATTATTATGTCTTCTTGTACTTGGAAAGTTTACTCCTTTGCTCTTGAAATTACATGTTACCTCTTTACAATATCTTACAATATCTACATAGGCTGGGTGTGTTTATATCTACCTACAAAATATAACTGAATTTAGTTATGGTGGCGCTGTCTCGAGCACAGAGTACGAGGACGTGGAAATTCTCTCTACTCATATTCTTCCTATCGTAGATACTCACATCTAAGCCATATTTACAACCATGAAATAAGATACTGAAATCAGGGAGTCGATTTATTTGAGCATATTTGGTTGTATGTTACCAGTAGCTTATGGTGACATGGATGGATGGTGTTTTGGGTGCACTGCAGGAAAGAGGTCTAAATATAGAAGGAAGCTAGAGCTCTTGTTGGTGATAGGAATGAGGGGAGAGGTGTTGTAAAAGGATAGTGGGATGTTTGGACGCGTTCTAAGGGATAGGCAGGGCACCTGTATGATGAGGCAGGGGTAAACCAGTGAAAGCTGTCGGGGCCTGCTGTTGAACGGAAGAGTGTGTTGTGACCCGAGTGACACGGACGCTTTTTTGTGTCCCGTTTCATCTGGAGGGACGAAAGCATGACCATCTTGGGTGCAGAGGTGCTTAACTGTTTGGGCATGTGGGTTGGCCATGGTCCAAATTTTTTTGTGTGTTTTTGCTACTTTTTCCCTTCTTTTATTTTCTTTGTTTTTGTATGTTTTTGTCTTGCTGTCGGTCACCCCTCTCGAGGGATATGACCATGGTAGATAGATAAATAGATAGATATAGCTTATGGTGGGCAGCGGATGAGGACGGAAATTGGCTTATACAGGAACAACAAAACTAATGGGGAAAATGTGAGCATAGATTTTACAGTGAAAGGGTGATTAATTATGGTCTTTTTAATTGAAAAAGTATTTTTGCAATACACCATGCCTGGAAAAAAAAACAGTCTTGAACATTACGCAGAAATGGACAAGGAAATATTCGAGTGGTTTAAGAACAAAAGACAAATTGGTTATGGATTGTCTCAGCTGTTAGTTTACAAGCCCTCAAGATTGCACATGCCAAGACATATGAAGGGTTTACTGCCTACACAAGTTGGTATATATGTTTTCTTCTATTTCTTTCATTATGTGGATATTTTTAAGCAGTTTTAAATGCTCTGCTTCGATGAGAGAATATAGAGTAACGTGCTATTATATAGTTATATTCAGAGTAATGCGGTACTTTTGAATGTCAGTAGTCTGGGGGGGTAATGTGATTACTTTTTAAATTTAGTAAGTAGAAACTGTAAATAATTCTTTAATAACTCACCCAACACTGGTTGTTCAGTATGCATTACATTCTGTACAAAACATAAAAGGTTATTATCTAAACTTTTTTGTTTGTTATTAAAAAGTGCAACCTTCTATTATTTACAAATATCAGAGCTGGTTTTTCAGACAGTTACAGAGAATCCAAATTATATAACTCTATTCATGCTTTGTTCAAGGAAATACAGTAATGTTGATATGCCTAGAATTAAACTGTATTAAAAAGGGGCTCACATTACCTGACAAGGTCACTGGGTTTCTTGAAGCTCTTGGGGCAGAAAGTGCAGCAATTTGAAAACTTGGGTTCTGTCTCTAACACCACCGCCTTGTCCTTGATCTCACTGATACGATCCCTCTCGGCAGCAGATTGGGAGAGAATTCGCTCGGATACTGACGCTTCCTCACCGGGATCCTTTGCCAATTCTGCGGTTTGCTCCTCTGTGAATGTGATTATATCCATTCCTCGTCTCTTCAATGTTTTTTGATCCGTTTCATCATCTTCATCTTCATCTTCTTCCAAATCTTGACCTTCCAGACCTGTAACTGAGGCAAAGAAAAAGTTATGAATTCCACTGACATTAGTATTAAATTAACACTATGAAAAAATACAACATACATCATTGAGTCAGACTTTTTAGCAAAATGTTCATTGAAGAGTCGGCTTTGTTTATTGTTATCATGAATTGCTTCACTCAGAGCAAGGTAAACCAAAATCTGATACTTGACATGAATCAAAAAGATGCTTGGTGCAACTAATGACTTTGCAAGTTGCAGAAATTCGCTTGCATCAATTTTTTGGCACCGTTATCAATGATGCTCTAACTAGCACAATGTCAAGCTTTTTCTTTACTTATACTGTTATTTATTTAAATAGTTACTTTCCAATTCTACAACAGGTGTGCTTGGTATTGGATTATAGGCAAGAAGTAAAACCAACATCACTTGCTCAAAAGCCACTGATGTGCAAGTACAATTCAAGTACCACTGGACTTTAAAGCAGTGGTCGGCAAGCGATGTACCGGGGCACGGGTCATTTGGTATTGGGTCACACAGAAAATGTGCCTTATTATTTGCTTACATCCCCAAAAAATCTCAAAGCTTGGGTGAGCGTTATACAGATGTTTCCCAGTTGTATATCATTGTAAATGAGCGATGATTGATTAGCTGAGAAATATTGCTGGCCTCATTTGCTCTGCATTGGATGGAATTGGAATCAAACTCAGATCGCGCTGGTATGAGTGCCGGATTCTAACCACTAGACTATCAGGATAGTAAATGATGAAAAAAACTGAAAAGTTTATTATTGGTCCGCTATTCTCTCAGCTCAGCCAATTGACTCCAGAAGTTCTCTGATAACTTATGGAATAACCAATGTCAACTTAACTGTCTAAAGATGATAAAGTCTAAGTTTGAATACATCTGCTAAGTGAAGGGATCATATGTTTGTGAAAAGCAAAACTAGAGAGATGGGCTCTGAGGTTTGTGAAAAGCAAAACGAGAGTAGAGACAACATTATGAAGACCAAAGAACACACCAGGCAGGTCCGAGATAAAATTGTGGAAAAATTCAAAGCAGAAATGGGATACAAGAAGATTTGGTAATATTTATACATTTACCAGGACACTGTGGTAGCTTATATAAAAAAGGAGAGATCATAGAATCATTGCAATCCTACGAAAACCTGGCCCTCCCACTAAACTTACAGCCCGGACGAAGAGAAAACTAATCAGAGAAGCAACCAAGACACCCATGATCACATGGATGACCTACAAGCATACACAGCTGAGGTGGGACAATCAGTGCATTAAACAACTACTAATCATACTTTGCCCTTTATGGAAGACTGGAAAGAATAACACAATTTCTGAAAAAATATATAAAGGCCGATTTGGCGTTTGCAGGAAGCCACAGGGGAGACACAAATAACATGTGAAACAAGGGGCTCTGGTCAGATGGTCAAAATGTAACTTTTTGGGCTGAATGCATAGCATTACGTTTGGCGTAACACTGCATATCATCCTAAAAACACCACCCCCACTGTCAAACATGGTGTTGGCAACATCATGCTCTGGGGTTGCTTATCGCAAGCAAGGTATGGGAAGATCCTAAGAGTGGATTCCACAGATAGATGTAGCCAAACACAGGGCAATTCTGGAAGAAAATCTATGGGAATCTGCAAGAGACCAGAGAATGGGGCGCAGGTTCACCTTCCAAGAGGATAACGACCCTAAACCAAAGGCAAAATTTACAGCAGAATGGTTTAAAACTAACAATATAAAGGTGCTAGACCAGACCTCAATCCTATAGGGCAGGGGTCGGGAACCTATGGCTCGCGAGCCATATATGGCTCTTTCTATGAGTACCTGTGGCTCGGAGACAAATTTGATTGCATGCTAATTTTCTCCATCTCGTCCAAAACGTAAGCTACTAATCCTGTTTGGGTACACACAAAGCCATACCAAAGCTGATCTTGAACCAGTGCTTGGCAGAATATATAGGGCACGTTTGTCACTACAATTTACAGTCAAGGTGTCACACGAAAAAAAAAAAAAAAAAAAAAAACTCGTTCTGGCTGTACATCACTAAAGAATCCGTTATATAAAACCTCACTATATTATCTGTCTTCAGTGTTCAGATACCTTATGATGAATCCACAGAACACACTGTAAATACGCCAAAACACCGGAAGAGAACTTAAAGTTTTTTGATTGGGTGAGTGGGAGGGATGGGTGGAGCTATGCAAAAAGTGCAAGCACTCCCTCCCATCTCTCGCCCTACGCCGTCTGCACCATAGATAAGCACATCAGGCTCCCTTTTTGCAGAATGTTGTGACGTTTTTACAAAATAACTGCTTACATCTGGTTTTGAAACCAATATGTATGAAAAAAAAAGGATCAAAGTGAGTTTAACCGATCTTGAGTAATTGCAAGAAAGACACAAGTTTAAATTGGTATGTTTGTTGATTTTGGGACACGGGCTCTGTTATTATAGCGTATTATGAACTGACCGATAACGGATAATGGATAATGAACAACGAAGATAGAACAAAAACCCTTAAAAACCCCTTTCCATAATTTTTATCAAATCATCAAAAATAAATGTGCTGAAGACTAAGTTTTTGTCTGGGGCGCGTGTTTGGCATTATAGTAAATTTGTCTCATAATATATGGCTCTTTCCCAAAATAAAATTAATATATTTTGCTTTTATGGCTCTTTGAGTCAAAAAGGTTCCCGACCCCTGCTATAGAGAATTTGTAGAGGGATCTTAAAAATGCTTTGCACAATCGATCAAACCTTAATGAACTTGATCTATATCGCAAGAAAAAATGGACAAATATTTTTTTTTCAAGATCTGCAAAACTTGTGCAACATAATTAAAAAGACGTGTCTGTTATCACAGAACAAGTAGGTTGCACAAAGTTTAAACAGAAAGGCCAATGTTTTTGCAACTTCAACTTTTTATTTTTTTAGCACAATGCATAATGTTGAATACATTTAGTTTATTTTCATGTGTCTCATATACTGTATATTCTTGGAAAATATTAAGAGGAATATTTTTATCTATAAGAGTTAAGCCTGAAATATGGCAATATGTCAAAAAGTTCTTGGGGGGCCAATACCTGTGAAAGGTACTGTACATTCTACATTTTATTGAGTATTTTCCCTCTCATTTTCCCCCTCCATTTATTCTCTTATGGTTATGCTCTCGTAACATACATTCCACAAGACCTGAAACAATATGGGTATTCTTCCCATGTAAATTTATGAATAGGATTAGACGAAAAACAACAAAAATAGCGAGCCATGCTTATAGTAGGATCATCAGTTAAAAGAGCACAAATCTTTGCAATTATCTGGGCAATGGTGTAACAAACACAATTTGAAAAAACCTCTTTGTTCATTTAAAAGCTGCAATCGAAGTTTCGATCGACTATAATTCCCTTTTTAGGGAGGTCTGCATGGGGGCTCAGTTGACTTACTTTGATCATCAATGGCATGCTCCTTTTTCATGTGCTTTTTACACAACAGGCTTGTTCTGAAGCATTCATCACACATGGAGCATTTGAATGACTTGACATGGATAATCATGTGGCGGTTCAGACTCCCATTGGTGGTGAAGGATGCTTCACAAACATTACACTTGAAGGGCTTTACTCCTGTCATTGGGGATAAAAGGCATTAAAAAGGATTATGTTAACACGAAAACAAGTAGTTTAGAGGGCCGCATTAATATAAACATTTAATTTTAGTGTGTGCAGCGGAGGTATTATATGGCTGCTCTTTGTTTATGCTGATGTATTAGACAGGGCTTGGAATTGGAAACAATTTACTGGCAAATTCGGCCAATAATTATAGTGCATGCGGGGTAAGAAAAACGGTCTTTAGTGTGCTTCAAACGCAGTGTTTGAACGTCAGTGTACTTGGATGACCTTTACCATTGAAAACATGACAGGGAGCGAAATAAACAAAGCGAGCGAGAGAGAGAGGGCGAGAGAGAGACAGAGAGAATGAGAATGATGGACAAAATATTAAAGAAAAAGCTAAATGTTCCTTCTCAAATTGTTTTTTTGAATAAAACAATCTTGAGATACTAACCTGTGTGTGTATTCAGATGTGCTTTCAAAACGCCGGCTGATACAAAAGCTCTTCCACAGAGTTGGCATCGAAAAGGCTTTTCCCCAGTGTGGGATCGCAAATGTTGTTTCAGATGGCTTGACTTTTTGAAGCCTTTATTACACCAAGTGCACCTAGAGCATTGAAAAACTGACTTCTGTAATCTTATCGACAACAAACTACACATCTCATTATACTTTTCTCCTTGTATAAATCTAAGAAAGTGAAAGAAATTCTACGAAAGCAAACTGTTGTTTGGTGGTAAGCATTGTGCAATCTTGGGGACTATGAACATTTTCCTTACTTTCTGTTAGTGCACACAACTGCACTATCCCCTCAAAAATAAACAAGCATAAAAAAAGAATAGTACTGGCATATCAGAATTTAATATTGTCACATTTCAGTGTTTCAGTGTTTTTAAGGCAAATCAGTTCTACAGGTTGAAAGCAGAAACAAGATTGTTACTTTAAAATTCACCAAGTCTTTATGTTAAGTAACAAGATGCAAAGCTTTGGCAAGCTGTTACACCTACTTTGACTGTTTGGTCCACCGTTTACTGTCAAACAATTTGAAAATGTACAGTGGCTGCAGGTGGAACTCAATAACAAGTAAAAAACTATTCATTGTTACAAAATATCTGAGGTATTAATGCTTTTGTCTGTTCGCTATCGGTTTCACAAAAAGTGTTTTGTCAGGTGCACAACACTTAACAAGAGCACTAAATCCATAGCCAGTGTCAACAGTAGATATTAAGAAAGGCAGAACAAAATATCTAGTTTTTTTTTAAACCTGTACGCTCTCTTGTTGTCTTCACTGTCCTCCTGGTAGTCGTGTGGATCCGTGTCCAATTGAAGGTTTTCTTGAGTATTCTGCTGGAGTAGCTCATTTGCCTGAATTGAAAACAACATGTCATTAACACAACTACAAATAGACACCTGTGCAACACACTTTAATATATATTGATAACAATATTGTCGTAGTGTAAAAAAATTCTAACAAGAAAAAAATACTGAAAAAAAAGTAACAATGACCACATTTATTTAGTGTAGGGACTTTTATGTACAAGGTACATATCTTAGTTCATATATGATGCGAGGCATGCAATATTGTATGAAACAACCTTTAATGGAGTGGAAATGGAAGCTTACCACTTCAGCATTGGGAACATGAAGCAAACTCGGAGGAGGAAAGCTCGATGACAGAGCCTGAGACTCCAGTGTGCTTGAATCCTGTAGCTGCTGGACAGCAGAGAACTGGCTTTGATTATAACTAGAATCTGTCATGGTGAAACCTGTAGAGTGGACATCGAATATTATATGTCTATCTCTATTTATCCTGGTCATATCCCTCGAGAGGGGTGACCGACAGCAAGACAAACTCATACACAAAAACAAAGAAACTAAAAAAAAGGGAAAAAGTAGCAAAAAAACACATAAAAAACATTTATTGGACCATGGCCAACCAAAATGCCCAAACACCCAAACAGGTTAAGCACTTCGGCATGCAAGTTGGTCATGCTTTCATCCCTCCAGATGAAACGGGACACAAGAAAGCGACCATGTCACTCGGGTCAGGGTGACACAACACACTCTGTTGAACAGCAGGGCCCGGCAGCTTTCACTGGTTTACCCTTGCCGCATCATACAGGTGCCCTGCCCATCACTTAGAGCTTCCACTACATTTAAACCTCTTTATGTGGTGGAAGCTAGAGCTCTTGTTGGTGATGAGTGGAGAAGTGTTGTGAAAGGATAGTGGCATGTTTGGACGCGTTATGTAGCCTCCTTAAAAAGGATGCAACAGCAAATGGGTCAACAGCATTTCAGGTCACACAATCTAGCAAAATAAAAAAAAGTCTTACAGAACTGTAAAATGCTTATAAAAAGCATTTTTTTCCAGATTAAAATTTGCAGTGGAAGTTAATGAATTTTAGAATATTAAAATTTGCTTTTTTTAATCGTCATTCTTTGTAACCATGCACACAGAATGATTCGGCCGAGGCTTGAACCAGCGACCTCCCAGTCTCGGAGCGGGTGCCCTACCATCTAGGCTACCGAGCTGGATTCAATGCAATGTATTATCATGCATGCAGATAAGAACAAGTTATTACTGTGCAAAACATAGGTAACAACTGCTAGGCAGACATATTTGGACAGTAATACACTCTTCATGATAAGGGCTTAGCATGCAATTACATAGCAATTAAACTGAAACTACTGGTACTAAAGAAAAAAAAATGCAGACTTAAGGCTTCATTAAAGGCTTTGAAGAGAAATATCAGGTTAAGAATGTGAAAATTGTAGCAATTCTTAAGCAAATACTTCTTATTTGGGGTTTCAAACGTAATTAGACAAATAAACATACTGGCGGCTGAGGCGTCGTAAATTTTCCAATGACTTTTAGTCTCTTGAAAGAGACGACATATTAAAAATAGTTTTTAGAAAACTTGCTTGAATTTTGATCTGAATACTCTTAAATTAGCTTGTGCTTTAACCGTATGGTAATTTTATGATCGTATCCTGAATATATTTTTGACCACAGCCAAAGAACAAAATTTATCACTGAATTTTTTTCACCTAACTTTATGAACCACACACCACAATGTCCATTTCTGAGCATTATTGTAATGTTTATAAACTGCGGTCCACATACACATCAAGCATAAATACAAAAGGGATTTCTTTTTATGGTACTCAATAAATGTGAATGTGAAAATGAATGCTTTTTTGGTGTTACAAATAGTTTGATGCACTTTTGTTTGCATTGTTAAAATGCTCAACCTCTAATAAACCAACCAGAATTTTTGAATTTGTACAGGCAACGTACCTTGTGTTAAAACTTGCTGGTCAAACGTCGCCTGAGGGAGCGTTCGTGTCTCAAATTGGGTGATGTTCTGAGGCAAACCATGTTGGGTATTCACAAAGGAGTCTGTAAACAAAGTAATAAAATAAATAAAAATGGTATGATGCTATGAATAAAGTCTCCAATAAACAAACAAACAAAAAAGATTTATTGGCATGCAAAAAAAAATCAGTGGGCAAATGCTTACCATGAAAAACAAAATAAAAAAATAAAATCCCTTGTAAAAGTGTAAATTCAGTGAACATTTTAAATAAGCAAAAGTAAAGGCAAATTGATATTTATAAAATTCTATAAATAACATATGCAACGTTTCATTCCTCAGGTATGTAATTTGATCCAAAAAAAATTCTCACAATTGGAGCCTATGTTAGAAAAATCTAGGTTTTCCATATTGTGTCAGTAATCTGCAATAATTTAGAAAGGATAATATTGTGCTATTTGAAACTGTTGTACTTTTTAAACACTGGGAAATTTCAGCTTACAGTTAAATTCATGAAAATAAAAAACAAAAACAAAAATCAATCTTACTGAAACTTTTGAGAGTGGGCAAGAGCTGAAGCACCGTTGTCTGTTGTTGCACATAATTGTTAATATTAAACCAAGGCCAAACCTTCTTATCCCTAGCAACTTCTTCCAGGCCATCTGAGGGGATCCAGGGGCGAACCTAGGCCAGCCTAGAGACATAGTCTTTCCAACATATCCGGCATTGCCCCCTAGGCTCCTTCCATGGAAGCGTCCAGAGGGTAAACAGACCAGATACCAAGCCACCTCAACTGGCTCCTCTCGATTCAGAGGAGCAGATGTGATAGTTTGTGACCAGCTGTCATGTAATTCTTAGACAGCAAGAGGGAAAATGTGGCTACCACAAGAGATGGATTAAATTGGTTGGATTTTGCTAACCTGGCATGAGTCAGATTGATATTGTGCTTCTAGGGAGTACTCCAAATCAACAAACTGGGACTGCTCCAATGTAATTTGCATAACAATGTGGGGTCATTCCGTACAACACTGAGCTGATCATGTGGAGGTTTTACACAACCTTAACCATGCTTCACTGCTAAACTTGTTGTTTGGGGATTTGGACCAGTGTAATTTCTGCTAAATACCTTTATTTCATTTTGCAGGATTGGCAGAAGAACAGTAACGCATAGTTCTGAACAATTGCCTGGACAAAGCATCAACCCAAAATAGAATAAAACTTTGCACCGAAAAAAATAAAAGTAATGACCAACAACACCCAAAGTTTCACCATCGACCACCAAAAGCTTGAACCTGACACCAGATTTAAATATCTTGGAACCGTCATATCAGAGGAGTGGTCAGAACTAGAAATAGCCAGGATACCTCACACCACAACTGCACTTTCCAGACTTAAAAACCATCTGGAGGAAGAACAAAATCACAATAAAATGAAAGATCATGCAAGCGCTGGTTACTTCTGTCTTCCTCTATAGTTGGGAGACATAGGAACTTACAGCAAAGCTGGAAAGAAAAAGAGATATGATGCTACAGCAAACTTCTAGGCAACAGCTACATAGCCCATGTGACAAATGAAACGGTGAGGAGCACCCGCAAATGTTACATTGGACCCAACGGAGAACTGTTCAACAGTGGGCAGATGAAAACTGCAGTGGTATGGTCACACCAGAAGATCATCACGACTAGACAAGACTATTCTCCTGGGCACAGTCCAAGGGAGCAGGAGGAGAGAAATACAGAAAAAGAACTGGGCTGACAACATCAAGGAATGAACCGGTGCCAATTTTGCCATGAACCAACTCAAAATTTGTAGTCAACAGCACGAGCCACCACACATTATCTAGTAGTAACACAATAATGAAGAAAACTCTAAACACTCTTATGTTACCTTCTGTTTGCACCAGTGGTTGGTCAGACAATTGTGCTTCTAATGAAACCGACTGGCTTTCATTTACACCCTCTGCTTGGGCGAGTGCCAGCAAGTTTTCTTGTTCGCTCGAAGCTGCAGGTTGTTGCTGAATTGCGTTTTCCTCAATTTCCACCTGCATGTCGTGGGGCACCGTGCCAGCTTCTAGTGGGTCGTCAGCTGATTGAGGCTGCAATTGTTGTGCCAGTTCATATCTGGTTTGAGACAAAATACAAGGGAATATAGTATATTAAAAAACCCAATGATTTTTAACTTTAAAAACCATTAAAAACTTCAAACGACAATACTGTAAAACAATTATGGCTGTACACTGTAAATAAGAATAATAATGGTAGAACGCTTTTGATTTTGCAAAAAATTGATCCAAGTTGACGTCTAAAAGCTCTCTAGAGATCTTTGAGAAATGTCACTGGTTTCATCAGCTATGTTTGGCAAGGGGGCGGTAAGAGGTGAAATTATTTTCATAAGCATTTGTATACTTTTTAAAAACTTAAATCAATCTTGTCATCTAAGAATTGAACTATAACGTTGTTATGCACACATTTAAACACTTATAATGATCAAAGTAGCCCTGTAATATCCCATACATATACTCAAAGAAACTAAACCCATGGATGACAAAGGAATAATTGAATGCTTTCCATGAAAAACAGTTTATATGTAAGCTTTCTTGGGAAGCAGGTATTAAAATAAACAAACTTAACTGAGCTCCCACGGAATTAAAACATTGTGGTACTAAGATATTTTTTATTTTCAAGCATTTTTTATTGCTTGGTTCACCACTAATTGAGGTATAAATTTTGAAAGAAGGTCAGACTAACTCTTTCTGTGAGACAGATTTTTAAAAAATAAATTCCCTAGTGCAGAGATCCCGCACACAAAGATACAACCAACTTAACCAAAATGCAACCAACACATGCCTAGATGCATCGGCTCGCTACAGTTTAACTGTACGGGTCAGGTGTATCGACATTTCGTTCTATGTGCATTGTTACAAAGAATGACAATACAAGTAAATTATTATCATTATTATTATAATCATGGATAAATTTAACTCACCTGATAATCATAAATTGTCTTGTGGGATACTATGCCAGGTAATTATTCATTTCAAATTGACTAAGAATACAAAGCGATTGCATATCTTGCCAGATTAAAAAAGCACTAACATAATAAATTCTTATAATGCGGCTCTAAGTAAGGTGTCCTCAAAAACATACAGCATACAGTAGACACAACATTTTACATTAGCATTGTTGGATACAAAGAACAAAAGTAAACTCAAACCTATGTGTCTTCATGTGTTTTCGGCAGTTTGGAGACGACTTAAAGGTCTTCTGGCAGTAGGGGCACATGTAAGGTCGTAGGTCACTATGAGTGGTCATGTGACGCCGTAGGCTTCCGCTAGTGGTGAATGTTGTATCACACATGACACACTTGTATGCCTTCAATCCCGAGTGGGTCCTGATGTGAGCCTTGAGGACCCCCGAGGAAGCGAAACCCCGACCACACTGTACACACTTGTATGGCCTCTCTCCTGTATGAGATCTTGATTAAGCAAAAGGGAAAATAAATAAAACAAGGACAATAAAACATCACTTTCCATGATACCTGATAGTTAGGATTTGGCGCTTTTACCGCCACTAACAAGGTTTGATCCCAGTTGCCACCAATAACATGCAATTGTGGTCTGCAGTCATTTTCGACTCATCAACATTTTCACAAATAAGATAATATACCAGTAAGTATTTTCATTTATTTCCATACACAAAGCAAACTGGATTATACGGCGCACGTTCAAATTTCTGGCCAATTTGTTGTTTTTGGTGCGCCTTATAGTTTGAAAAAATTGGTATCGAATCAATGACTAAAGCACCGTATAAGACATCTCACCTAATGTGCTGTTTTAGATGACTTGATTTCTTATAGGCCTTATTGCAGAACTGGCACTTGTATGGGCGATCACTGCCCACCACTTCCAGGTACTGCTGAAATGCCAGGCGAGGATTTTGAGATGGGATGAGGCCTGTTTGAAAGATGTTTTTTTAAATATGTGATTAAATTCCGCTTCATATACAGAAACGGCTCCAAAATGAATGAACAGAATGAGCAGTGTGCTCTATTTTTGTAAATACAGTGGTACCTCTTTAAACGAGCAAATCGACTGACTTTTCTACCACTTCACGAGCAGTCCCAGGGCCTACCAATAGAAACTGCTCGTCACTGCTTACCGCCGGAGTCAGCTAGTCTAGTTTGCATATGCAGAAGACAGGCAAAACATTTTTTTAAATGTGCTGTAAAATGTTGTTGTGTGTCAGTTTTTTAAAAGTTACAATTGATTTAATTTTAAGTGTACAGTAAATGCTTAGCTACCATGAACAGTCAATCTCATACCCGTCAGTCTCAGCTAATTGCTCCTCTTATTAATCTTCCTTGCACCCCCCTTTCTCGGGTGCAAACCCACAATTTTGTTACGGTGCTCATAAAAAACTCACATATGATTTTGGTGATATCTTATTCATCTCATTGCTTCATTTTTATGTTTGGTTACTATTTAATTGTGTTTTAAGTGACCAGGAAGCTGTGTTTTATAGCTATTTAGGATTCTTTTGTATGTGTTTCGGAAAATGTGAGTGGACCAATTCGTTCGTAATCATTTCTTAATGGCAAACATTGCTCGCTGTATGAGTATTTTGAGCTACAAGCATGATCCTAGAACCAATTAAGCTCGTAAGAGGAGGTACTACTGTATATAAGAGTCTTGAGTTTGACTTTCTGGACCATCTTACCAAAATCTGTAATGAGAATGGGCTCTTGCAGTGGGATGTCAGGCAGGGGTAAGACACTCTTCGACACTTTGGCTTTGTTTGTTTTACGTGGGAATCTATGCTTCTTCTGCTGTAGGCTTTTGAAGTGAGACGCTATATGTGTTTTTCTGTGTCCTGACGTCCGAAAAATCTTATCACAGTGAGGGCAGGAGAATGGCCGATAACCTAAAAAATAAAATGTAAGATTCGTGAAAATAAAAAATGGCACATTGTTGTGTAACATAATTTCATATAATGCCGATAGGGTAGACCTACTCACCCGTATGCAGTCGCATGTGTACTTTCATGCTGCCAGATGTTGAGAAACACTTTAAGCAGCATTGACACTCAAAAGCCTTTATCCCGGTGTGTGTTTTCATATGAGCTGTGAGTGTACTCTTGACAGCAAATGCTCTAAAGCACTGTTTGCACTTAAAAGGTTTCTCATGGGTATGGATGCGGATGTGCCGGACGAGGTCGCTGGGTTTTTTAAATTCCTTGGAGCAGTAAGGGCATCCATGCCAGCGGATGCCGTTTTCCTCTCTAATGGAGCCTAGAAATGAAAGTGAAAATTCAAGTGAGCATTCCAGTTAGTTATTTTGAGCAGTAATCACTAAAACACTTTTACTGTATTAGGGGTGAGTGATATAAATACTCTCAGCAATTTAGCCCTCAAAGAAATTCTCCCCAAAAATATATTTTTTTCCAATCGGGCATAGAATATGTAGTGTTCCTCCAAACAATCAATCTAATATGTTGCAAAATATTCCACGCACCGAGGGACTCGAGAAATGTAGTGTCAAAGTTAACTCCTCTGGCTTGTTTGCTGTACAGATGTAACATCATTGAAGAAACGCAACAATTGTGAAATGGTGAATCCCATTAAACCAACATATGAGGCAAACTCCGAAACAGAAAGTGATTGTACTGAACATCGATTGCGTTCTGCTCATGTTTGCTTGGAGGTAGAAAAATGTGGCTTTTTGGTTTTGGTTTGGCTTTGGCGGCGCGTGCCGCTGTTGGTATAATTTTGTCCGGCTAGATCCCGTTAGCGTCAGGGCGGCTGAGGACGTTCCTGTTTGTTTGCTCACGACTGGCACTCTTTGACCGCCCACCGTGTGTTGTTTTTGTTTGTTGTTTGTTTTTGCTTCCATACCTGGCATTTGAATAGGTTTTTTGAAAATACTTCTTTTTCTTTCTCTGACAGGTTTGTCCAGAGGCTGTGCCTTTTTTGATTCCACATTAGTGGCCTCTGATGTCTGTTTCGTAGACTCTCTGGTGTTGGCATCACCATCCTGAGTTGGGGCAACAGTGAGCCCGCTGTTTTCTAGGGCTTGCTATGAAAATATGGTTGGAATTTGTTATGACAATATAATCTTAATTGCCTAAAACAACAACCACATTATAACAGTTAAACAATATTTAGTCTAATATTCGTCTAATATGTGTGCAGGAGGTGAGGGGGAGTTGGAGTCGAGATCCACTTCTTGTCTCACCTGTAGGATGTCTTGGTTAATGGCACTTTCCATGGCAACAGCCGGCTCTTGGGGTTGGGGCTGAGGTGTCTCTCCATTAACATGCTCAGACAGTTCAAGAAGCTGCTGAATGACATCTGTTACTGCCTCTCCACCGTCTGATCCTGCAGCACCAACTGTGTCCGTCTCCTTTTGAACATGCAAGAAAACGGGATAAAATATGAAAGGAAAACTGAACTGTTGAAAGGAAGTGAATAAAAAGTCCAAATAAAATACATAAGCCGAGTTTGTTCCAGGATTATTTGCACTGACGTTATTTTTACATATGAAAAAATTAAAAACTAATTGGCCTGTTCGCGACCTCCCAAAAGCATCAATGTGAACCGTAAATACCTATAAAACACATCTTCCTTATCACTAAAAACAAATGGGAGTCACAGTGATCACAAACCTGTCAACTTGTACATTTTCCCTTTATTTTATACGTTTCTTGATCATTTCAAATTGTGTAACAAATTTAAATATGGGAAGACCAATCTTGCCCATTTTTGTTCTAATCCAGATCGGCTCTATCACTGGAAGCAGGGAACAACATCATCGTAGATTGCTAATATTGTTGCTATATTCTACATAGTCTGTCTTGCTGTTACAAGGTTCTACGCTGTGTTTGTAAGTTATTATCGCTTCATAAAGATAATCTGCAATTATTAATAAGCAGCAAAATTGGAGAGAGTTCAGAGACACAAGCTCGAGAGATTGTCGATGATACGTAAGCACTTACTGTACAGTTAAAATTAAAGTTACTGTAATTTTAAATTAACGTAAAATTCCTTTCCATGCTTTAATTAACATATTTTTTGCCTGTAATAGTTTGCATGCACAGACTGAACACTGCTGGCAGTGAGCAGTCAGGAGCTGAGTGCTCTCTAGTGGTCGCCTCTAGCACTGCTCGTTATCTGGATTTTCCTTCCTATAACAAGCACGTTTTTTTTTTTAAATTTGCAAATAAAACTCAAAAACTGAAATTCTCATATTTCGAGGTGCTTGTATAAAAAGGTACTACTGCTCAATATAGATAGATAGAGATAGATAGATACTTTATTCATCCCCGGAGGGAAATTCACATTTCCAGCAGCATCCCTGAGCTGAGAACAATACAATAATAAAGCAAAAAGAATACAATATACAAATACCTAGTGTGACGTGCAAATGCCCACTGTAGAGTGTTATATAGAATATCTAAATAGTGCTACACAGGATACATATTGCAATAAAATTCGCTAATATGCAATGTAGGTGGTGTGGTTTAATGTGGGCTTTTACTCTGCCGGGTAGAGTTAAAGAGCCTCATGGCATGAGGAAGAAAAGATCTCTTCAGTCTGTCCGTAGTACAAGACAGTGACAGCAGTTTGTCACTGAAACTGCTCTTCTATCTACATCTATAATACTAATCCAATAAGGTCACAGTTGTTTGTTTCAAATTTGTTGGGTTTATTCAACTGAATAAAGCTTCAAACAAAAATATGCCACAGCCATATATACAATATATATGTTTTGTCACATTTGTATCCATTGAAAACACAAAAACTCAAATACGGGTAGTCATAACACTGTTAAAACCAAGGTTAACTATTAAATGTCAATCTTCAATCAATGTTGGAATAATACTGTAATATAAAAAAGTAAAAAACAGCACTGTGAATACTATCCAAATGCACTTTAAGTGCAAATTTGATTTTTTTTGTTGGTGTCAATTTTAAAGCTTTAAGCTTAATCTATTGAGATTTACTGCTGCTTCTACTCTCAGCTTAACATTGCACTTCAAAATTTCACGGTTTTATAACACAGTGCTTTTTGTCCCCTCATTCCCGAATTGGATCTCCCACAATAAAAAACAAAAACAAAGTGAGAGACCATACCAGCTCACAAGGTCAGAGAAAAAATTAAAATAAAACACGCTCAACAGACTCAAAAAACTGAAAAACTGTCATACATTCCCCCACGGTCTCCGTGATTACATCTGCATGTTCCTTAAATAGCAGAAACACACATCAATTTATTCTGCTTGAGCTTACCCTACTTATAAGCAATGTTCACTACACTGTTATCAAAGTCAAAGAAAAAGAATGAAAATATAACTATAATTAATTTCCTTTTTAGATCACCAATTGCACTCCACTACGATCTGACAATTCGTCATATGTCATTCCGCGTTGCTGGGCATTCTACTTGAGCGAGGTCATTGGGGCCGTGGTTTGTTGCATAAGTGCTAGGGGCCCACTAGGAAGTGCCAAAGAGCAGTATGACCACATGCAGCTCCAGAGCCACTCTTACACGAAAGCAAATGTTTACTGATTATGTTGGTATTTATTGGGGGTACCTTGACACAAAACTTAAAGTACTACTGTGATAATTTTAACGAAAATGGGTTCAGCCACATATGAACACACACCCACGAACTCAAATTAGGATTGATATAATACTCTAAACTAGAAGTCTAAATCTAGACTAGAGAGATAGACTAAATAGACTAGACTACACAGTTGTCCTTAAAACTTGCTGAATATTTGTTATATTATATATATATAATATTATGATATATATGTTATATTATATATTATATATATATTATTTGTTAATATTTTGGTATTCATAGAGCCTAATGAAAACAAATTTGGGAATTAAACATTTTAAATCTTAACAAAAAATTTCCAAAGATTAATACGTTTAAAATAATTTTTAATCAGGCTTCTCTAATACAACATTTTTTTTTTAAAACAATAAATTTGTAAAACTGTTTTGTTAATAAAATGTCAAGTCAAGTCATGTTTATTTGTATAGCCCTTAACCAAATGCTGAACTATGAGTGCTATTTCGTCCCAAAATAAGATGTGCCACAGTACATAGAGTGTAATTTAGTCATGAATTTTAAATTAAAACGGAAAATAGAGAGCACTGCATATTCACACCTAGGAAAGGATTTTTAAAGGAATCTAGCAGCATGGATCTTAAAAGTAGTCTTAAATGTATTTTTCTTCATAATGTGGTCCCTTACCAAAGTTGCAGAGGGTACGTCAATGACAGAGATGTGCATTTTTCCAATGTGAGCATTCAAACTGCCCAACTTCTTAAAAACACAGCTGCAGTCCATACAGGGGAACAATGGCACACCTTTTGCCTGTAACAGGAATCATACACAAGTACACATTGTTGTGAGCTTTTATATCAGTTGTGTGCAATACAATATATATTTCTGTGTCAAAACCAAGCATAAAGCTTTGAAATGGCAGAATACTTGTCATTGTGTTTGTATCTTGTATGTTTGACTATTGGGGAACTGGTCACGTCCGGCCATATAGACATACAAATACAAACCACCTTTTTCTTTTCAAAACATTTTGTGACAATATCACTTTTTTCTTTAAATACATCACTCTTTTGATTCCTAAGAGTCTGAGAAGTCAAGTAGCAAGATGCTCCCACATGTCACGAAAAGAGTATGCGGTTTGTCAGTGATGTAGAATTTTAATGTTCGTTAGACACTCAAAAAAAAACAGAAGACCTCAAATAATTTTAAACTTGTAAATAAAACAGGAAAGGACCCAAACCACAGACAAAAAATGTCAACCTGTTTTAAAAGCCTGAGCTCTTTATTTTTAGTTATTCTGTGTTACAAAAGCAGATGAGTCCTAAAGAGTGTGGAAATCAAAGAACTGCATCATGACCCGCCAATCGTAACAAAAAAATAAATAGTTTGTATTAATCAAAACAACCAACAACAGTGCGCAATAATCGTCAAAATAACAAACTGGCATCTATGCAATATCCTTTGCATCTGTCAAATATTAAAAACAGTATAAACGTATCAAGAAGATAGCTAAACATGTACAGGAAATGCAGTGGTAAAACTGAGGGCCAGCCAAGTAGCACATAGACAAATGTCTGATACTGCATTTTGGACAAGGAGAAAGGAATGGCAATTCTCCGGTTAGATCAAAGAATGATGAGAGCAGAGACAATTTGTATGTGCAGTATGAAGGAAGGCATTCTGAAATGGAAGATGAGAAAATCCAGGGATAGTGAAAATAACATGATTGAATACAAATCTTTCATTTCTATTTTTTGAAAGTATGATAAGGGCTTGAAGACAGTCGTGCATATATTTGGGAAAGGTAATTATGCCATTTAGTCATAGTGGACCTTTTCATTAACCCTCTGAGGTTTGCAATGGGGTTCTATTCATGAGTATTTTGGTTTTCTGTTTTTTTGAAACACCATCATTTTAATTTGGATTGAAATACATTAAAGTGAAAAAATATATGAAGCAAAAACGACACTTCTTTCAAAGAAGAAATAATGTACGGTAAAAAAATATGATTCCTGGTGTATGATACAATAACAACTCAAGATCATCTCAGGGGCCCAAAAAAAAACCTTGTCTGGGGCAGGATATGTTGCCGGCGGGCCTCGACTTGTACATATGTGCTGTACAGTGTCTAGGTAACTTTTAAGTAGTGTCTGTAAATTAAGTAACTTTTAGGTGGTCAAGGGTGGTGTCCATAACTTCCAAATATTCGAATTGCTGATGCCATCATCATTCTGGCTGAAATCATCTTTGCAGCCTCTGTCGAGGTAGTTGTTTTTTGTTTTTTTTTACCTAACTTTCTTAAATGCGCTCGAATAAACTTTTTTTTTCATATTTTGGGGGGATTTGAGTTGGCATTTGGACTGCATTTAAACCAGTCCTTTTCTGACTCTCACCATTTTCATCCTGCAATAAAAGAAAACCGTGTGCATGCACGTGAAATTACTCTCCCTCCGCCCCCCATTCCTCCAGCCTTATGCTTCCGTGGCTGGAACACTGAGGACAAAAGATAAAAGCAGATGGGCACGGTGAAATATTATATAGAAAGGCTCTTTAAACTAAGTTGCACATTGTTAAACATACTTAATAGGGGAAATATTTAATTGTAAACTTTTTAAGAACACCTCAAACGACGCACCCCATCTTTAAGTATCTCAGCTTTAATGAGCAGTTCAAGTATCTTCTGTTGGAAAGTAAAAGCAGTTCCTCTTTTAGTGGAGCAGAAAATTACATCTCTGTCAATTGTGCATGACGTTTTTGAAAAGAAAATGAAAATAATCGCTCGTGTGTCTAGACCGCGCAGCAGGATAATTTTGTGACATCACGAGCTGACCGACCGTTTCTTCTGTGCCTTCACCCGAGCACCGCAAAACAAAAAACTACCACGCACTTGGTTGCAGGGTTTTTTTCTTTTTACTTTTGGGAGAGGAAACGTCACGCAAATAAAGAATTTAAAAACTTCAACAGCAATAGTATAAAACTTCATTCTGTTTTTAATGTTGGACAATTTGTAAAGGAGATTTCACAGGATGCCTGTTCCTTATTTTGACTATTATTGACACATCACTGTCGCTATCGGTCTAAGATGTTTCTGTTCTTTGATACCCACATCACTTGGGCTGATATGTTGTTTTGTAACTGTGTATGTTTAATAAAAAGAGGAGGCTCTGACGAAACCTTTAGGACAGAATGGAATAATTTTGTCTGAAAGCTCCTCTCCTGGCCTGCCTCCCTTGCAAGTTCAAAAGATAAAAGAAAACAATCTATGCTAAAAACTAGGAATTATAATAATTTAAAAAAAAAAGGCTTAGAAAGAAATGACGAGGAAAACAATTAAAGCATATAAGGAAAACTGAATAGGTGGGTTTTCAGTTTGGTTTTGAAAAGGTGAAGTAAGTTTATATTAAGCATGTAAGGTGGCATTGCATTTCAGAGATGTGGGGCAGAGCAGCTGAAAGACGCAGTCTCCCATGGTAACAAGTAGGGCTGCAATAATTTGATGGATGTTGTCGACAAAAATCAAAAAATAGAAATACTCGAAAATGAACTCTATTGATGGCTACAGTCGCCAGACAGGTTTTTGGAACAGGGAGAGGCATTTCTAAATGATATAAACTATGCTGGGAGTCGTGCATGGGCAACTACTTCTCTGTCTCAAGCGGTAACATAAACATACGGATATCAGTGCCAAGTGCACGTACCAAAAACTTCTAAAGTTCGGGAGCATTACAGCCTGGACACATTTAATAACAATTTACTTGCAAAGTTTGCAAAACAAACTTTGGGTATCATAGATGTGGATCAGTGATGCATAAACATTTAAAGAGCACACCCGACAAATGACTGAAAGTGAGTCTGACTCGCCTCGGTAAGATTCAAGCAACGTCAAGCAAATACGGTTTTGATGACATGCATTGTACATTTATTCCGGGTACATTTTGCTATAAAAAACAGATTGAGCGTTATGCCAGACTGTGCCTGACAAACAAATTTGAAATTAAATGCATGCAATCATAAAAACAAAGGTCAGTTGTTAAAATCGTTAGATTTCAAACTCTTGAAAATCATTAAGTTCTTCTGTAACAGACTACTGAATATACTTCACAAAATCCATATATATTTTTTATGTACTGTTCTACTGCTGCTATTGAGCCTGCTTTTGGTTTACAGGGATACCAAATTTTTACCTGTACTTAAAGAATGAACAGAGGTTTATTAATGGTTTTTGTCTCTAGTGTACTGAGCACTACACCTGATTGGTTTTAAATAGGGCCTTTGTATTTATTTTTTGTAAAAAAAATCCACAGTATGTTCAATTAAAAGCTCCTCCAATTATGCACCAATATCTAGAAGGCTGGCATCGGTATTCGTCATGGCTCGAGATTGCGACATTTCTCTTGCAAATGTTGCAAGAATTACAGTGCGTGCGGGTGAAAAAAAAGTACTGCAGTGTGTTTCAAGCGCTTGATTTGAAAATAATCCACTTTGCTGGAACTCACATTGAGAGAGCGTTAGAGAGATCAGCACACTCTTGCTTTTAATATGATAATCCGGATACTTCCTGATTTGGTCAATAGCATAGATTCACCTGCACTTACAAGGCATACGTGTGAAAGTGTACAAATTTCACAATTCAATAACAAATAGAATTAAAATGAACCACGTCATTTGTTGCAAGGTAATCACAGAACATGTTTTTTAATGGTCATTGAAAAGCCAAACGACTTGATTCATGGCTTTAACCACAATAACTTGTCTGTAAACCTTTGTTAATTTACATATGATGGATGACCTTTTTTTTAGCCACAGTGTGTTGAAGGAAAAAAAAAGTTACAATAATATAATTAGCAAATATAGCTTTAATCACAATAAATCTTTGTTGCATAAAACAGTATGACAGTCATGCTTTACTACAACACAAACGAATAGATTACAAATATTTTTTAAAAGGTCCAAAAAATCCTGAGCAACCCTTAAAAAACTCTCCACTGGTGCTTCTACTCTCTGAGTGACTCTTTACCCAATGCGAATGCAGAACACAATGCATGACACAAATCCGTGAATCAGCGAGACCTTGAAATTTGGACCAGGTTATAGCGAGGGATTGCTATCCTTACCTCTGAGTGAACCCTCTGAACATGAGAGAGCAGGTTTCCCTTCTGCGAGAAGGAAGACGGGCAGAACATGCAGAGATGAGGCTTTTCCCCTGTATGTCTCACCATGTGAGTTTGCAGTACCACCTTCTGGTTAAAAGCCTTGTTGCAATGTGTGCACTTAAAGGGTCTTTCACCTGTGTAAAGCACAGAAAGTTGTAGCATAAGAGAAGAAGGAAAATCTATTCTTTGTATGAGATTGATTAAATAGATTATGCAAATCCTGCATATACATAAGGATCTACTGCAATTCACAGTTCAATTGAGCATTTTTCGTCTCATTATATAGTGATACTATTTTTTCTTTGTGTAGCCCTAGCATTGTTTTTAAATAGACATCTACTGTAGTAATTTTCAATTAGTATTCGTCTACACCACTCCCTGAAAGATGCCCGTTTTCCATTACACAGGGGTCTGGCTGAATCCATTTTAAAAATTGAACTTAGGTTCAAAATGTCAAACGTTTAGGCTCACAAGTCAAGTCGTTTATTTGTGACACTCTTAATCACACGGCGTCTCAAAGGGCAGCACAGACCACAGACTATTGTAAACTATAGACTATTATTATTATTACACCATCCCCTGATCTAAAACCTACTTGAGGGCAAGGAAAAACTCGAAAATATATTTAAATGCATTCAAGTATTTATATTCATTTCTACATGATTTTGGCTTCCAGGTAAAAAAAAAAAAACACAAAAACAAAATAATACATATCGACATCAGCCTTTTCACTAATCTTTCTCCGACTGAGAAGCAATATATGTTAAATCCACTTTAGGATAGGATCAACACCTTTTAGAGAGTTAGGATGTCTTCAAACAAAAAAGGTATTTGATAATGCTGTAAAATTGTAATCCAATATTTTAACTTTTACCAAAAATGAACATCAGATTTAATCAATTTTATCCGCCTCTGTGGCCATCAAGTAGGGGTCCCAAACATGCAGCACTGGGGTCACTTGCAGCCCATGGGATGATACTGTGAGGCCCTCGACTAAATATACAAGTTAAATGTTAAGAGTTTGATATGGATCCTCCCTCTGGAGAGAAGATGGTCACCACCATTGAACTGAAGCTTAAAGGAAAGTGGATTCACCTTGCATTTAACATTGGCTGAGTTTCTGCCTTTCAGCCAAGTGTGTTAAACATGTTTTATGTGCTTGAGTGTGGTTTTAAAACACAACTTTGCTGTATTTGTTCCTCATTATACATTACAGGAGTTAAATGTTCAGTTCGAGACCAGGTTCGAGACCAGGTGGAAACATGTTGGCCTGGAGAGGTTTGGGTGCCAACAGGCTGTACTTGCCCAAGACACGACACAGGAAATGGTGCCCCTACTACCATAGTGGTTAAGAGATCCAACCAACCAACCACCCATACAACTTGGAACTTTTTACTCACTCCCACCATATTCTGGCTGGTTTCATCTTTGCAGCCTCTGTCAAGCTCCTTATTTTGCGCATGCAGGTACATGCATTCCTTAAGCACACTCAAATAAATGGGTTTTGGTTGTCGTTTGGACTGTACTTGAAATAGGGCTTTACTTACTTTCACCACTTTCATGCTACCCTATCAAAAAAACAAAACAAAAAAAGGCGTGGACGTCCTTCTACCTAATGTGTTCCGAACCAAACAGCTTTGCTAAAAGTAAGATGAAAGCTTGTTCTGTGGAATTTTTTTAAACTCAGTTGTGCATTGTTAACACATACTTCATAGAGAAAATATCCTACTTTCAACTTTTTAAGAACACCTAAAACAACACAACCCACCTTTATATTATTGTGCAAGAAGCCAAGTTCAGAACAGTTCGTGTTCAGAAAAAGAAAGGTTTAAAACACACATCAGAATCTGAATTATAATAATTAATTTTTTCAAATCACATGTGTAGTTTGAGTTTTTCTTATTCGCTGTATTGATACTGATATAATACATACTGATTGATTTTTCTTCATGTCAAGTCATGATTATATGTATAGCTCTTAATCACAAAGTGTCTCAAAGGGCTAGAGCTTATTTTGTGTAGAATGAGCCCCAACCCGGACCCAAGGTTTTGTGGCCCCCAAGATAATTGAGTTTACCAACCCTGCAGTAAAGAGACAGTGTGTATTTTTTGACCACTAGTGGTCACTGTATCGAGTACTTTAAACGAGTACTAAAATGCACAAGGAAGAATACAAACTATAGAGACTCAAAGTGACCAAAATGCAGCATTTCACCTTTATTTTTTTCCCAGCCCTTCTGATGTTTTTGAGTACCCGTAGGAACTAGATGGTGGACAATTATGTCAGCTCCCTTTAGGTGAAGCCCATGTGATGTAAAATAAATGCCGTTTTCTAGACCAAAGAGAATTTTAATCAATACACAATATATGATGCATGTTTTTTTGCTTATTACAGTATTTAAACCACTGGGAGGTGCTAAATAATTCACAAAGTCCTTTTATTAATTGGGATCGGGCCAGAAAAATGTAAGGGTATGTAAATTACATATAGAAGGAGACAAAAGCAATTTCTGAAAATATATTTCTGAGCATTGCATTGATGAGCCATTTTCTATTTGAAATGCTTAACAGGAAAACATGTATTCATTGTTTCTCTTACCTGTGTGTATGCGTATGTGTCTGACAAGCTGGCTGGGCTTTTTGAATGCCTTTCCACAATGATGGCAACTATTGGTGAACCCACTCCGATCAATATTTTTCTTGTAATTTCGGGAACTGGATGACAGGGGCCTGTGAGAATGAATACAAATAGACATGTTGAGGTTTTAGAGTTGTTGCTTTTTTAAACAACTGTGTGTATAACACACACTTGTGTATAACCCGCACCCCTAATTTGGATTAAAAATCTGTCTGAAATATTCTTCATTTTTTTTCTCTGCTCAAACTAAGCAAGTGACAAACATTGAATACGTGCGGGCATGATTTAAATCATTTATTGACAATGTGAACTATGAACTAAAGGCACTGTACCTCTGACCACATTACAGAGCAGGTGCATTTAAACTGAGACTTAATGACACACAAGTTCACTTTGTCATGGTTAGTCATTTAGGTCGACATTGGACATTCATAAGTCATCAGAGAACTTCTAGAGTCAGTTGGTTGAGGTGAGAGAACAGGGGGCCAATATTTTTGCAACGCCTATTTTTTATTCTTTTCACCCTAAATATAATGTAAACTGTTAAAATCATTTGATCCCACTCAGAGATTGTGTCCCACATGTTAATGATTTTCAGAAAATATTTTTATTTGTTTAGCTTTAATTTTGAACCTGAAATGTGCCAATATGACAACAAGTTTTGGGGACATAATAGGCACTGTATATGACAAACATTTCACCAAAGGGCTTTTTGAAGGTGCGCCTTATAATCAGATGTGCCTTATAGTCTAGAAAATACTGTCATCTTTTTTACTTTTCATTGTATTTTTTTTAGTGAAGCATTCTAACCTCATTTTTATATGGCATTTCATGTGCTCCTTGAGGAGAGCTGCTGTCTTCAGGTCATTTCCGCAGGTTTTGCAAGTGTAGACCTTGACCCCAGACAATTCCTTCCGGTGATCCTCTGAGTGGAGAGAGAGCTGACTCTGAAGAACAAACTCATCTCCACATTCTGCACAGATCAAGTTCTGCGGTGCAAAATCAGTCAATGTTTACTCTTTGTGGAATAACGTTTATTACTGAGTTTGTGATTGGATTTACCTCTTCCTTTTCGTGAAGCATCGTATGCGATTTAAGACTTGCGATGCGGGAAAACTTTTTGTTGCATACAGGACAAGTAAAGTCAGAGGTTGTGTGAAGGGACTTGTGGAGTGTGAGGTTGAACTCCACATTAAATGTCTGTGGACACTGGTCACATCGATGTGGCTGGCAAGAAGATCAGGTATCCAAAATGTTGTGAGATATTTATTTATTGAATCTCTATGATGCTCATGATTTCACTGTCACATTTTATACTAGTTTTAAGGGCATCAAGGGTTAAACTGCTGGTAAATGCATCAAATGGGTGACATAATACATTAGGTCTCACCTTGTCATTGATCTCATGCTCACGAAGATGTTTTTGCAGCTGGCTGTCAGTGGTAAATATCTGAGAACATATAGTGCACTTCCTGTCCTTGAACTCTCCATCATTGAAACCATCCACCTTATTTTCATTAACATCTGCATACAAAATGAAGGACAGAACACACCACTTTAATCAGTGCAGTTATTTTTAATTTGAAAGAAAAATGATTTGACATTATAGATGGAATAGAGCAGGCAAGTCAAACTCAGTCTGATACAGGGGCTGGATCCAGACTTTCTGTTGTCGGGTGGGCCAGACCAGTTTAAAAGAAAAAAGTTATTTCCAAATATTTACCTTTTTTTCTTTAGTATGCTTCATCATTTAGCATACATTAGTAGCCTACTCTACAAATTATAAGCACAGATGATAAGGGATCTTTTAATCACAAACAATGGGTGGAAACAAAATAATTTTTGGAATTGAATTTTTCAACAATTTGTTTATTTTAACAGTTGAGTAAATACAGCATTACAAATGAACCAACCCACCACAAACATCACAAACATACTCAAGTGGGAGCTATAAATAAAAATATGCTTGCCTAATTTGTCATACGGGTTTGAAATACATTTGAGAAAGGAATAAAAAATAGGAGTTTTGACAGTGAACGGGCAATAGCATCATATCAAACTACTAGGCTGAGCCTACCGAAGCTGAAAAAATAATGCACAATATTGTCTTTAACATGAAACCAGACTGGAGCACCCTTTACTGCCGTCTAGCGGTAGGAAAGAACGTTTGGTTTGTATCTATTTTTTTAAAAAGTATTTTTTGGGTTAATTAATTACCTACAGACTTGCTTATTATGACATACTCAGAAATTTATGTTGAGCCAGATGAAATCAGGCAACAGGCCGGATCAAGCCCACGAGCTGTATTGCTGGCCTGGCTGGAATACAGCATATGTGAGCTGGGTTTTAAACCACCAAAAGGTTTTATGGTCTTACATAAAGTAGTCACTATACAGGATGTACAATATTCAATTACTACTTTCTCTATATAGTATATAAGCATTTAAGCAATTTCAGTGCACAATATGCCATTTGAAATTTAACTTTTTTCTGGACTGGAGACTGTCAAACCATTCCTTTTGAAGGGATTTAACCCACTGTCATGTGGCAAGTATCGGTAAATGTATGATGCAGAGTAAAATATTATTTTGTAATCTTATACACGGTCTTATTTGAAATATTAAATATTACATTGATCAGATTTGGATATTTTCTAAATAGAGTAGAAGTTAATAGAAAATGAGGGAACATTTGGTTAAAATATTAAATACTTGATGCTGTACTTGGTGGATTTGTTGTGAGTGCAAATCTCTGCTCAAAAAAACATTTATCTCATCACATCTCATTCGCCGTACCACTTATCCTATTTAGGGTCGCGGGGGGGCTGGAGCCCATCTCAGCCATCTCCAGGCAGTGGAAACATATTGTTTTATAAAATAAAGGATTATGCATTAACTTGAATTACCTGACTTATTGAGAGCAGAAGCTAAAAGTAGCATACGAATCAAACTAAATAATTATTTGCCGATGCGTTCATCAACTACGACAGTTAGTATTTACATTTTAAAGAATGTAATATTCCTGTTCATGCTTTACCTGACTAATTTCCAGTGATGTCGCATACAAATTAAAATAATTTGTTTATGTATATTTCAACAAGTGCCATGCAACTGACTGGCAACCAGTTCAGAGTTTCACCTGCCCATCGCCCGAAAACAGCTGAGATGGGCTCCAGAACCCCCTACTGTGGATAAGCGGTGCAGATAATGGATGGTAGGATATTTCAACAATGACAGTGATACATACTGTACCTGTCAACAAATACCCTTTCCTTGTACCTTTTTTCCATCATTTCAAATTGTGTATGCAGTATAACAATTTCTTTATGTGTTGATAATGTTCAGGGTTGGGTAGGGTTACTTTAACTTGATTACTTTCAATTACTTTTGGATTACTCCAATACCAAATATGCTAATAAAAGACAAAAGAATCAAAATATGAATAAAATTACTCAATTTTGTGCAGGCTCGGGGAGTAACGGAATACATGGAACGGCAAAAATGATGTTGGCAAGCTGTTTGGATTTATTTTCATTTTGATTCTGTCAAATCTTATGTTAGTTTTACCGGAGATTAAAGACAGGAGAGAAAGCTTACCACGTGTTGTGAATCACAATTTTATTCATATTTAGTTTCTTTTGTCTTTTATTAGCATATTTGGTATTTGAGTAATCCAAAAGTAATTGAAAGTAATCAAGTTAAAGTAACCCTACCAGACCCTGATAATGTTTATCATCGCCCAGCAAGAGGAATTGCCATAATCAAAAAGGGAAGCAATTGGCTTAGAATGACAAGTATGGGGGTAGTTTCTACGTTTTAAGAAGCGGTGATATTCCCATCCAAATACATTGTGATGGTCTTTACATTTGCATTTGAACACAATCAGAAGTTGGTCCCATATTTAATTTTTAAGGAGCGTAATATTCCCGTCTATTGATTCAATTACCTGACTCATTTTCCCCGACGTTCAGCTGATAGCAGAAACTCAAAGTAGCATACAAATCGAACTAAGAATCCGTGCATTTATCAAGAATGACGGAGAAGGTGTCAATATTTCAAGGAGCGTTATCCTATAGGTTGCATTGCATCACATTAATTGTCCATCGAATCCGAACATTTATCTAATTGTTGCAATTGGGATGGTCGTGTAAGGTGTAAGTTACAAAATGTTTACAGACTCATATAAACAAAATCATAAGTTTATCCCGTTAACAGTTGTGTGTAAAAAACATCAATATCCAATTCGTCAACTAATGTTTTGGGATTAGATACGATCGGGATGTGACAGTTTGTAATAAATTGTCACTGATAAGAGCGTAGTGAACATTGTTTACAACGAGATTAGACATGGCACTCTAGAGTAAATAGTTATTTAGGAACGCACGGATGGTTTGGTTTCTCAAAAACATTGATAAACCATTTGTACTGTATATCGCCGGGTCTCGTAGTAGTTTGACAACATTGGAACAATAAGCGCTCCATTTGAGCGAGTTAGCGGCTAAGCTATATGTAGCGACGAAGGAGTTAGCAAAACATGCTAACAGGAAAATATTGGTAAACTCCGCTAGCGCATAAACCGCATAAGGGGAATAACAGCGATCAGAAGACCGTAGTTCTCTCTCGTGCGGCCAATTTCGACTGACAGCCAGCGAGTTCAGCCACCGAAATACTATTAATATCATTCCGCCTCAATCACTCCTTCGCCGCACAAAGCAAACCCCACTCTCAATTCTATATCCGGGGACTATATACACTCCACATAAGTCTTACTTCACACGGCACAGAAGTGTTTTTTTAAAAATCGATGGCTTCTTTGGGCAGTCTAAATTCTCTATTTTTTATTCGCTGCGTTTTGGTACTTATTACCTGTTTCGTCGTTGCTTTTAACTCTCAGTTTGCGAGGCCGGCCCCGCGGCATAGTTCCAGTTCTCTGAGTGGGTGTGCTAGGAACAATTTGCTTTTCAAAATGGCGTCTCTGTCATCTAGAAGATGTACAAGGGGGACATCTACTGTTTGGCCTTCTGTAATGCGTCTACAGGTGGGCTTCTCTCCCCTAAACGCAAATACTAAGTCAAATACCAAGATACGAATAAACTTCCGTACGTTAGATTATTCATGTTAGGTTTAAAACGATAGACAGATAGATATTTTAGCTCAGGGGCCACATAGTAGAAAAAAAAACATTCTTAGGGGGCTTGGCAAGTATGACTAGCATTAAAAAGTGTGCTCTAGCTGGAGTGTCTCGGAGACTCACAATTTAATTTTGCTTCAAGGGTGGAAGATTTGATTATAAACAATTATTAAGTGTCAATATTTTTCCTCCACTAAAATTGAATCTCTTGTAATTTTCAATAAGAATAAATAAAAACAACGATGGAATTAATTTAGACTATGGTATATTTAACTTGGGGAAAGTCATGCAGACTGGAAAGTGACAAAATAGCAAACACTATTTGAAAGGATTGATTTAATGATTTAAAAGTCTTTCTGCTTTTTGTTTTTATTTTTTTCATGAAAATGTTCACCCGAATATGGCAACTTTGCTGTTAGATATCATATCTATTAGATAAGGGAGCTAAAGCTTCTTAAAACTTCTGCAGACACCCTGTATTAATTTTACTTAATAATGTTTTAAACGGCGAGTCCGTGACTTTTTTTTTTTAAAGTAAAATAACATCAGGGTGGGTTTCCTCAATGGTCTCTGGTTGATTAACTGTAGTCTGCAAATACATCTACTGTGGGTGCTTTGCGGGTGGCACCTGGCCTTGCCAATATCCAGTGGACATATTTAAAAGTGCAAATCATTGTTTGACTTTCCAACTCATTTTTGTCTCGTCTAATTGAATTTGACATCCCTGCTCTATCAGAATCCCCAAACATCTGATTTCATTTTGAATGGGCCCTGAAATACTTTGGGTAACATGGTTAAAAGAACACCAGTTTAGTTAAATTTGACATGTTTCTAGAGACAGCCTGGTGCAACCTGGACACATTGTCAGTGACTCTCCCAGGGTCATCGGGTGTTTCGGATCAGCTGAGGGTGATCAATCCCACGACTTGTGTCCAGATACGGCACTTCACCACAAGCCCCCAAAACCAGAGGGAGCGTGAAGCCTTCTCAGCTGCTGCCATGATGTTGTTGATGGCTCTTCGCCTATGCAGTCCACAAATACCAAGTAGCCCGAGGACAAAGTGTAAGGACCTGCCTGCAAAGCCCCTCCAGCCCACCCCACCTCAATAGGCTCGCAACAGGCCCTCCGCCCATTCCTCCGACATTTTGCAACGAGTGTGGCATACTTTGCCCTTTCCCTCTCCTGCGCTTCATCCATCTGGTCCTCCCAGGGGACCGTCAGCTCAAGGAGCACAACTTGATTGCTGGCTCCAGAAATCGTCACCATGTGGCCCCAGTGTTGTAGCTGCAAGGATGTCTGGGAATCGCAACTGCTTACCTTTGTCCACCAGGAGCTGCAAGTCCCTTGCAGTTGTGAGCAGGCCCCCATGGGTATTCTTAGAGGGTTGAGATTTCTCTCCTGGTTGGGCAAAGGAGATTGTGCTCCGGATTTGATGTTGCTTCTTTCTGGTGTTGATTTTGATGACCCAATATGGCAAAAAACACTTTACTTCTGTATGTGTGGCCAGAAGTTCTATATTTTAATTTAGTGCGATTACCCCTTGACGGGAAGATGTTTTTTAAGCTTTAAATGTGGGTAATTGGACACAATACGTTTGATTCAAATTGTCAATTATTTATCTGTGAAAAAAAGTTTAGACTTACCAAACACATCCAGGTATCTTTCGTAAATCTTTGAACCCACGGCTTGGAGACCCTTAACCTTTTAGCGTTCATGAAAAGCCTGTCTACCTCAATGAGCAAACCTGCAACCTCAATATCTTACATGGTATTCTAAGTGATCCTAAAAAAAACCTTTCAAACTAAACTGGTCTAATTTCAACCCTTTTTCTTCGAGCGGGGATTCGTTACTTTCTTTAATTTTTACTTGGGGGCCCAACTTTGCAATAGAAAGTAGATCTGGGTTCATTCAGTCAGCCCGTCAGCTCAGATTCTTAAATTGCCTTCTCAGTGTTTGTAAATCAAGGTTAGGTGTGGGTAACATAGCCAGTGGTGCCACCAGCGTGCTGCCATGGGTGCTCACGCCCCCTCTCCCCCACCCCCCATAGATTTATTGTCCACCCCTCTTGCAGGTATATGGTTAAAGTGTTGTAGCATCAGTTATGCATTTCATTCCAAATGCACAGCCAGGCAAGCCGTTGGAACTCACAATGTTGACTGGAAAGTTATGGACTATGCTTATTAAATCTTTAGTACCATCATACATTACACAATCCAAAAGTAATTGAAAGTAATCAAGTTAAAGTAACCCTACCCAACCCTGTACCTTGGTTTACAATTTTTTACAAACAACACTATTTTGAAGGTTGTTCGATTGTCATAAGTTATCAACTGTTTTGGGGGCACAAATGGTCACGAATGCTTAATTTAGTGCTTTAAAATTCTTCCCAAAAAACATTTCAGCAATTATAAAAAAATGAGCAAATTCAACTTTTAAATTAACCACGAGTTCAGCCAAACATCACTCTGAATACTCACAAGGAGACAGGTGACAGCTTATCATGACCTTGTAAAATGACCCTGTTCTCCGAGATTTCACATTCTGCCGTTGTGTCTTCTCCCAGGTGCGGCATGATTTCCCACTGACTTGTCAGGGGCCACACTCCAGCTCAACAAAACCAATCGTTCGGTGGCATCATGAAAACCCAATGTGACAGCCACGGTCACCAGGGGCCGCTCCCCATGTGACCGTCCCCACAGAGGAGGAGCGATAAGGTAAAGTCTTATATGCTTATGTTTTTAGCTTTACTGGGTTGTGTGAAATTTCAGAATAGAAAGGAGTAGCGTTGCAAAGGAACACATTCCAGGAACACAATTACATTTTTTGGTAACGAGTAGTGTAACGTGTTGTTCATAAAACTTTGTAACTCAACTGTCGTTACTGCATTACTCCGCTACTTTATGAATATTGTAGTGTCCTCTGCTTAATGAGTACTTTTGCGTCAGTTATATTTTCACACTATATGTACCTACATAATACAACTGAATCCAGTCATGGTAGCTCCGTCTCAAGCACGGAGTACAAGTTCGCTAATTTTCTCCTTAAGTAGACATCCGTCCTGACATATATACAGTATTCCCTTTCTGAAGAGGCTTTCTATCGGAAGAGGCTTTCTATCGACAGCAATTTTGGACTTCTCCACCCCTAAACTTGATCGGAGCCGCATGCGGCTCTTCAGCCCCCTGGTATTTTTTAAGAAATGTTTGATAATGGAAAATGTTATCGTTTCTGTGGGAGAACAACAGGACAGAAATATTCTTTACGTTTTCCAATGAATATCAATGGATACAGTATTGGTTTCCTTTGTATAAGGCTTTAAATTATTGTGGCTACAGACATTTTTTCTTTATATCTCGGTCCAACATGGCTTTTTCATCATATTGGGTTGCCGACTGCTGCCTTCACTAAGGTAGAAGCCGTTTTCCATAACGTTCACGTCTTCGCGACAAAATATAATCTGAAGTACAAACATAGTGTCCTGAAATCATTTTTGCCTCTTAGTGCAATAAAGACAGAAACATTATTTTTTTTAAATTATAATTTCACATCAGGGCAGCACGGCGGCGCAGTGGTTGGCGGCTGTGCGGCACAGTTCTGAGGTCATGAGATCGAACCTCCTGCATGGAGTTTGCATGTTCTCCTTGTGCTTGCGTGGGTGTCCTCCCATATTCCAAAGAAATGCATATCAGGTTAATTGGTTGGTCCAAATTGTCCCTAGGTGTGAATGAGTGAGCCAATTGTCTGTCCATGTGTGCTCTGTGACTGGCTGGCAACCAGTTGAGGGTGTCCCCTGCCCACAGCCCGAAGATAACTGGGATGGGCTCCAGCACCCCCGCGACCCTACTGAGGATAAGCGGTGCAGATAATGGATGGATGGATAATTTCACTGTACAAAAGTTATTTCCGTAAAAAAATAATGTACTTTTCTTTGTTAAACAAATGTTTGAACCTGTAAAATTTGGTTTGCTCTTTGGTCTCAATGTATAAAGGAGTATTTGATTAATAAATAAACAGAGGTATCTACGTAGCTGGTTTTGACTTGGAAATGAAAAGGACATTGTGTGATTTTTAAATTGTTTCTTTTGCAAATCTTTGTGGAGAACTTGGTCAATACCGATAGTTCATCTCAATACTTGTGTACCCCTTCGATGGCAATAACAGGGGCCAAACGTTTTCTGTAACTCTTCATAAGCTTTTCACACACTGTTGTTGGTATTTTGGGCCATTCCTCCATGAAGATCTCCTCTAAAGCAGTGATGTTTTGGGACTGTCGTGCAACATGGACTTCAACTCCCTCCACAGATTTTCTATGAGGTTGAAATCTAGACACTGCCTCGGACATTCCAGGACCTCGAAATGCTTCTTTCGAAGCCACTCCTTTGTTGCCCTTGCTGAGTGTTAGGGATCATTCCCATGCAGAAAGACCCAGCCACGTCTCATCTTTAATGCCATTGCTGATGGAAGGATTTTTTTTTTGCTTAAAATCACTGCATACATGCCCCAATTATTGTTTCCTTTACACAAATCATTCGTCCAAGTCCTTTTGCAGGAAAACGGCCAGGAAATCAATATCAATATACAAGATAAGTTTAGCTGATACCTATTTCATGTATTTTCTGAAAAATTATCATTTATGATTGTAAGAAGGGCTCTATAGGTCACTGAATCAGTTTTGGCTCAAATAACTGGTATCAGTACTCGCTTATTCATTGAGGAAGATTGATACAAATTATTGTGTCGAGCTGTTGCCCACTTGATTTATTTTTGGAGGATTTCACATTTTTGTTTGTAAAAAGGCCACTAGAAGGCACTCAAAATCCCCATCGGTGCGTGCTCATTCACAGGTAAAAATGAAGCAAGCTATCATGTCGAGCAGATACCTACTTGATTTATATTAATGTGTTAGGTACTCAAAAATTAAAAAATGCTTCAATAATAGTTTATTTTTAGACTGAGTACAATAATAAGTTGCGAATTTCTCATTCCTGGTTGGAAAATAGCCACTAGGGGGCACTAGAAATCAGTACAGTATTGCTACCTATTACTGGTATCGGTACTCGCTTGTTCATTGTCAAGTCTAGTCATGTTTATTTGTATAGCCCTTAATCACAAGGAGTCAAAGGGTTGAACAGAACATAAATTATTGCAAACCACAGACTATTATTACGCCATCCCCGGATCCAAAACCTATACGAGGGCAAGGAAAAACTCAAAAACCTCAACATGAGGAAAATGAAGAAACCTTGCGAAGGGACCGCACATGAGGTAATCCCCCTTCCAGGATGACCAGGCTGCAATGGATGTTGCAATAGGTTAACACTGAAGGGACTGCACATGAGGTAATCCCCCTTCCAGGATGACCAGGCTGCAATGGATGTTGCAATAGGTTAACACTGATACAAGTTAATGTGTTAAGCTGATACCTACTTGATTTAATTTTGGACAATACATTATTCCTGATTGTAAAACATCCACTTGAGGGTACCAAAAATCATTGTCTGTATCAATGACTGGTATTGGTACCCACTCATTCAGAGGTTAAACTGATGCAAATTAGCAAGTCAAGCTGATACCTATAATTTCGGGATATTTTCTCATTCTTGGTTGTAAAATGGACACTAGAAAGCACTGGGAATCAATATCAGTACATGTCCAGGTATAGTTTAAAACAAACAAGTTGCCGTTTTATTTTTCAGTGTCCGGTACTCATTTGGGTTGATACCATCCACCAATACTTGAGGCTTTAAAAATTACGAGTTAATCTTCCTTGCCACGAGTTGGCATATCCTGTGGCAATTTATCACGTGAGCCAAGATGTTTAAAGATGTTCCACTCTTGGTCTACATTATATATATATTTTTTTTTATTGTGTATTGCTAATTTATTTCGGCAGATACAAATAAATAAAATACATTTTTTTTCTCTCCTTGCCCGGCCCCTCTGCTAAATGTTTGAACCCTATGCGGCCCGTGTCTGAAAAACTTGAACCACCCCTGCCTTAGCCTCTCATCAAAGGGTAGAGACAAGAAATGGCAGTGGTGAGCCATCAGGACCAGCAAGGCCTTCTCTACTGGCCTAAAAAATATTGAAATAATGTGATGTTATGATATTTTCTCCAACAATACTTATTAAATAATTCCAAATCGTCTGTCAGCTTCCTTTTTTTTCTCCACTGACTGTGCTGCTTTTAGATATGTGCTTTCATATTTAAGCATTGAACCAATCACATTTCAGCTATTATTTGCTACCAGGCTCAGATATCTGCCTGGAGGCCTTAACAAAGACTTCTGAAGGCCATGATACATAACGTCAGTGTTTGATAAAGCTGTTAGTTTAGCCAATCGGATTCAGAGTTGGCGAGTCAGTGCCTGCAAGCGGGCCCTGGAAACGTTACCGGTTTCACAAACTATGATGGGCTAGGGGGCTTTAATGGAAGTATCGCAACAAAAATGTGAAGAAAAAAATTCCGTGTCCACTGCTTCTGTTAAAGGTCCATTTTCAGCCCTAAATCAAATAAAAACCTATGCCAGAAGTATGACAGGACAGGTTTGACTTTTAGAATTTGCCTCAATTGAGCTTATTATTAATGCATCTTATTTATGTCACAGCAGTAGCTACCAAAACATTTTATGGCTTTTAAATAGTTATTGAGGGTTATATTGATTCAGCCTACTAAAGGCCTGGGTGTAAAATGCACTGCCCGCCACTGCAAAATTGTGTTAGAAAAAAGAAACAAGAAAAACCAAGTTCCATACATAATGCAAACTAAAGGAAAGACACTCATACAAAGCTCAATACAGCAAGCAAGGGTTGAAAGATAAAATAGCAATGCATGAGTGTTTTCTAATCAATAATGCATGCCTGTCCATCTTCAGTGAAGGGAAAGCCCATCCAAACACTAGAGGCATCAGCACTTTTCATTCTCTCGTACTGAAGGTCAACGTATGAGCATCCGAATTGTAATGCTACTTCACGCATGCAACTGGGAAAGCATGTACACATTTGAAATATAACGTACTGTAACTTCTGTATTACAGAGCACACCTGATCAAATGCTGCATGCTCAAATTTAATCTATGTTATTTTGTTTAAAATTGTTTGAGACTGTAAATATATGAACCAATGACCAAAGTTGAGAATTTACATTTGCTAAACATGTATTTGTAACTAAGCTTGCATTGCATTGTCCTTGACAAATAACCTAATAAATGAATGCCAGAATTCATAAACATTTATGTTTCTAACAAAACTCATCTTTCAAATTTGAATACAGGTAAAAATGTGCTGCCTGACATGAAAAACTGTGACACTTTTCATTAATAGTGTGCAATTACTAAAACCATAACAAAACTCTTATTAACATAACAATAGGGATGATGCTAGAAGCTCAAACAAAGACATTAGTGTGTCGGGATTGCAGAGGTGCTGTTATGTTCTGTTGTTCTTTGTTTTGGTTTTCTGGGTTTAGTGATGTTTTGTTCATGTGTGTCCGTCTCAGTTGCTGTCTCGTCAACTGGTATTGTATGCAGTGTCTTGGTCTATCCCCTCCCTGGTGATCAGCTCACTTGTCCTTGTGTTCATTATCTGTCCTGTTTAGGCTATGTTGATTGAGTCTTTCAGTATTTGTCAGTTTGCTGTCGCTCCGGCTGCAGCTGTAGAGCAAGTAAGTTTGTGTTTTTGGTCACATTAGTTTTGTGTGTTACTTTGTTATACCGTTTTTGTTACTTAAACTATTTATTTTGGAGTGACATTTGCCAAAGTGTACCTGATTCCCTGCCTTAGGGTCCTCTTCTTTGAAGTAACGTGACAGCTGCAGGTTTTCCAGATGGTCTGTTTGCCTGTGGATAGTGGCGGGCAAAGTGAAGCCTCATGAACCAATGAGACACACAATGGTTCACCACTCAGTATTTTATTCATCTCTTTACTGACCTCAGGTGCAGAAGTGCAGTATTGCAGCTATATTATTGAGATGTTGCAATGAGGTCCTGATGAAACAAAACTAATTGTTGATAACTTGTTTTTTATCAACAAAAAGGCATCAATACACGCCTATGATTTTAAAAACAACCTGTTATTGATTTTTGTTCCAAAAAACATTTGTGTTCAATGCAGACATAAGCTATTACGTCCCTCGATAAGAAATAATTGATGTCAACCAAACAACCAAAATCTATCTACCCTGGTCGTATCCCTCGACAGGGGTGACCGACAGCAAGACAAACACATACAAAAACAAAGAAAATAAAAAAGGGGAAAAGTAGCAAAAAACACACACAAACATTTTTGGACCATGGCCAACCCAAATGCCATAAGCACCTCAGCACCTGCCGGGGCGGCAGTAGCTCAGGAGGTAGAGCGCTCGTCTTGGGATCAAGGGATCCCAGTTCGAATCCCGGCTTGTCCGTGTTACATGTCGAAGTATCCTTGGGTAAGACACTGAACCCCAAATACCCCCAATAAGCAGGCTAGCGTCTTACATGGATGCAATACAAGGCCGCTATTGGGAAATGTGGAGCACATTGTAAAGCGCTTTGGGAAGTCATTGACTTGAAAAGCGCTATATAAATGCAGATCATTTCATTTCATTTCATTAAGTTGGTCATGCTTTTGTCCCACCAGATGAAACGGGACACAAGAAAGCGGCCATGTCACTCGGGTCAGGGTGACACAACACACTGTTTTGTTCAACAGCAGGGCCCGACAGCTTTCACTGGTTTACCCGTGCCGCATCATACGGGTGCCCAGCCCATCCTTAAGAACGCGTTCACAATCCCACTATCCTTTCACAACCCCTCTCGACTCCTTTCTATCACCAACAAGAGCTCTAGCTTCCATTATATTTAGACCTCTTACCTGCAGTGCACTCATAACACCATCCCTCCACGTCAATCGCGGTCCCTCCTCTTGGTCTCCTTCCATTGACTTCTGCTCTGTAGATCCTCTTCAACATTGTTCGTCATGTGTCCAAACCAACAAAGTACTCTCTTATCCACATGCTTGCTCAGTTCCACTACTACTCCAGTTCTGTCGCTCACAATTTCATTTCTCAATCTATTCAATCTTGTCACTCCTAACATACTCCTCAAACACCTCATCTCAAAAACATTTAATTTCATTCTCAAATCTGCATGCTCCAAGTCTCTGCACCATACAACACAGTCGGCAGTTTATTTTGCCCATCACAGGAACCCTGCTTCCCCGCCTGTGGGTCCTCTTCTTTGCAAAGAGGTGCAGGTTGTCCAAATGTTCTGTTTGCCTGTGGAGCAAAAATCAGGTAGCACTGATGGAGTTGAGGAAGAAGCCTGAGATCATTAAATAAAGTCAAGTCAAATTAATTTGTATAGCCTTTAATCACAAAAAGTCTCAAAGTGATGTGCAGCCTACCTTTACAACATCCCCTGATCTGAAACCTACATGAGGGCAAGGAAAAACTCAAAAATCCTAAGCATGAGGTAAACTAAGAAAACCTTGATAAGGGGTCACACATGAGGTGTAATCCCCCTTCCAGGATGACTATGCTGGAATTTGCAAAGGCATCAACAGACAATACACAATTAACAATAACAATAAACATAGGCAATAACCTAATTCATGCAAAAAATCGGCAATTCTCAAATCCATGTATTCTTTCAGTGTGTAGATATTTTGATGGAAACAATATGAACTGTAGATTAAATACCCCAGCAAGGGTGGACCAGACTCTTAACAGGGGGTTTTACATGCAGTGCTGAGGTAAATAATTAATGTTCTGACAGAGTACACCTCTTTCATTTTTCCAAGAGGATATTTATGACTGTTGATATGATGTGATAGTAAGCTTGCTCTGCAAAACGAATTCACTTAATATTTGTGTGTACACAAAATACATGATCGTCCCGAGTTTGCTTATTTTTAATGACCCGACTGATGACTATAAAGAATTTTGTTTGGGGGCAGAAATGCATCCATCCATCGATTAGCTGCGCCGCTTATCCTCAGTAGGGTCGCGGGGTTGCTGGAGCCCATCCCAGCCATCTCCGGGCAGTGGGCAGGGGACACCCTGAACTGGTTGCCAGCCAGTCGCAGGGCACACAGGGACAGACAATTCGCTCGCTCATTCAAACCTAGGGACAATTTGGACTGGCCAATTAACCTGACATGCATGTTTTTGGATTGTGGGAGGAAACCCACACAAGCACGGGGAGAACATGCAAACTCCGCACAGGAAGGTTGGTAGCTGGATTTGAACCCATGACCTCAGAACTGTAGGCACACGCGCTAACCAGTGCGCTGCCCGGCAGTAATGCAGATGTGACAGAAACATGCAGAATATAGGTTGGGTGAAAAAACAAATCAATGTGGACAAGTTTGTTCGTACCCCAGAAAGTCTGAAACATTCTGTCTTTTTTTTGAATTTTTTTTGAATAATATAATAAATTCACAAGCCATTGTGAAGCCAATGGTTTGGCTGATTCTGATCGTGAAAAAAGCTCCTAACTAATTTCGTCACTATTTTGCAACATTACAAAATGTTCTCAAATGTAATTTGTAGATCTTAGTGTTCCAACTATTGTTATGGTACTGTATTATGACTACAACAACAATGATTCATATGGAGCTTCAGTATAAATTCCGATTAGAATAAATTCAAACAAACAGAATAAATAATTCATATAAACACCTCAATCAGATTCAAAAGGCTAATCTGATTTTATTCCTAATCACAGGGTTTGTGGATTACTTTTGTCACCTGCGTCCGTAAAAGGGACAGTGTTTATTATTAGACCACTACATGTTGCGACTGCTAAAAAAACAAGGAAGAATACAAACTGCAGACACTCAGAGTGACCAAAAGGAAACATTTATATAGAAAACAAAATTATTTTCTTTTAATATTGTTGAAAGTTTAAAGTTTAGTAGGCATTTAAAAGGAAGCAGAAAACATCTATTGAATTCAATGTTGCATCGAGGGGTGCTTGCCTTCAGGTAAGAAAATTCCAACCTGTTCTGAAGCATCTTCCCTGAGCCCTTTGTTTGTATCAAATCTCCTAGGTTACAGAAGCAGATCCCTCTAAAGAACAAAGAGATTTTCCAATAGTGACAATGATGCCAACAACAGTAATAAAAGTCAAAATATAGTACTGGCGGGCGGCACGGCAGCTAATTGGTTCGCATGTCCGCAGCACAGTTCTGAGGTCGAGGGTTTTAAATCCAGATAATAGCGTTCCTGTGCGGAGTTTGCATGTTCTCATGCTTGTGTGGGTTTTCGCCGAGCACTCCGGGTTCCTCCCACATTCCAAAGACATGCGGCTCAGGTTAATTGGCCGGTCCAAAATGTACCTAGGTGTGGATCAGCGAGTGAGTTGTCTGTCTCTGTGTGCCCTGCAAATGGCTGGCAAACAGTTCAGGGTGTCCCTTGGCCACTGCCTAAAGATAGCTGGGAATAAGTGGATGGATGGATATCGAGTTGGCATCCTATGCAATCTCCTTTGCAGGTGTCCATTTTTAAAAACAGAATAAATGTATCAAATATATAAGAATGAACTGTATTATTTTGACCAGGCATAACAGAGGTGGGTTTGGTCAACAATAACCTACAATTTCTCCTGGATGTAAAATGTTATACATTTCATAAGAAAAAAACAATCAATAACTTGCTGTAACTAGATCATTTTACTTTTTGTGGTGGTGGCTATGTGATTTCCATCATTGTAAAGTGACCCGGAATGCATCATATTAGGGTTATAACCAGTACTTCTGAAAGGAATGTGTTATTTATTGCTCTTTTCCTATATTTTTGGTGGATGCAAAAATGTGTTTCTTTGAAAATTACCATTGTCTTCCATCTCACCAAGTTCCAAAACAAAACAACCAGCATACAACCATCACATGTTCGAAATACACGATAATTCCTGGCCTGTGGTAGAAACATTACAATGTGATTAGTGCAGTGGACAAGAGTCCTTTGTTATGGATTTCAGTCTAATGGCTTCACTGCTTGAAAATCACTTTGCTGCCACAAAACTCCTTTCTTACCAGTAAACAGAAACGCACTTTATGTGACCAGCCACATCTCAATTCAACAATTCTCCCAACTGAAACAGACAAACAATTGAGAAAACAAAAAGACTGCTTTTTCACAGTTTTTTTGTCACAGAAGATATGTCTTCTCCATTTTTGGTAATAGAAAATTAGGCAAGTATTAATTGTTTTAAATAAATATGTCCACTTAACACACAGCAGTATGGTAGTAAATGAATGAGTGATTTGCAAATGCTTTCGGGATGGGATGCTGTGAAACATCAAATGCATATTTTTCATGCTTTTAAGTCAGGGGTCAGGAACCTTTTTGACCCAAAGAGCGATAAAATCAAAATATGTTTTAAAAAGAAATTGAGAGAGCCACATCATATATTTTCAGACAAAATTGAAAAAACTGCCAAACACGCTCTCTAGACCAAAGCTAATTTTTCAGCACATTTTATTTCACTATGTGTCATTTGATGATTTAATCAAATGTATGCAATGATAATAATGCCAAATCCTGTGTCCCAAATCAATGTAAATATGCCATTTACAATTTTTCTTCCACTTTAAGTTGAAATGAAATGATCTGCATTTATATAGCGCTTTTCAAGTCAAGACTTCCCAAAGCGCTTTACAGTGTGCTTCACATTTCCCAATAGCGGCCGTGCAGCCATGTAAGGCGCTAACCTGCTTATTGGTGGTATTAGGGGTTCAGTGTCTTACCCAAGGACACTTCGACATGTAACAAGGAGGAGCCGGGATTCGAACTGCGATCTCTTGATCCCAAGACGAGCGCTCTACCTCCTGAGCCACTGCTGCCCCAAAGTTAAGAGTGTTGGGGCAATTTTTTTTCCATGATATTCGTCCTTAATAACGGTTTCAAAATAATGTGCAGGCAAAGTTATTATGTAAAAATGTCACAAATTACTGCAAACGATAAGCATTTCGTCATATTCACTTTCAGTGTAGCCTGCACTGAGCGAGAGAGAGAGAAGGAAGTGCCTTGCGCTGTGTGCAGGGATCCTCCCTCATCTACCGCTCACCCAGTCAAAGTCGTTTGCCAGCGTTTTTATTTATCAGTTTAAATAGTTTCTTATCGAACTTCTGCATTAAATTGCTTCGGCTTTATATGGACCAAAATCGGGATGAAATCACTTGACTTTGGAACGCCACAGAGAGATGTGCAATAATTACATTTAATTTCGGAGCCATGTGTACTCATGAAAAGAGCCATATATGGCTCCCGAGCCATAGGTTCCCTACCCCTGTTTTAAGTAATAAAAGAAATCTATGCTTTGTGGCTGACTATGTCCCAACCCTACTACACCATACATATATACCGTAGTTAATGAAATAATGCGTTGGGCTGTCACGGCTTGCAAGGCTTTCTCTGCTGGCCTAAGAAATATCGACATCATGATGAAGTCAACCCCTTGACGTTCCGCCGACGAGCCTTCAAACTGTTGAGAAGCAACCATGTGCAATACATACAATTTCAAAATGTACTCATCACAAAAAAATCACGATCAGCCTGAAACAAGCTAATCGAAAACTATGAATACTGGGTAGCTCACCAAAGACACCGTCTTGCAGCCATCACATTCCATGATAGTATGCAACCATGAGCTCCTTACAGCTAGAAGGGTCTACTGAATCCAATCGTGTAAAAAATTTACTCCAAAACACACAATAATGCCAACAGATTAAAAAAAAGTCCGCCCAAAAATTATTTCTGTATTGATGGACGTTCTTTGTTGCTAGCCATCTGTTTTGCTCCATAATTTCCATTTACAAATAAACAGACTGGTAAAATTATTAACCTAACTTGTGATTGACATCTTTTTTGGCCAATTGCAGGCTTTATTTTAGGGTCCACAACCCCTATTAGCCTATATGGGCCTGTAAATGTTAAAAAGGACCCGCCTTCTTTACCTCCAAATTACTTTAGGAAAAAGTGACCAATTCAAATGCTGATTGACACGTTGGTTAGCCAATGAAATTCTGAATGAATCGCTATGAAGATGTCCCCATTGTATTCAAAGTAGACCCTAAAATTAGCGTGTGTAAGGCCTCAACTGATTCATTTTTACACGACGTTTTTACTGGAAAGATAATTCAAAAGTTTACGGCTCTTTCACAATGTAAAAAACTGGCTAAAGTAGAATACACATGTGCAAAGACCTGAGTGTTGAAATCCGGTCATCTCCAAAAGCCCACTTTTGGAAACGTGTGAACCTACTAATAGAAAAATTTGTAAAATACAATGTTTAGTTTTTTAGATTTTAATCAAATTTGACAAGGTACAAGGTGAGGCTTTGTATCACCTGTCTTCCAGCTAAAACGCCCATGCTACACCAATCTGCAGGCATTTCATTGCAAAAATTCAGGCTAAAATAAAAAGCTTCTATTTCTGTGTGTTCTAACTCAGATCACTCAATGTTTGTAGCACTTGCAGTGATTAATTTTAGTTTGAGCCAAAACTTCAGAGACTTACCTTTCAAAATAGACAAAAACTGTCCATATGCGACGAAAGGTTCAAGAACAGCATTCAATTTTCTTTGGGTGCGTCTTAGATTGGGATTCTCTGCAAATTTTACACGTTAAATTATATTTCGTCCATCAATACTTAGCATATAATCAAATAATTACAAATCGTCTGTCAGTTTACTGCCATTGCTTCTGCCTGTAGTTACTGCTTCCAGATGTTTACTTACATATTTAAGCATATAACCAATTACATTTTGGCCAATAGTTGCTGCGAGGCTCAGAAATTTACCCAGAGGCCTTCACCAAAACTCCTGAAGGCCATGTACACAAACATCTATCTTTGAGAAAGCTGTTAGTTTAGCCAATCAGTTTTGAGTCTGAGTCTGAGCACCTGCTAGCAGGGGTTGGGAAACGTTACCGGTTTCACAAACTATGATCGGCTATGGCGCGGAAATCCGCCAAAGCAGCCACACCGATAGTCATTAAACTTGAATAGACGAGGCTGCACAATGAAATATATTGTTGTGTTGTTATAACCCTGGATAACCAAATAAACCTTTTCTTTTTGGAATATAAGGACCCGTGAGTTCTCCAGGAGTAAGGGATGGTCGTTCAACTACGAAGCAAGCAACCTTTTTGCAAGTTGGAAAAAGTTTCATATGCCACCTTTAGTCCAGAGGAAAGATCTTAAGCACAGGTCAAAGCCTGGCCTTAATTTCGGGATACTCAGGGCTAAAATGTCAATCATTATATTCTGGTCGGGCCGGACTTCGCTTTTGCAGATTTTTTAAAATTGTTATCCAAACATCATTGTTCTTCTTTGTCTCTGTTTATTCAGTGTTGTTTAACTTAGATTTTATTACAAAACATAAGCTGCACATGGCCTAACTGTGCGGCGCAGTGCCTTCGCAATAACTGGCCTCCTCCCCTCCGCCTGCATTCCACCTTGCCGCCCTCCCGAGAGGACCTCGTTCTGCGGACCATGTTCTGCGGACCATGTTCTGCGGACCGCGTTCGGCCCTGTTAGACCCAGAGAAGCAGGCGCGCGGCCAGGGCGGGGCCGGCACAAATCACCTCTAGTCCGCCCGAGTCCTCTCAAATTAAAAAAAAAATATATCACTTGGAGCCGATTTGTTCGTGAACGACTTATCACAAAGTCTGACTGGAGCTGAAGGCCCAGATGTAAACTGCGCAGCTCTTAACTAGTCATTGGTGATAAATGACAGACAATGGACTGTAGCCTAATGCAGGGTGGTTTTATTGGATGAGTTGCAAAAATTAGAGTGGAGTTTTCAAATTCAAACGTTGAAGTTATATGTGAAAAATAAAGAAAAGGCTGTTTATTTTTGCATTCATTTATTGATACAATCAACAACCAGACACACCCTTGATCTACACTGAAGGCTATGTGGGAAATATGTTATTGCTTCACTCAGAAATGTAATAAAAAGTAGAATCACTGACCGATTTTCTTTCTAAGGTACTGCCAACTTGTTTTAAAATATATCAATTGTGATGTGTTGTTAAAGTCGCCATAATTCAATGAAAGTTGCTGACAATAATATTTGAATTGGAATTTGTTTGGTTACTGACTTATTTTCAAAAGAGCATGTTTCTATGTTAGCTCGCTTAGGGCTAGTGTTAATACTCTTTATGCGCGTGTCTAAAAACTAGTTGGGGGTGGGTAGAATCTGATTATGGTGGTATTGGTGTTCCCCATCCCCCTACTGACCTCTTACTGTTTAAGACAGGCTAATTACAAAGTGGGTTTTAGTGCTTGGGACATAGCAAACATCTGTTTATGGCATGAGTAGAAGATTTAAACACTCACTGGTATAAAATGGACACACACATGTGGACATTATAATTCCTGCCACACAAAGAACTGTCACACAAAGAACACACTGTGTTTTATACTGATGACCACGAAATGAGCTTTTCAAATATAATATTTAAACAAATATTTATAATGAGCTGGTGTGGTGGTGGATGGGTAGCATTTCTGCTTCACAATAAACAGGTCCTGGGTTCAGTCACCCAGGGTGGAATTTGCATGTTTTTCTCCTGTCTGATGTGTTTTTTCCGGAAAGTCTGGTTTCCTCTAATGTCACTAGAACATCCTTAGAAGATCAATTGGTAAGTCCAAATTATCCCTAAGAATAAGTCCGCTTGTGAAAGTTTACCCCGATAGACGAGAGGGTAGCTTCCCTCCGCCTTTGGGTGGCGAATTGGCATTGACTATTATCTCTTATTATGCATCAAACAGCAGTTTAGAGGACCTACTCATCTTCCTTGGGCTGTGGACTCCCTCGTAATGCTCGGGACTTCAACACTCCAGTAGGCAATGACAGTGAGACGTGTAGTGATAGGGAAGAACAACCCCCTGATCTAAACCCAAGTTGTGTCTCAGTATCGGACTTCTGCGCTTGTCACAGCTTGTCCATACCAAACACCATGTTCAAACATAAGGGTGTCCAAATGTGCACTTGGCATCAGGACACCCTTGGCCACAGTTCACTGATTGACTTTAAAGTTGTTTCATCGGATGCTTTGGATACTTGAGTGGAGAGAGGGGTGCGGCTTTAAAACTGAACACGACATGGTGGTGAGTTGGCTCCGATGGTGAGGGAAGATGCCGGACCGTCTTGGGAGACCCAAGTGTGTTGTGAGGGTCTGTTAGGTACGCACAGCAGAATCTCTCGTCAGAAAGAAATGTAATTCCTCCTTCCGAAAGAACCTACCCATTTCCCAAGGGAGGCAGGGAATACTGAGTTTGATTGGACCATATTCTGTGCCTGTTGGTGGACACTGGCTGTAAATAATGCTGTCAAACTGAAGAAAAGAGTGTTATTAGGCTATTTTGGCCAGTGGGACTCCAGAAGCAGCTGTCACATATTGGTTGGCCAAGCAGAATGCGGCTCCGGTGGTCACCACAGCAAAAAAATGGACAGGGGAGGGGTTTGGCAAGGTCACGGAAGGCTACCTCTAGACTGCTTTTAGGAAATTCAGTCCACCATCCATCCAGGGGGCAGGGGGTGATATGCCATTAACACTGTGTATAGTGAAGTCGTGCACTGCTGACTTCAACCTGTGATGTTGTGAAACGGGGGATGGAATACTTCAAAGAGGTCCTCAATTCCACTGACAGGTCTTCTTGTGAGGAAGCATAGTCTTGGGACTCTGATGTGGACTCTCCTATCTCTGGGGTTGAAGTCAGTGATGTGGTTAAAAAGCTCACAACTATTATTACCCCAAAAAACTGTGCACACCACTGATGCACATTAAACATAAACAACAGCACATCTAGCAACAGCTTACATCAGGCTTCATTAGTTAAAACAATAGACGGTCGGCTCCCTTCAGATGCTTTTTTTTACCTTTTATCCAAGGATATCGTGTTGTTCACTTTAAATGTGTATTCTTGCTTTTTTGTAGTTTATTTGTTGTTGGACTGAAAAGCCAATATTTTAAATTGACATTTTGTTGTGTCACGCAGGGATGCCAGTGTGTAATATTTATCACCTCCTCTATATTCAGTCAAGGATAAGTGATTGCTGTTCAAATAAGTTTGTATCTGCCAAGAACGAAACTTTTTGTACGAGTTTTTGAGGGGATTAGACTAAATGTCGAAGTAGTGTAAAAGATTTAAAGGGGAGCTACTATAAAATGGGCATTTTTGCTTTTTTTAAAGCTAAGTAGAGATTGAAGTCAACAAAAATAAAATCCTTTTTTAGATTTGAACAACGCAAACCTTGATTATACTAGTTCGGATTCTGAATATTGCCCATCTATACGGGCCTATTTTGAAGAAAGACCAAATCCAGATGTCATTTTTCAGCAATTTTAGGATAGCTTCTTCCGTCAGGCTGTCAGGACTCTGAAGAGAGGAAGTAATTTCCTCTGTGCTGTATGTTGTGCATAGAACATGTTTGACAAAAAGTTGAAAGTTCAAGTTGAAAAGAAACACAACCGAACCCAACATCAATGTCTATCTACTACTGACTGAACTACTAAATGAAGTTCAAATTGCAGGCCAGACAATGATCTATTAGTACCATCTCAGCCTTTACTGTCAGTTTTTTTCAGTTTCCAGGCTACAATCTTTTTTTTCAATAGCAGAAACACATTTTAACTACTGGTGTAAAACCAACAGAGATCATATCAGACCAGTCAAAATGTTTGCACCAGATATTTGGTTCAGACCATGGTGTGCTGACTTTTTTATTTGTATTACTTGAAGAGTCGGGCCAATTTAAGTAATAGTGTTATTTAACAATAAAAGTTGAATCCTTCAGGGCAAGGAGGTGCAGAGAGACAAACAAAAGTTAATCAATATCATATGGTGCATGGCCTCGAGTCTAGACCGTCTTCCCCAGCATACTCATCACATGCCTCTGAGCAGTTGTCTATCAGCAAAGTCAACATCAGCCACAATGTCAAAAAGGCAAGATGTTCTTGTTAATTAGGCCACTGTTATGACTGTAAACATAGTCGTCCTCAATATGATACCTTGTCAATGCAAGGAATCTTCATGCGGCCCCGCTTCGCTTAAGACATTAATGGCAAGAACAACACATAATAAACACATAAAAAAGAGTTGAGAGAAAAATAGGCAGGGTCGAGAAGAACAGAATACATGAAACGGAGTTACGTAATTAGGATACAAAAAAAATTCATTGTATATTATTACAGTTACCGAAAGAAAGACGAAATAAAATTACAGGTACATTTAGTTAAAATAGGAATTACTTTGCAGGATTACAATTGTATTTAAAACTACAGTGGCTTGCGAAACCATTTGGCCCCCTTGAACTTTGTGACCTTTTGCCACATTTCAGTCTTCAAACATAAAGATATAAAACTGTAATTTCTTGTGAAGAATCAACAATAAGTGGGACACAATCATGAAGTGGAACACACTTTGTTGGATATTTTAAACTTTTTTAACAAATGAAAAACAAAAAAGTGGGTGTGCAAAAGTATTTAGCCCCTTTACTTTTAGTGCAGCAAACTCTGTCCAGAAGTTCAGTGAGGATCACTGAATGATTCAATGTTGATCTAAATGACTAACGATGATAAATGGAATCCACCTGTGTGTAATCAAGTCCCTGTATAAATGTACCTGCACTGTGACAGTTTCAGAGGTCCGTTTAAAGCGCAGAGAGAGCATCATGAAGAACACAACAGGCAGGCCCGAGATACTTTTGTAGAGATGTTTAAAGCTGGATTTGGAAACAAAAATATTTCCCGAGCTTTAAACATCCCAAGGAGCACTGTGCAAGCAATAATATTGAAATGGAAGGAGTATCAGACAACTGCAAATCTACTAAGATCGGGCCGTCACCCTAAACTTTCAGCTCATACAAGAAGAAAACTGATCAGAGATGCAACCAATAGGCCCATTATTACGCTGAATGAACTGCAGAAGTCTATAGCTGAGGTAGGAGAATCTGTCCATAGGACAACAATAAGTCGTATACTTAACAAATATGGCCTTTATGGAAGAGTGGCAAGATGGAAGCCATTTCTTAAAGATATCTGTAAAAAGTGTCATTCAAAGTTTGCCACAAGCCACCTGGGAGACACACCAAACATGTGGAAGAAGGTGCTCTGGTCAGATGAGACTGAAATCGAACTTTTTCGCAACAATGCAAGACGTTATGTTTGGTGTAAAAGCAGCACAGCTCATCACCCTCAACACACCATCCCCACAGTCAAACATGGTGGTGGCAGCATCATGGTTTGGGCCTACTTTTCCTCAGCAGGGACAGGGAAGATGGTTAAAATCGATGGGAAGATGGATGGAGCCAAATACAGGACGATTCTGGAAGAAAACCTGATGGAGTCTGCAAAAGACCTGAGACTGTGACAGTGATTTGTCTTCCAAAAAGACAATGATCCAAAACATAAAGCAAGAGCTACAATGGAATGGTTCACCAAAAAAACGTATCAAGGTTTCAAGATTGGCCAAGTCAAAGTCCAGAGCTCATTCCGATTAAGAATCTGTGGAAAAAACTGAAAACTGCTGTTCACAAACGCTTCCCATCCAACCCCACTGAGCTAATAGAAAAAAAATACTTAAATTAAAAGGACACCCTAAGTTACCCCACCTTCATAGTAATCCTCCCAACACTGAAATTAGAATAAAAAAGAATGTCACAATAAAAACATTTAGAAGGCAGTGCTTGCAGACTGGCCTAGGTTTAGAGTGTATCAGAAAACGGTTTCACACTAAGTAAGAGTGAGACAGTTAATAACATCAATACCTATTCAATTATTATTATAAAATTGTATTGTTTTTCCCTCAATCAAACATAGTATATAAAAACACTCACTTTTAAACATAGACTCACAAAACCCTTCCTAATTGTACAGGACCAAGCCTCACTCACGAGGTGATAATTCTGTTGAGGTAAAGACAGAGAAAAGGGAAGAGTGAAAGAGAAGGACTGGAGACAATGTCAGCGCTGCAGCATGATCCTGTTTTTTCCTCCTGCAGTCACAGCTGTTAAAAATGCACAGCTACGAAACACACGCGCACACAAACTCTCTCTCTCACCCTCTCTCTAATTCACCCACAGGAAATGGCCTCAATCATTCGAACACAAACCCGCTTTCTCACCCACTCTCTCATTCCAGATGGGATTATGATGTTATTATTGCACGATTACGCCACGTAACTATATTAACAAGAGGGCACAACCTGGAACATTTCAAACATTCACCTTTCCTTTTACACCTCCATGAGTTTGTCAGCTCCCTGCTTCACACATTATGCACGCCTTAGAACGGGGAGTCACACTTTTAAATAGGGGGCTACACAATAGAACAAACATTCTCTTGGGGGCCGGACTAGTACATTAGAGAGAAATAAAAAGAGAAAAAAATAAGAGAAAGAGAGGGAAAGAAAAAGAGAGAGGATGGGACAAAGAAAGAGAGAGAGGGAGGAAGAGATCGATAGAAAGAGAAGAGTGAGAGAGGCAATGTGAAAAACAAAAGAGATAAAATGAGAAATAGTGAAGGAGGTGAAAGAAAAAGGGAGAGAGAGAGACAGAGAGAGGGAAAGAAATGCAAGTACAGCGTTTGTGAGATGCCCTTGGCTTTGGCAACATCAAGTGGACGTATTTCAACCTGCAGCTCGTTTTTCTCTTGCGCTTCCCTCAGCGTTGTCTCGCGGGCCGGATTCAATCCCTTTGCAGGCCTGATCCAGCCCGCTGCCTGCCTGTTTGACACCCCTGCCATAGAATACTACCCAAATTAAACAACTTACTTTTGTCCTCCCTGCTGCTCCTGCTGAGTTTCTTTTTAGATAGATAGATAGATAGATAGATAGATACTTTGTTCATCCCCGAAGGGAAATTCACATTTCCAGCAGCATCCCTGAGCTGAGAACAATCGATGAGCACTCTGTAATTATATTTACAAAGAACAATACTTTTGTCTCATGAATGCGTTTGACTTTTTTAAGATTTAGGGTTGCCTGAACTTTTTCTTTTTTTTTAGCTTGTGATTTTTTGTGTGCAGTTATTTTAAAATCGCGTGAATAGAACGATGAATGCTCACGTGGGTGGATACAGCCTTTCTTCCCCTCCCTACCCTATGGAATGTGATAAGACGGGAAGGTGGACAAAGACTAGAGATGGGAAGCGGCTAAAAATAAAAGCCATGTAAGCATTTCTGAAAGATGAGGTGTGAGAGTGCAAGGAAATGGACCCAATCCAAAATCTCTGAGAAAAAACAAAATCAACTTAAGAGAGTAAAGAGAAACAATCTGCATGAGACAGTAAAAGAAGAACTATTTTTGAAAACATTTTGAGGGTGTAAGAAAACCATATAGCTGTTGTTTGTCTGATGTATCTGAAAATACATTTCTTTATCAAATTCATTTTGGTTTCATCAACTAGAATTAGACACAGTAACCAAAGGGAGGTGTTAGGATTTCTCATATTTGATGGTAATGTGATATCCCATAAATATTGCATGCAAGATACTAAGATACGGGTTGCCTCATGCACTACACAGAGCACTACATGTAGAATTTCATACTGTAAAGTACACTCCCCCCAGTTTTCATCATCTTATCGGTTCCCTGAGGTATCAACTCGAGGGCTTGTCTTGCACTCCCTTTGCCAGCTGACAATTAGCCTGCAATTTCTAATGCACTACAAGCTAATTGAACTCAAGGGGGATAAAGGTGTCAGTCACCGCAAAATGTTTGTCACAGCCGCATATCTCGTAACTAAACACTACTACTACTACAAAAGGATGAGCTCGGCAGAATTATTTCGAGCGGGGGTCTTAAACTGAGGTCCCCTGAAAGTTAATGGTAGTGCTACCTCTGTGTGAATTTGTCATGAACTCTCTCTCTACCGGTAACCAGCACCAATCACCTACCTGCTCTGTCACTGCACCCGGATCTGTTCCACTTATCTGTTCTCGTTTACCACAAGCTGTTCTGAATCCCTTGCCAATCAAGCTCTTTATTTAAAGCCCTGCCGTACACCCTACCTTTGTCAGATTGTCTTAAATTAAACCCTACACCTAGAACCTGTTTGTCTGCGCTCACCAACCTTGTTGCTTGTTTCCTCTTCGTTCCATTTTTCAAGCCATCTTCCTTAAAGATAGTCCCAAATTTATCTTCACTCCAAGACCCTCTGTCCCATTTCCCCCATCCCTAAATAAACTTTCTTAACGTGACACAATTGTGGTCCTCGTCTGTCTGATCCGTGACAGAATTAAGACAATTTGTTTGCAAATGAAGATGCAATTGCAGTCTAAGTAAAACGAAAATTACAAATGTAACTATGGTTTATGCGTCCCATATGAGCGCCACACATAATGTTCCAACGGACCGCCAGAGGCAGTGCCTTAAGCGCAGATTGAATAATGTCAGCGTAGTCACGAGGAACCCCAGAAACAAACCACACTGAGAAGCCTCGGCTGGACCAAAGACAATGCCGAGCATTGTGGGGGAGGCAACATAACAGTGCAGCAGAGATGCACTCCTGGGACGGCCTAGGAAGTAGCAAACAAAGGATGCCAAGAAGAAAGTAAAGCCAACAAAATCAAATGAGATGTGGTCCCTTTTAAAAGCGCAGATTAACTGAACAGGTAAGATAGATCGAGCAGTGCATTATTGTCATCTACTTTAAAAGAGTGTAATCGACCCTCGTTTTTTTTTTTCTCAGCATAATTTTCCAAAGGCAAAGGCCCGTGACCCACTGAAAACGGGTTTGCGACCCACTGAAAACGGGTTTGCGACCCACTTTTGGGTCTAGACCTAGCAGTTAAGAAATACTGATTGGGAGGAGAACTTCAGCAGTTAAAAATTAATGATTGTATAGAAATTATATAAAAATATGAAACAAGAAATCCTCTCCTTTTTTGGAAAAAAATCACAGCAGCGGCTGCACAGTGCCATACCTGTCAACCTGTATGTTTTTGCCGTACAAAGTACGTTTATTATGCATTTTAAGACGTGTACGACGTACAAAAAAATCTGTACGGAAAAACGCAAATTTGTCAATTAAGGGTACCATCCGGTATACACCGAATTTCATGAAACGGCAAATCAATCAAGTCAAACGAGTTCGCCACGGTAGCCTCTATCCCGGTATCGTTTTTTTCGTTGCAAACGAAGCGAGCGGTTTGATGCTACTGTGCGCATGCGTCTGCCGCCTGGGGATTTCCCATCATGCATTATTACGATCACACGTAAACAAAGCGAAAGCAGAGCAGTAGGCCTACATTACAACATAGTTTTGAATTTTCTTTGGATACCATCATCAAGTCGCAATTGCTGAACCTGAATTAAAACGCCGTAAGTCATTCTGATCCGAAAACAACAGGCGGGTTGATTGAGTAAATTTGAAATACATGTGGTCTTTAAAAACATCGGATTTCATGTGGTAGTTGTGGAGTGAAAGGAAGTCCGTCTCTTTGTAGAGAACCGGCTTTTTCGGTTCAACTCATTAAAAAGAGACGGCTGTCAAACGGCTCACTTGCTTTGATGCGTTATATTACAAATCGTTACTGTTGTATAAAGAAGTTAAGAAAAAAAAAGTATAAAAGGAGAAAATGAAAAAAGGTTTGTGGTTATTCCTTTAATCAGTATATTACCAACAATAACTCAATGCAGAAAATGAATTCATAATTTGAATAAGAAAATTCTACTTAATTATATTTGCATGTATTTTTTCCTTCTACAGTGAACGTCCAAGCTACTTAATTTTTGAACTTGTTTTATAATAAACCTCATTCATGTCGAGCAACTCAGTATCTCACAACAAAATGTTAATTAACAATATATATGATATAACGAAACACATGTACAATATAACATGTTAAAGTACATAAATAAACAAATATACGGTGTAAGATTATTTTGTATTTTGTAAGGGAAAATACGACAGTTTGTAAGGGCACAGAGCCCTGGAGGTTGACAGGTATGCAGTGCTGACTTACATACGGACTACGGACTTGACATTGGAACAATCAAACAGTACCTTTAGCCTCGTTTCCAATGATGGCCTACTGCTACTCAACTGTATTCAATCCAGCAGAGCTTTTCCCCAAAAGTAATTTCGTCTTTACAGCCCCAGTCACTCCCCATCTGCCCCTCCTCCGCTCCTATTGACATTGTACTTGGGAGCCTACACTCCGCAGTGCTCACGTGGACAGTAAAAACAATGGAGAGTGCTTGGGGCTTCAATATAGCTTGTATACCGACAACCATTTGATACAAAAAAGTATCAGGATTCGATTCGAAATTGTAAAACAATCACATTGAAATACAAAGTTAAAAACAAACTCGCCCTTCCTGATGCAGTGGAGAAGTTGGGAAGAGTCCAAACTAAATTCTGTGGTCTGTTACTGCTGTTATTTGTGATCGCCTTCATCTTCAGTGTTTTTTCCTACTTTTTTTTATTGCGTTTTCAACTCTGCTATTGCACCCAATAAACCTTGGTTATTACGAGTTCACTCTTCAATGGAAACATCTATAAATTAAAATAAAAATAAATTAAAATGGTTCCTCATTGAGGGCGACACGGCGGCTGAGTGGTCAGCGCGTCCGTGGCACAGTTCTGAGGTCATGAGATCAAATCCTCCTTTGCAGAGTTTGCATGTTCTCACCGTGCTGGCGTGGGTTTCTTCCGGGCACTCCGATTTCCTCCCACATTCCAAAAACATACATGTCAGATTAATTGGCAGGTTCAAATTGTCCCTAGGTGTGAATAATCGAGTGAATTGTCTGTCTCTGTGTGCCCTGCGACTGGCTGGCAACCAGTTCAGGGTGTCCCCTGCCCATTGCCCGAGGATAGCTGGGATGGGCTCCAGCACCCCCGCGACCTAACTCAGGATAAGCTGTGCAAATAACGGATGGATGGGTTCTTCATTGAAATTATGCAAATAGGGCTTGTCAAGTCAGATCATATTTAATTGTATAGTCCTTAATCAAAGAAAGTCTTAAGGGGCTGCACAGACCACCATTACAACATACCAGATCTGAAACTTACATGAGGGCAAAAAAACACTCGGCAGGAGAAAAATTAAGAAACCTTGAAGGGGTCGAACTTGAGGTAATCCCCCTCCCATGATAACCAGGCTGCAATGGACGTTGCAAGGGCATCAACAGACGATAGACTGTCAACGTCAATATGAAATATAGGTAATAACAGATAGTCCGGTTGACAGCCTCCTTGACCAAAATCTTGACTGATGCAGCAGTTTCTAGATGATGGCATGCATTAAGTCCAAGTGCTAGTATGGTGGCTCAAAATGTGTGCACTGTGCAACAACCTGGCTCATCCTTCTCCCTCTAGGACAAGAAGACAAGACTGCGAAGTCAACATCACTCATAGGCTTTAAAATATATGGGTCTTAAGTCTAGATTTAAATACTTTCACTGAGGTCGCAAATTATATCTCGGAAGGCAGAGCATTCTACAGAACTGGGGTTCAAAGGGAGAAGGATTTCCATTTCTTCTTGGCTCTTGGAATCACTAGTAGACCAGAATTATCTGAGCGAAGGCTCAGTATGTGAAAAAAAATAATGGTTTTGTCAACAATAAGTTCCATCAGGAGGACTGTTATTGATGGTGTTTGTTTTCGCTGTCTTCTTTATTCTCTTTCTTCTTTTATACTTTCAACTTGATTGTCAGGATTTCTCTTGAGACAAAAAACAAGTCGCTCTTCCATGGGAAAGGCTACTAGTCATAACGGTTCTTTATTGACATTTTGCAGATATCACTTCTCTTCAAAACAAAAGAATTTAATAGAAATGCAGCCACTGGAAATTTTCAAAAGGACCGTGTGTAATATTTGACCACTGTATGTGGCTGTAATGTGTAGTGCTACTGAAAACGAGTGCAACAAGTTCAAGGAAGAATACAAACTACAGAGACTCAAAGTGACCAAAAAGCGCCATTTTTCCTTTAATTTTTGCCAGGACTTTTGCAAAGAAAGAAAAAAAGGAATACAAAGAAAGCATAAAGGGGAAAAGAAAGAAAATAATAAGTAAAATTAAGAAAACATGAAAAGAAAAAGAGAACAGGCAAGAAAAAAAGAAAAGAAAACAGGAAAAAGGAGAAAAATAAAGAAATAATTGAAAAAAAAACAGGAGGAATAGTAAAAGAAAAAAAGAGAAAAAGTAAAGAAAAAAATTAAAGACTAAAAGAAAAACTAGAAAAAAGGTATTAGAAAAGGAAAAATAAAATGAAAAAGAGGTAAGAAAGAAAAAGAAGAAAAAGGGAAAATAAAAAGGGCGGAAAAGAGAGAAGAATAAAGCAAGACAATGGAAAAAAGGCCTCTACTTACAAGATTTCATAAAAAATGCAGTTTAATCAAGTTTTTGTTTACCACTAGGAGGCGATAAATGACATACAATTTCCCTTTAAACATGCCAAAATATAGTTTGTAACTAAAGAAAACCTGTCAAAAGTTAATGTATGGCAAACCATGCACCAGATACTTTAATGCAGTACAAATTTTGCTTAGAAGTGCATGTAACTTTTCAAAGATTTCCTCTGAGGTGTGCATTAGCCTAAAATGCATGTGCAAGCATCTGGCTCCACTACCAGGTAGAAATGCAGAAAGAAATCTCCCAGTATTTGCTACTGGTGCAAATAATAGTGACTGTTGTAAAGGTGTAGGTTCTCTGCGGCATGTTTTCTAAAATGCCTTGAGCAAATAGCAGAGAAAAGGGCAAGTGCTAACGATGGCAGACCTTCTTCACTGATTGATTCCAAAGGAAGGAGAGCGGGGACACCTTGGCGGAGGTTGCTCCTGATATTCATCCAGACTTGAAAGTAGCGAAAGAGAGAGGCTGATTCTATGAACACTGCTCACTTCTAGCCGGAGTTGTGAGTGCAGTACCTAAATAGTGACTTGTACTGCGAGGAGAGGTTAGCGAGAGAAAGACAACAGAAAAAGAGAAAGGAGCAGAGAGAGAGAGAGAGAGAAAGGGTGAGAAACAGAGGGAAGGTAAGAGAAAAAGGAAAAGCAGGGAAAAGGAGGCAAGAGGGAAAGAAAAAAGAAGATAGAGAAAATAGATTAAGAGAGAAAGAGAAATGAAGAGAAAGAGAGATTTAGAGCCAGATAGAAAGAAAGAGAAAAGCGGGAGAAGAGAATGAGACAGAGAGAGAAAGAGGATGGGATAAAGCAAGCAAGAGAGTGAGAGAGAGCAAAAAACTAGAGAGAAAGGAGAAAGAAACAGATGATTAATAGAAAGATTTATATATAGACAGAAATAATATATTTAGAGAAAGAAAAAGAGGGAGAGGAAGAGTGAAAGATAAAGAGAGAGAGAGATGGAGAGAAAGAGGGGTGAGAGACAGAGAGAGAGAAGAAAAAGACAAAGACAAGAGAGAAAGAGAGTAAAATGCAAGAGAGAAATTGAGAAAGAGCGCGAAGTTTAAACTCCCAAAAAAGCTTATAGATCTTGGCCTTATCATTGAAATTTAGCATTTGCCTAAAATCAACTCAAAGCTTCTCAGGTTAACTTCCATCATCTGCACCTGGGGTTGATGGAGCCTATCATAGCTATCTTTGGGTAGTGGGCAGGGGACACCCTGAACTGGTTGCCAGCCAGTCGCAGGGCACATAGAGACAGACAACACACTCGCTCATTCACACCTAGGGACAATTTGTACCGGCCAATTACCTGAAATGCATGTTTCTGGGAATGTGAATAGAATAGAATAGAATATACCTTTATTGTCATTGTTACAAATGTGGGAGAAAAATGGAGTGCCTGGAGGAAAAGCACGCTAGCACGGGGAGTACATGCTAACTCCGCACAGGAAGGCAGGTAGCTGGATTTGATCCCATGTCCTGAAAACTGCCACGGATGCGCAAACCCCTCAGCCGCTGTGCCGCCTTAGGTTAACTTCATTTGAAGTATTTCTCTTTTCACGAAAATATGTTTAGAGATGGTGGATTCAGTCTTTCCTACAGTGTTTTTTGTAAATCCCCAAAATATTAAATTGTATTAGGTCAAGTCAAGTCATGTTTATTTATGACGCCCTTAATCACAAGGAGTCTTAAAGGGCTGCATATAGACCACAGATTATTGCAAACCACAGACTATTGTTACACCATCCCCTGATCTAAAACCTACATGAGGGCAAGGAAAAACTCAAAAACCTCCACAAGAGGAAAATGAAGAAAGCTTGAGAAGGGACGGCACATGAGGTAATCCCCCTTTCAGGATGACCAGGCTGCAATGGATATTGCATTAACAAATAATACAGACGCTCCCCTACTTACGACCATTCGACTTAAGCAAATCGGGAGATACTATCATTTTTTCGGGATGTTGAAAAATATCCGGACATGGCTGTAAGTTAGATTTTGTTTTGTGTGCACCTTTTTCCGAGTACAGGACATTACTGTAGTACTTCTTTCCACTGCTACACTCACGGTCTCTTTGGAGAGCGTCACCCGTCAGCATCCGTTTATTGTAAACACACTGAACTCTCCAAAACTAAACTCGCTCTCCTACACTCTCGCATCAACTCTCATGACATTCGTCGCCTACTGACATTAATCATGCGCACCTCACATTCTACGCCTACACCAAGGGTGTCAAACTCATTTTAACTCGGGGGCCACACACTAGAACGAACATTCTGTCGGGGGCCGGACTAGTAGATTAAAGAAAAAGAGATAAAGACATAAGTGAAAGAGGGAGGAAAAAGGAAAGAGGGCTGGACAAAGAAAGAAAAAGAGAAAGGGGGAGAGAGTGTGAGAAACAAAAGATAAAAAGTTGTGAGAGAGGGGGAAAAGTAAGGGAGAGGAAGAAAGAAATCCAAAGAGAAATAGAAAGACAGAAGGAGAGAAAAGAGAAAAGAAAGCGCAAAGGGTAGGAAGAGAGAAAGAGAAAAGGAAAAAAGGAAGTTAGAGCAAAAGAAGTTAAAAAGACACAGAGAGAGAAAGATACAAAAAGCTACAAAGGAAGAGAAAAAGAGAGACAGAGAGTGGGTTAAAAGATGTGGAAAAGATAGAGAGCGAGAGAGAGAGAGAGAGAGAGAGAGAGAGAGAGAGAGAATTAAATACAAGTACAGTGTATTTGTTCGAGGCACCTTTCTTTGGCAACATCAAGTTGAAATATTTCAACCTGCAGCTTGTTTTTCTCTTGCGCTTCTCTGAGTGTTGTCTCGCGGGCCTTATTCAATCCCTTAGCGGGCCTGATCTAGCCCAGGGGCTGCCTGTTTGACACCTGTCGCGTAAAGTGTAAAGAAGTGGCGAGCCGTTTCTTTTGAAAATTGGATCAAGAAAGCTTAATGCGGTTGAGAAAACAGAGGAGGACCTCTTGAAGTGCATCATCACCAATTGTTTACTTTTGAAATTTCCAATATTTCTATTTACAAATTCCCCTACATACGACGATTCGACTTACGTAAAACGGTAGATACGAACATTTTTTTCTGGATGAGGCAAAATATCCGGACAATGCTGTAAGTCACATTTGATATTGTGTGCACCTTTTTCCGAGTAGAGGACAGTACTGTAGTGCTTCTTCCCGCTGCGTGGCGCTGTGACAGGTCACCCAGCATCCACCCTGAAGAAGAAAAAACGGCTTCTACTTCCTGGTTCGTGTGTCATCATAACAACTAGTACTGTATCGCAAGCGCGCTAAGAACTTTGACGTTTTTATTGTTTAATATCTCGTGCATCCATTCAATATGGTTGGTGTAAAGTGTAAAGAAGAGTCGAGCCGTTTCTTTTGAAACAAAAGTGGAATAAGAAAGCTTGATGCGGTTGAGAAAATGGTCGGTACGCCTTTTTTTCTGCCAATTTTTACCTCGGAGGAGGACCTCTTGAAGCGCATCTCCTAAAAGTAAGTTAAACTCAACTTTATTTATCTTTATAGAGCATATTATTTTATCAAATGTTTATTCTTTAGTACAAAACAATACAGGTTACTTATCTAAACCTTAATCATACAAAATATAGCACTGAAGACACTTACGATCAAATTCAACTTATGAACGATCGTCTGGAATCTTGTTCGTAAGTAGGGGAGCGCTATACTTGTTTTAAATAGGGATGCCACACGTTTTGAAAGTATTCCGATTTACAAGGCTGAATTAATTATTCTCACAACATAACAAAACAGTGATTGAATAATGGATTTTGAACGATTAACTGCAAAATACGAAAAGATATTCAATCAAATGTAATAAATGTTCCTGAACGCTTCACTAGCGAGCAACTACGCTGCCTGGCTGCCTCGCCCATGGTGTGTTTGAAAATACAACAGGAATGATATTACAAATATACATAATAAATGCTAAATAAATACTTTTATCAAAATACTTATAAAAAACTTCAACATAAATACTACAAAAATATCACTACAGTAATCATACAAAAATTAAATCATCGAAATATTACAAAAATACTAAAAAATATGACTATGGAACCACTACAAAAATACTACTGCAGAACTACTACAAGTCAAGTCTCATCTCATCTCATCTCATCAGCCGTACCGCTTATCCTCATCAGGGTTGCGGGGGGGCTGGAGCCCATCCCAGCCATCTCCGGGCAGTGGGCAGGGGACACCCTGAACTGGTTGCCAGCCAATCGCAGGGCACACAGGGACAGACAACTCATTCGCTCATTCACACCTAGGGACAATTTGGACCGGTCAATTCACCTGAAATGCATGTTTTTGGAATGTGGGAGGAAACCGGAGTGCCCGGAGGAAACCCACGCAAGCACGGGGAGAACATACAAACTCCGCACAGGAAGTCTGGAGCTGGATTTGAACCCACAACAGGTTCCCATGACATGAACTGTGCCCCACAAGCGCTAACCACTGCGCCGCCGTGCTGCCCACAAGTCAAGTCACATTTATTAATTCCCAAAAGTCTCAAAGGACTGTACTACAAAAATACCACAGCATTAATATTATAATACATACTGCTAAATAAATACTTATCATGTAAAAACTCATTTTACTCGAAAGTCACAATTACACAGCACTTATTAGCTAGTTTCAGAACAGACACCCATGCTATCCTCCTGGGGCACCAAGTTGGAGACCACCAATGAATGCTCAATATCGGTGGAGACGAGTGCCCTCCATTCACTCAAAAAACTACGCCCTTGGTTGAAATCAACATAACAACTACGTGATAAATGAAGTGTATTGTGTCTGTTGAAGGAACCTCCTCGTGGACCACTCAGCCACAAGGCAGGTTGTTAATTCCTAGAAAACACAATTAAAACAAAATGAATCCAACATTGAATAGCGAGTCATTGTCTTCGACTTCAGGTATTTACTTCGAAGATAAACTCAAGTTTTTTCTCATTTATTCCTCTTGTTCAGGGGGCTTCGTTTAGTTAGTGAGACGTTCATGAGAATAAGCATTTTTCTAGTGATCAGTTTGACAACACATTATACACGGTTATAACGCTTCTTCACAAGGCAACTCAAAAAAACTTTAACGTTGTTCTCAAAAACAAATACAAACAACGTGCAAATAAGCAAAGAAACACAACAAAACAGCAATGCAGTTTTAGAAATAAACCGGTAGAAGTCGACACTCATTGAACCCTTCCGTTATTTAACTTAAGGCATGACAGTGAATGACATATTATAAAACATTGTCTAATAAACAGGCTAATTAAAATTTGGAGTTAATTTATATGTCTCATCCTCTATGCTTCTGCCCAGTTGATTTTAAAGTATATAAAAACAGTCCTTGATGTCATGGAAGGCAGCACCGGCGAAACGACAGAGACCAGAGACAGACACACTCACATACACAAGAGTGGAGTGCGAGAGGAACCTGCACTCTTCCACAACATAACGAGACACAAATCCTCAACAGATAAGAATCTTTTTTTTTTGTCCTTCTAACTACTCCTATTTCTCTAATCCATGTTTACCTTTGACGGGATCCGGACTCTTGACATATGTTCGTGGGAGCGCTGCAACCGCTCTTTTTTTGTGTGTGTTGAGGCTTCGACAGTGTTTTAACTGGTAAGGAAGTGATTACATATATTTATTTATTTGAGATGGCGTGTTTGCTGCGCAATTGCTTTTAGAGTTGTTTGACGTTGAACGAGGGCTTTCTTTTATCAAGCTGTTTTTCCATAATGGTGTGGCGCAAAAGTGCGCTAAGAAATAAAGGCTCATTTTGAGGATTAGGAAACTTCAACTGACCAAGGGCAAACAATAGGTGTGTAATCATACACAAAATGAGTATAGGGTAAAGATGTACTGTATTATATTTTAATTCAAGATCCTAACTGAATGGCGCACATATAACAATAACATTTACAAGATGTCCACCCAAGAAATGTCACTAAAGTTGTTTAAGCCAGAGTTTATAAAGGAGAAGTAACGACAACTCGTGCACGTATTAATGATGGGAATTCCGGTTTGTTAGAGAACTGGCTCTTTAGACACGGCTCTCTCAAAAGAGCCGGCTCTTTCGGCTCCCAAACGGCTCTTTAGCTTTAGTCACTTTAATCAATATGCACCCAATAATTTTGTAACATTATGCACAAAATCTAGGAAAACAGAAAACAAAAGGAAAAAACGGTAAATGAGAAAGAAAAAAGCAAGAAAAAGAGGGAAAAAGTTGAGAGATCAAGAAACAAAAGAAGACAAATAGAAGAAAAAAGAGAAAAAAGAACAAGTAACAAGAAAAGAAAATGGAAAAAAAGAAATAAAAAAATACTGTTTTTCCTTCTGAAAAAAAGAGAAAGGGTAAAAAAAGATCCCTCTAATCAGTATATTCCCAACACTAATTTATTATGCACAAAATGAATTAATAAAAAAAAATCTAATATTCTCTAAAATGATATAAAGTATATATTCATGATATAATAATATTTCAGTTTATATGATACATTACATGTGTAATGTTTTACAAGATTAAAAGTCCCAACACATACCCTTGAAGGACTCCACTCCACAACTGCTGCTTATAAGACTTGTTGCGTTCATTAGTAATGGAAATTCTGGCTCTTTCGGCTCAGTTCATTGAAAAGAGACAGCTCAGTTTTTCAAAATGAGCCGGGTCTTTTGGCTTCCAAACCGCTCTTCATATATTTTTGTTGTTGCTTTAGTTAACTGATTTATTACCAATTTTTCTGTAATATTATGCATTTAATTACTTGATAATTCATTAGAAAATATAGTATATATTATAATAGCATTTAATTTTTTTACTCTACGGTGAACTTAGACTCATTAAAACTTTGATCCTTTTTATACTTATCAACTTTCAAGTCGAACAACTCAAAATCGCTGAAAAACACATTTACACACAAAACAAGATAAAATACTAATTTATTTTAACCTTCTATATTTTTAGATGCTTAAAGTCAATAACACAGAATCAATGGGAAAATGCATATTGACTAATCAGGGTGAAAAAAAGGGTCTTAAAAGTAACCGGTTCTTGATGGGTGAGTAGCCGGCCCACACTCCCAAGAGCCGTTTCGTTCGTGAACTTGCATGTATGTGTATCAAAGTGAATGTTGTTTTAACAAGAGCGATAATAATAATCTAGGCGTGTCTGATGTTGATGTTCCTGTTTTTCTTTTTGTCTTTATGACACACGCACGCGTGAGCACACACTAAGGTTTGGTGAATCGATCCAAATATCGATATTACCCATACTGAGCGAGTATTTGATCTATTGTCTTAAAATCGATACTGTCTTCCCTGTTCAACTATCATTATATTAATGTCTTTAGTGTGTGGTAAGATTATACATAGATTATAACTTTCCAATTCGGTCCAGTTGTGGTTACACTTGATTTGCACTTCTGATTTTATTTTCAAAATATTGTGCAATGAAAGTTCCTGTTTTTTCCAGACTATTAGGCACACTTGATTATAAGACGCACCTTCAAAAGTACTCCCATGTGAAATATTTTCATTTCCACATAAAAGGCGCTTCAAACTATAAGGCGCATGAGATTAAAACAGAATATAACGTATTTCATAGAACATAAATGTTAGGGAATGACTCAATTTGTATTTTTGTTACATTGCTGCTTCTTTGATTTGACTCAGAGTTTGGCTGTTGAAATTTGGCTGTCAAAGTTTGCATTTTACTTATTTGAATAGAACACAGTTTTAGCCTGATTTTATGGTTATTTCAAACTAACTCAAAGAGGGAGGGGTTCAATTGTTCAAGGATCCTGAGATTTACAATCAAAAAGCATCGGTGTCGGATCTTTACTACTCAGCATTTACTTGGATCTGATCGATACCAAAAATCCCAGTGTCGCCCGACCCTAGCGCACACTCACGAAACCAGAACTCCTGCCTGTCACATCTAGGCTTTTAGATTAGCCAATTTCCCCCCTCTCATTCTGCAACTTAGAAGAAGAAATGGTCTATTTATTCATTTCACTTGAAATAGAGGAAAGAAAGAGGCGTGTAGATCCAACACAGTATTTAGTGGACCCCCTCCCCCGTCCATCGACAGCCAGCTGCTCTCACTGTGCGATCACACGACACGGTGCTTATTTATGATTTATCGTAGCCAAGGTGACCGAGTCAATGACAGTTATGACAGTGCTCATGTTTAGTCGACCTATATCCAGTGATTGGCGTGTTACTGAAAAAAGTAATTGATGACAGTTACTAGTTACTTAATTTAAAAAGTAACCGTGTTATTCCTCCAGATTACTGACACCCAAAAGTAGCACGTTACTCTGAAAGTAACTATCTAATTACAAATTACCCAGTGGCGGGCCATGCAGTTTGCACCTAGGCCTTCAGCTCCATTCTGGTTTAGTGATGTGTCGTTCGTGAATAAATCAGTTCTATGATAAATTTTATTTGTGAGGACTCTGGTAGAGAAGTGGTCATTTGGGCCGGTCCCAGCCGCGCTCGTGGTAGCGGTACCGGCACCGTCGCCGCCAACGGACATGCGACATGTAAAACCTGTCCTAGTTAAACAAGACTCTATAAACAGAGACGAAGAAGAACAATGACGGGTGGATAATAATAATAATTATTAAAACAAATCAGTAAAAGAAGCCCAAATCAAACAAAATGATTGACATTTTGGGCTTGACCGGCCCAAAATTCGGATAAATTGGCTAAACCAACATCTTTCCTGATGGCAAAACCTCCGGATAGATTTTTGAGCCTAGCTACACCTAATTGTTGAAATGTGATTGGTTAAATGCACAATTATAAAAGCAAACACCTGGAAGCAGCACAACCAGGAAGAAGCAATGAAAGGAAGCTGGCGGTCAATTTAGAGTTGCTTAATAAGCATTAATTGACAAAACATAATTAACATCACATTATTCAGATTTTTTTGAGGCTAGCAGAGAAGGCCTTGCAGGCTCTGGCTGCCCACCACTGGAGTATATATGGAAGGGCGAATGAATATCAGTAGAGAGAAATTCTTGTACTCTGTGCTTCAGACGGTGCCACCGCAACTGGAGTTTAGTTGTACTTTGCAGGGTCATAGGAACATGCCAGTCAATTTGAAAAACGTGAATAAACGGTGTGATGCTGGTCGACTAAGGGATAACTAATCTTGAGGTGGGAACAGTTCCCTATTAGTTGCTGTTGAATTTTGTGAACTGTTTTTAACAAGTACAGGAGTAACGCACCATGTTGTAACAATTGAGTTACCATTTTTTTTTTATCAATAACGCGTTATAGTACTTGTTACAGAAAAAAATAATTGTGCTCCTAGAACTCGTGTTTCCCAACACTGCCTACTACTTTATGGAGAAAGAGAACGACAAAATATTCCACCATCTAATCCAGTTATAAACTACAAATACATTCCCCAAAATTAGATTGCAGTTTTCTTCAGTTAACAGATTGTATGGACCATAGAACTGTATTACAATAAAATAGTCATATAGTGACCCTAGATTAGCTTTTTGTTTAGAACTAACATTTTAAAGACAACAACTCCATTTCATAAGTTGATGTGTGTTATGTGCTGATCATGATCCCTAAACTCTCCTGTGGCTTTGCCACATACCCTAATTTTGTAAAGACCTCCAATCCTGCCAATACCCACCCCCACTCACCCTCACACTTAGATTTCATCCCCAATATGTGTAAAGTTTCATATGTTGTTTCCATGTATGTTTTGTTTCAATTTGCTTTTACAAGAAGGCATTTTTTAATGTGTCAAGAAACAATGTGGACAAGGCAGGTCTTTGTTATGGTGTAAATGCATGTTGAAGCTGTGTGAATGAATAGAGCCTCACATTCCAGAGCAGCAGCCCCTTTGCCGAACGGCTGGACTAACTGCTGTTTTCATTACTCATTACGACTTTGGTTTTGAATATCTTGACATTATCAAGACAACGAAATGGTGTCCGCGCTTGTGTTATGACAATGAGTTGTTTTCTTTTCTAAACTTGGTGTATTGCGTGGTAACTATTGCATGATTTTTTTACTCCTAATCATATCTGACACAGTAATTATATGCAACCCCCACTCCTTTTACTTTGTTCACTCGTATGTAGTTGCAGCGAATTAAAATACTGTACATTTCTCAAAGGGAAAATCATCTTGGTCTAAATGAAGGTCCCTAAAGATGGGGTCAGCAACCAGTGGCTCTTGAGCCGCATGCGGCTCTCTACAGGGTTCAAACAGGTGCTTGAAATACTTGAAAATGCTTGAATTTTGGGCCCGATTAAAGAAGGCTCTCGAACCTGGGGATTTCTTCTTGGTTCTTTGGATCACTTGAAGACCAGAGGTTTTGAGTGAAAGCTCCGAGCATAGGGGGAATTTAAATCACAGTTATGAGGGGGCAATTCCGTGTGATGCGTCATTGCTCTCCCTCGAGCCAAGCTGCGTGAGCATCGTTGAAGCAAAATGGTGGAATTCGTGTCAGTTTATAACTGCCCAAAGACAGAAGCTCGTTCACTGTAGATAGTAACATGCCAAATAAGAACAAAGTATGTTCATCCAGCATGATAGCAACTTTATTTTGGTGATTCAAGTCAACAAGTCAAGTCATGTTTATTTGTATAGCCCTTAATCACAAAGAGTCTTAAAGGGCTGCACAGACCACAGATTATTGTAAACCACAGACTATTATGACACCACCCCCTGATCTAAAACCTACATGAGGGCAAGGAAAACCTCAACATGAGGAAAATGAAGAAACCTTGAGAAGGGACTGCACATGAGGTAAACCCCCTTACAAGATAGCCAGTCTGCAATGGCTGTTGCAATAACAAAAAATAAATGGTAAAATGGTAAATGGTCTGCATTTATATAGCGCTTTTAAACGGATATTGTCAACATAAAATATAGGTTATTGACATGCTATAAAATAGTGTATAAAAAGTGAGTTTTAAGTTTAGATTTAAACATTTCTACTGAGGTTGCACATTGAATCTCAGGGGGAAGAGCCTTCCACAGCACCGGGGCCTGAAATTGAGAATGCCCTCGAACCTGCGGATCTCTTCTTGGCTCTTGGGATCACTAATATACATGCAAGTCCATGCATGATTTTGTATAATACCAACAGAACCTTAAAATCGCATCCAAAGCTAACAGGGAGCCAATGCAGGTTAGCTAAAATCGGGGTAATGTGATCAAACTTTCTTGTCCTAGTTAAAAGCCTCGCTGCAGCTTTTTGTACAACAAAACAAATGTTCTTTTGATTTGTTTATGTAGATTGTCTATATTGGGTAGGTAACGAGTAAAATACCTTTTTCTTCCAGGGAGCACTCTGATCTCAAACAACTAGAGAAATTAGAAAATTTGCTTTTAAAGTCTTTAAAAGGTGAATTTGGACATGAAAAAGGCGTACAAACCCTGTCTTTAGCACTGCCCTTGTGGCTCCCTGTAGCTTTTTCAGATACGTTTAAAAAGATGAAGGAAAGAATTATATATTACTTCGCGTTACAGGCTTTTGCTAACCTCAAGCCGGGAAAAGGATTGAGACACACACTACTTGCATAAAAACGTTCTGATCTGCGTTGAATATCATGACCTCAACAGTATCCCTACCAAATTAGTACCGTTCAGCATTGACTATTCCTCCACTTTACAGCAATTGTTTATTCAGATTTTATTACGTTAGCGCAATCATATAGTTTTTCTTTCAAATTAGTGAAGGAGAATAACTTTGCTAATATATAATTAACAGAGCTAAGAACATGGACTGTCTTTTCTAGACTTTACAGTAAATAGCTTTTTCTGGAGAACAATGAACTTTTTTATAGTGTGGCTGTGCTGGCAATTCATTGTCTGGCATGAATCATAGATAAAAAAAGACATTTAAAAGACGCTTTTACGTCTTGTGCTACGTATTATGCTCTAAACATGCCAAAAAGCAGCTTTGTTTCCTTCTTAACTGAAAACAATGATCTTTTTCAATGAAATGGTGCTTCAAAAAACAGTGTTTTCAATGCAGTTAGTGAAGTATTCTTGTATGCTGAAAATGACCTTTATAATTTTCTGTACCAAAGGGTAGAACAGTAGGTTTTTGCTAATTATGCCGCATAACTGCTTTGTCGACATAACGGCTTTGATTGTTAAATCTACCCAATTTTCCACATTTGACATTGTGCAATTCATATTATCGAGCAATTTATAGTCCAGAAAATATTTAACCGAGTGATAAGTGTGAATTTCAGTGGACACTTAAAAAAAGGCAGGGATGACATCAATGGGATTTAAATTTGAAAGGAGGACAGGCAGAAAAGCCTTCAGATAAGAAAGTCTAACTTGTTCTCATGGCCTAAAGGGATTGGGAATCAAAGGACAGCAACATATTGGAGAATAGTTGCGAAAAAATGACTAATATTGCGCGATAATAGTCAAGTCAATGAACTGGCATGCTATGAAATCTCTGTTTCAGATTTCCAATAGTAAAACTAGAAGAAACTTATCACTGAGCATATGACCTTCATTCATTTACTATTCATAAAAGAGATAGAACATAGAAAACATAAATTGTAAAAAGTAATTCCTATGTGAAACTTGGGATAGTAAATGGGAATGTATTTCATATCAATTAATGGGGGCCGTCCTTAATTTTTCTGTTATAATTCTGACAAATCCACTTCTGCTTACTATTTAAACATTACATTCATTTATGTAAATCACTTTCATTTGTTGGCATTCTTTCCAACTTGGAAAGAGCCACAGATGCCTACCAAGTTAAAAAAGGAAATCGATTCAAACAACACTTCTGGCACAAAGTTAGTTTTAATAAAGGTAATGTATTTATTATTTGCACTTTATTAAATTAATGGACTGAATGGTATATGGTTTATGATGCATATAGCGCCGAACTGTTACTTGCAAAGGCTGAGTTTGGACAGGGTTTCTAGTAATTGCCAGCCTAAACTCAATTTTGATACGAGGTGTACTGTATATTTTCTACCTATGGCATTGATTCTCTACTAGATGGTGGGTTTTCCAATACTTTAAAGGGCAATCTCACTCAGTTAACAGAGACACACCAAGACCCCGGATTTAATAATAAAAGAGCCCTCCATGGGAAACGCTGCTTCATGCCATGGAATTACAATTTAATGCATTTCACACTTTACAACTTGGGATTTATGCGCTGTATAGAGTAATTTACCTAAATCATCCCTAGATCACACTTTTTTGAAGATTTTTTAATAGTAGCATAGTTCAGGGTTTGTAACAAGTGCTTGACATCCTTGAAATTGCTTGAATTTAAAGGTTGTGTTTTTTTATTTAAGGATTGAAAAGTGCTTGAATTTTGGGTGAAGTGCATGTTAATCCTTAAAATTGTTGCCATGTAAATCAATAAGTCTGCTTAAAAATGTTGCTCTTCCATTGCATTTCTTCCACCCTTGTGATTAACGGCAGCTGGCATTAGTTGTATGGCATGTTCCTATGAATTGTCATTGCCCTAAATGGTTCACACCTATGGGGGATTATGAAATGTGTATTAATGCAAGAATCACATACCCATTATGGACATTTTTTACGGACCATGCAAAAAAATAAGCGTAGCGTTTACCAGCAGTAAATTGTTACGGAATGAATGTCCTGCCACTGAAAATGTAAGCCGCATTTTCCTGTAACGGGAGGACATTTGTCTAAAAAATATTTACACACGTATTGTTTCGATCCATAAATCAGGCATGAAAGAGTGTCACCATTACAAGGAATTCACCTTTTTAAGTCAAAAAGGTTGACCTATGTGTTTTAAACTGGGGAGCGGCGTATTATGAGAGTTCCCGGATTGAATTGGGCGTATGATGTTGTGTTTTTGAACTAAAATCAGTGAAGTTCGCGCGGGCAGAGTACTGTATTTATTGGTGTGTAAAGTGCATTCGATTTTTATCTCATTATGACACTATTTTTACAAATGTTAGATAAAGTGGTCCTCGAAGATATAAGTAAAAGCAAAAAACATGATGAGGGAAACATCTCCTGAGGATGAATCAAACTTTTCAGGATGTGAAATAAATGTATTTTTATTTTGTGTTCATAGTTGGTTATAAATTACTTTAATCAGGGCCCCACGATTTGTAAATTTTATTTTTATTTTGAGTTCATAGTTGGCTATAAATTATTTTAATCACGCATTCAACTTTCAATGAGTTAGAGCTGAGGAAAAGGTCACACAAAATGATATACCTATTTTAATTCAAAATCGGTGGCGCACATTATACAAAAATACTTATGATTATTCTTCCCACCTTTCTAAGCCAAGACCCATTTTCATGCCTAATAAATATTTTGGTGATTTCTTCAAGATTTAAAAATCACGTCTTGATAAATGCACGTGCTAGATTATAAATTACACATGTAAATCGCAGTTATTTATGCCCCTGCAAAATACATGATTCACGCCAGCTTCCTTCTTTAAATAGCCAAAGACATTTGAAAATTGTAGGTTAAAGTCCTTCAAAAGTGCTTGAATTTGGCCATGAAAAAGGTGTACAGATCTTTAAGAGTTAATATTTTTATTCGGGTCACATATGTGCCCTCCCATCCCATAAATAACCATGCCAAGCAAGTAAGAGAGTACATTGTAAAGCTGTCTAAATTTGAGTCTAAGAAATTGATGCAATAATCAGAGGCTTGTTTTAGCAGAGGGTTTGGTTGTTGGGTGGCAGGGGAGGTGGTGCCGTGGGGATTCAGGCACAGGGTTATTTTATTCTTCGCCTTTGCTAGCAGGGAAGTGAAAGAGGAATGTGTTGTGTTAGACTCAACTGTTGATAATACTACTATTGTTTGGTCAGTGAGGCCAGAAGTTGAACGTTTGGACTGGAATTATCTTAAACAGTGGGGCAAAGAATCCATTCAAATCAACTTAGTTCAAACAAAGAGTTGGCTCATTTTAATCAGACCTCATGCATGAGGGAAGAGTGATCTAACGTGGGCGGTTCATATTCCAATTTTATTTTTCTTTTATGAGTCGAAGCTGGCAATTATCCGGGGAAATATAGTGCAGGATTTTCAAGTAAAAACAATACGCTTCTCAAAAGGGTTGGAGAACGAATACAATTCTGTGCGACAGAATAATTGTATTAACCATTCAACCAAGGACAATTTCAGAATTATTTCTGAATGCCAAGGTAAAATCATTTTTCTAACTGTCTTAAAGTTAAAAACAAGCTGGCAAACTAAATTGTTTGATAAGGTATTAATAACAAAAGACTTGAACACAAGG